>NC_044039.1:185185363-185827203 GCF_901765095.1 Microcaecilia unicolor | reverse complement strand
CAAGCCTTTGCACATGGGAGGATGAAGATTGAGGAATGTGCGAGAGGATTTTTTCGCGTTTCTGGGTGGTAGTTCTATTAGGTCTGACATGTAGGCTGGGGCGTCACCGTGGATGATTACCCAGATATGCATGTAAACTTATTAGCTAATCAGGCGATAACAATCAATTATTGGTATTAATTGGCAGGTATAATTAGGATTTATAAACAGATCTACCCTAGGCCCTGTTCTACTACCACTGCTACTACTTATCATTTCTATAGCACTACTAGACGTACGCAGCACTGTACACTGGACATGAAGAGACAGTCCCTGCTCAACAAAACTTACAATCTAATTAGGACAAATAAGGAATAAGAGAATTACTAATGTGGGAATGATAAAACATGGGTACTGAACAAGTGAGTGAGGGTTAAGAAATAAAAGCTGCATCAAAAAGGTGGGCTTTTAGCCTAAATTTGAAGACGGCCAGAGATGGAGCTTGACGTACTGGCTCAGGAAGTCTATTCCAGGCATATGGTGCAGCAAGGTAAAAGGAACGGAGTCTGGAGTTAGCAGTGGAGGAGAAGGGTGCAGATAAGAGAGATTTAGCAAGTGAACGGAAATCCCGGGGAGGAGTGTAGGGAGAGTTAAAAGTGGAGAGGTACTGAGGAGCTGCAGAGTGAATGCACTTGTAAGTCAATAAGAGGAATTTGAACTGTATGCGGAAATGGATAGGGAGCCAACGAAGTGACTTGAGGAGAGGGTTAATATGAGCATAGCGACAGTGGCAGAATGTAAGTCATGCAGCAGAATTTTGAACAGATTGAAGGTGAGAAAGATGGCTTAGTGTTCCTATAACATGAGTGTCTAATTTTCATAATGCACAACTCCAAAGGGGAATGGCCATGGGAGGGGGCATGGGCAGGTCAGGGGCATTCCCAGAATTTAGGCGCCATGTTATAGAATAACTGCATTTGCCTGCCTAATTGTCATAAGTTGGTTGTGAGCATTTATACCAGCTCTTGGCAGGCCTAAACACTAGCAACCAAAGTTTGGCTTGAAATGCGTACTAAGCTAGTATTCTAAAAAAGGCACTCAGAGTGGAGTGCCCTTCAGAGAATACTAGCTTAGCATGGATCATCCCGGCACCTAACTTTGGAGGTCATTTACTAAATTCTGCCCTATATTGTCTTCTTCAGGTGATAGTGCTGAATTGCTTTATATAAGGCAACTCTCTATTTGGGGGTTGTTACTTCTGCACAGTTATGTCACCCTCAGCTTGTACAAAATACAGCGTTACTGTCGAGGTCAGTGCCAGTGCTACAGTCCAAACACTGTCCAGTGTACTGACCAGTATGACCTCACAGTCAGTTAAACCTCCTCTTCCTCTCCGAGTAGAAAACGTTACCACTAGACTCTCAATTCTTAGGCAAATCTTCTTTATTGCAATTCTCCCAATACACAAAGAGAATCCAATCTACAATTCAGCTGCTTTTTAAGAACTGTGCCTATTTCAATATGGAGTCAGAACCCATCCACCTCAGAGGTAAGAGAGGGCCAGATCTCAGCGCTGCTGAGAGGCAAATCTACAAACTCAACCAGGGAGAAACAAAATGCCTTTTACAGCAACCTAAGGGAGCAGCCTCTAAGAGACTTGAGAAGGGACTTGCTCTAAGGAAAGAACCTAAAGGAGAGAGAGCTCTGTGAGAGAGTATCTCAAGGGGAGAGAGAGAGAGAGGAGGTAAAAAAAAAACCTGATGGAACCACAGTGGAACCACAAAAGATCAACTCTTAGAAAAGCTGCTAGCACATGGCATGCAAGGCCACACAGACTGAGCCTCTCACATGCCCAGCCTGCTGTGTAAAGAAAGAGGGCTGGCCTTAGAGCAGTGGCGTAGCTACGTGGGGGCCACGGGGACCTGGGCCCCCAAAAAATTTGCTCTGGGCCTCTGGTTTGGCTTGGTGGGGGTTGCCAACCCCCGCTACCTGAAGCCTTCGTCCAGCGCTGGTCTCCGGCGCCGTGGCATTGCCTGCCCTACTCTCTCTCTTCCCTTCACATCTGACATGCTCCTTTTAGTGAAATCGAGCAGGGCTATTAATACGGCAGCACTGGAGACCTGCACTGGACAAAGGCTTCAGCTTGTGGGGGTTGGGGACCCCTCCCAGCAAAGGTACTTACAGTGGCGGTGCTTTAGCTGGTGGGGGTTGGGGGCCAGCCAAGATTACAGCAGCGGCTGTGGGTGGGGAGCAGCAGGGCAACAAGGCAGCAGAGGAGGGCAGCGGCAGGGCAGCAGACCAAAATGGCCCCTTCCCACCTCGAGGTCTGGCTATGCCCCTGACTCAGAGCTAACAACCAATAGAAACAAGCTCACAAGGAGCTAATCACAGGTCACTGCAACTGTAGATGGGGGGGGGGGGGGGGGGGGAGGGGAAGCCCAGTAAATAGTGCTGTCTATACAAATATTCTTATTAAATATATACAATAATGCCCTCAGGGCAGCACATACAGTCATGAAATTGTTATACTTAATGCTAAGAATACATAAACTCCTTTATTGATTCTTATCAATGGCTATTCTGAAGAAAAAAGATATCATTAAAATATTGCAAATTTCTCTAAAAAGTGCATTTGCCCAGTCATTGTAGCTATTTGGCCTAGTTTTTTTGATCAGTTACAGTGGGGGAATAGTATTGATCCCTTGCTGATTTTGTAAGTTTGCCCACTGACAAAGACATGAGCAGCCCATAATTGAAGGGTAGGGTATTGGTAACAGTGAGAGATAGCACATCACAAATTAAATTCCGGAAAATCACATTGTGGAAAGTATATGAATTTATTTGCATTCTGCAGAGGGAATAAGTATTTAATCCCTCTGGCAAACAAGACCTAATACTTGGTGGCAAAACCCTTGTTGGCAAGCACAGCGGTCAGACGTCTTCTGTAGTTGATGATGAGGTTTTGCACACATGTCAGGAGGAATTTTGGTCCACTCCTCTTTGCAGATTCATCCTCTAAATCATTAAGAGTTCTGGGCTGTCGCTTGGCAACTCGCAGCTTCAGCTCCCTCCATAAGTTTTCAATGGGATTAAGGTCTGGTGACTGGCTAGGCCACTCCATGACCCTAATGTGGCTTCTTCCTGAGCCACTCCTTTGTTGCCTTGGCTGTATGTTTTGGGTCATTGTCGTGCTGGAAGACCCAGCCACGACCCATTTTTAAGGCCCTGGCGGAGGGAAGGAGGTTGTCACTCAAGAATTGTACGGTACATGGCCCCATCCATTCTCCCATTGATGCGGTGAAGTAGTCCTGTGCCCTTAGCAGAGAAACACCCCCAAAACATAACATTTCCACCTCCATGCTTGACAGTGGGGACGGTGTTCTTTGGGTCATAGGCAGCATTTCTCTTCCTCCAAACACGGCGAGTTGAGTTCATGCCAAAGAGCTCAATTTTTGTCTCATCTGACCACAGCACCTTCTCCCAATCACTCTCGGCATCATCCAGGTGTTCACTGGCAAACTTTCAGACGGGCCGTCACATGTGCCTTCCGGAGCAGGGGGACCTTGCGGGCACTGCAGGATTGCAATCCGTTATGTCGTAATGTGTTACCCAATGGTTTTCGTGGTGACAGTGGTCCCAGCTGCCTTGAGATCATTGACAAGTTCCCCCCTTGTAGTTGTAGGCTGAATTTCTAACCTTCCTCATGATCAAGGATACCCACGAGGTGAGATTTTGCGTGGAGCCCCAGATCTTTGTCGATTGACAGTCATTTTGTACTTCTTCCACTTTCTTACTATGGCACCAAAGTGTCTCCTCTCGCCCAGCGTCTTACTGATGGTTTTGTAGCCCATTCCAGCCTTGTGCAGGTGTATGATCTTGTCCCTGACATCCTTAGACAGCTCCTTGCTCTTGGCCATTTGTAGAGGTTAGAGTCTGACTGATTCATGAGTCTGTGGACAGGTGTCTTTCATACAGGTGACCATTGCCGACAGCTGTCTGTCATGCAGGTAACGAGTTTGATTTGGAGCATCTACCTGCGTCTGTAGGGGCCAGATCTCTTACTGGTTGGTGGGGGATCAAATACTATTTCCCTCTGCAGAATGCAAATAAATTCATATACTTTCCACAATGTGATTTTCCGGATTTAATTTGTGATGTGCATCTCTCACTGTTACCAATAACCTACCCTTCAATTATGGGCTGCTCAGGTCTTTGTCAGTGGGCAACTTACAAAATCAGCAAGGGATCAAATACTTATTTCCCCACTGGATGTTCTCATATAACTTTATGGTCCTTGCCAAGCAAGTCTCCTGGTTCTCCCACTCTGTCCTCCATTCATCTAGAAAGTACTCATCGTATAACATTTTCATATCAGACACCGATGCTGTGGAATTCCCTCTTGTTAATTTGAGGATAGGAAAGATATATTGCTGCTTTAAGAAATTATTGAAAACATGACACTTTTTCTAAGGCTTTTTGGGTCTCGATGTTCTTGTAATGGATTGCCTAGAGTTTGAACTGATTAGAGGGTAGATTCTGGCCCGGGCAACCAGGGATTTTTTTTTTTGTGTGTGGTTGACTGTTTGATTTTCCATATTGGTAAACGGTGTATTGTAACCTTCCCTGCTGGGGTTTATGTCCTATTGGCAGTCTGTTTTATTTACCCTTGTCTGATTTTATTGTATTTTTGCTAGTATTTTATCTCCCTACCCCTTCAATTTTATTGCATTGTGAATTGCTTTGATGCTATTGTGAAAGGTGGTATATCAAATATATTCAACCATAAACCATATTAATTGCCATATGCCCAAACACAGCATTAGCCATTTTGTACTATGTGAGTGAACAAGAAGTTTTCCTATAGAAACTTGTTGCACTGTAACTTCCTGTTACTGTGAACTATTCGGAAGACCTGACCCCTTCCAGTGTGTTCATCTATAATAAATCTGTTTAGAGCAATGGTTCTCAACCCGATGCATAGCCAGACCTTGAGGTGGGAGAAGGTCAGAGGACCAAGGTGGGGGGGGGCACATTTTGGTCGCTACTAGTGGCGCAGTGGTGGTCTCCGGTGCCACTGCATTGTCTGCCCTGCTCTCTCTTCCCCTCACGTCCAGCACGCTCCTTTTAGTGAAACTGAGGATGCTCAATTTCACTAAAAGGAGCATGCCGACGTGAGGGGAAGAGAAGAGCAGGGCAGGCAATGCAGCGGTGCCATCGCACAGCTGGCGTGGGTTGGGGACCCCCGCCAGCCAACCAAGGGCCCAGAGCAAATTTGGGGGCCCAGGCCCCCATGGCCCCACTAAGCTATGCCACTGTTCTCAACCGGTGTGTCAGGACATACTTATGTATCACCAAGAGCTAAGAGGTGTGCCACTAACATGTGACAGACAACAAGCCATTGCTTTCCTTAATAAACAGAGCAGGGAATCGAGTATTTTAAACCCATATAACTGGTCCTTTCTGCTTCACCATTACCCATAACACTCACTGCTGCCACCAGCCCTAACTGTGAATGTTGCAAGTCTGCTGTTACCCACTCAGCAGTCACCACTTTGCATCATTTTCAGCAATAATGATTGATATAAGGGATTTATTTTTATTCAGCCATGAACTGTAGTGTTTAGTGTGTCACGAATATAAATATTGTCTGTCAGGTATGTCACAATGGAAGAAAGGCTGAGAATTGCTGGTTTAGAAAGATTTATTTTATTTTTGTTACATTTGCACCCTGCGCTCTCCCACTCATGGCAGGCTCAATGCGGCTTACGTATTGTATACAGGTACTTATTTCTACCTAGGGCAATGGAGGGTTAAGTGACTTGCCCAGAGTCACAAGGAGCTGCCTGTGCCTGAAGTGGGAATTGAGCTCAGTTCCCCAGGACCAAAGTCCACCACCCTAACCACTAGGCTATTTCTCAAGTAAGGATTTTCCAAAGGATTGATTGAATTGATTGATTGATTTTATAGCACTTATATCCCACAATTTCCCAAATATAGTTGCCTTTTCCATAGATTTTCAAATTATACTGATAACATGGAGATGAATACAACCAGCTGCTAAATTAAAATGCATAGGGGCCCTGTGAGGGGGTTTTATAGTAACACGCCCTCACCCTAGAAAATGTCCCTCTGATAGCCTGGGCCCCTTAAGAGCACTGGTCCCTCCCAGGAGGAAGTGAGCCAGGAGGAGCGAAGCCCATACCAGGGAGTATAAAAAACAGGACCTGGCTGGGGTAAGTCAACCTTGTGCTTGTTGTTAAGACTCACAAACATCTGAGGAAAACAAGAACTATAGACTGTGTTTGGGTGTGCAACCCTGACAGTCACAACTTGTGAAGGCCTACCACTAGAGGCCTGCTTAATCACTGTGTTTTCCTAAACCGCAAAGGTTTACTCACACAATGTCTGGGCTCTGTGAAGGAACGGCCCAGGGTGGTCTTTAAATAAATACTTATTTGGGTTCATCCCTTTTGTCCGCTGCATTATTTCTCCGGGCCTACTACTCAAACCTTTGCTCGGGGACACAGAGGCACTTTTACTAAAGCTTAGCATGCGCTAATGGACATTAGTATACACCTAAGTGCTAAGAAACCCATTATATACTATGGTCTTCTTAGAATTTATCGCAGGATAACAGAATTAGCGCCTGCAAAGCTGCAGTAAAAGGGGCCCCACACAGTTATCTAGATAGCAACTGAATATTGCTGTTATCTATGTGCAGGGTATCTATTCAGGGGTGCTTATTTTTAGTCACCAAGAACATACGTATATGAAGCTACTTTTCTTTATAGAATAAGCTTCATGTAAGTATCCTGGTGTAATAGGTCAAATGTGTCTATATTTTAGGCAACAGTGACTTACACCAGCCATACAGCTAGTGTACATGCCTCATGCCTGGATTGTTAAAGAACACATGAACATTATAAGATTTTATAAGCTACACGTGCAAGTATGTGTCCCTGCCATGCTCCACCTAAACTCTGCCCATGTGACCACCCAACCACAGGGTACACGACATCATATCTAGGCACATGCTTACAGAATATTGCTTAGCTAGAAAATGCTAATTTACACACATATGTGTTCAAATGTGCATGCAAATGACTAGAATACTGGCATTTATGCGCCTTCGATAATGGCTAGCGGACAGCGGTGAATATATACATTCAGTGCTACTGACCATACACGTTGAAACCCTCTGCTCAGTGACAGTGTGCGGCAGCGGCTAAGAAAGCAAATAGAATGTTACTGTAGTATTTTTAGGAAAAGAATGGAAAACAACAATGAGGATGTTTTAATACCTTTTTATCACCCCATGGTGCAATCGCACCTCGAATATTGTGTGCAATTCTGGTCACTACATCTCAAAAAGATAGAGTGGAATTAGAAAAGGTATAGATAAGGGCGACGAAAATGATAAAGGGAATGGGACAACTTCCCTATGAGGAAGGCTAAAGCGGCTAGGGCTCTTCAGCTTGGAGAAAAGACAGTTGAGGGGAGATATGATAGAGGTCTATAAAAATAATGAGTGGAGTGGAATGGGTAGTCGTAAATCGATTGTTTACTTTTTCCAAAAATACTAGGACTAGGGGGCATGCAATGAAGCTACAAAGTAGTACATTTTAAATAATTCAGAGAAAATGTTTCTTAACTCAACGTGTAATTAAACTCTGGAATTGTTGCCAAAGTAGTAAAATCAGTTACCTTAGCAGGGTTTAAAAAAGGTTTGGAGGCTTCCTAAAGGAAAAGTCAGTAGACCATTATTAAAATGGACTTGGGAAAATCCAGTGCTTATTCTAGGATAAGCAGCATAAAATGTATTGTACTTTTTTCGGAGGATTTTGCCAGGTACTTGTGACCTGGATTGACCACTATTAGAAACAGGATGCTAGGCATGATGGACCTTCAGTCTGTCCCAGTATGGCAATACTTATATATTATGTACTTATGTACCATACATGAAGCAGTGATGAATATAAGTATTTTGGTAAACATCATGTTCAGCATTAGAAAAAATACACTGACCATGACCCCAGAGGGTTTTTTTCCTAAGAGGAAGATAAAGAATTTGTACAGTCAGGAGATGTAAATAGGGGATCTATGTTATATGAGGTTTGCCTGTCTGTTTAAATATAAAACTGTGCATATTTTAATTTAGAGAGTGCCCCCCCCCCCCCCAGATTACCTGTGGGCACCATAATATGGCCAAGCCTGGGCACCTCAATATATAAGGGGTTAATTTATAAACAAAAAAAGGAAAAGAGAAGGAGGGGAGTGACGGCTTGGAGTAGTTCGTGAGATTAAGGAAAGTAGGGGTTAATTTAGGGGAATTGCAGGTTGCTGGTAGTGGAGACCTAGTAGGGCGGAGAGATTGGTGACAGCGAGGAGAGAAGCTGATTGGAGCAATGAGTGGAAGTTTATTCCAATCAATGTTACAAAGGAAGTTAGCAGGCAGAGATAATTTTGGGCAGGAGGAATTCTTGTCTGGGAGCTTAGGGTGAGGAGGGCGTCCTTACTGGTTACTGTGGGGTGGGTACACTTAAGGCCTCTGGGACAGGCACCATACATTCAGTCCGGGGCCCCCAGGCTCATCATGAGGTGTTTGATTATAGAGCACAGGGGAGATAGTGTGCAGCAGACGGCAGGGACCGGGACCAGGAGACAATTTTTATGTCCACAGTACAGGTTGAAGGGCTCCATTTACAGAGCATGTAAGTTCTGGGGCATTCCTCTGGTTTAGTTGGAGAATTAGTATGCGCTTGTGAGAGTTTCTGCAGCATTGTGTACTGCTCGGCAGTCCTGAAGGGTGTGTGAGTACCCAGCTGCTGACGATGTGAATTTCCAGTCAGGTCTGCAATTATCTTGGCAGGTTTGTGTGGAAAGTGTTGTAGAGGTGTGGTGGGGGGAGGACTGTGACTGGCTGTTTTGGGGATAGGAAGAGATGTGGGTTGCTCAGAGGGTTAGGGCTGGTGATAAGTTTTTGGGAATGTTTGCTACAAGGAGAAAAGAGGAGGGAGGAGGAGCACGGGCAGGGTACTGGGTGCGGAAAGTGGGTGTGCATTTTGGTGGATCAGGAGCCATCCTATAGCACATCACAAGGGTTAGTGGGCCTGAGACACATAGACGAGGGCAGGCGTTAGGAGCACAGTTTATGGTTTCAGGTGTGGGTAGTGCAGGTGTGTCCAAGCGGACTCACTGAGATTGCAGTTCCTCTCACTTCTGGAGAGGAGGAGTCAACTGATTTGGTGATGGTGAGTCAGAGTTAGTTAGTTACCTCTTTTATATTCTGCTATTTTGCCACTAAAGATTCAAAGCGGATTACAAATGTGTATGTTTAATACTTGACAACCACCAATTCTGTAACAAGTCTTAGTGGTTTACAACTGATAAAATCAAAATCTTTAGAAAAGAATGTCATAACTGATAGGACTGGGGGAAAGCATACACACAGCATTCAAACCAAAAGAGTACAGCAGGTTCCTATTTTCACTTCTGACTATGTTGCAGAACCACTGGATCCATCTGCAAACCAAGTCAATTGAATACCAAATTCCAATTCAAAAAAATGTGCTTCAAGAAGATCCTTAAAATCTGGGAAATTACAACTCCATTCGCAGATAAGAAGGCAAGTTGTTCCAAAGATAGGGTGCAAGAAAGAAATAAGCATGAATGACAAGTAGACTCATAGCTTTGAAGTAAGTATGCATAGGAAATCAAATATGTTAGCGTTTTAACTTTAAAAAAGGAGACTATGATAAAATGAGAAGAATGGGTGAAAAAAAAACTTAGAGGAGTGACTGTGAGGGTCAAAAATTTACATCAGGTGTGGATGCTGTTCAAAAACACCATCCTGGAAGCCCAGGCCAAACACTATTCCACGTATTAAAAAAGGAGGATGGAAGAGCAAATGACAGCCAACGTGGTTAAAAAGTGAGGTGAAGGAAGCTATTAGAGCTAAAAAAAAAATTCTTCAGAAAATGGAAAAGGAACCGACTGAAAATAATAAGAAACAGCATAAGGAATGTCAAGGTCAATGTAAAGCGCTGATAAGGAAGACTAAGAGGTACTTCGAAAAAAAGATTGCATTGGAAGCAAAACACATAGAGGGGCATAATTGAACGAAAAACGTCTATCTCCATGGGCGTTTATCTCCGAGAACGGGTCCGTGAAGGGGTGGACCGAACCGTATTTTCGAAAAAAAATAGACGTCCATGTTTTATTCGACAATTGTGAGCTGGGCGTTTTTGTTTTTCAGTGATAATGGAAAATGAAAGCGCCCAGCTCAAAAACGAATAAATCCAAGGCATTTGTTCATAGGAGGGGCCAGGATTCGTAGTGCACTGGTCCCCCTAACATGCCAGGACACCAACCGGGCACCCTAGGGGGCACTTTTAGAAAAACAAAAAAAAAAGGTAAAAGAGCTCCCAGGTGCATAGCACCCTTCCCTTGTGTGTTGAGCCCCCCAAATCCCCCTCAAAACCCACTGCCCACAAGTCTACACCATTACTATAGCCCTAAGGGGTGAGGGGGGCACCTACATGTGGGTACAGTGGGTTTGGGGGGGTTGGACGACTAAGCATTAAGCACCACAATTGTAACAGGTGGGGGGGATGGGCCTGGGTCCACCTGCCTGAAGTCCACTGCACCCCCTAACAAACTGCTCCAGGGACCTGCATACTGCTGCCAGGGAGGTGGGTATGACATTTGAGGGTGAAAATAAAAAGTTGTGAAACATCATTTTTTTGTGGTGGGAGGGGGTTAGTGACCACTGGGGGAGTCAGGGGAGGTCATCCCCGATTCCCTCTGGTGGTAATCTGGTCATTTAGGGCACTTTTTGGGGCCTTATTCGTGAAAAAACAGGGTCCAGGAAAAGTGCCCTAAATTCTAGCTACAAACGCATACTTTTTTTCCATTATCCGCGAAAGGCGCCCATCTCTCCTCAGCCGATAACCACGCCCCAGTTCCATCTTCGCCATGCCTCCGACACGCCCCCGTCAACTCTGTACGCTTCCGCGATGGAGTGCAGTTGAAAACGTCCAAAATCGGCTTTCCATGTATACCGATTTATTCGTTTTTGTGAGATAAACGTCTATCCTCCCGATTTGGGTCGAAATCTAGGCGTTTTTCTCTTTCAATTATAAGGTGGATAGTAAATTTTTTTAAGGTATATTAAAAACAGGAAGCCGGCAAAAGAATCAGTTGGAGCGCTAGATGACTGAGGTGTAAAACGGGCAATCAGGGAAGACAAAGCCGTAGCAGAGAGATTAAATTAATTCTTTGCTTCAGTCTTCACTGAGGATTTAGTGAAGGGAAATTTTGCCTCACCAATCTACTACATTTCTTGAAGGGGTGAACAAACATGTGGATAAAGGTGAGCCGGTTGATATTGTGTATCTGGATTTTCAGAAGGCGTTTGACAAAGTACCTCATGAAAGACTCCAGAGGAAATTGGAGAGTCATGGGATAGGAGGTAGTGTTCTATTGTGGATTAAAAACTGGTTAAAAGATAGAAAACAGAGAGTAGGGTTAAATGGTCAGTATTCTCAATGGAGAAGGGTAGTTAGTGGGATTCCCCAGGGCCCTGTGCTGGGACCACTGCTTTTTAACATATTTATAAATGACCTAGAGGTGGGAGTAACTAGTGAGGTAATTAAATTTGCTGATGACACAAAGTTATTCAAGTCGTTAAATAGCGGGAAGATTATGAAAAATTACAAGAGGACCTTACGAGACTGGGAAACTGGGCGTCTAAATGGCAGATGACGTTTAATGTGAGCAAGTGCAAAGTGATGCATGTGGGAAAGAGGAACCCGAATTATAGCTATGTCATGCAAGGTTCCACGTTAGGAGTCACAGACCAAGAAAGGGATCTAGGTGTCGTCGTTGATACTTTGAAATGCTCTGCTCAGTGTGCTGCTGCTGCGGCTAAGAAAGCAAATAAAATGTTAGGCATTATTAGGAAAGGAATGGGAAACAAAAATGAGGATGTTATAATGCCTTTGTATCTCTCCATGGTGTGACTGCACCTCGAATAGCATGTTCAGTTCTGGTCGCCACATCTCAAAAAAGATATAGTGGAATTAGAAAAGGTGCAAAGAAGGGCGACAAAAATGATAAAGGGGATGGGACGACTTTCCAATGAGGAAAGGCTAAAGCAGCTAGGGCTCTTCAGCTTGGAGAAAAGGCGGCTGAGGGGAGATATGATAGAGGTCTATAAATTAATGAGTGGAGTTGAATGGGTAGATGTGAAGCGTCTGTTCATGCTTTCCAAAAATACTAGGACTAGGGGGCATGTGATGAAGCTACAATGTAGTAAATTTAAAACGAATCGGAGAAAATGTTTCTTCACTCAACGTGTAATTAAACTCTGAAATTCGTTGCCAGAGAATGTGGTAAAGGCGGTTAGCTTAGCGGAGTTTTAAAAAGGTTTGGATGGCTTCCTAAAGGAAAAGTCCATAGACCATTATTAAATGGACTTGGGGAAATTCCACTATTTCTGGGATAAGCAGTATAAAATATTTTGTACTTTTTTGGGATCTTGCCAGGTATTTGTGACCTGGACTGGCCACTGTTGGAAACAGGATGCTGGGCTTGATGGACCTTTGGTCTTTTCCAGTATGGCAATACTTATGTAAGTTTGGGTGATAGAAGAACCAGATGATGGGAGTCCAAAGACTGTAGCCTACATGCAGGAGTGTAGGGAATTGTGACATGGAGCTGTGGGGTGGACTGGGTAAACCAGGAGGATATCATCTGCATAACTGAAGAATTTAATATTTGAGTTTTGAATAAGCATGGCCAAAGGGCTAAGAAAGCTGTTAAACAGCAGTGAGATAAGGGCTCAGGCAGTAAATAGCCACACACCACTTTTAATTTTAGCAATGGCTATTTACTGCCCCAATAGAAACAACCCTTTTTTCCCACATGTCTAGACTACCGCAGGCCACTTTTTACCGCAACTTAGTAAAAGGACCCCATAATGTGGGCATGCCATACTCTCTGCTTGGCATGCCTGGCTCCTTACTCCACCACCTCATAACCCATAAGACAGCAACCACAATAGTCAGTGAATATAAAAATGCCACAGCAGCTTTATTTTACTATGCAGAGACCGGGCTTACACAGTCTCCTTCAGATCTCTTTGGTAGTAATGGAACCGTGCTTCATTTGCATAATGCATAGGTGACCTGTACACTCTTTATGTTTGTCCTTCATTAGATTGCTAATCAAATCAAACAGTCCTTTCAGCTTTTCCAGCTTGTTGCATTTTTTTTTACAGCACCTAGAATGGCTCTGGATTCCTAAGATATCTTCTATTCACATTTGGATCCTAATCAGTAGAATGTTTCTGGTATGCAAGATGGATGACCTCAGAGCAATGAACACAGCGATCTGCTTATTGGGAAGTGACACTGCTCATTTGAACTGATACATGGAGCACGGGCTTGTTAACCTGTTCCATGCTGAATTGGTGCAACCCATACCTCCCCCTGCTCTTGTTCTACATTTCCTGGGACTCCCTGCTGATACCCCACTGATACCCTTTTTTTCTGCTTTGGATCTTGTGCCGTCTTCTGTCTGCATCCACTCCGCCTGCCCCCTAGGTAGCTGGACATCATGCCCCTACATCAACAGGGAAAAGAGAAATAACAAACTGGAGTTAATAGTATTCTATAATTCATTTTTCCCATACATACAGACACAGTGCATCAGAGCTTCAAAGGCATTTCCTGCATTCTGTCACAAGTCTAGTCTTTAAACCCTAAGCTACAACGTGTGTTTGCTGTGTGTGTGTATATGTGTAAAATTAACCATTGTAAAATGATTTATGGCATATGGCAAAAAAAATACATCAGGTTCTTGTGGAGTATGGTATTAATTTCACAAGTGGGGAAAGATTGTAACTCATGACAAAAGAGATCTTTCCTCTTTAGTAACATAAATGTCATAGCTCACCATAATCTATCATCTCTTGGTGTACAGTAGGCTACGTCTGATGAAATACCATGCAGACTATAATGATAAGGCCAAATGCTGTAAAGATGATTAGAAGAGGAGTTAGAGTGTAGAATGACATTATAAAAAGAGAGTGACATAATCCCTCCAGACTTAATACATCTTGACAGTGACTGCCGAAACAACATGTAGGAATATTCATCCGATTCAGGACCCTGTTAGACTCTGGTATTTACGGGCAGCTTGTTTCAATGAAACCAACAGCTAGTCTAAATATTAGAGGATAGTCCCTTTGAAAACTCGTTGCCTGATTATATATGCAAATCCTTCATGATTCCCTGCAATGTATTATTAATTAAATAGTAACTATTGCTTGTTTTGGTTATGCCTCTAAAATATGCATAAGTATATAGATTATATTTTAGAAAAGGAAGAGGCCAATCCGATTAGGGAGGCCGGCCACAACTGGGCTGTAGGCCAGCGGGAAGGAAAGGGTTAAGGAAGCAGGGAATGGGGGGGAGGGGCAGAGAAGGCATAAAAGGGAGCCAACGGGGAAGGAAAGGCTATCGGGACCGGGCAGCGGCAAGCCTGAATACAGCTTACATACTGATTTATATTGTGGTTCCAGCTTCACTACTGGTTTGGATTAGGCGGTCCCAGCTTCAGTGCTGGTTTGTGTTAGGTGGTTTCAGCTGGAATTAGATTGTAAGCTCTGTCGAGCAGGGACTGTCTCTTCATGTTCAAGTGTACAGCGTTGCGTGCGTCTAGTAGCGCTATACAAATGATAAGTAGTAGTAGTAAGGCTGAAGCGCATTAGACAAACCCAGCTTGAATTCAGGTTCTTATTGTAAATGGTCCCTGTTCATAGGTTGGCTTACTTTAGGAGGTCCCCAGTGAGATGCTGGCTCCGTTTATAGGTGGTCACAACGTGGATAATGGGCCCTTGTCCCTGCTAAGATGCTCATTCATATTTATTGGTAATAATCAGATACAGGTTATCATTAAATTGTCCCAACTCAGGGGTGGAGCTATCAACAGGATCTACTTTTATTTTACCACTAACTTGGTCTTTTTTAACACGGATTCCATTTTATGCAATGAGACCTAGTTACTGATAGCCTCAGTTAATGGTAAATAACTAAGTGAGTTTCCCCACCTCCCTCCAGTTTCTTGTTTGATTTCTGAGTCAGATGTGGCCCATCCCACAGTGAATTTTTTTTTTGTTCCAGCTCTGATACATCTGGCCTGTCTTGGTTCAAATTTTCAAAGCAGACTATTTGGATGTTAATAAGTCAGCTCAGATTACTGATATATTTTAATTTGCTAGGTAAGGGTTAGCAACATCATGAGTTCTGATGATGTAAGGAGCTTTCTCACCTGACCTATGATTTTTAATTAGTACCGTGTGACATTAGTTAGGTATCTAGTGAGTATCAAGCTATGCATAGTCCGGTTGAATGAGTTAGTTTGTTACTGGGCATTAGTACTACCTTGGATTTTGGCAAGATGAGTCAACCAACCTTGAATTATGGTTTAAGTTACATCAAGATACAATTTGGCCATGTGTTCCAAACATTTACTCTCTTCTCTTTCTCAGAGGTTCCTTCATTTAAATCCAAAGAAATTATTTCATGCCTATTCTACTTTCTTTATAGATCATCTATAGTGAAAATAAAAAAAATAAAAGCAAACTAAAATGTCACTGTTATACTTGTCCTTCCTGGCACTTCAGCCATAGACACCATGGGGGTAATTCTATAAGTGGCCACATCTAAGTGACCCAAGACGATATGGTAAGAGCCTATTCTATAATGGACTAGGTGCCTATGTCCCAGTATGGAATGCTAGAGTAAACCAATATCAGTTTGCCTAACATTTAGGCACCTGCAGTTATATCAGCACTAGAGCTGGAGTAAGAGTGAGCAGGCATGTGTGTTACTTACAATACAGTATTCTGTGTTATGAGTATCCTATATCTGCACCCTTTTCCTCCACCGCTAACTGCAGACTCCGTTCCTTTTATCTTGCTGCACCGTATGCCTGGAATAGACTTCCTGAGCCGGTACGTCAAGCTCCATCTCTGGCCATCTTCAAATCTATACTAAAAACTCACCTTTTTGATGCTGCTTTTAACTCCTAACCCTTATTCACTTGTTCAGAACCCTTATTTTATCATCCTCACTTTAATATTCCCTTATCTCTTGTTTGTCCTGTTTGTCTGTCCTAATTAGATTGTAAGCTCTGTCGAGCAGGGACTGTGTCTTCATGTTCAAGTGTACAGTGCTGCTTACGTCTAGTAGCACTATAGAAATGATAAGTAGTAGTAGTAGTAGAAGTGGGAGCTCCATCTATGTCAACCCATACTCCACCCCTGTGTATGTACCATGTAAGTTAAAGCAGGACTCATGTGGCTGCAGAGAATACCTTCTTCTGCTTTAGATTTAGCCTGGCCTCAGAATGACATCCTATAGTATATCTCCTATCAAACTGAGCTCTCTTTTTCATCAAGCACTGCCATTTCCTCCCTTCCCCCTCCCCACAGACAGTTTGAACTTCGTGGGTGTGGCTTGGATCTCTTTCAGGGAGAGAAAACTAACAACTTATAGCAGCAGCTTCAGAGAGCATTTTCCATCTCACAGATAGGCTGCAGAGAATACCTTCTCCTGCTTAGACTTAGTCCCCGCCCACCCTAGAGTGACATGTCTTATATAACCTCCCTATCAACCCACTCATTACTTTTACCTCACCCATTTCTATTCTTCTATCACCTTCTCCCACTACTCCAACCAGAGTTACACCTAATCACACTGACCACCCTTCAACATCTTCAGTCCTTCTGTGACTGTTCGCTTGGGCTTGACTGCTTAAATATTTTAAATTTAAATGCTTTACTTTTTGTCTATTAGATTGTAAGCTCTTTGAGCAGGGACTGTCTTTCCTCTGTGTTTGTACAGCGCTGCGTACACTTTGTAGCGCTCTAGAAATGTTAAATAGTAGTAGTAGTAGTATATGTGTACATATGCACATTCCTCCTAATTCTATAAAAGTTGCCAAAAACTGTGCACGCAAATTTGGGCATACGCCCAGTTTACACACATGATTTGATTAAATAGCAAGGCAATTAGTGCCAATAATTACCTTTTTTACAAGTAATTATTTGCACTAATTGGAATCAATTAAGATGTACGTGTATAAATTTAGGCACGTGCTCAAAAAGGGGGCACAGAAATGGGAGGGTAATGGGCGGTTCAGAACTGATCATGGGTGTATCTTGGAGTTATATGTGCAATTATAGAATAAGGAGGTTTCACACATAAATTTAAGCGGGGGCATTTGCACCACATTTTCATTGGTGCAAATGGGTGCGCCTAAATTTACATGTGACTATTGGGACTTAAGTACTATTCTATACACTGTGCCTAACTTTAGGCATGGCTTATAGAATAGCTCATAAGCATTTTTTCAATGCTGATTTTTTAGGCCCGATATATAGAATTCACCCCGTTACATGCTTGTACCTTAAACATTTATACGCACAATAGGTGTGTAAATATTAACTCCCAGTTTAGAGAAGTGCACTTTGCATGACATAAAATGTAGGTTGCTATACTAAAGGAGTCAGCTAATATAGATGCACAAAAACGATATAAACTTAAAATGCATAGTTTCATTTAGCTGAAGCGAAACATGGAAGAGAAGAGAAGGGAAGGAAAGAGAAAGTAGATGGGTAGAAGAGGATGAAATAATTTTTGAAGTGGAAGAGAGGGTATTTATTTATCAAAAATGTATAACCCACTTAAGCCTAAGTGGCTCACATCAAAACATATATAATATAGTTATATACATATAGTTATATACATATATACACAAACCTAATCCACACCACTAACACTACCCTCACCTAATTCCCCCCCCCCCCCCCCCCCCCCCCCCACACACACATCTCTTCCTCCTGTCCTACACTATACAATTGTAATATCTCTGTGATACTTGGTACCATACATTGTAAGCTGCACCGAACCTGCTATCGAGCTGGAAAGAGCGGGGAATAAATGCTATAAATAAATAAATAAATAACATAAAACAATAATACACTTCATCCAACATCATTGGTGTGGATCATACATTTGGAGTAGCAATATATAGGTAGAATGATGTGTCAAATGTATGGCCATATGCTTTGTGAAGTACCAATGTTTTTTATACCAATTTTTCTCAGTCAATAGCATATTTTGATGGATGGTTCTCTCTTAAAATTCTTTCAATGGATTAAATAGAATTCTTTTGTTCACTCATTACTCCTGGTATGTAAATGCATAGATTTATAGTTATGCTGCATCAAGTGGGATATACATGAGAGGGACAATGAAGAAGTGGGCCTAAGTCATGACGGAAAAAATATAGGGGGTAGTTTTACAAGGCAATGTTCAATCATTGCAGCCTTGAACAGTGGGTTGAGGCAAAACAGAGCCGTAAATCTCGTCATGGCTGTTTAAACACTCCCATCAGGAACATGGATCTAGGGTCAAAGAATGATTTAGAGCCAGACAGATTAGATTCCGAATCAAATTCACAAAGATATGTGTAGAGATGGATCGATAGAAAGATAGATTGGCTCAGTTCCCTTGGCTTATGCAGTATTGTAAATATTAAGCTATCAACAGGCAGGTGCATCTTACTCATTGCTTTCAATGCTAATAGCTGTTGAGCTGATAGAAAATGATGAAAGCCTTTGGTTGTCTTACTTGTCCATGAGCTCAAACGCATTAATTGATTTTTCTACCCAGGGATAAAACTTTGTTCCCTTTAAACCAAAGCAGGTATCAGCTCCCTTTCTTCACTTCCTTGTTTGGTTTCATTGAACTATCATTTACTTATGTTAACACCACATGCAGCAGAGAGAATACTGTCAGTGCTAATAAAACACACAACAAAATGCACTCGAGGGCAAAAAAAATTAGTATTCTGCCAACCCTCAAAGCAACATGGAGCAATTTAAAAAAGGCCAAGCCTTCTATTAATTTGCAATTTATTGAAACGAGCATAAAATAGGGCAGTGTTCATGGTGACCCATGAGAGTCAAACCAGAGTGTGTTGTGCTTGCTCTTTGTCCATGATGGATGATTATACTGTCAGCTCTCTATAAAAATATATATAAATCAGAATACTGTAGCCTGCACAGATCTAATTAGAGAATATTAAACAGTGGCAACGTTATCACTCACAGTTCTAAAATCAACTCCATTGTAGAGTTCATATGCTACAAGTTACCTTAAATAACTGAGGGCTCCTTTTACAAAACCTCGATATTGATTCTGGCATGGCAAATGTGACGAAGCCCATAGGAATTGAATGGGCTTTGTTGCATTTGTCGTGTTGGAATCACTAGCGTGACTTTGTAAAAGGAGCCCTGAGTGAGTATTGTATCACCCAAGCCTTGAATTCCATTATCAAAAAACTTTCCAATGAATATTCAGCTGCAGTGCTGAGTGTTACTCAGATCCAGATATTCAGTGCCAGGTCATGTCTGGACTATGGCTTTGAACAGCTGGATCTGTGTGGCATCTGGAAGCTATGCAGATATGGTAGATAACATATACCTAACCAGGCAAAGTTAGGACTGTCCTTATCTGTGGTCCAACTTGCCCAGTTAGATATGCAAAAACTAGCATTGAATATCATCAGTGCCCGTATAACTCCTAGTTCTGCCCTAACTCCATCTCTGGATCAAAGCAGCAATGTTTTTAATGGGTTTCTAACTCATGCATTTGATGGGCCTTTTCATTTATTTAGTCATATTTTGAAATTTTCCTTTCAGAAGATTAAGCCAACTAAGGTGACATTTCTTGGGGGATATAAAAGCATTAATCTGGATAACAACACCTGTTATCCAGATAAATGCTGCTGACTGAGATATTCAGCAGCACTTTCCTGATGGTGCGTCTGAATGTTCTTATAGATTGTCTTGGCACTAATATATAAATCCATTTTCACAGTTGAGCCTATCACCAAACACACATTCCCAGCAATTGAAATCTTAGTATGCAAAGTCATGGATACCACAGTAAATGGTGAATTATGTGTCACACTAGTTTACCACCCCCCAGGAAACTGGACCAACACTAAAGACGAGTTCATGGATTTTATATCAAACATTTGCACAAACCGACAAGAGGTCCTACTACCAGAAGATACTAATCTGCACCGAGAAATATAGCACAACACCAAAACCAGAACTCTAATGGAGTTCCTAAACCAATGGAACTTTAAAACAGCACAAGCCACTTCATACCAAACAAAAGGACACCTACTAGACATACCAATCCACAGGTATGCTACACTGGCTGCCAATCAAGGCAAGACTATTCTTCAAAATTAGCACCCTCATTTAGAAAATACTATTTTGAATGTCTCCAGAATATATGCGAGATCTGATCGAATAATCCCCAAGAAATGCAAGCCCAGAAACCAGTGGCTACCTACTTCTCCACCTACCCATCTGCAGAAACATAAGTTACAAAACCATCTACATGGTCAGATTCAGCTATCTGTGCTCCAGATGGTGGAACTCAATACCCAAGGCCACAAGAAGCATATCAAATTATCTACAGGTCAGAGAAGAACTGAATACCTACCTTTTCCAAAAATTCTATAACTGAAGACATAAGCTGAAGATGGTCAACACCACTTTCTAACTGAAAACGTCAGCTAATTTTCTAACTGAAAAAACACAACTGTAACTTCATCTAACAGTAAATTGTAAGTCACTTGTTTTTGGGAAAATAGTGGGATACAAGAATGCATAAATAAAATGAACCTTGGAAATACCTACTATACCTGAATGTATCACCTTGAGCTACACTACTACTACTCATTTCCATAGCACTACTAGATGTACACAGTGCTGTATACATTATATACAAGTACTCTCTCTGTCCCTAGGGGGCTCACAATCTAAGTTTTTTGTACCTGAAGCAATGGAGGATTAAGTGACTTGCCCAAGATCACAAGGAGCTGCAGTGGGAGTTGAACCCAGGTTGCCAGGATCAAAGCCCATTGCACTAACCATCAGGCTACTCCTCCGCTACCCTGAGCAGCATCCAAATTAATAAAAACAATAGAAAAACAATCATAAGCACACTGATTTCTCTTTCTTTGCCATCCTACTATGTTGCTTATATCCTTCAGCTATTAGAGGTTATCTAAATACAGCATAAGGCCGTGTGGTGTAACTGGTAGGTTGCTTCTCCACTGTGCCTTTAACCTGAGTGGAGGAGTGGTCAAGTGGTCAGAGTACCGGTCTTGCAATCCAGAGGTGACCGGTTCAAATCCCACTGCTGCTCCTTGTGATCTTGGGCAAGTCACTTAACCCTCCATTGCCTCAGATATAAACTTAGATTGTGGGCCCTCCTGGGACAGAGAAATATCCAAGTACCTGAATGTAACTCACCTTGAGCTACTACTGAAAAAGGTGTGAGCAAAATATAAATAATAAATACCACACTGGGATTTCTGTCAGATAGCTAGCCTCTGGCCAATTCAACTGTCCCTTCACTTTCAGTTGTTAAAAGAATACACAAATGTAGCCAGGGGGTAAAAATGACTGGGGAACAAACCACCCTGGTTCAGTATAATTACAGATAATATTCCCACATATATCACCTGTTCTGATGGTATTCAACTGGTAGTGAATAGAAGTTCAAGAGTTCTTAGTTATTTTAGATTCTGCTTTGACAATGAATGCCCAGACATCTATACTAGAAGGCTTGTTTTAAAGTTGAAACAAATCCGATTAGGTCATTCTTATTTTATTCCTAATCATTTCAAAGTGCCGGTGCAATTATTAATTCTATCACAGTTGGACTATTGTAATTCTTATATATTGGTATTATTCAAAAGCAAATGCAGAGATTACAGTTGATTCGGAATACAGCAGTTACACCTTTTTTTTTCATAGAGTTAAATTTGATCATGTATCTCCATTGCTGATTGATTTACATTGGCTTCTGGTAAAAGCATGGATAATTTTTAAAATCTGTTGTCTTGTTCTTAAAATTTTAGAGGATCACTGTACTACTGATTTGACATTATTAATAACTCTTTTGGGTGACCTTAATTATCGACGAACTTGCACATATCTTATGTTCCAATTAATACTCGATATGGTGCTTGCTCACACTTCAATCATCAAAATATCATCAAGAAATAAGACAACTTCCCTCTACTATCTTACTGCAGTTCAGTACAGGAAGTTCTCAAAGATAGATGGTACTGCTCCTTAAGAAGCTGTTGGCGAAACGGGAGCTCGCTGTAGGGCGTACCTGGAGTCCTGTACGAGAAAGCAGCAGAAGATAAGTGTACTCTTTAAGTAATAATGAAGTAAAGCGATATTACAAAGGATTAAAAATTTTAAAAAAGTTATGCAGAGGTTTTTTGGCTAATGAGAATGCTCGTGGTAGGTGAAACTTTTGCACAGTAAAGTAATTAACGTGCCTCCAAACGAGTCAGTGAGCCTATAAACAAAAAAGATTGGCTCACTGAGCGTCTGAAGCCTTTTCCTCTGTAGTAAGATAGTAGATGGAAGTTGTCTTGCTTCTTGATGATATTTTGACATATCTTATGTTACAATTTCATTCTTTTAGAGGTGTTAAATTGGAAAGTTTTTATGAGAAGTCCTTTATATTTTAAAAAATGAAATTTTGGAATATGCTTCCAGTTGAAATTAGATTATGTTTCTTATATTCATTTCCATAAATTGTTGAAATCATATTTGTTCTCAAAGTGTTTTCTATAATATTACAGTAATTTTATTCTGAGTGTAATTATTATTTTTGTAGATCTGGACTGATGTCCTTTCCTTCTGCTGTGAACCCACTCTGAACCTAACTTTAGGGATAAAGGATTAGATTCTATATATGGTGCCTGAAAACTCCACACAGAAAACAAATACACCTAGACGTATTCTACAAAGTACACCTAAATCTAGGCATACTTCATAGAATAAGCCTAAATTTCTGCACATATTACAGAATATACCAAACACCCATCTGCGTAACTAAACTTAGTCACGGGCAGTTACGCCAATTAAACTTGATGTAAATGCCGACTCCTAAATTAGGTACAGACCACGTGCATAGATTTGTGAAATGTCCATGACCCACCCATTCCATGCCCATGGCCGTGCCCCCTTTTCAACTCTGGGACTTAGAATTTATGCACATCACTTTAGAGAATACACTTAGAAAGTTGTGTACATAAATTCTAATTAATGCTAATGAGTGTCAGTAATTGTTAACTGATAATTATTAGCGCTGATTGGCTTGTTGATTAATTAAGTTGCACGCACAAATCCAGAATATGACTGGCGATGTGCATACAACTTAAGTCTCATTAGGTTCAAGGTTACACTTATTTGATTAATCACTTATGGCAATGCCGTCAAAGCGATTACACATACATTAACATCTCTTACATCAAAGTACAATGTGTCAGAAAAATTACAATATAAACAAGAAAGAACAGGGAAAAATAAACCAAATACAATAAAAACAAACTATATAGAATCCGGGGGTAAACGAGTTATAAGCACCCATCATCATCAGAAGCATCAGTTAATAATATGCCAAGATACCATCACATAACTGGCTGCCACCATAAGTCATTCAGGACTTGGCACTTGTATACAGGGGGCTGCCTTTACCTATGTTGCTTACATTTGTCAGCTATTGGAAGTTATCTAAATAAAGAAAAAGGAGAGAGTAAAGAATGCAAAGCAAAATGTTGTTCTGCATGGAGCATAAATAGGACCTTCAAATGACTCAGCAATCCCAAGAGACCTGACAACCTGCCATGCTATTTGTGTCCTCTAAACAGCTGTCCACAAATTACTCCACTCCCTTGCTTTACAAGTGCCTATTCATGAAGCACTTGACATTTTATTTATTTATTTATTTATTTATTTATTTATTTATTTATGTAAAACACTTATACCCCACCTGACACCAAGCAGCTTACAATAAAACATACAAAGTAATGAAAAGACATTCTGTACAAACACTTCTTAGTCCTACAGAAAAGGAACTTAATGCAGACAAAGTCTTACCTGATTATTGCATTAAGGATCTGATTTACTAAGCTTTTGTCCCATAGACAACACATAGAGAGAAAAGCCTAGCCCGTTTTACAAAGTGACAATAAGCCCAATGCGGTACTTCCTATCCCCAGTGCACCGTCATATCCAGCGCTACCGGTTAGCACGGGAGCCCTTACCGCCACCTCAATGGGTGGTGGTATGGGCTCCCCCCCTGAAATGGCCACACGGCTAATGCTTGGCCATTTCCCACAGAGCAGCAAGACCTACCTTTTACCCGTTGTGGTAAAAGGGGGCATTGGCGCACATCAAAAACACAAGTTGACACCAGCGCAGGCTCAATACAGGTTGGTCTTGACAAAGACCTTTGTGATTTAAAAAATGAAGTATTGAGCACTGTTTTTACATCACTCAAGACTCCTGAGGCAGGCCTGTACTGTGTCGTCTGCAATAAAGTTTGCTTTTTTACATACTACCTTAGTCTCAGCATCTTGGAGTCATTGGTCCACTTCCCACTTCTTTTACCTGTGTCCTAACCTAGTAGGATTTTGTGTTCATCCACTCAGGTGGATAGCCTACCCTGATGCTCACTATGGAGGATAGAGAAGATGGGGAGAGAGAGTGGTCTGGCTGGGACCGTAATATAGATGTGCATTCCCTATTTCACATAGGGATCCATGTCTGCAGTGGTAAACCCAGATATCAGAATTTAGACCTGTTTCTAGGCATGACTAAGTGCCTGCAGCAGGGGGAGCACTAAATCCCAAAACTGTGAGTCCCACAATGCCAGTATGCCCCCACCTTAAACATTTCCTACCATTACCCTACCCCCCCCCAACATCAGCAGCCTCCCCATCTGACCCTCCAAAATTAGCAACCCCTCCTTGTATCACCTTACTCCCTTTGAACATTACCCAATCTCCCCATGACTTGAGCAACCTGACTGGTATCACCCAAACCTGGTAATATTACCTGACCCCCCCCCCTAAATCTCCCCCTCGACCAGCATATATATGGAAGCCTCCCTCATACTTCCTTCCCCCCTCCCCGAGTCCGAGGCCTCTCAAAATTGGCCATGGGCTGCAAACCCCCTACCCCCTCTCTATTATCACCCGATGCCATCCTCAGGCTTATTGACAGTCCCTGGTGTCTAGTGGGGCAGAACTGATGCTCATTCACTCCCATCTCATGGTCACCAACATCCAAAATGGCTGCTGAGATCTCTAACAGCAATACTGTGAGGTCAGGTTTCCATATATGGGTATAATTCCATAATTCCATACACATACATATGAACCGCAATTTTATATAGATCATCTAGGTCTAGAAGGGGACATCCAAGTTGGAATGTTCAAAATTTGCACTGTATTTTACAAAAGGCTCACAGAATGCAAAGCCTTTTGTAAACTGCATAAAAGGGTATTTAAAAAATACATGTGCATGGTGGCATGTCCAATGGAAACAGCCATTTTACAGAAAAAAAATTCAAAACAACAGCAGCATCACTCAGGGCTTGTATGTATAAGAAGGGGAAGGATTTGGATTTAGCTCTCACCTTTTCAACAATAGCTCAAGCTGAACTACATTCAGGTACAAGTATTTCCCTGTCCCCAGAGGGTTTACAAGGTGATTTGCCCAAGTTCACAAGGAGCCGCAGTGGGATTTGATCCCTGGCTTCCCTGGCTCTCAGCATGACTGGAAATATATGTAAATGCTGATGTAATTTTTAAAAATATATTTTGCAAACTAGAGATTGCATATATATGATTGATGTCCCTTCAAACCACACCCACTAGAGGCCCACTTTAAATCTATGTGTGCCACAACATACGTTTATAATTAGCTACCATTCTGAAAACTTTGGATTTGCAGGATAGAAATTATTTTAAACCAATAAATAAATGACTTGTTTTTTTCATGTGTAAACCTTCTGAAATTGCCTGCTATATCTCAGACACAAATACACAGCTAAATAACACAACACACATACACACACAAAGTCAAACTTCCAGAATCCAGTTCCATTATTAAATTTGAGCAACCATTCCGACAAGTAGAAAGAATGGTTGAAAATCCATCTGTACCAAAAGGGGAAAAAGCAACAGAATTTGCAAAGGAATTGGACAAGATGATATACAGCAAGCATTGATAAAACTGGGGCAGCAGGCACCTGAAGATTCTAAGAAAATACTAGAAGCAGTTACTCATCTTGTGGCTGGCTCTGAAATGCTGATGACGGAAGGTTTTTATACAGAAAGGCACAACGAGGTAGCACGACTCATTCATTGGAAACTCTGTAAGCATTGCAACATCAGTGTACCGGAAAAGCATTGGGATCATGACCTTAAGAGAAATGTGGAAACGAAGAGGTTATGATAACCTGGGACATCTCCGTCCCCACTGATTAAGAAAAAACTGGATGCCAGAAAACTGGATATAGTCGTAAAAGAGAAAAACACCAGAATGGTCCCAAATAATTACTCAGTGAATCACAAGGAGAGAGAGAAGATCCTCAAGTACCAAGAAATGCAGTCGTCCAAGACAGAAAATGTGACAGAAAGATACAGAAATATTTCCAATCATTTTGGGTGTCACAGGCTTGATCAAAAAGAACTTCCAAGCACACCTGGATAGGTTGCCTATACATTTTACATCTTATGAACTCCAGAAGGAAACTCTCTTTGGCACAATGGGGAAAAATAGACAACTTTTTAAAAATGAACCTGCCTGGGCACTAGTAAAATTTATTGTTGGTGAATTTCTGGGTGGGGACGGGCTCCTCATTGCCTAGGGCAAAAGAGATATATTTAATGATTAAATATACCTTTTTTTGCCCTAGGCAGTGAAAAGTCCACCCCCCGCCACCCAGAAGCCCACCACCAGACCAGAGCCATCATTTTGTTTACAAGAGTAATCAAAATACTGGCTGTGGTGGTGGACTTCTGGGTGGGGGTGGGCTCTTCACTGCTTACAGCAAAAAGGTATATTTTAATAATTAAATATACCTTTTTTGCCCTAGGCAGTGAAGTGCTTACCCCACCCAGAAGCCTACCACCAGCAGCCAGCATTTTGAGTACAAAATAGTAAAATTACTACTACATGACGACATGTTAAAATTTTTTTTAAATATATGTATTTATTACCTGGCTCCTGTAGCTGAGTGGGGCCACGGGGGAGTGCTACTGTGACTATGATTGAACGAACCGACTGAAAACAATCACAGACCCGGCCGGCAGGGAACAGGCAGGCCCAATGTGGACTTGGAGCTGCCCCCTGACCTTTCCCATGCGGCACTGCGTGTGGTGCGGCCACAGCGCCATCGTGCTGTGCTGGCCCCAGTCAGGCACGGGGAGGAGGAGACAGCAGTGCAGCGTGATGGCATGCACGTGCAGCTGAGGTTGTTAGCAGCGGCTGGGAATCCGTCACTCCATGAGACTGTATTTAGCCACACACTCGCACAGCGTGAGATAGCACAAGGTCACGCTGGCCGATGATGAGGAGGAGCTCTAGTGCCATCTGCCAAGAAAAGCAGGTGGGAGGTAGCTGAGTGGGCCGCACCGTGCCGACAGAATAAATTAAGTCTGTGGCAACACTGTGACTGGCTGCTCAGCGGCTGTAAACTGGGTGGGCCTGAGCCGAGATTGGGTGGGCTGGGCCCACCCAGGCCCACCCATAGCTAAGCCCCTGGTTAGCAATAAATTTGAGAAACTGAGATCATATTCCAAATGCCCTGGCTTAGGAGTGAGGTTCATTCCTGTCATGGTATGTGCAAAACTAACCCACTTGGAGATTTTGCCCCCTCACACACCATCAAGCATATACAAAAACACATGAGTTCACACACACAAACATTCAAACACAAGCACTTGCACACATACAAACACAACACACACTAACTCAGAACACAACATGGAATTCACACAAATGTATAAGAGATCATTTTGGAACCTTGCATGGTATTTGTGCATGTAAATAGTCTGTTTACATATATAGCATGACTTAAGTTGCATGTGCAAATCCAGTCATATTCTGGATTTTGCACACAATTTAATTAGTTAACAAGCCAATCAGCGCCAATAATTGCCACTTAACATACAATTATTGACGCTAATTGGCATTAATTAGAATTTACATGCAGAACTGTCTACGCATATTATGTAACATGATGTGTGTTAATTCTAAGTCACATAGTTGAAAAGGGGGTGTGACTATGGGTGTGGAATGGGCGGGACATGGGCATTTTTCAAATCTATGCACATACTTATAGAATATATCCAGTCCATGCCTAATTTAGGCATCAGGATTTACACCAAGTACATAAGTACATAAGTAATGCCACACTGGGAAAAGACCAAGGGTCCATCGAGCCAAGCATCCTGTCCACGACAGCGGCCAATCCAGGCCAAGGGCACCTGGCAAGTTTCCCAAATGTACAAACATTCTAAACATGTTATTCCTGGAATTGTGGATTTTTCCCAAGTCCATTTAGTAGTGGTTTATGGACTTGTCCTTTAGGAAACCGTCTAACCCCTTTTTAAACTCTGCTAAGCTCCATCTAACCCCTTTTTAAACTCTGCTAAGCTAACCGTCTTCACCACGTTCTCCGGCAACAAATTCCAGAGTTTAATTATGCGTTGGGTGAAGAAAACGTTTCTCCGATTTGTTTTAAATTTACTACACTGTAGTTTCATCACATGCCCCCTAGTCCTAGTATTTTTGGAAAGCGTGAACAGACTCTTCACATCCACCTGTTCCACTCCACTCATTATTTTATATACCTCTATCATGTCTCCCCTCAGCCGTCTCTTCTCCAAGCTGAAAAGCCCTAGCCTCCTTAGTCTTTCTTCATAGGGAAGTCGTCCCATCCCCGCTATCATTTTAGTCGCCCTTCGCTGCACCTTTTCCAATTCTACTATATCTTTCTTGAGATGCGGCGACCAGAATTGAACACAATATTCAAGGTGCAGTCGCACCATAGAACGATACAATGGCATTATAACATACTCACACCTGTTTTCCATGGTGCAACTGGCTGCCACTAAATTTAGTTTCACAGATGGGGCTCAGCGTATTCTATATTCTGCGCAGAAATTTAGGCTTATTCTATAAAGTAGGCCTAAATTTAGGCCTACTTTCTAGAATACGCCTAGGCGTATCTTTTTTTCATCTTGGATCTTTCAAGTGCTATATATAGAATCTATCCCATGGTGCTGAATATTAGGTGCCACGTCTGTGCCGAACTGCAAGGTGCCAAAACAGAGCAGAAATAGCACTTATGGCCTATTTAAAAAATAGCAGCAATGAGGCTTATTTTCAAAGCACTTAGCCTCCCAAAGTTCCATAGAAACATATGGAACTTAGCCTCCCAAAGTGCTTTGAAAATATGCCCTTTTGTTTCAGTGCAGATCGGCAAAGGGGTCGTGTTCAGGTCAGGGGTGTTCCCTTAAAATGCACGCAGTGTTATAGAATAGTGCCAATTGTTATTTTCCTTTGTAATGATTCCTCTTAGTAATATAAATTATTACTTAGTAATATTAATTCAAAAGGAGTGAAGCCTGTGAAACTGGGATTACCTTAATCAGTGGGAATTGGATTAGAGACTCAAGTGTTCGCATTGTTAAATAATTTCTGGTTTTAAAAGAGAAAAAATGAAATTAGGTGTATTATTTCTACTAATATTGGACAATAAGTATGTTTCCAACGAAATAAATTGAATATACACAATTTTGGGTTTGAAGAAGCCAACCAGACGATCAATGTGGAATAATGATTCAGATAAATAATAACTGGGGATAATCAGGTTAATGCCACATTTTTTTTCTGTTTACTGTTGTTTAATTGATCTCCTTGTCTTGTTTCACTCTCCCTATTTTGTAGTCTAAGGAAGAGTATAGAATTACCTGACTGAAATAATTCTTGTGTATTACTTTCTCTGTATTTCTGACAAGTTATTTTATTGCTTGTAAATTTAAATTCTTATAAATTAAAAAAAATATATATTGCGAATTTACACTCGGTTTACACACCATGATTTATACCTGGTTTCAGTCGGTGTAACTCCTCATGCCCAAGTAGAACGCTTTGTGCTATTCTATAAGGGTGTTGAATACGGAATACCCATTACAGAGAACTGTTTAGTGCTGAATCTTTTCAGCAATGAATTTTGAGTGACATTTACTGAATCCAGCTTTATATGGAGAGAAAGAGAGATTTCCACACTGTATTCTTCTCCTCACTATTTAAGCATATCTCCTCTGATCCTAGATAGTTCTCTTTTCTATGGTGGACTCAGAAACACTAGAGCCTGTAATTCAGGGGGAAGATGAGACTCCAAGGTACATGCAACATGACAGCAAGAGGAATGAAACCTCCATTGCGTGTTACGTATAGCAGTCCAGTTTTCAATGTAGGTCTTTGAAGGATTCTTTGCATGTTGCAAAATATGTTTTGCTCAGCAAAAGAACTAAATGTGACATTGTATATGAGCTGTCAAGACCACAGGTCCTTTCTTCAGATGTCTATATGATCTTAAGAGGAAATGTTTGTAGCATTCTAATGCTCTTATATAAGTGAAGAAATTTGTGTCTTTTACAAAAAACAATTTTTCTGTTACTGAATTGGAAGAGCTTATTCCACATATTTATCTATTGTAGTTACACTCACAAGTCATAAAACAAAATAATGAGGTACAATTTTCTTTACAGCTGCACAAAGACAGATTTAAAGCAAGGTATATCATCTCAATGTGCTCGGTTCCTAGATATAAGCTGTGAACTATAAATGAATAACTAATCTAATTTATCTGAAAAATCGTTTGGGATTTTATAATAGTGTTTCAGTTGAAACATGACTTAAAGAGCTAGTGCAGAGGCTCCATGTTGGCTGCACTATGGGGGGAATAAATGTTGCCCAACCCCCCCCCCCCCCCATTTTCAAAGCCTTGCTAGCGGCTGCCAGTGCGGCAATGCTGACACAGCCCATTCAAAGAGAATGGGCTGTGTCGGCATTACCGCGCGGCACATGTCCTTCCCATCGTTACACTCCCTTTGCAGATCCATGCAGAAACAGGCACTATTCTATAAATAGACTAGCCGTTGAGCCCGTAAAAACGGGCTGGTATTGGGGTTTTCCTTCCCCCTCCCTCCCCGCGAGGTCGCCACCGCTACCGCCCCCCCCCCCCCCCACCCCCGGAGTTGCCGCCATCCCTCCACCTGGCCTGGGCCTTCTCTCCGCTACTAAACTTACACATTCATTCGCCGGAACGCAGCACGCACATCAGCTGAGCTGCCGTCGGCCCTTCCTTCTCTGCCTGTGTCCCGCCCTCCTGTGACGTAACGTCAGCGAGTGTCCGTCCCCCCAGGGTGCAGTACGACACCCCATCTCCCAGTGCAATGACACCCCCTCCCCGGCGCATCAAGCCCCCGCCCCCCCGGGTGCATTCTTGGCTGCTGGAGGGTGCAGAGAGCAGCCGCGCGCCTGTCGGCTCCGCTGGATCCCTGCTCCCTCTGCCCCGGAACAGGAAGTAACCTGTTCCGGGGCAGAGGGAGCAGGGAACCAGTGAAGCCGACAGGCGCGCAGCTGCTCTCTGCACCCTCTAGCAGCGTGCACCCGGGGCAGACTGCCCCCACCCGCCCTGCCCTTGCTACGCCACTGGTAGCAGTGCAGCTAAGTGCATACATCTAGTAGCGCTTTAGAAATGATAAGTAGTAGTAGTTCTGTAAGGATGTGTGCAAGTGGCATATGGGGGAATTGTATTTATGGCGCCTAATGTTAGACACTACTTCTGCGTCAAGTTTTCAGTGTAGAAAAGCACTTAAATGGATGCAAGGTGCTGAAAGGGGGAAAGAAATGGCAGATCTGTGTAAAAACACACTCATCAAACATATAAACGGCGAGTGACCGACTCACTCGCAAATGCGCAGTAGAGACTTCCCTCTCTGTCCTGCCCCCGCGTCAATATGTGATGACGAGGGCGGGACAGAGAGGAAAACTGCGCCGCCGAGGTTGATGCCGCTCCCCCCGCCCGCCCGCCCGCCCGCCTGAGATCGCCACTACCGTGCCTCCCCCCCACCCGGCCCGGGCCCTCTCTCCGCTACTAAACTTACACATCCATTCGCCGGAACGCAGCACGCACATCAGCTGAGCTGCCGTCGGCCCTTCCTTCTCTGCCTGTGTCCCGCCCTCCTGTGACGTAACGTCAGCGAGGGCGGGACACAGGCAGGGAAGGAAGGCCGACGGCAGCTCAGCTGATGTGCGTGCTGCGTTCCGGCGAATGGATGTGTAAGTTTAGTAGCGGAGAGAGGGCCCGGGCTGGGTGGGGGGGAGGAACGGTAGTGGCGATCTCAGGCGGGCGGGCGGGCGGGCGGGGGGAGCGGCATCAACCTCGGCGGCGCAGTTTTCCTCTCTGTCCCGCCCTCGTCATCACATATTGACGCGGGGGCAGGACAGAGAGGGAAGTCTCTACTGCGCATTTGCGAGTGAGTCGGTCACTCGCCGTTTATATGTTTGATGAGTGTGTTTTTACACAGATCTGCCATTTCTTTCCCCCTTTCAGCACCTTGCATCCATTTAAGTGCTTTTCTACACTGAAAACTTGACGCAGAAGTAGTGTCTAACATTAGGCGCCATAAATACAATTCCCCCATATGCCACTTGCACACATCCTTACAGAACTACTACTACTTATCATTTCTAAAGCGCTACTAGATGTATGCACTTAGCTGCACTGCTACCAGTGGCGTAGCAAGGGCAGGGCGGTGGGGGCAGTCTGCCCCGGGTGCACGCTGCTAGAGGGTGCAGAGAGCAGCTGCGCGCCTGTCGGCTTCACTGGTTCCCTGCTCCCTCTGCCCCGGAACAGGTTACTTCCTGTTCCGGGGCAGAGGGAGCAGGGATCCAGCGGAGCCGACAGGCGCGCGGCTGCTCTCTGCACCCTCCAGCAGCCAAGAATGCACCCGGGGGGGCGGGGGCTTGATGCGCCGGGGAGGGGGTGTCATTGCACTGGGAGATGGGGTGTCGTACTGCACCCTGGGGGGACGGACACTGCTGTACCCGGGGGAGAGGTGCACAGCGGCGATCCGCCCCAGGTGGCAGCCGACCTAGGATCGCCACTGACTGCTACCATCAATGTGCATAAATGTACACTTACCTGCAAATGTGCTGGTATTCTGTACATTTGGACACAGAAGTGGTGCAGAAACACATGCACCCAGTTATAGATTTGTCCTGCAAGTGGCCAGAATGAGGGTGTGCACATGCTAGGTTAACATAAGAGTAAGAACATAAGAGTAGCCATACTGGGTCAGACCAATGGTCCATCTAGTCCAGAATCCTGTTTTCCAAACAGTGGCCAAGCTAGGTCACAAGTACCTGGCAGAAACCCAAATCTTAGCAACATTCCATGTAGAACCCCAAAGAATAGCAGGATTCTGGAATCCTAAAGAGTGACAAGATTCCATGCAGAATCTCAAATAGTAGCAACATTCCATGTTGAACCCCAAAGAATAGCAAGGTTCTGGAATCCTAAAGAGTGACAAGATTCCATGCAGAATCTCAGAGAAGCAACATTTCAAACTACAACTCCCAGGGCAAGCAGTTGCTTCCCATATCTGTCTCAATAGAAGACTATGGACTTTTCCTCCATAGATATCTTATGAAATTCATCTGGCAAGCAGTTCCAAAGAAAGGAACCACCATAGCTAAATGCTCTGTTCCTAGTAGTAGTCAATCTAATTAAATTGGAAATTTGGCCAGTTAAGTGCCGATATTCAGCACTTAACCAATCAGGTTAACCACGTAAATGGGACTGCATGAAAGTCAGTCCTATCTTTTGTAGTAACCCATAGGTGGTTATGTGTTGAATATCGGACTTAGGGGTCCTTTTACCAAGTCATGCTAAAAAGTGGCTGGTGCTGTTGTCAGCACCAGGTTTGGGAAGCTGCTGTGGGTTGTAGGCCTCTAGGAAACAACACTCTCTACAGTGACCGAGCCAGCAGGGAGGGAGGGAGGTGGGTTATAAATAAAAGTGCAGAAAAACCCAGAATATTTACAGAGAAAAGCTCCTGCCATGAGAGCCAGTACAGACTGATTTGGCTTAAGCTGGAAGGCCAAAGGGCAGCATCAAAATGCCGTGTTAAAAAAAAAAAAAGTAAATTCAAGAAAATCCTGAGTCTTCAACAAGCTGTCAACCAAGTTTACGACCTCTGAGGTTTTTTCAGCTGAAGATAAAGTAAGACAGGTAACATTATATAGTGGCTCTGTACAGCAGATATGCCATACAGAGATGAACACATGAAAAAGAAATCACGTCCCTTATGTGCTGCTCTGTTTAGGGCTTCTGTGCTTAAGGTGCTCATTTTTAAAGCAGATAGATGGCGTGGAGGGGCATAATTGAACGTCGCCGGCGAAATAGGTCGCCGGCAATCTATTTTGGCACGGCGCAACAGCTGGCCAGAACCGTATTTTCGAAAAAGATGGCCGGCCATCTTTTTTTTCAATAATACAGTTTAGGCCGGCCAAATGCCAGAGTTCGTCGGGTTTGAGATCGCCAGTTTTGTTTTTCAGCGATAATGGAAAAAAATGCCAGCCATCTCAAACCCAGTGAAATCCAAGGCATTTGGTCGTGGGAGGAGCCAGCATTTGTAGTGCACTGGTCCCCCTGACATGCCAGGACACCAACTGGGCACCCTAGGGGGCACTTCTAAAAATAAAAAAATATATACAAATAGTTCCCAGGTCCATAGCTCCCTTACCTTGGGTGCTGAGCCCCCCAAATCCCCCCCAAACCCACTCCCCACAACTCTACACCATTACCATAGTCCTTATGGATGAAGGGGAGCACCTACATGTGGGTACAGTGGGTTTTGGGGGGGGTTGTAGGGCTCAACACTTAGCACCACAAGTGTAACAGGTAGGGGGGGATGGACCTGGGTCTGCCTGCCTGAAGTGCACTGCACCCATTAAAAACTGCTCCAGGGAGGGAGCTGGGTATGACATTTGAGGCTGGCATACAGGCTGGCAAAAAAGGTTTTTATTTTTATTTTTTTAGTGTGGGAGGGGGTTGGTGACCACTGGGGGAGTATGGGGAGGTCATCCCCCATTCCCTCCGGTGGTCATCTGGTCAATTGGGGCACCTTTTTGAGGTTTGGTCGTGAAAATTAAAGGACCAACTAAACCTGACAAAATACTGCTTAATGCCGCTTTTTTTTCCATTATCTGCGAAAGCCGGCCATCTGGTAGCCACGCCCATGCCCGCCCATGTCCCGCCTTCGCTTCGCCGCCAACACGCTCCCTTGTACTTTCACCGGCGCAGCAACAGGAAAGCGGCTATGGTGTCAAAAACACGGCTTTCGATTATACCGATTTTGCCACTTTTGTGAAATCGCCGGTCATCTCCTGATTTATGTCAGGAAATGGCTGGCGATCACTTTCAAAAATAATCCTGTTAGAATGCTTTAAAACATAAAAAAAAATCCATGTGCTAAAAATTTCCAAATCCTTCATTTTACTTTACTTCTTATATTCCACATCTACTCATAGATTTCAGAGCAGATCACAAGAAAAAGAAAACACAGACCCTGCGAATTAACATCCAGTCAATAATTCATATTAATATAAAAAAAAGTTAATAAATTCTAATTATAAAACTTCTTAAAAAGAAAAGTCTTTAGAGCTTTCCTAAAAACAGATAAGATCTGAATTTTTCTCAGTTGTATAGGGAGAGAATTCCATAGCAAAGGGGACTGATACATAAGACTAGCACAATAAATGGCCTTATTTTTCAATTTGCTAGGACTGGGATAGTGAAGTATCTTGAAAGCCTCTATCTTTGTTAGCTATTTGAACCCAACCGAGCAAGTATTCTGGAGTTAGTCCGTAAAGGATCTTCTGAACTATAATGCAAACCTCAAATTGAATTTGTGCCTCTTCTGGTAACCACTGGAGGTCCCACAACAAAGGAGAAATATTATCATACCTATGAGTGGAAAGTCAGAATTTGGATATTTCACATTGCAGTTCGGACATTCCATTCACTGATTTTCTCCAAAGACAGCCCAGTGCATCTTGTAGAGCTCAGTCTTCTCACCTCATGCAAAAGCTTCTCTTGCACATCACAGGAAGGTCCCCCTCCCTTCTTGTGACCAGAGCTGCCTGCCAGTAATCCCACCCCCATTGCCTTCCCACTAGTTGAATCCTACCCACAGTCTCTGCTGCTAGTGAAACTAAGCAGCTAAAGGCAGGCTCAATCACACCCAGGGACGGGTGGAATAGACTTATCCTGAGAACACCCCTTAAAAATACTCAAAAATATCTACAGCTGAAATAGAAGGTATTTTTGGAAAATTAGATGTGGATTCCTACATCTAACCAAATTCTCTAGGTTCTCTGCTTTCATATGCAAAAGCATATTATCCTAAAGGGGGTGAAGGCTTGTCTTTTGAGATAAGGCAAACATAGAAGAAGTATTGAGAAAGTTCAGATGATCATTTGGGTGGGGTTCATAGGAGGCGGGTTAGGTGTTTATTAGAGTTTTATTTGTTTTGCATTTTTTGTTTTGTTATTTTTACTGTGTATAATATGTTTATATTGATGGTTGTAAATTAGGTTGAGCTTTTTGTATAGTTGATTCATAAATCACAATAAACATTTAAATGCTTAGTGACAGCATTCTGTAAACCTGACATTTTCTCTACTTTATCTTCACCCTTCACACAGCTCTATCCACTTGCTGATATCTTTCAGCTGAGCTTGCTTTTGAGAAATTTGAGTTTCTAATTCTTTATTTTTCCAAGAAAATGCACCAATCTGTGAAGTCAAAGATTGACCCAAGCCCACGGTCACTTTCCAGATGTCTTACAGTGAGAATTGTGTATGCTTTCCCAGTGTACCAGTATTAATATGGGAGGGGGTGAGAAACGGACTTGAGGTACCAGATGTATCAGCCAAAAATATCTCCAATCCATTTTTCACTAGGCTATACACTGCCACTCCTCTTTCCAGCATCCACAAGTCCCTCACCAGCAGTCATGATGACCAAACTGCTCTGTGTAGCTTCCCAGAAAGCAGGCTCTTCTCAATGACATAATCAGTCAGGGATGACCTGACAGCCACAGGCGCTCAATCATCTGCAGCAATCTGCATCAGAGGAACTTTCTTACCCTGACTCAATGAAACACTGCTATCAAGGGGAGGAGGGCAAACTTACCCTCAGTGACTGACATTTTTGGTCCCATGTCTGATGCTATGCAAAGAAACCCATAGGGCCTGCAGAAGGAGGAGGTTCCCAAGTGGAAGGAGAGTCCAGGGATTACATTTCCTTTTCTTTCCACCCATATTGAAATAGATAATTGAAAAACCATGGCAGGATAAGGAAATATTGCATATACCATCTCCTTCAAGGTAGTGTATAGTTTATTAGCCTTGATATATACTGCCTTTTATTGGGCAGTGGCAAAGCGGTTTACAATAATCAATCAAATAATAAAACAGGAATTACAATGCTGATAGGAAAGAACAGTTAAAAAGGAAAAGAAAAGAAAAGAAAGAGGAAGAAGGGGAGGAGGTTGGAGAGGGAGGAGGTAAAGAGGCAGGGAGTTAAGTACCAGACACTGCAAGGTATCCTCAGTCCCTTTGGAAGCTGGAGGGAAAGCAAGCCATAGCAATCACAAATCAAAGGCTGCTAAGAAGAGGTGAGTCTTGAATTTAGAAAACACAGATAATGATCTTCAAGTGAATGAAGGACATGGGACAGGAAGTAGGGGATGATGAGAGAGGAGAGTTAAGATAGGACATTATCGTGCAAGACCATATGAGTCAGTGTAAGGATTTAAAATTTTATTCTGGAACCAATTGGAAATCAATGGTGATATTTAAGGAGTGGCCTAATGTGATCATTCTGATTGGAGCTGCAGAGAATTCTGATGGCTTTGTTTTTGGACTGACTGTAAGTGATGAAAGATAACCTGGGGGAGTCCAGTATAGACCACATTAACATAGTAACATAGTAACATAGTAGATGACGGCAAAAAAAGACCTGCACGGTCCATCCAGTCTGCCCAACAAGATAACTCATATGTGCTACTTTTTGTGTATACCCTACTTTGATTTGTACCTGTGCTCTTCAGGGCACAGACCGTATAAGTCTGCCCAGCACTATCCCCGCCTCCCAACCACCAGCGCCGCCTCCCAACCACGGCTCTGGTACAGACCATATAAGTCTGCCCAGCACTATCCCTGCCTCCCACCACTGGCTCTGGCACAGACCGTATAAGTCTGCCCAGCACTATCCCCGCCTCCCAACCACCAGCCCCACCTCCCAACCACCGGCTCTGGCACAGACCGTAAAAGTCTGCCCAGCACTATCCCTGCCTCTCACCATTGGCTCTGGCACAGACCGTATAAGTCTGCCCAGCACTATCCCCGCCTCCCAACCACCAGCCCCACCTCCCAACCACCGGCTCTGGCACAGACCGTAAAAGTCTGCCCAGCACTATCCCTGCCTCTCACCATTGGCTCTGGCACAGACCGTATAAGTCTGCCCAGCACTATCCCCACCTCCCAACCACCAGTCCCATCTCCCACCAGCTGGGAAGTTAATAATGCAAGGAGCAGAGTGATTTGGGAGGATTCTGGGAGAAAACTATATACAGCTCAAAACTGTCTCAGAGCAGAAAAACACTTCCTAATAACAGCAGCCACTTGTGGCTCAAAAGTAGCCAATTGTCAAATATAATCCCTAAGCACAAAGTCAGATACTAGACTAAGTGGAGTACCAGATAGGGAAGGAAAAAGCACTGGAGGAGGAAGGTGATCCAGTACCCAACTGTTTTAGAGTGATTGAGAACTAGATTAGCCTTAAGCTGATCTGAGATTCTGTCCAATGCTAATTGAAGGATAGTCAGTCCAGGTAGGAGGGTATCTGTGTAGCGGATGAGAATAACATCATCAGCCTCTCTCTCTCTCCTCTTTACTAGTAGAGGAAAATACGTCCCATGCAAAAAAAAAAAAAAAAAGAAAGGAAAAGAAAAGAAAATACTTCCCCTAGTGCTTTCTCATCCCTCCTCTGGCTTAACATATTTCTGTGCTGATGATGCCTAAGCGATACAAACATACACGTTTTATTCCACTGGAAATGGTATCAGCAATAGTGTCTATGATTTGTACCCTCAAACATGGATAAACATTAATATTTGTACCTGAATTAGCTGGAAAATAAACACATAAGCCAACAAGTCATAAGCATATAAGAATAGAAACCCTAATTATACCAGGCCTACATCAATGGATAGCTGAAGACAGCCTGTAGACAGACTGGTGACTCTACCATGTCTCCACTATAGACCAGGAATACAGAGGCTGCATTCCACACACATTGGTATTTCATTGTCATTATACTGTACTTAACACTTCAGTTTTTGTTAGAAGCTAGAGTGCATGAGCAATTAGTACCGTTGCAAGGCATGCAAGTCACTTCTGTGGGAATGAGTCAAGTCTATTTCTGTTACAAGTCAGATGCTACAATTGAAATCCTGCAAATGTGGTACTGGCCAGATTTAACTCAGGAACACAATTCAGTAGGCTTATATTCCCTTTAGAAAGCGGCATTCTTAGAAGAACATAGATGTCAAAAGATTTCAATACATGTCTTCCCTTCTGTATTTGGTGAATCAAATGATTTCTGCAAAGCAAGAGTTACATTTGCTGTTATCATCTACCTTTCTCTATTTTTTTTGGTGCAATAGTTTTCCATTTGATGTTTAGATAGTTGAAAACAATGTTCAACATCCTTCAGCAGTATGAACAGATGAAGAAGCGCCAAAACTCATTCAAAGGCAGCTACTCTGATGAACGGTTGTGCTCCAACAAAGCTAAGGCAAGTCTTCTCCTTTCCCAAGGTTCTTCTTTTGTACTTTCTTGTACTTCATAACAGAAATGTGGATACTGTTAACTTTACACTTGGTCTAGTTCTTAAGTCAAGATTTTCCTGTATTGTATAAGCAAGATCTGTTCCTATTTTCTTCCCAAATTCACATCAATCATCTCAGAGCAGGAAGCCTTTCACCATGACTATGTTTTTTATTATGGGGCAGGTAATAATTACAGAAGACCAAGAGAGGTCAGATAAGCAAATATGGGCATTATAGTACACTTGTATCAAATGTGGACACTGACAATTAATCCAAACTATACTTGTTCTGTTATTTGACAGGAAGCCAGTGTTATTTAAAGGTACTTTTCAATTGTTTTTAGTTTCTAACACATGGGGTATAACCCATTTGGTGCAAGTTACAGCACTTCAAAAGAAGTAATTAAATCACACAGAAGAAAAATCATATATAAAGCAAAAAAAAATGTAACTAACCAGCTATTCTGTTTGGGGAATTTTAAAACAGTGATTTGGTGCATATTCTGGTCAATATTCAGCTGGCGGTGGTTAGCGTTTCTTTAAAGCTAAATTAGATCCAGATATGCCTTGCTGGTGCCCTATCCAGGCACAGCGCAGAATATCTGGGTCTTAGGAAGCACCTGGAAGCTATCACTGTTCCCTCTAAACTACGTGGGAATCTTCCACCTACAGTCCTACCAGTGGGTGTTGCTGTTTCGCTATCACATTTTCAATAATAAGGGGCAGGCAAGCTTTGCAGGACTCCGGGGAACCTGCCTGTGCCTACTGATTGAAAACACAATATTGAAGCCCCGCCCCCCCCCCCTACACTGGTAGCAATGCAGTTGGAGAACTTCCTCTCAGCTTACAGAGAACAGTGCTATCCAGGTATGGTTGGTATTCAATGCTGCAGTTGCCCAGGCATGGTTAGGACTGTTTTTTTTTATATGGTCCAACATGCCCAGATAGCTATGAGGCACCAGCATAACCCCTGACTCCACCCCTGGAATGCTCTGGCACTAACTAGAGTAAATATTCAGCTAGACACTGGTTCCTGTGCCAGTGTGAGTTAACCAGGTAAGAGTGTCTCCTATCCAGTTAAATCACTTTGAATATCAACCCTGATTTGTTGTGAAAAGAAATGGTCAAGCAATATCTTCAGGTCACATAAGGTAAAACTGTAACAGTGCTAAAGTGATATATTTTCTAACAAGAAGTGGTCATCTGTGTAGTAAAGTAATGGATATTTAATACAGGGCAATATAAGATTCCTTATGCACACATTATAGGCAACATGGCTGTGACAGAACAGTGTGTTTTAAGCCCGTAAAACGTATTTGGTATTTCCTGAAGTGTATTTCTCTAGTTTGGCCAGCAGGTGGTGCATGTTTATGTTTAAAAGTGTTACAGAGGAATGAACGTTCCTTCTTTTAGTTGGCACACAGGGAAGAGGAAGTGCCAGCAGTGAGGTGGCCAGCTTTTTAAAAATGTTGTTGTTCTGGGCTCCAATTAGTCTGGACTTGGAAATTACCCAACAGTACTGGCTTTTGCTCCAGTCTCAGCCAGGGAGAAAAGAGAGACAGATCTCTTTGCAGAGTCGTGGTGAACAATTATGTGTCCTGATCTTTTCCAGGTACTTTTCAGAAAGTAAACAAATGTTTAGATAGTTTTATAATTGATCCATATTTCAGTTACCCTTTATTGTTTTGCTGATTGCAATTTTTTTGTTCATTGTTTAATATTTTTAAGGCAATAAACAATTTTCAGTTTATTGCCTCTTTGTCTAGACTGATAAAGAATCCTGGTGATTTGTGTATTGGGTCTGTGAGTGCTTTCTGGGAACTTTAGGACCATTGGGAATTTGGCCCCAGTAACCTAGAAATCACTGGGGATAATTAGAGAGTAGGAGACTTGCTCAGAGGCATTTGGGACCCAGTCAGTGGGAGGAGGGTGCTAGTGTACAGCACAAGCGGCAGGTGCAGGCAGACATGAGCTGTGCTGGGAATAGACCCTCTATGTGGCCGCGGTGTAACCCCAGGCAGGTGGCTAGGCATTTCATGACAATGGCCAATTAGATAAGCAGATTTGGAGCCACACAAGTTTCTTTGCATGCTTCACTAGTTTTCCTAACAAAGGTCCATGTTTTACGGCAAAATGAATTATAAAGAAATAGTTATTTTATGCCTTTAAAAAAACCGAGGTAGGATATTCAAAGGGATTCAACCTGAGCTAGACAGTTGCTGATATTCAGCACCTCTACCACTAACTGGCCATTTCCTAACTGGTTAGGTTAGTGGTAGTCCAAGGACAGAATTTGGTCAGAGCTGTACCTTAGCTGATTAGCAACAATATTTGGTCTACTAATCAGCTAAGTAAGGGCATAAAGTTAGTACAGCAAAAAGGCACTGAGTTAACTGGGCACTGGTCTGAATATCACTGGTACCTGGCAATGTTCCTTCTAAGTTGTGTGGGAATTCTGCCAGTGGAGGTGATGCTTTAATATTATGCTTTCAATCACTATGGAAAGGCAGGTCCTCTGGAGCCTTGCAGAGCTTCTCTGTTCCTCACTATTGAAAATGTAATATTGAAACAGCACCGCCACTAGCAGGAATGTAAGTGGAGGACTCCACAGCTTAGATGGAATATTAGAGCCTGATTAACTTCTGGGTCAGTGCACTTTCCCAGATATTTAAAGCCAGGAGCCATGCATGCCCTAGCTTTGAATATTCAGGGTTAGTTCAGCCCTCAGCAGTGAGTAGCTTACAAGCCACTTACCATCATGAAGTGATTATTACTCCCATTGTATCTTTTTGACATCTGTGATGATGGAGTCTTAAAAGGCAGAAATCATTTAAAGTAGCTAATTAAAAGTCAATTTGTAGTGTACCTTCAACATATCTACAGAGTTTGAGGTGGGTGGGCTGTAAAGAATCAAAGATGTGTGTACTGTCTTAGCTGTGAAACCAATCTCCAATCCTGTATGCAATGCATTTTTTCTAGTGAAAAAGGAGCCGGTACTCAAATGCCAGGCCACTCTGCAGGGGTGAGGTGATCACTGAGAGACCCACTCCACAATAGCCAGGCCCCCTGAAACCAGTCACGGAATCTATGACAAGGCAGAATTGGTGTGTAGAGCCTGAGATCTTTCATTAAAACTTGGGGACCTTGGGTCAATTTTAGCAGACAATGGAAAAGGTGTCGGTACTCAGTAATCCCAAGTACCCAGTCAAAAAAAGCCCTCCCTGTATGTATGAAAACACCTTAGCACACCTCTGTTGTGAAACAGACCCTGCCTACAAGACAGGTGACTCCCACAGCTATGGGGAGAGGAAAAGCTAAGGGAGGGCTAGTACTGAATACTTTGAAAGAAATAAAATTACATAGAAGTGCCAATGATAATATCTAATTTCTACCAAGACCTGTAGTATACAATCAAATTCAGTTTTTATGATAGTCTAAGCAGTGCACAAGGTTCAGAGCAAGACAAAAGTTGGAATTTTAAGTACTGAATATCAGCACAACCACATAAGTGAGAACTCCACCCCGGACTACCCACAAAATCACTGGATATGGTTTTAGCGGATTATGCTGATATTAAGCAGCTCTGAATATCAGTGGATAGGTCTGCACAAGCAATTTAACCAAGCAGGAGCATCTCTTTTGAATATCGACCCCATAGATTTTAAAATTCCATGGGGATGGGACGACTTCCCTATCAGGAAAGGCTAAAGCAGCTAGGGCTGTTCAGCTTGGAGAAAAGACGGCTGAGGGGAAATGTGACAGAGGTCTATAAAATAGTGAGTGGAGTGGGACGGGTAGACGTGAATAGTTTGTTTAGGAAGCAAACCAAGCAAGAATATTCCTCCAAATGTCAATGTCAAACAGACAAGACAACAATAAGTGATGGTCAACCAAATCAAAGGCCCAAGAAAAGTCAAGTGAGACTAAAATTACATGCCTGTATTAAATTATGAGTTTCACTTAGACGGCAGTATTGTTTCTGCTCTAGAGCTGGGTCTAAAGCCCAACTGCTATAGGTGCAGGATCGTAGTTTGCTTGGTAAACTTAATGAGAATTGACAGTAGCTTTATAAAATGAGGATTGACAGTAGCTTGATAACTCCTGAGGAGGAAGGTCATGCTGATCAGACACAGAGGTTCTGGGGAAGATTAGGGACCATTGATCTACTTTTTCAAGACTCTTAGGCTTGGAAAATCATTGGAATTTCTTAGTAGAACTAAAAAAACAATCAAACATGCATTTACTGTAGATGCTGTTGTCTCAAAATTGAACAGCTTACTAGGATACTTGTTGTAAATAGATGACCTGATAACAATATATTTATGCCTGGTGCAAATCATTCAGAAAACAACAACAAAAATCTAAATAATCCAAAAATTGGATTGGATTTATTACTTATAACCCGCCCTTATCCAGGGCAGTGAATAAAAATACAAACATAAAATCACATAAAAACAATCACAATAAATTCTTCATAATACACAGTCAAAAAGATTTTTAAAAAACAATGTGCAGGTCCTCTAAATGGGCAAAGAATCAAGACACATATATGCACTAAGCATAATAAATGTGCTTTCAATTGTCTCTTAAATATTTGCACACAACACTCATTTGTAAGTCCACTTGGCAGCTTATTCCACTCTGATGGTCAAGTTACTGAGAAAGTTCTTCTTCTAGTTATATCCAAGCGTTCTCAGTTCAAAGCAGGCACTACAGGGTCACAGGACATCAATGATTGCAATTGGTGAGATGGAACATATTTCTCCACTGCTTGTTTCAAATAACAAGAAAACTCCTGATAGAAAATATTATGCAATAACAAAAACAATTTAAATTTCACATGACAGACAAATCAAACAATAATCAAGCTGCGGGGTTCTGAACTGTCTGCAAAGATTTAGTACGTGGCAGATAACCCCAAATTCATAAAAGTAATCACTGACATCTACATTTACTAAACGTTTCTTCACCAACCACTCTCCAGCAAAGACAATTTTGGTAGAGGGATACACCTTGAGTTTTCCCATATTGCTACCTGTAAAGTTTGACACAGACTCTCTCTCTACAGTAGAATTAAAATCCTTGCTCTGAACTGTCAGCAGATGAGCTCCTCCCAATCCCTTTCAAAAAGCAGTCTCCCCATGGCTCATTGGAGGTCGGCCATGATTCACTGTTGTGCATTGGAGAGGAAAGGAACTGTGGACTTAGCCTCTGGGAGAGGCGACAGATTCTGCAAAACTTGGTCTCCGTTCTGGGACTCTCTCACCCCCGTTGCCAGAAGCAAACTTTTAAACGGATAGCTGGACTGGGGTAGTAGTGGGTTGGGAGGGAGGGGGGAGGAGGCATGATGGGGAGGGGTAGGGAAAAGGGGAACAAGGGGTGTTGTAGTAGAATTATAAGAAAACCCCAAGAACGATCTTTATTGTACGTAATATTTTGGAATGTTAATGTAACAAATGTTGTGGATGCTAATAAACAAGAGTTTTAAAAAAGAAATAAATAAATAAAATAAATACCGCCCAGCTCTGCAAGTCAGTTTGGGCGGTATAACAAATTTTAATAAAAAAAAAATTAAAAAATGTAAAAAAAAGCGGTCTCCCCTTTGAGTCAATCATAAACTTCACGGACAAGGAGCATGGGTCCCTTTCACCAAAATTATCCTCTGGTCTTCTCACTCTTAAGATCCCAGTACATTCCTAGCACAGGATAAAGGAACAAGACCCAAAGTGGACTCATGAGGAGTGTCTGAGATACCGTACATTTCTATCTGATACCATCCCTCAACATCTGGATGGTCACTGACATCAATAATAAGAGCCTTTGTTGTGACTACCTTACACATTAGCATTTAAGACAATAAAATTCTACCTAGCAATGTTTAGTTACAGCAGACCTAGATCTCAAGGCTTGTCCAGTAGGTCAGAAGCAGGTGCTGTCCACATCCGTGTGGAAAGTCCCCCGGTCAATTCCCAGGTCATCTAGGGATATTACAAAGGCAGCATTCATAGCCATTGTGGTGGGGAGGGAATTGTGCTCATCATTAAAGGTTCTGGAGGGAGCCCATATGCATGGCTCTTAGTCTTAGGACCACTGCTGCAGTAACCAGAGTAGGAACTATTTGGAAAGGTGAGTCCATTAAAATAGCAGGGGAAATCCCCAGGTGGTTGTGAATGAAGTCTTATGGTGCCAGAATTCCAGTACTGGATCAAAGTGAGTCAAAAGAGAAAAACAACAGAACCAAAAATAAAAATGCAACAAAAAAACAAAAACAAAGAATTCACAATGTCATTTCAGTCCAGTCATTTTCTTTCACTTTTCATCTTCAGCTCTTTTTAATAGAAAGTCTTAGCACATGTGTACTATGAAATGGCCCCTTAAATCTTATATGCCACTTTGCTGTTGGAAGCAGGGAGGCTATCTTGCATTATATCTCTGGTAGTCCAACAGACAGGAAAGATATTGACTGCATTTTCATGTTTTCAGAGTGATAAGACAAAGAATCAATTTTTATTACTTTATTACCGCTTTTATCCGGGCCACCAATAAAACTACTCAACTGTGTAGAAGTAGTTAGATTAAAATGTGTTTTAGTTACAGGAACCACAAGGATAAATGCTTAGGCTTGTACCTAGCTAGGTTTGCAGTAAGTGGTTTGAGGTGCTCTCTGTTTCTGGCATGTGCCACTTAGATTCCTGCCTTAAAGCTAACTTTCATTTGAGAAGCCACATTTGGGGCTTTTAGACTGTTAAAATTATAGCTGCACATTTCTCTATCAGAAGTTAAGTTCCCTTCATTGAATTTCACCTAAAACCAGGGGTGTGCTGGTAAATTTTTAACAACAGGCTCTTTCTCCAGACGTAGCCAGCTCTGCAGTTGGAAGGGCAGGGGTGGCTGGGGGGGGGGGGGGGGGAAGGAGCAACACTTGCCTCTCTCTCCTCCCTCCCTTCGTGCGGGCACGCTAGGCATACCTTTGCTGGCAGCCACCACTCCCAAGGTCTTCCTCTGAACAGCATGCTGGAACTTCTCTCACATGCTCGAGAAGTCTCAGCCTGCTGCCCAGAGCTGGAAACAAGGAGCGGGGAGCAGCAGTAGTCTATTTACTTGGCTGGCAGGGCTCAGCATCCCCACCAGCAAAGTAAAAGAGAATTCAGCAGGGGGCCCAAGCCCACATTTTGGGAGCCAGTTGTTAAAGTAGCCATGGAGGGCCTTACTTTAACAACCGGCTCCCAAAATTCTTAAAAACTTAACAACCGGCTCTTGTGAGCCTGTGAGAGCCTGCTCCAGCACACCACTGCCTAAAACTGAAGATTTAGGCTGATCTAGCTTGGTGTCTGCCTTTGGAATCTATTTCAAATGTTCAGACAGGCTGGCTATGATGGCCTAGCCCAATTACAGCATCTTTCAGAGAAGACAAAGGAGACATCAATTACTCTGATAAAGGACTTGCTCTGCAGCTCTCTCAAGTCACTGGTTAGACTTCCTTTCATGAGTAAAAAGTGTGTGGTGTCAACTGAATCCTTTGTCAGTGCTATAATATGGTTTTGTTGTTGTTCTTTTTAATTTTGCTTTTATTTAAAATGAAATAAAACAAAAAATAATGAAATGTAAAATGGTTTCCATTCTAGTGCTCTGCCTCCTCAGCTCATTTGAACACCCTGTGTCCTATCCCCACAATCCCTTCATCTTCTTTCCATGGGTTAAAAATGAGGCAGATGTGATCCTCAGTTGCTTCTACCCCACAGTTGCCATAATTCAAATTGACACCAGAAGACATGAGGTCAGGACTATTCTACAAAACACCATAATCCAAAATCATGCCAGCCAGTAAAGAAAAGTGACTTGGGGGTCTCTCCTGTCTCCTTCTCAACACACTAATGGGGAAAGTTTGCAATGGGGAGAATGGGGAGAAAGAGTCATCCAAGCAGCTCTTTTTCTTTCACTGTGGGTGCAGGTGTGGACTTGTTTAAAATGAAATAAAATAAAACTATTTTATTTCATTTTAAAAACAAGGAGAAATGAAAATGGAAAGTTCATGGAAATATCCTATGTTAATATGTAACAATAGATGAATATTGGGCTCATTTTCAAAACAGAAAAATCTCCAAAAACTTGACATAAAAGCGGATGGACATTTTTCTCAGAGAAAACTGTTTAAAGAGTATAATAAAACAAGAGGAAAAAAACAGTCAAAACCGCAAGTACATTTACATTAGGAGATTCCCAGAGGGGGAGTTTCGGAGGCATGATGTGGGCGTGAGACGGGCGATCTTACACAATGAATGTCTTCAGCCCATAACGGATAGCAAAACAACTTCCTAGTGGTGGGAAAAAATACGTTTGAAATTAGACCTGCTTTAAAAGAGTCTAGGTTAAGAGCAAAGCTGTATTTAGACCCATTTCCAATTTTGTGGAGTTGAAGAGTGGAGACCTGGAAGTGGTCGTTTGTAAGAAAGAGTGGAGAGTTGCTGAATGCTTTGTTACCATTTGTCTATTTGCCCCAGTCTGAACCTTGCCACCCTTACATTTCCTGACTTGCCTCCTTTGTGTCACCTCCTTGCCTACACCTGCTAGCCCCTTCCCCCACCAAACCCTCTCTGTCCCCAAAACCACACACCCCCATTATACATTTATATTTATTAGATTTATACCCCCATAATCTTCCATTTGCAAACTCAGATCCTTGTGGCTTATAACAAAAGTTGGAAATGCAGTACAGTATAGGTCTATTATTATAGTAGGGCCCTGGTGCCTAAGGTGAGGATATTCCCAAGCCGTCAGCCATGTTTGTTGTGGGTATGGAAGCATTCAGAACAGAGAGTAAACTATAGACACTGCCTAAGCATATCTGCTGGTTGGTACCAGGCTGGTTGCTAGTGCAAGAAAACATATCCTTACTTTGAGCGTCTCTAAGTCTTGTTTCAAAAGGGTGTGGGGCTGCAGGGTCAGGGGGTTATACGGCAGGTCTCTTGAGGCAAGCTGTAAAGAACAGACAGGGAGATGTTTCGAGTATGCTCATTGTGGCCCACATCAGTACATATGGCTCTGTACCTGGGTCCAGCAGGGCACCTATATACCTATGATCTTTAGTTAAGGAAACCTGTGGTGCGACCCCGGTTCCAGCCTCCAGCATAGAGATGGACTTGGGAACCAGCATGCCAGGTGTTCGCCAATGCTTCTGTCATGGACCATGCAGCCCCATCAACCCCAGTGTTCACTCACACCACATATCTAGTGACAGCATAGGTACTATAGAAGGAGTTCAGATCCCCCTCCCCCCCAGGGACAGATGGCTACAAAGTTCAATGGGAGGTACTTATCAGTCTGCCCCATAATGTCAACCACTTTGTATTGTTATGTCCAGGTCATTGTACCAACATTAAGGGATCATCTCCTTTAATACTTCTCCATCCCAGACCTTCCCTTAATCCTCAGAGCGACACTGGCTAAGCTGATGGGTTTAGGGTATTTTGAGGGGAAGCCCTATCTGAACAGAGTTAAGAAGCCAGATATTGGCCAGCTGGCCCCCCTCACCACCCCACCCCCACCCCCAGTTGGTGAAGAGCTGGACCAGGGATCTATCTGGAGTCACATGTGCATGCAGTGGCAAAATCCCCTTCACGTGTCTCTCAGACAGTTGTCTCACCCATCTCCTTGCCAACTGAGGGGCCAACATGCCCCCAGGACCTTGCAGGCCAATATCTATCCTCTTGATTCAGCTCACATTTCCGGATTCTGTACAGCCATGACCTTGGACAAGGGAGTGATAGGGGAGACAGCAGGCCTGTGTTTTTCTTTCCTCCCACTGTTTGCCCTGGGATTGGTAGCATGGAATGTTGCTACTATTTGGGTTTCTGCCAGGTACTTTTGACCTGAATTTGCCTCTGTTTGAAGCATGATACTGGGCTAGATGACTTAGTATAGCTATTCTTATGTTAACCCTTCATTGCCCCTGGCACAAAATAAGTACCTGAATATATGTAAACCGCTTTGAATGTAGTTCCAAAAAACCTCAGAAAGGCAGTATATCAAGTCCCATTTCCCTTCCCTTCTTTTGATCAGACAGATACTCCAGGAACAATTGGGGGGGGGGGGCTGCCAAAAAATTTAGCTCCGCCATCTGCCACTCTCCACCCCCCCTGCAACCCCACATACCTCAGCTGGCGGGGGTTCTCAAGCCCTGCCATTAGAAGCCCTCCTACATCTGAAGCTTGGCAGTTAGCGATACTTTTCCTGGGCTGCTGACATGCTGGCCTCTTCCCTTGCATATGTTCAGTTTTTGTGCTTGTTATCTTATTTAAATCAAAGTGTAGCTGCATATTTGGACAAGGGAGGATCGCCCCCTGCCGTGCTTGGTTTTTGAGCAAGCATGGGGAGGGGCAGGCCTTTCTCCCTCCCACATAGATTCACAAAAGCCAAGCATGTATGGGGGAGGAAGGGACTCGGCACGGTAGTGGTCCAGGAAAGGCTTTGCACAGTAGAGGACTTCTCCTGGCAGGGTTTGGGGACCCCCACTAGCCAAAGCAGCAGATAGCACCTCAATTTTGGGGAGGCATGAACCCAAAATGAGGGCACCCAGGCCCCCAAGATCCCTCTGTGACTCTGCCACTGATGTTAACCACAAGTAAATGACCTCTTACGTGCATAACTCGCATTAATACACACTAATGTGCATCAACGCACTAATGCTGTAGTTCCCAAACCTGTCCTGGAGGCTCCCCAGCAGTCGTATTTTCGGGATATCCACCATGAATAATCATGAGAGAGATTTGCATGCAGTAGAGGCAGTGCATGCAAATCTCTCTCATGAATATTCATTGTAAATGAATATTCATTGTGGATATCCTGAAAACCTGTCTGGCTGGGGAGGCCCTCAGGTCAGGTTTGGGAACCACTGCACTAATGCATAGTAGTGAAAGAGGCCTTTTAAATTTCAGGAAATTACTGAAGACTACCCTGAAGGCTTACCCTCATGACTCAACTTAATTTACCTCTTCCTGTTACAGCAAATTCCATGGATCCTTACCTTTATCATTCACTCTTATTATCTCTGCTGTTCTTTACGATACCTATACATTTACTATTTTTTAAATTACATTATGTTATGTTATTTAACTGAACTGTAGTTTGCCCTACGGTCTTGTAAGCCACATTGAGCCTACTATTGGTGGGAAAATGTGGGATATAAATGTGTTAAATAAATAAATATAAGCATAATATTACAGAATTATATCAGCAATGAATGGATCCATTTAAAGAAATGTAGTCTCCCCATCTGCCAGTATGTGTTTTTGTATTGTACTAGCATATGGTCTATGATTAACATTAGCAAACAAAGCTATACCAGGGGTGTAACAAAAAGTTAAATGACTGGAAAAATAGCTACTTCTCTGGTAATATAACTTATAAACTTTTTAACAAAATGTATTTTGGGATGTGCCTTTAGTTTGCATTACCAAATAGGATGGTTAAATTAATCAATTTTAGGACTTGTAAAGTCATAGCAGGAAACACAGTTACAATATTGCATATATGAACCATGCAGCTTTAGAAGAACAGGGCACCCTATTCTCTTGAATAGTTATCCATATAAAGCAAGTCCCTGGAGTTAATATAAAATGTGCCATCATCTGATTGATTTTGCAATTATGATATTAGCACAGTGAAACACAAGACGTCTATCAAATGAAGAAAATACTGATGAACTACAAAGAAGGCTTGCTATTGATTAGCTAGTCCATTCTGGTATACTTTTTGAAAATTAAAAATCAATAAAAGAATGTTTTTCTCTTAACTGCCTGACAATAAAAGAACTTGTTGTACAGCTAAGCAAAAAGTCTGCTAGATAAACAACACATAACATAATTCAATGGAATAGTTTGCTTAGAGTTTAATAGAACTTGGCTAGCAACGAGGAAAGAAAACAACATGACTGCATGCTGGTGGAAGAAATTGTTGGAAAACCATCATATGTGCCTAAGCAGTAACAGTAAAGTGCAGAGTTCCCTGCTGCAAGTGGTTCTTCCTTTTCAATTCCAAACTTTATTGAAAACTTTTTCATAACCGAATTAAAACAAAAAAAGAATCCTACACCACTGGCTGAGGAAAAAAAGTAACCCCCTAGAGTTTTTCGCCATTCTCTCAGCAACCACTTTGAATTTCAACAAGAAATTTTACGTTCTTAATTAGTTATCATGCTTACATATTACTAGTAAACAAAATTTAATTATCGTAAACTATGTTGATGTTACTGTCATTTTAGCATTACTACCTAGCTATTTTTACGTGTTAAAAATGTTTGCGCTAAAACACAGTAAAATAACATCAGTCAAACAATACAATTAACAATATGTCAGAATTTTGCACTTACTATGAATTCTCAACGTGTCCACCTTCAGCTTTAACACAGGCCTTCAGTTGCTTTGGGAAGTTCTTAACAGCCTTGTTGATTGGTCCCTGTGGCAGACTGTCCCAGATCATCAGGAGCGCTTCCTTGAGTTTGGCGATTGTTTGCAGCTTTGGGTGGAGCTTGTGATAGGCCTCCAACGTTGCTCCCCAGGCAAAAGTCTGTGTCACTGTGACATCATTAACAGTAAGCTGATACCCCATTTTGTTTCAAACAATGGTAGATTTACAATGCAAACATTTTTGAAAATTGTTGGATGGTCGCGTTAAAAAGTCAGTAAATTTGCTGTGTTTAAATATCATTCCAATTGGCACATAAACATACTGTAACAGCAAACAAAGCTGTAAGTTTTCATGTTGAAATTCCAAGCAGTTGCTGAGAAAACAGCAAAAAGGCTCTAGGATACCACTCTTTTTTGCCTCACCCTGTGTACAACCAGTCTACCAGAACAGAGGAGAAATCGATGCAGCACAAATGTGGCACTGTATCAGGCTATCAAGCAAAACGCAATACTCCATTATGCCAAAAAATATATTGATCATCTATGAACAGTATATGTTTGCATAGTCTCAACAGATGCACAGTAGGCTACTAACAGGCCCCATATCTTTTTATATCTGATCATGGTGTCCTTCCATTCAGCTGGTATTTGTATTTCACTATTAAGCATATATATCTCCACTAGAAGGCAGCACAGTCTACCTATACAACTTTGGGCATCACAGTGATAAGGATATCAAAAAGTATTTTAGATTCCATGATACCATTGGTGACAAGTCTAAGGATCTAAAGATAAGTAATGTGTAACTGACAGGAAATAACTTGTATTGTAGTCTCCCATACCTCTCTCCAGTAGTCTTGTAAAGCCAAGCATTCAAATATCATATATAGTAAAGTGCCCTCCGCCTCATGATGGGATAAATTGTTCCCAGACTTCTACTTTCATTATTATTCACTGGTGTCAGGTGGTTCTTCCTTATTGGGTACAATGCGGGCCCTCTAACAAGATTAGGAATAAAGTACAACCCTTCAGGAATCTTTCCACTCTATAGTCAATTGATGAATGGCAATGCAGAAGTCCTAAAGGGGTAATTATATAACTGTGTGCCTATATTTAGGCTTCTATTCTATAAAGAAAAGTGCTTGTAAATGCCCTGCTTACCCTCTGCCCAGACTCTGCCCATGTGTATGCCTACCTGTCAAATACATGATAATTGAAGATATCCACATATTTACAGGACAGAATTTTTGCATATATGTGCTCACATACAAACTCACATGCCAGTATTCTAAACATTTACAGAGCATCCATATTTGGTGTTTAAATGTTAGGGCTTAATTTATAGGATTACCTCCTTAAAAGTAAATACTCTGGGGAAAACAGAGTATTTGATCTTGGATACTGTGAAAGAGAGTAATAATTTATTACTTCTAGAAAATTTCTGCCCACTTATCTTCCGGTATTCAGACTGCAGGATTCCTTGTTTGAAGAATCATTGGGTTTTATCCTGGAGCAAATGATTCCTGTCATGATGTGAGAGGGGTTCCCATAGGCACTCCAGATACTCTCAAAACTGTCCCTCCCCACTCAACCACATCCTAATAAAATATTCTGTAAGTTGCTGAAAGCTTGCAACCAGCCATAGGGGTGCATATACACACTTATTCATCTCAGCAGGGATTCACTAATCCGTTTCTATCAGCGCTATAGAAGCTAGTAACTCCAATCCATTTCCCTAATACCGTCTCCTAGATGTGACCCCCCCCAGCGTAGATCGCCTTCCTAGACAGCCCTTTTCCTCCTCATCTTCTTCTCACGTCTTCCCATGCTTTGTTCCACACATTTAGGAGAATTTTTACTAACTGTGGTATAGTTTTTCACTTACCCTCAAACAGTACAAAAACTAATGCATGATAAGTGCACATGCTGTGCACTAACTTTCAGGGGTGTGGTCAGCAAATGCCCTGCAGTTAGTGCACAAGCTACCAGCCTACCACTTGTTAAATGCATCAGCAGATAGTGCAAATGCACCAGTGCTTTCTAATGCATTTAACTGGGGCCCCAGAGCTATAAACCTTTTTTTACAAAACACAATCCCTCTTTTTTGGCAGATTGAACCTAGCAGTAGAACTGCAAGACTACCACTAGGGCCATACCTTCTTCTAATGAGGTGGAAACAGAGGGAGATCACTTCCGCCCCATCCACTATACTATCAAGGGCACCCTCAGGTAGGTCTCGAGGGGTCAGAAGATGGAGGGAGAGTTGGGTTTGGATCTGGGAGCCATTCATCTTGAGGATTAAAGCTTGGACCAGGGCATCAGAACTTGGTTGTGGGAGGTTAGAGCTAGGGTTTGGTGCTTCGATCATGGGGTTGGGTCTTGATGGGAAGCTCTGTCTTGGGGAGGTGGGTAATGGCATAGGAGAGCTCAGGGTTGATTTTAATGAGGCCTCAGCCTGGCTAACTGCTGCAATAGCACAGCTACACTTAGCATAACCTCCTGAGATAATGTTAAGAGGAAGCCCTGATAGTCAGCATGCAATAACATAGCACATGTTAGCTGTCAATGCTTGCCACACTGTATCTCTTCCCAAACCCCCCCTGTTCCACTTCAACCTGCGCTATGCAGGTAGCACAGGAGTTTTACTATGCTGGTAGTTTTAGCATGCGTTAAATACTACACTAACTGCTTAGCACACTTTAGTAAACATTCCTCTTATTTTTTTTTCTTACATTTGTACCCCACGCTTTCCCACTCATGGCAGGCTCAATGTGGCTTACATGGGGCAATGGAGGGTTAAGTGACTTGCCCAGAGTCACAAGGAGCTGCCTGTGCCTGAAGTGGGAATCGAACTCAGTTCCTCAATTCCCCAGGACCAAAGACCACCACCCTAACCACTAGGCCACTCCTCCACTGTTGCTACTATTTGAGATTCTACATGGAATGTTGCTATTCCACTAGAAGTCGGCCCTTGCAGATCACCAATGTGGCTGCGCAGGCTTCTGCTTCTGTGAGTGACGTCCTGCACAGAAGCCTTCTACATGGAATGTTGCTAGTGGAATAGCAACATTCCATGTAGAATCTCCAATAGTATCTATTTTATTTTTGTTACATTTGTACCCTGCGCTTTCCCACTCATAGCAGGCTCAATGCGGCTTACATATTATATACAGGTACTTATTTGTACCTGGGGCAATGGAGGGTTAAGTGACTCACCCAGAGTTACAAGGAGCTACCTGTGCCTGCAGTGGGAATCGAACCCAGTTCCCCAGGACCAAAGTCCACCACTCTAACCACTAGGCCACTCCTCCAGTTTATTTGCAACTGTCCTTAACACCCTGTCTTCTTATATTGGTGCCCCACCTGTACCAGTATGAATTTTCTCCACTCCCCCCCCCCCCCCCAAATAAAAAATATAGTGGAACTTGAAATCTTAACTATGTGCTATGGATTTACGTAGTAGTACGTGACAGTAGAATAATCACACCTGACGGGCAAGAAACTCATCCTTGTATTTTACATACAATGGCTTGTGAAAATTATTGATCAAGATTATGCTTAATGTGAACGGCATTCAGAAACATAACACAGAAAACTACATGATTACTTATATGTAGTCATTCTGCTTTGTAATCGACCAGACACAGCCTGCTATTACACACACAGTCGTAGCAATCCCATTGTTCCAGATGAGGCCATTTCATTACTAATACATACATGCTGCTTGCACCACCCTCAGATATATTGTACACATATACCTATGAAACATACTTGAAGTGTTAATAGTAAAGATAAACTAAGTTCATATGACTCTATTTGCAATAAAACCAGATTCACTGATACAAGAAAATTGCAGGGTTTGGAAATAATTGAAAGAGACCAGGAGAAACTCCACAAGGGCATAATTTACAAGTCTTTAACTTGTCTGAAATATTTATCCTATCCTGTAAGAGGCAAAGGGAGGGCAGATAGTTATGCTCTTATCTTCTAGGTATACAGTTGTTTTAAGGCTGTATATATTTATGGTCCACATCTTTCCAGAAATTCAATTCCCCCGTTGATCGACTGTTGACATTTGATCACTGATAGGGGTCTCTAATGAGCTTAAAGTTGTTCTTGCGATTTATGCCGCTGCAGGAAAGCACATGAAGCCTTCCATTCCAAGAGTGGACTAAAGGTTACATGGTTCAGAGAAGAATGTCCACCTTTTATTGATAATGGCTTCCCAGATCAACTGAGCATTGTGTGTGTCCACAGCATTTTGTGTATTGCGTAATTAATTCCACCAAGAGGCTACACTGGATAGCCAGCTACTATGGTTGTACACATAAAGATAAGGGGGCATTCCTGAAAATTTCTGAAACTGGAACAAAAGGGTATAGCTTGTTTTGGAAAACCTTTGCATAAGTACTAAGGTGGTGTGTTAGGTGCTTTTAAAATTAACCCATTGGTAAGTAGGTGTATGCATTTGAAATAGCTCAGAAGTAAGTAAATGGTTTTCATAAGATTGTGTGGCTATGTACCTATTTCACAACATATCTCACCACTCTATTTATTTATTTATTTATTGCACTTACATCCCACATTTTCCCACCTCTTTGCAGGCACAATGTGGCTTACAAAACATCATGGATAATGGAAATGAGAAGAGAATAGACATCTACCCCAGTTCTGCCCAAATTTCATCCCCAGGAATCCCTATGTGTGTGAAGGGCAATTCTATAGTCTAGACCAATGATTCCCAGATCTGGTCCTGGAGGCACCCAAGCCAATATCCACAATGAAGATCCATGAGAGAGATTTGCATAGGGTGTTTCCCATTATTTTCCCTCCTTTTTGTTTTTCATTTATGACATTGGGGAGGTTTTTTGCCCGTGATGAGGAGCGGATCCTCTTAAGACCAAGTGATTGGTCAACAGGATCAACTGTTGTTTATGAGATCATTTTGATCTGCGCACGTTGAGGCTTCCCCCCCCCCCCCCCCCCCATATGTCTTAAATGATATATTGTGTGATTGTACACTTTCCTTTTTATGATGCAGTGGGAGTTTTGAATGTCAGTACACACAAATGCAAAGTAATGGATATTGGGAAGAACCTTCTGTCCAGTGTGCAGCAGCAGCCAAATAAGCAAACATGATGCTAGAAATTATTAGGAGAGGGATGGTAAATAAGACCAAGAATGCTATTATGCCTCTGTATCGCTCCATTGTGCAACCTCACCTTGAGTACTGTGTTCATTTCTGGTCTCTGTGTCTCAATAAAGATATAGCCTAATTATAAAAGATTCAAAGAGCAATCAAAATGATAAAGGGGATGGAACTCCTCCCATATGAGGAATTGCTAAAGAGGTTAGGACTCTTCAGCTTGGAAAAGAGACAAACGAGGGGAGATATGATTGAGGTTTACAGATTCCTGAGTGGTGTAGAACAGGTAGAAGTGAATCAATTTTTCACTCTTTCAAAAAGTGTACCCCCTTGCCATTCAGGCTTTCAAGATATCTACAATGGAGGCAGCATATGCAAATCAATTTCATGCATATTCATTGTGGATATTCTGAAAACCTGACTGGCAAGGGGGAACTCCGGGACAGACTTGGGGAACACTGTTCTGCAGAATAGAACTGTACTTGGGTTCCTGTAGACAGTGGTAGATGTGAGATGGAAACTGAATTTTTTACTTTAGTAATATTTATGAACATGAAATTGTGAGTTGTGTATATATGGTGAGTTATCCTTTGCCTCTGCTTATATGCTGTATTCCCCAGATGAATTGCAATCTAATTCAGAGTCAAAATCTTAAAACTTGTGAATCTTCCACAGGAGCATCAAGCTGTAGATTGCTGCAAGACTTTGGAAGTTCTCTTATCACCTTGTTACAGCATGAGGAAAGTTCCTCATTCCCTCCAATGTATCCAAGAAAGAAGGTATACGATTAATACTTTTCTTTTAATAATTGAATCAACACTGTGGAGGAGCAGCCTAATGATTAGAGCAGTGGGCTGTGAACCAAGGCAGCCAGCTTCAAATCCCACAGTGAGCAAATCACTTAAACCTTCCGTTGCCTCAGCTACAAAATCGGATTAGGAGCCTTCCAGGGACTGAAAATACACACTGCATTGATAGCTTTTGGGCTTGTAGGTGGTATGTAAGAAATTACGGGCATCTTTTACTAAATCACATTAAGCACTTACCCTTTAATTCTAATTGCACACATAGTTGTAGAATAGTACCACATATGAGCATGTTAATTACTTAGTTGGACCAGCTATCAATAATTGGCCTTAACTACTACTAACTGACATTAATTTGCAATTATGCAGGTGAGTTATGATCCTATTCTATAAAGTGCATTCGTAAATTGTCTAGCATGTAACTGTACAGTGGGCATTATTATTATTTATTGCATTTGTATCCCACCTTTTCCCACCTATTTGCAGGCTCAAAGTGGCTTACAGAGTGTGGTTATTGTTGGAATGTATTGTATTTTACATGCATTGCCTGTCAGAAATTGTTTTTCTCTGTGATTACTCTGTGACCTCTGATGTGAATTACTTAGAGAGGTCACACCCAGTGTTGCCAGGTGGGCGGTTTTACCGCCCAATTGGGCGGTTTTCTGCGACCCGCCGCGGGAAATTTTTGCCCGCGGCGGGTTGCGGTTTTTTGGGCTGTTTTTGGCCTTCAGGGCGGTTTTTTCGGCCGCGGGGGGGGCGGGGTTAGTGACGTTTTTGGGTGGGGTTAATGACGTTTTGGGCGGGGTTAGTGACGTGGGAGGCGGGGCCGATGACGTGGGAGGCGGGGCCGATGACGTGGGAGGCGGGGCCGATGACGGGGAGGCGGGGCCGATGACGTGGGAGGCGGGGCCGGTGACGGCGGGGGCGGGGTTGATGACAGCGGGGGCGGGGTTGATGACGCGGGGGTGGGGGTGTCAGGGGCGGGGTTTGTGTTTGGGCGGGTTTTGGGCTGTTTTTTGGGCTCCATCGGGCTGGAAAAAAATTTTCCACCTGGCAACCCTGGTCACACCCATGCAACTTCCTGTGGGGGTTAGACACAGCACATGGAGCTCATGGTCTCTCCTAACCTGAGAGAATTCATGGTGTGAGCATCCATTACCATCTAAGCACATGGAAAGAGCTGATAATCCAAATGTATAGTATTATGTATATATAAGCCTGTCTGAATATAATCTAACTACAAACTGTGAGTAAACAGATGTTTTGTTACTTCAACTTTAAAGTGACTCAGCAGTGAATTATTCTGGGGTGTATGAGAGAGATGAAGATAAGAAATTAACATTTCTAAAGCTGAAGCTGTGTGTATAAAATCTGCTAATTATTTACTACAAATAATCCAACAGTTATGACATAGTCATTTCGTGATAGCAGGTACAATTCTTATACCTTGAATGATGGTAAGAGAAGATAGGCATAGTCGTTTTCTTGATAACAAGTACAATTATTACTGTTTAAAGATTAGGTAAGGGAGAATAGATGGAAAGTGTTAGGTAGGTTAGAGGTGAACTGCGGTAACTGTGTGGATTGTTAAAGTAGTTTTGTATGCTATGTATTTTCCTCGTAGGCCTTTTGGAAGAGATGAGTTTTCAGAGATTTGCGGAAGTTAGTTATTTCGTCAATAGCTTTCAGGTCCCGCATTCACGTGGGAGGAGCTTGGGCATTCTGAGTATTACAGCACAGGCTTTATAGAGTACTATCAGTTATACACACAAGATACTGAATTTAGATGTGTGCATTTACACCTGTCATATACTTGGCCATGCCTAAACGACACATTAAAAACAAAGATAACAGAATTAGAAAAGGTACAGAGAAGGGCATCAAAAATGATGAAGGCGATGGAACGACTTCCCTATGAGAAAAGGCTAAAGCGGCTAGGGCTTTTCAGCTTGGAGAAAAGACGGTTGAGGGGAGGTAACATAGTAACATAGTAGATGACGGCAGAAAAAGACCTGCATGGTCCATCCAGTCTGCCCAAGAAATGTGCCACTTTTTTGTGTATACCTTACCTTGATTTGTACCTGTCTTTTTCAGGGCACAGACCGTACAAGTCTGCCCAGCACTATCCCCGCCTCCCACCATCGGCTCTGGCATAGACCGTATAAGTCTGCCCAGCACTATCCCTGCTTCCCAACCACCAGCCCCACCTCCCACTACCGGCTCTGTTATCCAATCTCGGCTAAGCTCCTGAGGATCCATTTCTTCTGAACAGGATTCCCTTATGTTTATCTCACGCATGTTTGAATTCCATTACCGTTTTCATCTCCACCACCTCCCGCGGGATGGCATTCAAAGCATCCACCACTCTCTCCATGAAAAAATACTTCCTGACATTTTTCTTGAGTCTACCCCCCTTCAATCTCATTTCATGTCCTCTCGTTCTACCGCCTTCGTATCTCCGGAAAAGGTTCGTTTGCGGATTAATACCTTTCAAATATTTGAACGTCTGTATCATGCCACCCCTGTTTCTCCTTTCCTCCAGGGTATACATGTTCAGGTCAGCAAGTCTCTCCTCGTACATCTTGTAATGCAAATCCCATACCATTCTCGTAGCTTTTCTTTGCACCGCTTTGATTCTTTTTACATCCTTAGCAAGATACTGATACTATCACCCCAAGATCTCTCTCCCCGTCCGTACCTATCAGACTCTCGTCGCCTAACACATAAGTCTCCCATGGAGGTCTATAAAATACTGAGAGGAGTGATTGATAATATAAACCACTTTGATGTTTCTCCCTAAAGCATTTTATCAAGCTTAATAAAAACTTGAAACTTGAGTGAAATGGGTAGACATGAATTGCTTGTTTACTCTTTTCAAAATACTAGGACTAGGGGACAGGCAATGAAGCTACCAAGTAGTAGATTTAAAACAAACCGGAGAAAATATTTATTCACTCAGGGGGTCTGTTATGAAGCGGTAGTAAGCTCAACGCAGGCTTACCGCTTGCTAATCTGGAAATACTGCCAGCCCAACAAGGCCACCAGCGGTAGTTCCAGCTGGAGCATGAGCTATTTCTGACACGCTGCATGTAAGGCATGCTAATAATTAGCACACACTAAAAACGTTACCTTGCCTTTGTAAAAGATCCCTTTAATGTGGTACCTGTAACAGGAAATGCTAGGAACACCTCCCAATGGTTGCCATATTAAACTTGCCAAAGCATGCACTAAAAATCATACCTTGCCTTTTAAAAGACCCCTTTAATTTGGAACCTGTAACAGGATATGCTGGGAGCACCCCCCAATGGTTGCCATATTATATTTGCCACTACCGTATGGTAAATTCCCATATTAAACCATGGTAATTGCACATTTTATCGTGGATTAGTGAAAGGACCCCTAAATAAATAAATACGCCTATAGATTTACACAAGAATTGCTTTATTGGATCAGACTAAAGCTCCTCTAAACCTGGTATGCTGTTTCTGACAGTGGCAAATCCAGGTCACCAGTACCTTGCAGCATTCAACCCCCAGGAGTAAGCTATGGCTTTGTCCAAGCCTACCAGGTTAATAAGTGTTTATGGATTTTTCTCAAGGAGAGACAAAATACCCTACATGAGGATGTCAACAAAGTTAATCAAAGTAGGGGTGGCCCATGGGTTTCCATATCAAGGAAGAAGAGGCACTAGAGGTCAGAGTTCCAATGGTAATTTATTAAACCTAGATAAGGGAGAACAATCCCACTATTTAAATATTGTATTTGTAATACCGCTGACAGAGAGGGATGTCTCTACTGGCATGCTGCAGACGTCGGAACCGCTCCCCCTCCCCCCACTCCCCCGGAGTCACCGCCGCCCCTCCATCTGGCCCGAGCACTGTGAACTTACATCACCACGCAGCAGCAGGCACGTCAGCAAAGCTGCCGTCGGGCTTCCTTCTCTGCCTTTGTCCCGCCCTCGTCGACGTTACGTCACATGAGGGCGGGACACAGGCAGAGAAGGAAGCCCGCCCTGACGGCAGCTTTGCTGATGTGCCTGCTGCTGCGTGCTGATGTAAGTTTACAGTGCTGCTCGGGCCGGGTGGAGGGGCGGCGGCGGCGACTCCGGGGGAGGCGGGGCGGGGCCGACCTCGGGGGGGGCTCGGAAACCCCCCCATTCCAAAAGTAGCCCATTTTCACGGGCTCAACGGCTAGTAAATACAGAATGCAGAGCTAGAACAGCAAGAAGCAGGAATGCAATGTCAGGTGTGGAGCAGGACTATAGGGCCAGATGATAAAAGGTCCCAGAGGATGTATCCCAGGAGTCTATTGCGCCAGCCACTGTGTGTCTCCACTGTTTTCCTTATATACAGCCAGTTCATCTTCAGGAGACATGTCTAAGAGGTTGAATAACCTCTGGTATTTTCCTACTCCCATATCTCAAGTGTCTCCAGTGCAGTCTCCTGGGTTCTGCTCCATGAAAGTTAAGAGTAGTGTGCAGCTGTGCAGCAGAAATTCCTCCTGAGCAAAAGACTTAAGCCCAGCTAGGGAAGGAAGATAAGCTCTCTCCTTACCCCAGGCTGCACAGACAGCCACACATATAAACAAATAGGTGCATTTAGATAATTCTATAAAGAGAGTGCCAACATTTAGGTGCCAAGAATGTGTATAAATGACCAGAATACCAACACATAGGGGAGGAAGTGACACCACCCAAGCAGCATTCATGGACGGGGCTCAGAAGGATATGACCCCGGGAGTAAAGTACACAGAGGCGGAGTGGCAGAGATTTGAAAGAGGCTCAGCATAGATCTCTCCAGCGATAAATAATCAGGAAAATGTTACAAAAATAATATATTGTTGGTATCTGACCCCAGTAAGATTACACCTTATGTTTAAAACAGTATCCCAGAAATGCTGGAGAGACTGTGGTCAAGTGGGCACCATGGGCCACATAAGGTGGACATGCAGAAAGGTGGGAGCATTCTGGAAAGCTATCCAGGGGAGGATGCAACAATGGGTAAGAGTGGATATACCATGGGACCCTGCAGTGTATCTATTTCACAAAAATATCTTAGGACTCAAAGAAGAGGGCAAGATCCTAGCGAAATATTGTTTATGTGCAGGCAGATTGACCATTGCACAAGCTTGGAAACAGCGAAACTGCCCTTCATTAATTAGGTGGAAAACTATGCTTGGAAATATCGCAGAAAAAGAGAGATTATTAGCAAAGGATCGTAAGCAAATGGCAAAATGGGGAAGAATATGGGCCCCTTTGGGTTTGGGATCATAAATGGGGTTGTTGTGACTATTTGACTGCTGATTATAGGTGATTGTGGTACTTGTTGGGTACTGTACTGGGTTAGAAGGGTGGGTTATTTTCTATAATTAGCTTTGGTTTGATATTTTGCTTTAGGTTAAGAATATTTCTTATGGGGGGAAAATGGGAATAAAAAGTGAAGTCTAGACATATGCTGTCATTAGAAGTGAACCTTGTAAGATGAACACTGTTTTGTGTGAAATATGGAGAAGGATATTTTATATATGATACAGTTGTAATTTTCCATGGCTGTACAGGGCTCTTTCATTTTTTCAATAAAGACTTCTTGTTAATTAAAAAAAAAGAAGGATATGACCCCGGGATGAGAAATTATTTACTGCTTGATTGTTTTTATAAGAGAGGCTGGGAGAACTCACAGGCACCTTCCCTCAAAATGGCACCCCTAATAGTAGTCTTAGAAAAGAGATGGCTGAGAGGGGATAAGATAGAGGTCTACAAAATCCTGAGTGGTGTAGAATGGCTTACTCTTTCAAAAAGTACAAAGACTAGGAGACACTCAATGACGTTACATGGAAATTCTTTTAAAATGAACAGGAGGAAATATTTTTTCACTCAATGAAGAGTTAAGCTCTGGAACTTGTTACCAGAGGATGTGGTTACAGTGGTTAGCATATCTGGGTTCCTGTAGGAAAAGTCCATAGTCAGCTGTTGAGATAGACATGGGGGAAACCACTGCTTGCCCTGGGATTGGTAGCATGGAATGTTGCAAATTATGCTCGTAAATTAGGAGCATAATCTTTAAAGAATAAGGTCCAAAATGTGAGCCTTCTGGACACGGTGCTTTGCCATTTGATTTGTTTCAACTAACAGTTGAATTATTTGTTTTAAAAAAAAAAATGATGGCTGCCTTTCAAATGCATGGAAACTAGTATAACGCCATGTTTTATTTATTTATTTATTTATTTATTTATTTATTTATTTATTTATTTATTTAGAGCCATCCTCCTTCAATACTAAGGAGAAAGCCACCAGAGAGCAGTGCCGGGAGCCAGAACAAACTAGCTGAGAAGCGAGTCCGATTCCAGGACCCTGAAGAAATCATTGTGCACGGTATGTTCATGTGACTGCAAGTGTTCAAAAGTGTCATGTCAATTCCCTTGAAATGTCCAGGGAATGAAAGAAAGCATGTAGCAGATCTTTGTTAAATTGTACAGCGCTGCGTAACCCTAGTAGCACTCTAGAAATGTTAAGTAGTAGTAGTAGTAGTTAAGGGAATGCACCTCCCTAGCAATGTGCGCAACTTTATAGAATACTATAAGATGAGCACACTGCAAGGTGCACTTAAGTGTGGCAACTTACACTGCCATTGACATGGCATAAGCAGTCATACCTAGATATCAGCAACCCCAAGGCTGCTTTGCATTCTCTTAATAGGTTAGGTACACCCTAACACCGTCATAAATTGACTCTATGTGTGCCTCTTTGTGACACTGATATTTAGGTAGAATACAAAAGTAACATAGTAGATGACGGCAGAAAAAGACCTGCAAGGTCCATCCAGTCTGCCCAAGACAAACTCATATGTGTATACCTTACCTTGAATTTGTACCTGTCCTTTTCAGGGCACAGACCGTATAAGTCTGCCCAGCAGTATTTCCCGCCTCCCAACCACCAGTCCCGCCTCCCATCATCGGCTCTGGTACAGACCGTATAAGTCTGCCCTCCCCTATCCTAGCCTCCCAACCACCAACCCCTCTTCCCCCCACCTGCTCCGCCACCCAATTTCAGCTAAGCTTCTGAAGATCCATTCTTATGCACAGGATTCCTTTATGCATATCCCACACATGTTTGAACTCCGTTACCGTTTTCATCTCCACCACCTCACGCGGGAGGGCATTCCAAGCGTCCACCACCCTCTCCATGAAAAAATACTTCCTGACATCTTTCCTGAGTCTGCCCCCCTTCAATCTCATTTCATGTCCTCTCGTTCTACCGCCTTCCCATCTCCGGAAAAGATTCGTTTGCGGATTAATACCTTTCAAATATTTGAACGTCTGTATCATATCACCCCTGTTCCTCCTTTCCTCCAGGGTATACATGTTCAGGTCAGCAAGTCTCTCTTCATACATCTTGGAACGCAAATCCCATACCATCCTCGTAGCTTTTCTTTGCACCGCTTCCATTTTTTTAACATCCTTCGCAAGATACGGCCTCCAAAACTGAACACAATACTCCAGGTGGGGCCTCACCAACGTCTTATACAGGGACATTAAACCTCCTTTCTTCTGCTGTTCACTCCTCTCTCTATACAGCCTAGCAATCTTCTAGCTTCGGCCACCGCTTTGTCGCACTGTTTTATCGCCTTCAGTTCCTCAGATACTATCAACCCAAGATCCCTCTCCCCGTCCGTGCCTATCAGACTCTCCCCGCCTAACACATACGTCTCCCTTGGATTTCTACTCCCTAAGTGCATCACTTTGCATTTCTTCGCATTTAATTTTAATTGCCATACGTTAGACCATTCTTCTAGCTTCTTCAGATCTTTTTCATGTTTTCCACTCCCTCCGGGGTGTCCACTCTGTTGGAAATCTTGATGTCATCCGCAAAAAGGCAAACTTTACCTTGTAACCCTTCGGCAATGTCACTCACAAATATATTGAACAGAATTGGCCCCAGCACCGATCCCTGAGGCACTCCACTACTCACCTTTCCCTCCTCCGAGTGAACTCCATTCACCACCACCCTCTGGCGTCTGCCCGTCAACCAGTTCCTAATCCAGATTACCACTTCGGGTCCTATCTTCAGCCCGTCTAGTTTATTTAAGAGCCTCCTGTGATGAACCGTGTCAAAAGCCTTGCTGAAATCTAAGTAGATTACGTCCATAGCACGTCCTTGATTTAATTCTCCTGTCACCCAGTCAATAGAATTGCCACCATGGTACTTTATGTCATGCTCAGTGGCGTACCAAGGGTGGGGCAGTGGGGGCGGTCCTCCCTGGGTGCACGCTGCAAGGAGGTGCAGGGAGCAGCCGCACAGCTGTTGGCTCTGCCAGTTCCCTGCTTTCTCTGACGTTACTTCCTGTTCTGGGACAGGGAACCAGTGGGACCGACAATCACGTGACTGCTCCCTGCACCCCCAGGAGGTGATGCGCCAGGGGGTTGGAGGTGATGCGCTGGGGGGGGGGTGATTCGCTGGGGGAGGTGCACAGCAGCGATCTGCCCTGGGTGGCAGCTGACATAGGAACGCCACTGGTCATGCTGTCACTGTTGCAGTCAGCACAGAGAATAGTCAACACATAGTAAATAACTTGGAGCCAATAGGCATCTATGTATCTTTGTAAAATAAGGTCAAAATAGGTGCCAAATTTCTTCCCAATCTAGACAGATTGTTATAATATTATCCTGTTATTGTGGGTAGTCAGAAAACTGGGTTTGTTAGGTGAAACGCCAAGTCTTGGTTTGATACAACTTCAGGCCTTAACTAGGATTCCAAGAATTCCCTGTCCTAAGGGGCAAACTGAGTCAGTCTGGGTTTTACCCTGTGGTGCTGCTTTTCTGAAGGAAATTAAAACTACAAGTCCATGTCGAAGGAAAGCTAAAATCAGAACTGGATTAGCCCTTCCCTCTAAGCAGAGTAGCCTAACTACTAGTTCCAAGGGGAGACTTTTTTGGCCAGTCCTGGTTTTCAACTTATATCTCAAAGCAGTGTGGTATTTGGAGACCCCCAATTCTACCCAATAAAATCAGTGCTGCAGGTCCTATAACACATCAAGAGGCATTTATCAGAAATCTAGGACAAGCCTAAAATTTCCCTCCTGAAACTGGATAACTTGGCAGCTCTGCTTTTCGCATACAATTGTGGATACCTCCTAATCCTCTAAATCCGTAAACACACCTGGATTACAGCAGTGGCGTACCAAGGGTGGGCGGTCCGCCCCGGGTGCACGCCGCTGGGGGGGGGGTGCCGCGTGCCTGTCTGCTCCGCTCATTCCGTGCTCCCTCTGCCCTGGAACAGGTTACTTCCTGTTCCGGGGCAGAGGGAGCATGGAACGAGCGAAGCAGAAAGGCGCGCGGCACCCCCCCCCCCCCCCCCAGCAGTAAAAATGCACCCGGGGGGGGTCCTTTCGCCGGGGGGAGGAGGTGTGGCCTTTCACCGGGGGTGGGGATCGCGCTGCACCCGGGGGGGGGGCGCATCGACGATCCGCCCCGGGTGTCAGCCACCCTAGGAACGCCACTGGTTTACAGAATGGTCGAAATGCCTTCACCGGCTTCAAGAAACTGATTAATTTCCATAAATTGAATACCCTAAAAACCAGACCCAATTCTGGCTCTTCAGGACTGAAGTTTTGCAGCCCTGTTTTGTACCATGGATAAAACTAAACCTCCTTCACTTCTTCTCCTACAGGATTGAGTCTGAACAATGCTGCCAGAGAGGTGGAAATCTGTGTTCGAGTTTGATTATTACCTTTATCCTAGCAGATTAAATACTCTAGGCATCATCCTGTACTATATTTCACATTATTGCATTAAGCCCTCAAGAAAGCAGTGTTGTTTAACTACAAACAGGCTGTTTTATCTGAGGCACAAATACATCGTAATCCTTCCCTTTCAAGCTAACAGTTTTCATCCTGTAATCCAAACAGTAGGGCTTTTGCATAACTGAGTACCGCAAATTTAGATCTGTCACCAAGCAGTAAGAGAACATGTCCTAACACCACTGAAACTTTTCTATCCTGTGCACATTTATTCTGGATTGGATCTGAGCTTCTCATGCCAGACTCTGAATTGTCGCAAACAGAAGGCAAATTGCTCCACTGAAGGGAAAACGCCAAGCAGAAAAAGTAGAGCAATGGAACCTCTCACAGATGGTGCTCAGAATAAAGTTTATTAAACATTCTTCTAAAACAATTGTTTTAGAAGAATTTTAATAAACTTTATTCTGAGCACCATCTGCGAGAGACTCTGAATTGTTCCAGAGCATGTCCAAATTAACAAATCAGGTTTAAAAATAAGCTTTGAAGCATTCACTTTGGCATCCAGACTAGCTGCAAATCCAAAAGCCAGTTGCAAGAACAACATACACAGAAATTGTCAACTGTGTCTTTGACTTGTTGTATCCCTGGCTGAGATATTCTATTTAGATTTTGCTTGCACCTTTTTCAGTAGTAGCTCAAGGTGAGTTACATTCAGGTACATTGGATATTTCTCTGTCCCAGCAGGCAGAAACATAAAAAGGCAAAGATCTGCCACAGAAATAGCAAACCAAAAGGAAAAAGGCAGATCAAAAAAGACAAAAAAATGGAACAGGAGGGTAACAGAAGAAGTGGTTTATTACAAGTTACCCGACGTGGCCACGTTTCGCCTTCAGGCTGCGTCAGGGGTACAAAATACTAGTAGGGGTAAAAAGCAAAGTGAACCCCTAAAAGTAGTCATACAACCACCTCAGTCAGGTCATACCATACTGGGGAGCATAAAAGACAAGACCAGGCTGAGGTTAAAGAGGCCCAGGGAAGGAAGAACTGAAGCCCCAGTCTATGCCCTGACTGAATATGTCTAGCTGGTATGACCTGGCTGAGGTACTTGTATGACTACTTTTAGGGGTTCACTTTGCTTTTTACCCCTACTAGTTTTTTGTACCCCCTGACGCAGCCTGAGGGCGAAACGTGGCCACGTCGGGTAACTTGTAATAAACCACTTCTTTTGTTACCCTCCTGTTCAATTTTTTTGTCTTTTTTGATCTGCTTTTTTTTCTGTCCCAGGAGGGCTCACAATCTAAGTTTGGACCTGAGGCAATGGAGGGTTAAGTGACTTGCCCAAGATTACAAGGAGCAGCAGTGGGATTTAAACCAGCCACCTCTGGATTGCAAGACCAGTGCTCTAACCACTAGGCTACTCCTCCACTCGATATGAATTGTGCATATGTTTTCCTTGTAACACGGTGCTAGTAGTTCTTATTGATATATTGTATGGTGCTCTGTCGTCAGAGGCGGCTCTTTTATTTCATACATCAGCACAATCCATGGCTTTATGACAACAGTTCTTTTCACAGTGAATGCATTTTCAGTTGGGTTGATTCCCTTGTTAAGAAATGTTATGATACAGAATTGGGGGGTTGCAATTCCAATCATTTTGCTTCCTTTGTGGAAAGCGCTCTAAAGCTTTGGTAAATAACTGAACTAGGTACACTTGTTTATGGCTCTATCTACCTTAGACGCCCATGTTACAGTTGGATGCTTTCTATCCAGTTTATTAACATGTGCTCTTGAAAGGTGAACGAATTTGGATATTCCAAGTGGCTCATAATTAACCAATCTTAAAGAGCAACAGCATAACTATCATTCTGACATGAGTTATTATTCAGTCTGCTGGTACATATGAAAGGGGCCATTGAGTATTTGGTTATATAACAATTGGGGGGGGGGGGCAATAAAGGGGTTTGGCCCAGCAATTTACTCCCGTTCCTTTAGACAGCCAAATGTTAGACAACAAATGCTTCCCCGCATTTTATCGCTTAACATTTGGTGCCAGAAGCTGCTTTTACTCTATAACCAGTTCAGGGTCAACTTTTGTTGCTGGATTTCTTTGCTCTTTCAGCACCATTTCTTCACGTCACGCTACAGCTGACAGGGCACTTTGACCCCTGAGGCAGGCAGCTTTCCGCTGAAACACGGCTCTGTCGGGTCTTTTTTAAGTGTCAATAACATTTTTTGTTTATCTACAATTGGATACTGGAAGTTTTGTTTGACCCACCCCTACTCTCTCTAGCAGACTGGATAGGCCACATGGTTTCATTTCGCCACCCATTGACCTAGTGTAAATGATCACGCCTAACTTTAGGTGCGCCAGTGCCGACTTATGCTACTATTCTACAACAGCAATCATGGTGCACAGATGCTGTTATAGAATTGGTGCTCAGCCCTCATCATCGATATGTCTTCTGGAGGCACCCAGTTATGGACATGCTTACAATGAATAAATCGAAAAGATGGAAGTACAGCAAACTATCCTTCTAACACCTATCTAGGTAAGACCTGCTCTGCAGACAGATGTTTTAAGAGACACTAATGCATTATCAATCTCATTTCTAGACATTTCCTATGGCAATGACAGGGCTGGTAAGTTGAAGTCTGACCTTGCCTTGGAGTGTCAGTGAGGGGTCTAACCTGTGATTTTCCAGCTGCCCTGCTCTCCAGTTAACAGAGAATTCAGTTTGAAGTATTTTGCATGCAAAGTTTCCAGCTTACATTTAACACAGCCACTAAAAATAAAATGAATATTCCCTTATTTAATACAACTCCTACCACCCAATATTCAGCGCTATTTAGACAGGGAGGAATGGCTCCTGGCTGGTTAAATAGCCTTAAGCTGGCTAAGTGGTAATCTTCAGTGCAGGATAGCCAGCTAGAAGCTAATCCAGTCACCGACTATTTCATGCAACATAGCCAGTTATCACCAATATTCATCGACTGACCAGCTAAATTGAACAGCCAAATAGACAGGCATAAATATTCGGCCACTATAACTTAGCCAGTCAACTGAAGAATATTGGCTAAGTTCATAGTAGCTACAAAAAACCCTAGAAATTCAATGCTGATCACTGGATAAAATCTGGCATTGAATTTGCGACCTTGCTGCCGACCGCAGGAGTTAGCCAGGCTTCCTCCCATGATCTGAATGTTGGCACCCTGGATTGTAGCAATGTAAAGAGGCCCGTTACTAAGCTAGCATGTCCTTACCACAACTTAAAAGAGCTTACTACAGGACGCACTCAGGGTTCCTGCGGTAAGTTTCTAATCTGTACAGGTTATCAATAGAAATCAAACAAAATAAAACATGGAAAAGAAAATAAGATGATACCTTTTTTATTGGACATAACTTAATACATTTCTTGACTAGCTTTCGAAGGTTGCCCTTCTTCCTCAGATCGGAAATAAGCAAATGTGCTAGCTGACAGTGTATATAAGTGAAAACTTATATAAGTGAATACAAGGTCAGCTAGCACATTTGCTTATTTCCGATCTGAGGAAGAAGGGCAACCTTCGAAAGCTAATCAAGAAATGTATTAAGTTATGTCCAATAAAAAAGGTATCATCTTATTTTCTTTTCCATGTTTTATTTTGTTTGATTTCTATTGATAACCTTAAGAGTGGACTAACACGGCTACCACACTCCTCTACTTAATCTGTACAGGCAAACTCTGTGTGGAGGGACGTGTCTGAGAGTTGAGAATGGGCCTTTAGGTGCTAATCAGTTAGTACCATGCGCTGATTAGCACAGGATTAGCATGTGAGCGCTTCTAATGGCTGCATGCTAATTGCAAAATTAACACATGGCCACTAATAGGGAAAATGGAAAATCGGCCATTTTCCAGCTGCAGTAAAAATGGTCTTAGCGCATGGGAAAGAACTGCGTAATGGCACACCAAGGCCACTTTTTACCGCAGTTTAGTAAAAGGAGCCCTAAATGATTTTCATCTAAAAAGGGCAGACAATTGTGAATATGCACAAAGTATTAAAACTGTAGCCTAACCAGCATAGCAGCTCCCTCTGGTAACGTTCACCCACAGTAAATCTCTACCTTCTTGCTCTGGAAATGTCCTTCTCCTGTGGGATTCTGGCTCAGTAGGAACTGGCCTCTACTGGGGTCCATGAAGCTTCATTTACAATGACCCAGAGCTTTTCCCCAATTTACCGTACCACTATCCCCCCTCCCTGTTCTAGTCCACATCATGCCCCCTTCTAAATCCCAGTATAGGTTAAGAACATAAGAACAGCCATACTGGATCAGACCAATGGTCCATTTAGCTCAGTATCCTGCTTCAAAAAGTGGCCAATCCAGGTCACAAGTACCTGGCAGAAAACCAAATAACATAGTACATAGTAACATAGTAGATGATGGCAGAAAAAGGCCTGCACGGTCCATCCAGTCTGCCCAACAAGATAAACTCATATGTGCTACTTTTTGTGTATACCCTACCTTGATTTGTACCTGTCCTCTTCAGGGCACAGACCGTATAAGTCTGCCCAGCACTATCCCCGCCTCCCAACCACCAGTCCCACCACCGGCTCTGGCACCGACTCTGGCAAGTTTCCATGCTATCAATTCCAGGTTGATATTCAAAAGGATTTATGGATTTGACGGAGCCGATCAAATAAGTGCTTTTTATTTTTAAAAGTCTGAGTCATTTGAATAGATCATTTTGGATACATAACTCATTATCCTGCACATTCTATATAGTGTGACTAGAGTTGCACCCACAAATCTGGGCATATTCTGATTTGCATGTGCAACTCAATTGGTTAATGAGCCAATCAGTGCTGATAATGGGATGTTAACAAGCAATTATTGGCTCTAGTTGTCATTAATAGGGATTTGCTTGCAGGGTTTTTTTCTTCCATAATAGACATGTCACAGCTTGGAGGGCGGAAATACCTGAGCCTGGTTGATCAGAGTAGCGTTAATCTTATCAAATTATGGTTTGGTGCAGATGAGTTCACTGCACCTGGATTGAACTGCCACGCAGCAAGGTGAGTCCAACCCAGGTGCGGTGAACCCATCTGCATCAAACCACAACTTGAAGAATTAGCACCTCTCCAATCACTAAGGCTCAGGTATTCCCGCCACTAGCCTGGGGTAGTTAAATATAACTTGCGGTCAGTTGTATCCCATGGATAAAAGTTCTATAAGGCAACACGCATAAATCATACCACATGGATCTCAAAAGTGGGTGTGGCCATGGGAGGAGTATAGGCAGCTTGTGGGCGTTCCTAAAATTTACATTCAGTGTTATAGAATAACCTGTTGCACACCTAAAGTTTGGCGTGGGCAGGTTTTCATTGGTGTAATTTGCTGCGCCTAGATTTTAGTCACATGCATGCCATTACGTGTATTCTATAAGCCACACCTAACTTTAGAATCTAGCCCTATATGTATAAAATTATGTATTTCAAAAGGAAGTGGGATTGGGGGCATTTTAGGGGCAGCAACATCTTGTCCTTCTAACCATACATCTAAACGACAATGTACAATAGCTAAACATGAAAGTTAAACATCTAGGTAGCCTCCACAAGTACACTTCAAGCTATAGGTGGATAGTAAGTGGTCCTACTTAGATATGACACTGCTGAATACACATATGTGTGGCTGACCTCCTGGAGTCTTGCCATAATGTATTGCCATTGTGCAATGACTGGGGTTCCCTGTTACCCCCTTACAATTTCTGAATACTGTCTCTCATAGGAGCCAACTTTTCAAAATAATTGGGGGTGATGACATTTTTTATTTTTTTTTTACAGGTGATGCATTCCCCCTCCCTCCCTCCTCCCCTCCCCTCCTCTCCCCTCTGAGTTCCAGGCCTCCATCCCAGTTCAAGGCCCCTCTCCCTCCCTTCCTGTTCCAGGCCCCCCTCCCTCCATTTGAGTTCCAGGCCACCCTCCCTCCCTCCCTTCAAGTTCCAGGCCCCCCATTTCTCCCTCCCTTCCCTCCCGGTCCTCCCTCCCTCTGAGTTCCAGGATCCTCCCCCCCTCCCCTCCCTCCCAGTTCCAGGGTCCTCCCCCCCCCCCCTCCAAATTTTAAAAGTCATCTTACCTCATCGGGGTTATGCCGGCAGCAGCAGTGAAAAGCATGCAGGCTCGGCGCTTCAGCCCTTCCCCTCTCTCAGGTCTGGTCCTGCCTTTACGGAAACAGGAAAAGAGGGCGGGACCAGAGCTGAGGGAGGGGAAGGGCTGAAGCGCTGAGCCTGCACATTTTTCACTGCTGTTGCCGGCATAATCCCAACGAGGTAAGATGACTTTTAAAATTCGGAGGGGGGGAGGACCCTGGAACTGGGAGGGAGGGGGGAGGACCCTCGAACTTGGAGGGAGGGAAGGAGGACCCTGGAACTCGGAGAGAGGGGGAGGACCATGGAACTCGGAGGGAGGCACTTTTAAAATTCTGGGCTGGCGAAGGGAACTTCCGGTGGGTGAAATATTGGGAGTGCTCAAGCACCCACAGCATCCACGGAGTTGGCGCCTATGCTGTCTCTGCAGTACTCTCAGACCATCAGCACAAAACAGAAGCCAGATTTGTGAAGACAACTCAATCACCTAACAGTGCACAGTACTGCCAATAGGCCAGTCCGATACAGCAAGTCTTAAATTCAGTAACCTTGTTTCCATCCTGTTTCATTTGCAAATCAAACAAAACAAAAAAGAATATACAAGTCAATATTTCATGGCAATCATCTGCTTAGCAGCACCTGTTAACCAGATAACTGCCAATGACCTGGATATTCAGCGGTAGAATTTGTCTAGTGCTGGGATAAGTACATAAGTAATGCCACACTGGGAAAAGACCAAGGGTCCATCAAGCCCAGCATCCTGTCCACGACAGCGGCCAATCCAGGCCAAGGGCACCTGGCAAGCTTCCCAAACTTACAAACATTCTATACATGTTATTCCTGGAATTGTGGATTTTTCCAAGTCCATTTAGTAGTGGTTTATGGACTTGTCCTTTAAGAAACTGTCTAACTCCTTTTTAAATTCTGCTAATCTAACCGCCTTCACCATGTTCTCCGGCAACGAATTCCAGAGTTTAATTACGCGTTGGGTGAAGAAAAATTTCTCCGATTTGTTTTACATTTACTACACTGTAGTTTCATCGCATGCCCCCTAGTCCTAGTATTTTTGGAAAGCGAACAGACGCTTCACATCCACCTGTTCCACTCCACTCATTATTTTATATACCTCTATCATGTCTCCTCTCAACCGCCTCTTCTCCAAGCTGAAAAGCCCTAGCCTCCTTAGTCTTTCTTCATAGGGAAGTCGTCCCATCCCCGCTATGATTGGATGGTCTGTGGATGGTGCCAGGGCAGAGTTGCCAGTTATCATATTAGCAGAAATATTCAGTCCACTAACCACTTAAAGTTAGGATGGTAAAAAGGCTATCCTAACATTATCCGGTTATCTATCTGGAATGCACCGGCAATGACCATCCTATATGGATTCAGTGATGGCCACTAGCTGGATACCAACTCTGAATATCTGGATTTTATTTAAATGCCACAGCTAGTGTTTAAAATATTTTTTGCAGTCATGAAGTTTAAATATTGACTGGGTAGGGTATTTTTATTTATTGATCCTTCAAGTAGACTAACATGGCAATCACATTACTTCAGTCTCAACAGAGTGCTTTCCGAGGTAAATGAGGGTGTAGTCTGACAGGGCAGCTTCCAAATTAGGAGAGAAGTTATCAAGGTGTGGTAAAAGGTGAGCTTTTGTGATTTATCATGGGAGTCAGCAACCTGCGGTAACTCAGTACCACAGGTTGTTGAATCCTGTGGTAAAAGAATAATGCTGTTTGTGAGCCACCTCGCAAGCAGTGTTACTCTATGTGCCCAGGAGCATCAGACCTCAAAGGTGCAGCCTGATGTTCCTGGGCCTGATCTTAAAAGGCCATGTAGCTGCTGTTAACCCCTATCACACCCTCTGATCCAAGACCCTTTGACGTTCCCCAAATCCAAGCTCCCCTGACCCCCCCCCCCCCCCCAAGACCCTAGTTTTCCAGTGAGTGATAGGCAGGAGCAATTTCCCTTCATTCTTGCCCAGCCAGTGCCGCTTCCAAAATGGCATCCCTAGCAGTAGCCGTTCTTGGCCGGTTAAATGGTTTTAAATATCGGCGGGTATGTATTAATGTGATAGAAACAGTCCGGCTGCATTAGAGCCCTTTAAGTCACATTAAGGGGCAAATAACCACTACTTAAAGCCCTAACGCAGCTTGATAACTTCCCCCCTTAGCTTTTTGTTGATGAGAGAAGCAGTCGTTAAAATACATCAATCACCCCTGAAACCTGTCCTTTCTTTCTTAAGGAAGCAAACCACAGCTCAGTGGTTAATGAACTGTGTGCATGTGTTTAAAAAAGATAAATACCCCCAGTCAGGGCAAGGTACAAGGGATAAGCTTGGGAGTGGAAACCCAGGTTTCTCACCACAGAGTTGCACAAATCCACCAGGCCAATTTCTTACTACAAAGAAAAATTAACAAAATAGAGCATCAGCTTGGCAAAAAATAATGTAAGCTCCTTATATTTTCTTTATCATTTCATGGATGAATTACCTTTAAAGTGATGCATTTCTGCAACAGAATGGGGGTCCTTGGTTTGACATAACTATTTTGGTTTTGGCTTTTTTTCACTTCTCCAAGTTTCCCCATAAGACCTTCACAAATCCTTGCATGTTTGCTCGTGTTTTATGGCTTTAACGTTGCACTAAATGCATCTGACATTTTAATCTCCGGGGCTCATTTAAATATGCTCCAGCTAGTGTTGAACGTCTCCTAATAAACAAGCTGCTAGAGGGACCATGAAGCCGATCCTCACTTAGGCTGTGCACACATATTATCCGAAGGAATAGAAGTTGTCTTTGTGAAATCATTCTTTCTAAACCAATGTGCCAGAGCTGCCAAACATTTTATTGCTGTTATAATTCATGCAGAATGCAGATTATCAATATTGTTTATGATCCTGTGAAGTATGCACACATCATGGATCTGTTGTTTATTATGGAACAGAATCAGTTTAATAATTGCTTCTATAATTAACTACTTAGAAAGTCAAATGGTTTCATGTTTTGTTCTAGCCCTGCTTTTTGGTACGCAGACAATAGTTGTCATTAGTATTTGTCAAATAATAAACCTCAAGGGCATCAAAGGGTAAGTTCTATAAATGGATCCGAAATTTATGCACCGGGATGATATGCGCTGACGATGAATTCTATAATGGCAGTTCCACGTGGAAGTTGCCATTATTTATTTATTTTATTGAGATTTATTAATCACCATTATGAAAACATCTACCTAAGACAGTGTACAGCTGGTACAGCTTGACAAAAATGTACAATTTTGTTAATAGCATAACAATAGTGAGACGATCAAACATAAGCATATAAAACACATAAAGTCCACACTCACTGTTCATTCATGCATCATACATCCACTTCTGAACTCTCATCCCCCGTAATCTCACATCACTCATACCTCTACTCACAGAAATATGCATACCATATGTCTTTATGCCTTATTATTGCCCTTTAAGCTCTTATTGTCTCCTTCCAACGTTTCAGTGTTTGTGTTCCATTGTTACATTCCTTAACGACACTTCGATTGTCTCGCATAACTCTGCACAATGTAATCCATAACCAATTTGTAACAAACTGTATTTCCATCATTCATCTCATATTGTAAGCCACACTGAACCCGCAAAAAGGTGGGAAAATGTGGGATACAAATGCAATAAATAAATATACAATAAAGGGCTCATTTTCAAAACAGAAAAACGTCCAAAAACCCGGCAGATGGATGTTTCTCTTGCAAAAATGTCCAAATCGCAATTACGAAACACATTTTAAAGATGTTTTTCTGCAGTGCATTCAAATCATAAAGGGGCATGTCAGGGGGTGGGATTTGGATGTTCTCAAAACTTGGATGTTCTTCTGCCATAATGGAACAAAGCAAACTCGTCCGGGGCTAAAAGTTAGTCAGTTTGGTCTAGACCTGTTTCAATCTGTACAAGTAGTTGGTGAGGCCCCACCTGGAGTATTGTGTTCAGTTTTGGAGGCCGTATCTTGCTAAGGATGTAAAAAGAATTGAAGCGGTGCAAAGAAAAGCTACAAGGATGGTATGGGATTTGCGTTACAAGACGTATGAGGAGAGACTTGCGGACCTGAACATGTATACCCTGGAGGAAAGGAGGAACAGGGGTGATATGATACAGATGTTCATATATTTGAAAGGTATTACTCTGCATACGAACCTTTTCCGGAGACGGGAAGGTAGTAGAACTTGAGGACATGAATTGAGGTTGAAGGGGGGGCAGACTCAGGACTAATGTCAGGAAGTATTGTTTCACGGAGAAGGTGGTGGATACATGGAATGCCCTCCCGCGGGAGGTAGTGTAGATGAAAACGGTAATGGAATTCAAACATGCGTGGGATAAACACAAAGGAATCATGTTTAGAAGAAATGGATCTATGGAATCTTAGCGGACATTGTACTGGGGTTGTTAGGAAAGGGCTGCAGGGGGCTGTTCATGCCAGGTGTGTTGGTGGAGTGGAGGGTATTGTGGGTATTCATTTCTGGGCTGTCAGGGGACTAGGGAGTTTATTCATTCCACTAGTGACCCTCTGGACAAGAGCAAACTCGCTTTGTATTACTACAACCAAGAATGTGCATTGTTCCCTGCTTCTGCAACACACAAATGTACTGCCCAAGTTACTTACCTGTGAACCTAAGGTACTGCAGGTTGGTGATTTGCATAGTAAAATATCACTGCAAGGAAAAGTGCAATTTTACCACTGCTTAGTATCTTTAATCAAATAACTCTGAATGTCAGCACTATCCAGGTAAACCTTAATCACACTCCCATCCCTCTCCTCAGCACCAACGTTTGTCCAGGCATCAAGCAGTCCAGCCAGCTGGCCCAACATTTTAATGCTGAAGATTTATCCTGATGACTCTCAAATTAACCAGATAAGTCATTTTGAATATCAACCACCGTATCTCTCATCCTGCACATTTCCCATTTCCACACAAAGCGCCTCAGCCATTTTCTCTGCTGGCCTTCCTGAGGATAGCACATCATTCTGACTTAAGATAATAGCTGAATTTTATGTATGCAGCATTTCCTGAATATTGAGTAATTGCCATATCTCCTGTTCAGCTATAATACTGAGACTGGGTGGTAATTGTAATAACGGCATTTCCAGCTCTGGCTACAATTTCATCTGTCTTGCTATATATTTTTGCTTATAATTAGGATATCTGATTTTCAATTATAACAAAAGAAAACCCATCAATAAAAAATGCCTGATGCAGTGGCATAGCCGTACCTTCAAATTTTTTTTGAGGGGGGGGGCAGGGTCTGAGCCCAAACTGGGTATAAAATTTTGTACTCCCTCCTGCTTTCTGCCCCTCCCTGCTCTCTGTGCCCCCCCAACCCATGAACCAGAACTGAAACTTTAAATATCTGAGCTGGTGGGGATCTCCAAGCCCCACCAGCTGAAGAGGTCCACCAGCAACCAAACTCTTTCCAACACTGGCAGATGCAGCACTTTCCATGAGCTGCAGCTGTACCCTACCGCTCCTCCCCACTCCGCCCACGCATTCTCAGTTTTTACACATGTAATCCCCCATTATAATGGGGATTACTAACGTTTGGTGTGTGGACCTCTCCAAACTCTCTGGGGGGGGGGGGGGACACATGGAGAGTGGAGAGGTCCAGCCCAGGGGGTGTGTTTAAGGAGTAAATTGCAGAAAGAAGCTGTTCTGAGTTGGTGAATGACATAGGAGGGGGTACTAAGGAAGTAGTAAATGTAAGTGATGTGTTATGCAGGGTCTTTGCTTAGTTACCTGTACCCCCGCTGGGACCCTTGGAGGAGAGGGGAATCCTGGAAAGGAAGAATAAACCAAGGCTGAATAAAGGAGCAGTTGATGCCCTAACAGTAGCAACTGAGAAGGCGTAAGGAGCTCTGGGTAGGTAAGGGAGCTGGAGCCAGGACATGGGAAGCATATCCAAGGCCAGGGAGCAGCTCTGAGAAGTGCATTACTGGAAAAAGGACAGCCACAAGGGTCTGTGCCTGAGGAAAGTGGATTGCAGTCAAAATGGTGATGGAGCAGCTTTGGATTATTAATGGCCCAAAAGGATGGGAAATGGACAGGAGAAGCTGTACATATGTAAATACCAAGTGATATAAGCTGCAGATGTAAATACGAGTTGGTGGGAGAATTTGGCGGGGATTCCTCCTGAAGGGATAACTGTTTTGTTGGATGTGGTTGGAGTTTGAAGTCACTAAAATCCGACTTCCTGAAAATGTCAAGTGTTTGCCTGCCTGTTGGAGAAGTTCCAGAAAAGTTGATTTTGCATTAAAAAAATAATCCTTAGCATGCAGAGTGGTCTTTTATGTCAGAGTGAGGGTGCTTGCTCCCTGGACTGATAAAGTACTACTGAAAAGCACAACTTGAATTCCCCAATACCCCGGATCTCTATTTCGGACCTTGACCCACACCTAGCCTCGAACAGGAGGATTGTACTGGATGGGAAGAGTGGAGTGAACAAGAGTGTGGTGAAATAGAATTTTTGCTGTGACCCAGGTCGGACATGGAAACTGAGCTAGTGGCTGGGCGGCGAGGCCCGGGTTACACATATATATGAAAACCAAGCATGCATGGAAGAGCTGGTGCAAGGGCGGCCCAGGGAAAGTGCCACCAACTGCCAGCATTGTGGAGTTTCCAGCCGCCAGAGGAGGACCTTCGCCACTGGAAGTGCTTGGGAATCCCTACCAGCCAAAATTTGGAGGAGGTCTGAGGCTAACATGGAAAGTCCCAGGCTCCTCCTGGTCCCCCCTCCCCAATGGCTACGCCACTGATGGAAAATTGGACTATTCAATTATAGGTAAGTAAAAAAAAGTATCTGCACCTGAAGCTTCAATGACCTCATCCAGCTGCTGCCATTAAGCATGCTGAAACAGAAGGCAGCAGCTGGGTGACATCATTGGAGTGGACCAATCCCTGAGACCATAGAAGAAGCCCAACTGGAGCAGCAATCCAAGAAGAAACCACAGCAGTAGAGACAGCAGCATGTGCATCAGCCAGTGCCTCTCTTCCCCACCAACTGCTGATTTCAGTTTCATTTATTAAAAACAGCAACCATTGCACCTCAGCCTCTTTCTTCTCCCCTTGTAGCCTTTGGTTCTGAGCTGCAAAGGAAGTGGATTGAGATTCTAAATTACCAAATCAGGATGGCAAGCCGGTGAAGAAAGACGTAGGCCGGACAGATTCAAAGTCGATATTCTGAGGCATTTATCCAGGTAGAAGCAGCTTCTTGCCAGATAAGTGTACTCACTGGGGCCAGCCACTGATCGTCAGAGGCACTATGCAGATACTGCTGCTGAAAATCTTTCCTCACAGCTCTGGCACTATTTGGATAGTACTTGGGGCCAGGGCAGGATTAACCTTCTGGTGAACCCTAGGGAAACAAGCATGTTGGGCCCCCATCATAATACAAATGCATTTTTAAATTCCCACAAATAGAGTCCCATGGGCTCTCACTGCAGAGGAAAACCATCAGAGGATGGCACAGCAGGTAAGAAATGCTGCTCACCAACTTCTGCCACCTGGAAAACAACGTAAGGGACTGGGTAAAATACACTTGGGTTCTGTGGGCAGCACAACCATTCCTTCTGCCAGCAGCTTTCTTACCAGGGCAATAATCTACCTCGGCAGCCATTGAGAGGGCCCCTCCTAAATATTTGGGCCCTAGGCACATGCCTAGTTTGCCTATGCATTAATCCTAGTACCACCAATATTTAACACCAGAACTCAGATAATTATCCTTTCAAGTTAGATCAGTAGATTAGCTTATCAGATATCGATGCTAAATAACAATGGCAACAGGATAACTTCTGGCACCCGCCTTATACCTGGGTACAATCCGGTGCTGAATGGGTATAAATTTAAACACCGCTGTGAGCATTTGAAGTACACGCTAACGTGATGTTTACAATTTGGAGAGATTGTTTTTCTATTTCCAGTACTGTTATTCTGCTGCAGGTACTGGTTTGGGCACTGCCCCAGCTACATCCCGTCTGTATGGGGAGATGGGGCGGGAGTCGGGGTGAGAATGGAGAAGTCCACTTGCTCTCGGTTTGGAAATCACTAGCATAGTAACATAGTAGATGAGCCCTGCATGATTCATCCAATCTGCCCAACAGTCATGTTCATTATCAATTCATGATTAAAACAACCCAATTTATTAACATTTTGCTCGCTAAATTCAACTTTAAGATATCCTCCCCTCCTCCATTGAGATACACAGCACCCACACTCATAGTATATGATATGAATGTAGTGTAGAATACATATACTTGATCCACACCCAAACTGCACCCCATTGATCCTGAGTATTACATGCATATTCATTGTGGATATTGTGAAAACAAGACTGGCTAGGGAATTCCCCAGGACTGGCTTGAGAAGCACTACACTAGACAACATGTGGTCTTATTCCCCTTGCATGGACCCTCTTCTAGTTCAAATGAAATTCATGAACAGCCTACATATCTCAGGGTTTTCAATATGGAAAGCATCTAAAACCCTCCTCTCAACACTCTCCTGTAGGATTGTAACAACTTCCCTTATCTCCCTCTATCTTTACCATATATCACATGGTGTAATATTTCCAAAATTATCTTGCATTAGGTTGGCAAGTAGTTCCCCATAATCATCCAGGAGAATTTAAATTCTACATCCATTGACACCATCATGCACCCTTATCCTCGGATCCGTTGTGTTTTCTTTGGCTTCTTAAGACATGGGTAAGGCCCAGAACAGGTCAAAATTTCTCGTGAAGCATTTTTTTAGAGGAGGTCTTCCTAAAGAGTCAAATATTTCTCTATGATGCTTTGCATGCTCTAGTGTTTAACTTAATGTTTCACTTAAGTGGCTCCCAAATCTGGTCCTGGAGGCACTCCAGCCAGCCAGGTTTTCAGGATAACCACAATGAATATGCATAAGAGAGATCTGTATGCAAATATCTCTCATGAATACTAATTGTGGATATCCTGAAAACATGACTGGCTGGTGGTTTGGGAACCACTGGTGGAAAAATAGGGTTGCCAAATAGAGCCAGATTCACCCGACAGGGTTGATCCAGTCCTGGACTTACCCAGTTCCATTTAGGGACTTGTGGCTCTGATTTCCCCAATGGATTCCCTAAGAAAGGCAAGGCTACAAGTCCCTGCATGAACCGGGATAAGAACAGGACTGGATCAACCCTGTCGGTCGAATCTGGATCTAGTTGCAACCCTAAAAAAAGCATGATAATTAAGGATACCTGAGAGCACCTATTAGTTATGTAATTCAGCTCTTTAAATGCTTCATTGGATTTAATCTTTTATAACTTGTGTCCTTTGTGTGGGGAGAGGAGGACATCTGTGTGGTGTAAATCATAGACAACACTTTATATAAAGATAATTAAGGTAGGGCAGTTTTAAAGCAATCATATAACACCTAAACTTGCTTTTTTTGTTGTTGTTTTTCTTTTAGATTATGGTGGGTCACTCACCCCATTATCCTGGTTTCTGCTGATTTTAGTTTGCATCCTCCTGATCATGGTGTTATTCCTGTCCTATAACAATAGGACCCAGTATTGCAAAGCTATGGCAACGTTTCTTCAGATAAGGCAGGCCGCTTTCAGCTGCTGGACTTGGTTTATAAGATGATAACCAACGTTCGGTACATTTTCACATTCAGGACCATGCATTGCTGCCAGAAAAGAGGTTTAAGTCATATAAGGCCGGGTTTTATATATGGCGAATAAAATCTAGGCACATCCAATTCACATGCCTAGTGGTATTCTATAAGCCACATCCACATTCAGATGTGGTTTATAGAATAGCCAGGGCTTTTTTGAAGGGGTAGTAGGGGTACTGAGTATCGGCACCTTTTCCATTGTCTGCTAAAATTAACCCGTGGTCCCCAAGGTTTAATGAAAGATTTCAGGCTCTTCACACCAATTCTGCCTTGTCATAGATTCTGTGACTGGTTGCAGGGGGCTTGGCTATTGAGGGGTGGGTCTGTCAGTGATCACCCCACTTCAGAAGGGTGGCCTGGCATTTGAGTACCGGCACCTTTTTCGCTAGAAAAAACACACTGAGAATAGCGCATAGGCCTGGGTGGATGCGGCTGGTGTAAATACCTGCGCTTAAATCTAGGCATGCTCCCCTAATTTCTATAGCCACGCACATAGATGTGATTGATGGCCCCACTCCTCCCATGACCACGCCCCCTTTTTGGCTGCATGTGTGAGAATTTATGCACGCCGTTTTTTAGAATATGCCTAAGAAGAAGTGCGCATAAATTCCAAATATGCCCAATTAGTATTGATAATTAGTCATTATTGGCCAATTATCAAGTCTAATTGGCTCATCACTTAATTTAGTAGCGCACATAAATTGGCCGCACGCACTTATTTACCTGCGCTACTTGTCTCCCCATATCTGGAATCCAGGGGATAATGTAACATATCAGAGCGAAAGAGTTGCTGTGTAGAGAGAAACAGAATGTCATCTGGAGGAGCAACCAAGGAACAAGAAAATCTCATGCAAAGGTACAGTTTTCGAAGATACCAGAATTTCCCAGCTCACCATGCAAGCTCCGGAAGGAAGCTGTCTTTGGCACAATGAGTATTAAGAAGGGCACCAGCATACAATTGGAGAAATGAGAGCCATACCTACATAAGTACATAAGTATTGCCATACTGGGAAAGACCAAAGGTCCATCAAGCCAGCATCCAGGTCACAAATACCTGGCAAGATCCCAAAAAAGTACTAAACATTTTATAATGCTTATCCCAGAAATAGTGGATTTTCCCTAAGTCCATTTAATAACAGTCTATGGACTTTTCCTGTTGGAAGGCGTTCAAACTTTTTTCAAACTCCGCTAAGCTAACCGCCTTTACCACATTTTCTGGCAACGAATTCCAGAGTTTAATTACACGTTGAGTGAAGAAACATTTTCTCTGATTCGTTTTAAATTTACTACATTGTAGCTTCATCGCATGCCCCCTAGTCCTAGTATTTTTGGAAAGTGTGAACAGACGCTTCACATCTACCCGTTCAACTCCACTCATTATTTTATAGACCTAAAATACCCTGGTTTAAGAATGAGGTTCATTATCATGGTACATGTCTAGTGATATCTAGTGAAGCTAACCCTGTTCTAAAAACCAGCAATGTTTCAAACCAGATTAAAGAAGATGTTTAAACTGTACAGTTAAAAGATCCCGGATTCTTCTTCTTCTTGGCCTGTGCTCGTTTCATCTCCTGATCTGTCAACACAATACCAACTTTTGTTTTCCTTTTTTTTTTCTCTTTAATTTCTTCAGCAGTCCTGGGTTAAAAACATTTGAGATTGGACATGTAAAAATACCTTTTCCTGTGAAGTGTTAATGTATTTACAAAACATCACTGTGGAAAAAAATAGCCACCTTCCTTTTACTGGAAATGATACAGTCACCCATGTGAATCACCCTTCTGAAGCATTTCTCCTAGCTCGAATGTCTGGAAACAAGCACTAAAGTTCATTGAGACAGTAAATAGTATTTGTCTAATATCATAGATAGCAGGACTGATGCTAGGTTAATTACCAAGGCACTCGTTTAATCTTGGGAGTTTCATTCGCTCCATAAACCTCGTGAGTTTTGCTTGCACAGCGTAGGAGATCAGGGGAAACTCCTTCCAATTTCCTTATAGCTTGTATTCAGTTAGGAAGCATGTATCTATTTCCGTGGGTACTCAACTGCAAATTATAGCTTTGCATAATGCTACACTCAAGTGTTTACAATGAACTAAAAAATGCAGTTCCACTGCAGCGATGGTCACCAGTCGCACTGGGAAAAGCACTCTTGGGCAGTTCATTTTATGCTATATTTTTAATTATATCACAGCAATAATTGGCTAACATGTTTTTATATATTAATGGCACCTTTAATTTTTCTGTAGTGCCCGTGAAAACACAAATCATTCTATGGCGGAGGCTACCTTTCTGAAGGGAGATTTACGGGGTTTTACTATCATTTCCAAATGAACGGCTCTGATAACAGTGTCCCAAAAGCATAGGAGAAAGATCTTGCTCATCTGATAGTCTTTGCCATAAATGGAAAATAAAAACCTACAACAGTGGAAAACGTAGGGATGAAGGAAAACAGAGCAGCAGACAGAGATTAGGAACAACCAGACACAAATGTAATTATATAGCAAGAGAGGTTGTTTTTTTTTTGTCTCTGTTCACCAGAAGTATTGTTTTCAATGGGTATGTGATGCACTCATAAGCTCCTGGAGAAACTGAAGATATTTTGGAGAAAATGGGATATGCTGTACTAATAATATATATTTTAAAAGGTATCCCAGTTTTATTTGGAGCAACACATAGTAAATGACTTTTACAAATGTATGGAAAAGTGATATTCAAACCATATGTAACTCCTAAACAACTGAACTTTTCAAACATTTCTCAATCAAGTGTCTTTTATACATGCTTGAAGACAACCAGAGAGGGAATCCAAAGAGCAAAGAAACAGAGGAGCCGGGGAAAAAACACACACCAGGGGCCTCCAAGGGTGGATAATTGTCAAATCTTTAATGTAGGACCCGACATGGGTTGTGTTTCGGCATAGCATCTGTATCAGGGGTCAGCCTTGGTAATACAACTGGGTGAGATACTGTCAAAAGCCCTAATTTTATTTATTTATTTATTTATTTATTTATTTATTTGGGATTTATTAACCGCCTTTATGAAGGGATTTACCCAAGGCAGTGTAGAGAAGATACAGTTTAACATAAAAGTTACAATTTTGTTAACAGCATAGCAATATAAACATAAATTCAATAAATGAGGTAAACTTGGAAATGGCAAATTTAAACCTAATAATAGGACTAACATAAAACAGTATCAGAAACAGGGCTTTTTTTTAGGGGGTACTTGGGGGTACTGAGTACCAGCACTGTTTCCATTGTCTGCTAAAATTGACCCATGGACCCCCAAGTTTTAATGAAAGAGCTCAGGCTGTACACACCAATTTTGACTTGTCATAGATTCTGTGACTGGTTGCGGGGGCCTGGCTATTGTGGGGTGGGTCCCTCAGTGATCACCCCACCCCTGAAAGGGTGGCCTGGCATTTGAGCACTGGCACCTTTTTGCTAGAAAAACACAACTGATCAGAAATATACACATAGAACAGCACTACAGAACAAGCATATACAGAAATATGATAGATGTCAGCAGAATACAAACAATACCTTAATAGACAGCATAGAATAACATTCAAATAACATAGACAAAATACATCGGCATAATACCAAATGAAACACCTAATAAGCACATATTACAACGTTCAAGTAACAGATATTATCTAATGCCATTCCAACAATACAGCTTACTATGTAGTCGAGGGGCCAAGTGCAGATATATAGATGGGGACAAGGTGGTTAGTTTAGAGTTGATTGGGATAAAAGATGGTGACTAACGTCAAGGCAAGTTCTTCATACAGTTAAACAAAATATAAGGAACTGACCTATAAGGTACAGGGTGTGCAGCAAGCTAGTCCAAGTGCAGCATAAATGTATAGTCATTCACCATATGTATTAAAGGCTTGGGAGAAGAGCCAGGCTTTCACCTGCTTCCTGAAGTAGAGGTAGTCTCAAGTTAGATGCAGCCATTCTGGGGGTAAGCATGGGAGCAAGGCTCGCTGGCTGGTATCACATCGTACACCTTCTTTTGGCGAGGGTACAGACAGTGATGCTTCTTGAGAGGACCTTGAAGGTCTCCAAGGTGTGTAGCGGGCTAACTTATTCTTGAAGTACTGTGGCCTTTTAAGGCACTCACCACACAAGTACAAGAGAATTTCTTCTCTGCTTGTGTGGCAGTTGACTTCCTAAGAACTTTTGACAGTATCTCACACAGTTGTCCTACATTAATGATGTGATGTTTACCCACCCTTGGAGGCCCCTGGTGCTTTCATCTGGCTCTTTATACATATTTGAAATTTAAAAAAGTGAATATGGTTGTTTGCATTTGGTGGTATGGTGGTCATTTACTAACACCACGTAACACACACTGTAAGTAAATAACCCTACTAAAGATTTAGCCACATGTCCACAGATTCTATGTATGGTGCCCAGAATTGCACATCCAAATTTGTGCACGCACTTAAGGTGTGCGTGCATATTAACAAGACAATTGTTAATTTGCATGCACATCTTGCTGCTAGCCACCAATTATTGATGTTAATTGGCACTCATTAAAATTTGTGCATACATCTGGCTGCTTGCTATTCTGTAAGGGGCCCTTTTATTAAGCTGTGTAGGCCCAACGTGCATCAATTGTGAATTACTACCCGGCTACCGCGTGGCCCTTGTGGTAATTTCATTTTCGACGCGTGTCCATTACGTGTGCTGGAAAATATTTTTATTTTCTGGCATGTGGACGATAATCAGGTGGTAATCAACATTTTACACGTGTAGACCATTACCGACCAGTTACCGTGTGAGACCTTACCACTAGGTCAATGGTTGGTGGTAAGGTCCCAGACCCAAAATGGACATGCAGCAATTTTCATTTTGCCGCACGTCCATTTTTGGCAAAAATATAAAAAAAGGCATTTTTTTTTGCAGGTGCGCTGAAAAATGATTCTGCGTGCGCCCAAAACACGCGTCTACACTACAGCAAGCCATTTTTCAGCACGCCTTTGTAAAAGGGCCACTATGTGCACATCTCAGAAGAGAGTATAGCTGTGGGCATGCCACGGAGTGTGCATGGAATTATAGAATATTACCTCAGCGCACCTCACACTGCACACTGCAAAGGTCTGAAATACAAAACAACCTATGCTTCCAGCTTCTCCTATTTAGGCACAAAACTTTGGAACGCATTGCCAAAAGGAGTGAAAACAACATACAATCATCTAAACTTCAGGAAATCACTAAAACCTACCTGTTCAAAAGGGCATACGCTTCTGACCCAACATAGATGTCAACACCTTGCAACGCAACATATCCAACGATCATAACGAACACCATTTAACCTTTCCTCTCTCTAATCCCCCTTATGCCTCAAAGAAATGGACCCTTTATACGACCACAATATCACATTGTATTTGTTCCCCTACCGTTCTTGGCGAATGCCTACGGTACTATGTAAGCCACACTGAGCCTGCAAATAGGTGGGAAAATGTGGGGTATAAATGTAACAAACAAACAAATAAATAAATAAATAATAATAATAACTCAGGAACTGGCATTTACACCAGGTTTCAGCAGGCATAAGTCTGGCACCTAAATTTAGGCACAGGAATCGATACTACGCATGATTCTGTAAAGGGCACACGCGCCCTTTATAGAATTGCGCATAGTTCTGATTTTATTTTTTCAGCACCACATTTTGAGCACATCTACTGAATCCAGCCCACGATGGGTTTTTCTGCAGTTCAGAAGGGACACCACAAAAGACAACTGTAAAGTCAGTCATAAAAGCTACACTACCCAGTATTTTCATTACACTTTATATACAAAGATCTAGAAAAGCATAAGAACATAAGCATTGCCATACAGGGACAGGTCAAAGACTCATCAAGCCTAGTATCCTGTTTTCCACAGTGGCCAATTCAGGACACAAGTACCAGGCAAGATCCAAGAACAGTAAAAAAGATTTTGTGCTGCTTATCCTAGAAATAAGCAGTGAGTTTTCCCAAGTCCATTGTAATATTGGCTTATGGACTTTTCTTTCAGGAAATTATTCAAACCTTTTTTAAAACCCTTCTAAGCTAACTGCTTTTATCACATTCTCTGGCAACAAATTCCAGATTGTAATTATGCGTTGAGTGAAGAAATATTTTCTCTGGTTTGTTTTAAATTTACTACTTAGTAGCTTCACTCGCCCAGTTAGGCACCGAAGTGCTCAACAGCCTTTCTGCCGCAGCTCAGTTTCAGACACCTCCCACCTGCTTTTAGGCAGCCGGCAGCTCTCCCGGGCCTCCTCCTACCTGCCTGTCTAAATGTTTCTGTTTTTTTTTTTTTTTAGTTCTGTGCGCCGCGAGTCGGGTCCTAATGTGGAAGTCTCGCCATGATTAAGCGCTGCAGCATGACTACACCGCTACTGCTACTTTCTGGCTAAGTACTAACTCCCGTCCAGTTTGGTAAGCTGCTCCTGACTCCTGAACGGTTTGCCAAACCTTGCTTGCTCCCCGTAGTGTGTGAGATGGTGCCGCGGCTGCAGTGCCACATGGGAAAGGCTTCCAGCTTCCGGCTGCTGGATGTGTCACGGGCGCGGCTCCTCTGCACTGTGCCTGGTCACTGGTGCCTTCGCTGGATGCAATCAGCCTCATCAATTTTCCCCCCCTCCCAGCAGCACCTTCCTGTGGCCCCACACGACAGGCACAGGAGCCAGCTTAGTGCTCTGCACCACCTGCCACCATGTGCAAGCAGCTGCCCAGGTAAAATAAATATATTTTTTAAATTTTATTTTAAATGTGTACAGGTTGTAATCAAAATGCTAGCTAGTGGGGGGGAGCTCATCACTGCCTAAGGCAAAAAAAAGGTATATGTAATCTTTAAATATGGCTTTTTTTGCCCTAGGCAGTGAAGAGCCCATCCCCATCCAGAAACCTACCATCACCAACGATAAATGTTAATATTGCCCAGGTTAAAATTTAAAAAAGGTTATGTGTTTCTCATATTGGTGGGTTTTTGGTTGGGGATAGTCTCTGCAGTGCCCTGGTTAATTTTTTTTTAAGTGTAGGTGTTTTTTTTTTTGGGGGGGGGGGGGGGGTGGAGGTTGGCTCTGCAGTGCCCAGCACATAAAAAAAAATCTTATATTTAATGAGGATGGATAGGGGGTAGGACAGGGCTAATGCCTAGCTATGGGATGGATGGATGGTGGGTAAGGGAAGGGCTGATACCGAGTACAGGGATAGATGGTGGTGGGGGGGGGGGGGTGAGGTAAAAAAAAGGAAGGCATTATTTTGTAGTACCCCAGGAAACACTACTCATACCTATATACATAGTGCCCACCCATATTAGCTCTGTGCCCACCCAAAATGTCAGGTCTGGCTACGCCTGCGCATGGAGGCATCCACTTAAGCAGCATCAAATGTATTGTACTGTTTTGAGATCTTGCCAGGTACTTGTGATATGGATTGGCCACTGTAGGAAACAAAACGATCAAGGCTACATATTAATAAATCATCGCCAAACGCTCTGTACTCTGAAATGGTGAAAAATTAGCATTTCAGTAAACGAAGTGCTGGAAACAGAAAAGGCGAGAGCAACACTGTTTATTTGGAATAAATCAGGTGCATGATTTACATTTTTCTATAGTATTCAAAAGCTAGTAACAGTGCTTTCCACACAATACTGCATACAGTAACACTGGCAGAATAAAAGCTACAAGTCTCAGTATTGTTCATCCCCAAGCAGCTCCATTTTATAATACATGCACTTCCTCTATAAATTAGAGATTGTCAACCCTGCAATAAGGATTTTATAGAAAAACTATCAAATAAATTGGACTGCAAGAAAAGACGCTGTAGCATTTAATAGGGAGATAGACAAACACAGTTAAAACAGGCTTACATATAATTAGGTTTTGCATTCAGAAACAAGAAGTTAGGATATCTGCAGATTCTATATAAGGCGTCTAAAATATAGGGGCATTGGAATAACGCATGTAGTGGTATTCTATAAACCGTATCTACAGTAAGATGCGGTTTATAGAATAGCGCATAGGCTGGGGAATATGTGAACAATTAGGCGTGGCCATGTACGCCACTGAAAATCTGGTGTAAATACCTGCGCCTAAATGGATGCACATTCTCCCGAATTCTATAACATCCATAACTTTGGTTGATGCCCCTGACACACCTACACTCCACCTATGGCCATTCCCCCTTTTCAGCTACGTGCTTTGGAATTTTCGTGCGCTTATGTTTAAAATATGCCTAAAATAAACACGCGTAAATTCCAATTGCCAATTAGTGATGATAATTGGTTATCGGCCAATTATCATCATTAATTGGCTCATTACTCAATTGAGTAGCACAGGTAAATTGGCTCCATGCACAATTTTATGGGCGCTACTCACTGTGCCTTATATAGAATCTGACCTTATAAATATCCAGTGAGATTTCTTTTAAAGGACTCTATACAATTCTGAAGACCAAGCCTTCAAAAATATATAAACAAGATGGAGTCTGTTCAGAGGATGGCTACTAAAATGGTTGGTGAACTTTGTCATAAAGTGTACTTCAAAGGTCTCAATATGTATTCTTTGAAAGAAAGGCGGGAGAGGGGAGATATGATAGAGACATTTTAATACCTATGTGGCAGTGGCGTAGCCACAGGTGGGCCTGGGTGGGCCAGGGCCCACCCACTTAGGGTTCAGGCCCACCCAACAGTAGCGCATGTTTAGTGGTAGCTGATGGGGATCCCCAGCTCCACCAGCTGAAGACCTCCCACTGATGGTAATGAAAACGCTACTCTCCTTGATACTGGCACCTGCGCATGCTTGGTCTTCAGCGTATGCCTGCTGCAGACTGCCAAGGTGGAAAGAAGCATTTTCCCGCCAGCTGAGATATTTTTTTTTTGGTGGTGGTGCCGGGGGGGGGGGGGGGGGGGGGGGGACACTTAGTGCCCACCCACTTCTTGCCTAGGCCCACCCAAAATCTGTTGTCTGGCTACGCCCCTGCTATGTGGTATAAATGCACAGGAGGCGAGTCTCTTTCAATTGAAAAGAAGTTTTCGAATGAGGCATATAGTATGACATTGAAAGGGGACAGACTCAGGAGTAACAGCTTCCCAGATGGGGTGGTGGAGAAGAAGGCTGAATTTGAATTTAAGCAAACTTGGGACAGACATAGAAGATATCTAAGTGAGAAGAAAGGATAGTAGAGAATAGTTGATGGTATGAATGGGCAGACTGGATAGGTGTCATTTGGTATGTTTCTTTGTTTATTTACTTGTTAAAATCTTTTTTTTTTTTTTTTGTTACATTTGTACCCCACGCTTTCCCACTCATGGCAGGCTCAATGCGGCGGGCAATGGAGGGTTAAGTGACTTGCCCATAGTCACAAGGAGCTGCCTGTGCCGGGAATCGAAGTCAGTTCCTCAGGACCAAAGTCCACCACCCTAACCACTAGTCCACTCCTCCATCACTAGTAAATACTGTAGGAATATGAAACAAACTTAGCCAGCATGGGCCCAATATCCAGCCAGCGGCGATCAGCACTTTGCTGATCACCACCAGCATTATACCCAGAAAGCCATGTCCAGGCTCTGGCATTGAATTTCTGGGTATTCAGAGCTGGTCAAAATATAGCTGGTTAAGTGTGATATTTGGCATTTAATCATCTATAAAGAACCTCAAAAATATATGTGGTTCTTTTTATGTGGTGAAGTGTCAACTTTTTATGTGGTAAAGTGCCAGCTTCACCCCTGGAACATCCTCAAAGTAGCTAACCAGGCACGGGTGCCACTGAAAATTCCCAGTTAGTCCCGGATAGGTGATTTCAACAGCCAGGAGCCTCTCCTGGCCATTTAAAATCATTCGGAATATCAGGCCTTATGATTTTAAAGGGTCCTGGCAACAAGATGGATGCCATGTGCAGTACCTCTTAGTTGACCCAACAGGTTTCCTTCTGCTCCTTCAAGTGTCAACATCAAACTACACTTTAAACAACAGATAAGAAACAGAACCTCAAATTATATAAAATGCTGTTTACTAAGTATGAAATAGAAAATAGACAACCTGTTATAGAATTACACTACCTGTGCTTAATTATAAATTAATACATGTTAATGTACATAAACATGTGTTCTGAATAGGAAACCTTCATAGTTGGATTCTTGGAATCATTGTTTTGAGTGATTCTTAAGCTCATAAGATCACACAAAAGTTCTTCATTCACATAACATGAGGTGGCGGTGCAAGTGGAGGTGGAGGAGTGGCCTAGTGGTTAGGGTGGTGGACTTTGGTCCTGGGGAACTGAGGAACTGAGTTCAATTCCCACTTCAGGCACAGGCAGCTCCTTGTGACTCTGGGCAAGTCACTTAACCCTCCATTGCCCCATGTAAGCCGCATTGAGCCTGCCATGAGTGGGAAAGCGCGGGGTACAAATGTAACAAAATAGATACTATTGGAGATTCTACATGGAATGTTTCTATTCCACTAGCAACATTCCATGTAGAAGGCTGCGCAGGCTTCTGTTTCTGTGAGTCACGTCAGACTCGCAGAAGCCTGCGCGGCCACATTGATGATCTGCAAGGGCCGACTTCTAGTGGAATAGCAACATTCCATGTAGAATCTCAAATAGTAGCAACAGTGGAGGAGTGGCCTAGTGGTTAGGGTGGTGGACTTTGGTCCTGAGGAACTGAGTTTGATTCCCTCTTCAGGCACAGGCAGCTCCTTGTGACCCTGGGCAATCACTTAACCCTCCATTGCCCCATGTAAGTCACATTGAGCCTGCCATGAGTGGGAAAGCACAGGGTACAAATGTAACAAAAATAAATAAGTTTCCCCAAAATGCTTAAAAGTACCCTCACAGGTATCATTTGGAGGTGCAGGTGTTGAGGCAAACCTTTTCTGGGCACATTTTGCAGTAAGACAGGAGCCTTTATACAGACAGATGTATTGAATTCATTCATCCAGACTTCTTAACACACTGGAAGGGGGGGGGGGCTATTCTATAAGTGGGCATCTCCTTTTAGGCACTCTGATGCCATGTGGTGAGAGCCTATTAATATATTTATTATATTTTTATTTATTTTCAGCACTTCATATACTGCAAGTGATTCCTGAGGCAACTATGTGATTTACAATTTCTATTACAGGCAGGGTTTTTTATTTTGAGGGGGTACTTGGGGGTACTGAGTACGGGCACCTTTTCCAATGAACGAGCTCAGGTTCTACACACCAATTCTGCCTTGTCATAGATTCTGTGACTGGTTGCAGAGGGCCTGGCTATTGTGGGGTTGGTCCCTCTGTGATCACCCCACCCCTGGAGGGTGGCCTGGCATTTGAGTACCAGCACCTTTTTTGCTAGAAAAAACGCAAAGATTACAGGCACTTTTGCACTGTCCCTAATGGGCTCAAAATCTAAGTTATATATTGTACCTGGGGTAATGGAGGGATAGGTGACTTGCTGAGGGTCACATGGAGCTGCAGAGGGAATTGAACCTGGCTCCCCAGGTTCTCAACCCACTGCTGATCATCAGGCAGCAGTGGGAATTGAGCCCAGTTCCCCAGGTCTGCAGCCACTGTACTAGCCATTAGGCCCCTCCTCCACTCAAGGCATCTCTAGTCCTCCTTAATCCTTCCACATTAATGACTAAGTAGTATGTCTACTATAGGGTGTTAAGCATTTAGGGCCAGATTCAGTAAATGATGCCCACAGTTAGGCCCCATTAAGATCTGCACTAAACGCCAATTCTTTAAAGGTTATTTAGTGCTAAGCAACCTTTATAGAATAACACATAGAACAGATTCCCATGCCCAACTTTGCTAAAACCTGGTGTAAATCATTGCGCCCAACTGATAGCAGTTGGGCGTGTAAATCCAAATATTCTATAATTTGGGGGAATACTGCTGACCCACCCATGTTCCTCCCATGGCCACATCCCCTTTTGAGTTGCATGCTATGGAATTTTGGGGTAGATGTTACAGAATAGCGACTAGGCCAGATGCATGAGGAAATCCAAATCGATGCCAATTAACTCCAATTATTGATTGTTGACACCGCGTTGCCTCATTAATTTGTATGCACATCTGCCCTGTGCACCTAAATTTGAGTACCCAATTTTGGGTGACCTTCATAGCATCCAGCAGGTAATGCATGAATTAGGGTCTCTTTCACAAAGCCACGCTATCGATTCCCGGTGCGGCAAATAAGAGGAAGCCCATTCAATTCCTATGAGCTTCCTCTCATTTGCTGCGCAGGAATCGCTAGCGTGGCTTTGTAAAAAAAAAAACACTTCTTCACGAGTGTGCCAACTCAGCATGTGGTGGTTTAGTGGTTAAAATTCAGTAATTCATGTGGTAAGTGCATTTTGTGTTGGGAACTAGATGGGGCACAGGCAGAGAATGGGCATAGATAGCAAGCTGCAGGTCGCATGAAAGACATACTGCATGCTGTCAAAGGAGGGGGTGCTAAGGGCTAGATTCTATCTATGGCGTCTGAAAAATCCATGCGGAATAAGTTTCCACATAAGCGTATTCGATAAGCAATGCCTAGATTTAAGTGCAGTATATAGAATACGCTTAGTGGATATCCCAGCGCTAGAACTATACGCATCCAGATACACCAAGGGAAACATGGTATAAATACCGGTGCATAGATTTAGGCGCAGAAAGGCATATTTTATAACAGTGTGTGTAAATTTTGGAATGCCCTTTTCTCTACCCATAACCGTGCCCCTTTTTAGCTCTGCGCATTAGAATTTAGGTGCTCTGCATTACAGAATAAGCTTAGTGAGTCATGTGCGTAAATTCTAATTATTGCCAATTAGTGCTCATTATTGCTTCTTAAGTACTGTTAAAAATGCTAATTGGCTTGTTAAGCCAATTAAGTTACGCATGTTGTTATAGAATAGGCTTGAATTTTGGCACGGAATGCTAGGCGCGATATATAGTCTCCGGCAGTGTCTGTGCTAATTGTGAGCAGTGTTAATGCGTGATAATGAACATTTCAGCATGTTAATTGCAGAGGATGGCCTGAACACCCCCCAACAATTAGCAAGTAGCATTTCCACTTAAGGCATGTTCATTTTTGCTATTAAGGCAAATTAAGTGCAAAAACGTAGGGTGTCTTTTACTAAATCTTCGCTCAAGTTATCTGCAGCAAGGCCCATTTTATTCCTATGTAGTAGTAGTAGTAGTCAAATAGTGATGTTAATAAATGTTAATGTACCCAATGTTCATAAGAGATCCATTGTACAAATATGATAAATAAATAAAAAGTCCAATTTACCATTAAATGCATAACTTCTGTGAATACTTTGTTTCAGACAGTTAAGAAAACACTTTTAATAAATTATTTTTATTGAATTGACTCCTTTATCTGGTACTACTTGATCTTTTGCCTTTGGCTTTTTGTATTACCCAAGCATTTCTTGACAGATTATCGGGGGAAAACAACCATCGGCTGCAGAAAATCAAAAAAATACATCCTGACAGTAACATAGACTCAAGCAACAATCAGCATTTGCTATTACTCACAAGGACAGTAGGTATTACCTGCGTAAATTGGTTTGGAGACTGCTCTCAAATAAGGACTCCATTACAGCATCCAGCTGAGGTTTGAAAAGTACACTAAGGTTTTGCACAAAACGGATTTTACCCGTCAAAGTTAAGATGTGTTAACTGGAAAAGCTCTGCAGTAGATCAAGGAGGCATTCTCAGCACTTCACAAAAAGTAGCTATACAATTACTGCAGAGCAATGTCTGCTATTGTGAGTAATTGGTACAGCGGCTGATGTGTTAAGCAGTTTAGCGACTACTCTGGAGGTGTAGCTAACAATTATATTATCTGTCATGTTAGTACTTAATATGCAGTAAAAGCCTCCACTTTAATTGCAAGATGCAGCCTCCCCCCATCACTTCTTATTCAATGCCCCAATGTGAAGTTTCATGTTAGGCGTTCAATGCGGCAATTAATATTCGCTAACAGTACATCTCTGAATGCTGCGGCATGCTGTTAGCTCTCATTAGAACCCATGTTACACACCTAACACTGTTTAGCAAATAGACCCTTCTTTAAGTTTGTATTATATTTCATACTAGTATAAAAGGCCCGTTTCGGTAGGCAATGAAATGGGCGCTAGCAAGGTAATCCCCCCCCCTGCAGTGTCCTTCCTGTCTCCCCTGCCCCCCCTGCAGCCACCCATCTGGTCTCAGGACCCCTCCCCACCAACCCTCCTCTGCCCCTGCAGCCATGCATGTGCAGCGGCCCTCCTCTCTCCCATGCTCCCCCTGCAGCCACCCATGTCCAGCGACTCTCCTCTCCCCCTGCCCCCCCTGCAGCCACCTATGTCCAGCAACCTTCCTCTCCCCCTGCAGCTACCCATGTCCAGCGACCCTCCTCTCCCCTGCCCCCCTGTAGCCACCCATGTCCAGCGACCATCCTCTCCCCCTGCCCCCCCTGCTGCGTCCCTTCTGTCTCCCCTGCCCTCCCCTGCAGCCACCAATCTGGTCTCAGGACCCCCTCCCCACCTTCCTCTTCCCTGCCCCCTCTGCAGCCCATCCATGTCCAGCGACCCCTCCTCTCCCCCTGCAGCCACCCGTCCAGCGACCCTCCCCTCCCCCCTCGGCGCATCACCCAAACCCTACCCCCCAGCGCATCACCCAAGCCCCTACCCCCCCCACCCCCCCCCGGGCACATCAACCCCCTCGCCACCCGCAGCCACCAATACTAACGCTGTCCGGCCGCTGCTTGCGTCTCCTGTTGAGCAGCAGCGGCCAGTACAAAAAGAAAAAAAGCCAAAAAAAAGATTTAAACCTGAAACACGGCTCCGTAGACAGCCATCTGGTATTGGCTGTCATCTCTGCAGCCGCTCCTCCTCTCCCCTCTGACGTCGCTGCGCTCCTCCGGGGTCTTCCTGCAGGGGCAGTGACGTGGAGGGGAGAGGAGGAGCGGCTGCAGTGACGACAGCTAATGCCAGATGGCTGTCTACGGAGCCGCGTTTCAGGTTAAAAATCTTTTTTTGGCTTTTTTCTTTTTGTACTGGCCGCTGCTGCTCCACAGGAGAAGCAGTAGCGGCCGGACAGCGTTAGTATTGGCGGCTGCGGGTGGCGAGGGAGTTGATGTGCCCGAGAGGGGGGTAGGGGCTTTGGTGATGCGCCGGGGGGAGGTGATGCATTGAGGGGGGTAGGGGCTTGGGTGCTGCGCCGGGGCGGAGGGGCTTGGGTGTTGCGCCGAGGGGGGGCACTGAGAGCTGATTGGTAGGCAGGGAGAGGAGTAGGGAAACACCCCTGCCTGGCTCGCAGTTTGCAGGGCAGGGGCTTGGGGTGTTGCGCCGAGGGGGGGCACTGAGAGCTGATTGGTAGGCAGGGAGAGGAGTAGGGAAACACCCCTGCCTGGCTCGCAGTTTTGCAGGGCAGGGGCTTGGGTGTTGCGCCGAGGGGGGGGCACTGACAGCTGTTTCCCAGGCAGGGGGAGGAGTTGGTATTCCTCCCCTTGCCTTGGAATCAGCTGTCAGTGACATCACTGACGTCAGTGCATTCTAAACTGCCTAGCAGACCATCTCTGAGGGAGCCACGGTCCCAGGCACATTAGAACGTTGGAGGTGAGAATTATTATATAGGATAGGGCCCCTTTTTATGAAGCTGTGGCAAAAGTAGGCCTGCGCTGGCATCGGCGCATGTTTTTGATGTGTTCCAAGACCCCCTTTTACCACAGCCAGTAAAAGGTAGGTCTTTCTTTCTTCAGGAAATGGCTGTGCAGCAAGTGAAGCACTTGTCGAGCGGCCATTTGGGGGGAGTCCTTACCGCCACCCGGGGCGTAGTCAGTATGGGGCCACGGGGGCCTGGGCCCCTGTAGATTTGCCCCTGGACCCCCCTCCCGCTGCCCCTCTCAACCCCCCTTCCCGCCGACAACCCGCCGTCGCCTACCTTTGCTGGCGGGGGACCCCAACCCCTGCCAGCCGAGCCAACGTCCTCTTCATCCCAATCCCGCGCAAGGCTTCGTTCTAGTCTGAGGACCTCGGCTCAGCTGGCGGGGGTTGGGGTCCCCCGCCAGCAAAGGTAGGTGACGGCGGGTTGGTGGCAGGAGGGGGGTCAAGAGGGTCGTCAGCGGGGGGGGGGTCAAAGTTGGTGGCGGGGGGTTTCGGCAATGGCAGGGGGGTCAAAGTTGGTGGGGGGGTTCAGCAATGGTGGGGGGGTCGGCAGCGCCGGGGGGGAGCTAAAATGTGCCCCCTCACCTCGGGCTCTGGACCCCCCTCCCGCTGAAGTCTGGCTACACCCCTGCTGCCACCTATTGAAGTGGTTGTAAGGGCTCCCATGCTAACCCTGCAGTAACCCCGATTACTGCTGGGTACACACTGGAGCCACAAAAATAAAAATATTTTTATAGCACCGGATATGAAGCACGTTGGGGGTGGGAACTACTGTCGGGCTGCTGCGGTAGCCTGGCAGTACTTCCTTTTTAGCGAGCGGTAAACCCACATAAGGCTTACCTCCATTTTGTAAAAGGGGCCCATAGTAACATAGCAGATGATGGTAGATAAAGACCTGTACAGTTCAATCAGTCTGGAGAAAAAGTCCATAGTCTGCTATTGAGACAGACATGGGAAGCAACTGCTTGCCCTCGGATTTGTAGTATGGAGCGCTGGATTTGGGTTTCTGCCAGGTACTTGTGACCTGGCTTGGCCACTGTTTGGAAAACAGGATACTGGGCTAGATTGATCATTGGTCTAACCCTGTATAGCTACTCTTATGTTTTGTTATGATACATCATATGTATACCTGATCTTGATTTATTCTTGCCATTTTTAGAGCATAGACCATAGAAGTCTGCCCGGCACTGGCCTTGTTCTAAAATTTCTGAAGCTGTTGTCAAAGCCCCTGAATAGCTCCACTCCAGGCCATCCAAATCTATTCAGCCTCGATCAGGGCACAGACTATAGAAGTCTGCCCAGCACTGGCTTTCCTACCTAATCTCTGCTATGCTTCTTTGGATCCGTTCCTTATAAACAGGATTCCTTTTGTGTTCGTCCAACGCATTTTTGAATTCCATTACCGTGTGCATCTCCACCACCTCCCGCAGGAAGGCATTCCAGGTATCTACCACCCTCTCGGTGAAAAAAAATACTTCTTGGCATTATTCCTGATTTGGCCCCCTTTCAACCTCACATAGCAGGAATAGACACTATAATTGACACACTGCTGATGAGGTGTATTAATACGTTTTCCCATATTGCACATGATTTCTTAAGCATTTATTTTCACAGACATAAACCCTCAGATTCTATATACGGTGCCCAGATTTGCATGTCCAAATTTGGTCATGCACCCAAGATGCATCCACAATTTAATTGAGTAACGAGCCTTTAGCTATCAATAATTGGGGGCTAACAAGTTAACTGGCATTCATTAAAATTTGTAAGTGCATCTGGCTGCTCGCTGTTCTATAAGGCATGGCGTCTAATTCTACTAATGCGTAACTCAAAAGGGAATGTGGTCATGGGCATATCAGGAGTGTTCCAACAAGTTGCACGCATAGTTATAGAATAAGGTCTCAGTGCTCCTAACTTGGACTCCAGCATTTATTTATTTATGAAAATTTATACCCCACTTTTTTCCACATGAAGCAGACTCAAAGTGGCTTACAATGTACTGATGATTCAATTACAGTTACATTAGTTAGGGGAGAAGGAACAGGGTAAGAAGTAAAAGGGAAGAGAGACTAAGATGGACGATGGAAATCCAGATGCTGAGATGGATCAGAGTGACTCGAACAGTTCTCGGTAAGGCAATCCACAATTGGGAACTGTAGCAATACCCAGCGAGCGCTGGCGAGTGCAGGTGTAAGTCTGGCACCCAAAGTTAGGTGTGGAAATTGTCACTCAGCAAATGCCCTTTATAGAATCACGCTTAGTGCAGATTTTGAGCTCCTTTTATAGAATTACCTCCAAAGTGTGTGGGTGGGTGAGGGGGCCACAGCAATTCGTGTGTATAAACCGGTATTTATTCTTAACATCATGGGCTGATTATCATCCACCACCCTTGTACTGCTAAACATACACATGGATGTTTTTTGTGGTTCATTTCACATATTCGTTAAATTAAAAAATTTTAGCGCTCAATGGACATTGTTATTGTGCATTAATTTACAACGCACATTATTCATAGGTTTATGTTAATTTAGCGTGCACCAAGGTGGCGATAGCCCACAGTAGTCAGTAGTTTTAAAGCCACTGACAATACTGAGCTGAGTTAGACCTGGGCCATGTCCGTGTCTTTGGTGACCTCAGAAGTGCAGTTGCTAACTGAAATTCGTTGCTGGTATCTGCTTCCATTGTTCCCTCTAATCTGTATGGGAGTCCTCCATCTACAGTCCTGCCAGCAGGGGGTGCTATTATCACATTTTCAATAGTGATGGACAGGCAAGTTTGTTGCCAGAGAATGTGGTAAAAGCAGTTAGCTTTGAAGGGTTTTTAAAAGGTTTGAATAATTTCCTAAAAGAAAAGTCAATAAGCCATTATTAAGATGGGAAAATCCACTCCATATTTCTAGGATAAGCATGCATAAAATCTGTTTTACTGTTTTGACATCTTGCCAGCATAGGTGTAGACTGGGGGGGGCGAGGGGGGGCAATGCCCCCCCCAAACGATGATGAGGCGCCGCCGCGCCATTAGTATAAAAAAACAAACAAACACATGCACGCACGCGCTCCTCTCCATCCGCTTGGCTTTCCTGCTCTCTCGGTCTGCGTCCCGCCTTCCTCTGACATCAGAGGAAGGCGGGACGCAGACCGAGAGGGCAGGGAAGCCAAGCGGAGTAGCGGACGGAGAGGAGCGTGTCCATCTACCCCTCTCTTCCTCCCTCCCTCCGGCGCAGGCAGCAGTCTTTTCCAGCGTTCCTGGCAGCGGTAGCGTTGTACACGCTGCCTTTGGCTCTGCCCCGAAGCCTTCTCTTCAAGTTCCTGTTCCCGCATAGGTGGGAACAGGAACTTGAAGAGAAGGCTTCCGGGGCAGACCGAAGGCAGCGTGTACATCGCTACTGCTGCCAGGAACGCTGGAAATGCTGAAGACTGTTGCCTGCACCGGAGGGAGGGAGGGAGGAAGAGAGGGGGTAAACGGAGTCACCATCTTGGACCTCGTGGGGGTGGGGGGGGGGAAGATGGATGGGACTGGGAGGGGTGGGGAGCAGAGGGAAGGAGCAGGAGATGAATGGGACTGGGAGGGGTGGGAAGCAGAGGGAAGGAGCAGGAGATGAATGGGACTGGGAGGGGTGGGAAGCAGAGGGAAGGAGCAGGAGATGAATGGGACTGGGAGGAGTGGGAAGCAGAGGGAAGGAGCAGGAGATGAATGGGACTGGGAGGGGTGGGAAGCAGAGGGAAGGAGCAAGAGATGGATGGGACTGGGAGGGGTGGGAAGCAGAGGGAAGGAGCAAGAGATGAATGGGACTGGGAGGGGTGGGAAGCAGAGGGAAGGAGCAGGAGATGAATGGGACTGGGAGGGGTGGGAAGCAGAGGGAAGGAGCAGGAGATGAATGGGACTGGGAGGGGGTGGGAAGCAGAGGGAAGGAGCAAGAGATGGATGGGACTGGGAGGGGTGGGAAGCAGAGGGAAGGAGCAGGAGATGAATGGGACTGGGAGGGGTGGGAAGCAGAGGGAAGGAGCAGGAGATGAATGGGACTGGGAGGGGTGGGAGATGAATGGGACTGGGAGGGGTGGGAAGCAGAGGGAAGGAGCAGGAGATGAATGGGACTGGGAGGGGTGGGAAGCAGAGGGAAGGAGCAGGAGATGAGTGGGACTGGGAGGGGTGGGAAGCAGAGGGAAGGAGCAAGAGATGGATGGGACTGGGAGGGGTGGGAAGCAGAGGGAAGGAGCAGGAGATGAATGGGACTGGGAGGGGTGGGAGATGAATGGGACTGGGAGGGGTGGGAAGCAGAGGGAAGGAGCAGGAGATGAGTGGGACTGGGAGGGGTGGGAGATGAATGGGACTGGGAGGGGTGGGAAGCAGAGGGAAGCCTACTGGAAAGAAGACACTGAATAAAACAGAAGACACTGGGACCAAAGCGAATAGAAAAACTAAATGATCAGACAACAAAGGTAGATAAAAGTATTTTATTCATAATTTATTAATTGAAATGTGTCAGCTTTTTGAAATGTGCATCTGTGATATTTTGCCTGTAAATTCAATTCCTTCCTCCACATTATCATATTCATTTGCATATGTATATATGCAAATGATATGCTAATATGCTCCGCCCATTCTTTGCCCCCCCAAATGAAACAGTCAAACTACGCCTATGCTTGCCAGGTACTTGTTACCTGGATTGGTCACTGTTGGAAACAGGATACTGGGCTTGATGGACCTTCCGTCTGTCCCAGTATGGCAACACTTATGTTCTTATGTAAGTTTTACAGGACTCCAGGGAACCTACCTGTCAGTAGTTATTGAAAACACAAAATCGAATCACCATCCCCCACTGGCAGCGATGCAGTCGGCGGTATCCCACACAGCTTAAGGAACAGTGTGGCTGCATCCCTGACCAGGCAAAGATAGGACTACTTTTGTGCAGCCCTATCTGCCTGGTTAGGTATGCAGGCACCAGCCTTGACTATCAGCAGTGTCCACAAATCTTCTGCCTGTAGACTGCCCCAGCACTGCTTCTACCATGCTACAACTGCCACCTGCCAGAGTCTCTTGGCAATTCTAACAAAATGGCATCAGTCCAATGTTCCCTCTAAGCTGTGCAGGAGTCCTCCACCTAGAGTCCTGCCAGCAGGGCTGCCGAGAGGGGGGGGGGGGCAGGGGGGCAAAATTCCCGGGCCTCCAAGGTGGGCCCGGCGCCGGGGTCTCTCTCTCTCTCCTGCTCCAGATGGAACCTGGGTGTTTGTGTCCCAACGGGAGCAGGAGAGAGAAAACTCCAGCACCGGGCCCCCCTTGGAGGCTGGGGAGGGCCTAGAGGAAAAGACACAGCAGGCTGCCCTTCTTCACAGTCTGCCGCTTCGCCTTCCTCTGCAGCTGCTTTTCCCCTCAGGCCGCGCATGTGCGACCTGAGAGAAAAAGCAGCCGCAGGGGAAGGCCACGTGGCAGAAGGAAGAACAGCAGCACTGGAGGGACGAACTCTTCTGCTGGCGGGGTCTTGGGATGCCCGCCAGCCAAGGTACCTAGGGCTGATGGCAGCAACAATCGAGGAAGGTGGGGTGGCTGATCCTGGGGGGGCCGGCGGCGGCAACGATCATGGGGGAGGGCCCGGTGGCGGTGGCGACAATGATCCTGGGGGGAAGCCCCGCAGCGGCAACGAATCTGGGGGGGGGCTGGGCTAGGCAGCGGTGGCGATGATCCTGGTGGTGGGGGCCGGCGATGGCCTTGCCCCAGGCCCGGGTCAGTCTCTTATCAGCCCTGCCTGCCAGTGAGGGATGCTGTTTCACTATCACATTTTCAATAGTGAGGGACAGGCAAGCTCTGCAGGATTCCAGGGAACTCGCCTATCCTTAGCAATTGAAAACACAATATTGAAGCAATGCAGTTGAAGGATTCCTGCTTAGCTTAGAGGGAACAGTGCATCAGTCTATATTTAAAAACTGGCCACCGATAAGAAAAGCATTTTTCAGAACTATATTAACAGAGTTTTGAAGCTTCCTGATGCAGAACTGCTTTGCTTGAAACATTAATTCCTGTCTCGATGTTTTCAAGATACTTTTTTTAATAGAAACTAGTCAGATGGGCTGATTCTTTTTTTGTAACAACAGAACAAATAAACATGATTTTGTTTGTTAAAAAGATATTTTGAAGACATATAAATGAGAAATATATGTTGGATTACTTTTTAAAGTTTTGTATGATTTTTTACTTATTCTTACCTTCTGAACCAATGACTAGACCCTGAGGTAGAGTTTGCTTTGGTAAAGAAATGGCTTGTTGCCACTCCTCTTTTCTGTGAAGGTTCTCATACCATACCTAGATGTACATTTTCATCTTGTAAACTGATGGCTGCTAGATCAATAATGTGAATTGAGTAATTTTGATTGCATTTGTATTATAAGATGTTCATTGCTGTATGGGATTGTTTCGTTTGTGGTTTTATAAAGACCGCTCATAAAGTTACAGAACGAAACAACCTGCTGAAAATTATATATATAGTGAAACTGGAAAGTCTCAGTTAAAGAACCCTGAAAATAATATGTTTATAGTTCACCGAGCCACATTGATGAACTTTTTCTGCTTAAGCAACTTTCTCAAGGCGCAAACACTGCCATCAACTTTCCATGTGTTGCAAATAAATATCTGTGTACAATAAAATGTGCCCAACAGCAACAGAGGGTGATCTCTCCACAGGAGAAACGAAAGCCAACACAAACAAACAGTGGATCCAAAAAGAGTCCTCTCACAGGTGTTTCCTAAACAAGGTCTTTATTTCAAATTAATAAAAGTAACCCGACACAAGTCGTGTTTCGGCCGTAAAGGCCTGCGTCAGGGGTCTATAAATAAACAAACATAAATATCCTATATAAGAAAACTCACCCTCAACGTTCTGAGGACACTGACGACACTGTCATGTCCTCCGGGCACTTCCTTCCGGTTCGAAGCCTTCGTGGTGGTGAATCCACCAAAAACGCTGTGTTGGGGCCCCGCCCTCACGTCAAACGTGATGATGTCGAGGGCGGAGCAATGTCAGCAGATTGACGGTGTCGTGCCGAGGTCCGCAACAATGGCGGACAAAAGTCGACGGGGTGAGTGGGGGGGGAGGACCGGACGGAAACCGTGCTAGCGCCCGTTTCATTGCCGCAAGAAACGGGCATGTTTTACTAGTATGAATAATAAAAACCACATTAATACATATATAGAAGGCACACATATTAAAACAAACAATAAAACATCATATATTTATATAAATGAACGTACCTATCAGTTTCCAATAAAGAAATAATTTTGCAGAACAAATAACACACAGTTAACTTTCTGCTAACTGAGAAATCTATAACAAAAAAATGATAAAAACATGACAAACCATATCATAAAATCAATTTGTCACATTGACATATAATGGTAATACGAAACTTGTATCAACAATATTTTAAAAAATATATATCAAACTCGTATCGGGTTACTTTTATTATTATTAATAAAATGTGCCAAAATTAATGTATAGCAAATATGTCAAACTATTCATCTGATGTATAGTCCCTCCTCGGACCGTATGCATTCATGTAAGTCAAAACTGAAACAGCAACCCATTTAATAAACAAAGCGATTCTATAGTTCAATAATTTTCTAAAGAGTTATCTGTAGGCAGAAAGCACTGGTTTTAACAGAGCACCCCATTTCATTTGGTACTTCCTCTGGGATTGATTGACTATGAGGGGGGCATTTTCGATATGACATCTAAGTCCGACTTTGGACGTTTTGCAAAAAAGTCCAAAATCTAAATAGAAAAGAAGGTCATTTTCAAAAAAGAAAAATGTCTTTTTTTTTTTTTTCAAAAATACTGTTTTGAACAAGGTTTTGTGATTTGGACATTTTGTTTTTTGGTCCATTTAAAAAAAAACCATCCAAGTGCAAAACACACTAAATCAAGTCATTGGGATGTAGGAGGAGCCAGATTTTTAGTAGGCAGGTCTCCCAGACAATCCCAGGAGATAAACAGGGCACCGTACAGGGCACTGCAGTGGACTTCGAAAACATGCTCCCAGATACACATCTCACCGTTGCTCCCTTATCTTGCCTGCTGAGCCCCCCAAAACCCACTGCCCCCAACTGTACACCACCACAGTAGCCCTTATAGGTGAAGGGGACCTGGCTCTAACATCTGAAGCTTGCATAGAGACTGGGAAGTCATATTTTTATTCACATTTGGAGGGGATGTGAGGGGGGGTCAGTGACCACTGGGGGGTATTGGGGAGTCACCCCTGATTCCCTCCAGTGGTCATCTGGTCATTTAGGGCACCCTTTTGTGCCTTTTTTGTTATAAAAACAGGTCTAATTCCAAACGTCTTAGTGTTAGTCCTGGATGGTTTTGTTTTGTTCCATTTTGGCTGTAAAACGTCCAAGTCTTAGGAACGCCCAAATCCCGCCCTTAACACCCCTCTGACACACCCCCTTCTGCTTTGAATGCACTTCTGATGGACTTCATAGAACAATGTCTAAAAATTGATTTAGAAAATATTGATTTGGACATTTTTGTGAGAAAAACGTCCAAATTCTGCTTTATACCACTTTTTAGATGTTTTTCTCTTTCGAAAATGAGCTCCTATATCATGTAAAGCTGTGTTTGCCTGGAGCATCTACTAAATAGCTGTACAAGATGGCAGATGGCCATTGTCAGGATTCTTCACTACTACTACTACTACTAATCATTTCTATAATGCTACTAGATGTTTGCAGCACTGAACATATTATGCTCTAGATTCTATATATGGCGCCTGAAAATTCCGCATGGAAACAAAATACGCCTAGGCATATTCTGTAAAGTATGCCTACATTTTATAGAATGGGCTTAAATTTCCGCTCAATATATAGAACAATACTGAGCACCTCTCCACATGACCAAATGTAGTCGTGGCCATTTATGCCAAGTAAAATTTGGTATAAATACCAGTGACTAGCTTACGCATTGAGTAGGTGTATTCTATAACCATGCACATAGTTTATCAGAATGCCCACAACATGCCCATTTCCCCGCCCCTTTTTGGATGCACGCATTAGAATTTAGGCATAGTGCAGTAATTCTAATTATTGCCAATAAACTGGGTGTAGCAGTGTAATTTAATACACCGATGAGAATTGATGCCCAATTATTGGGTAATATAACTCTTCCTCCAATCTTTTCTCCTTGATTTACACACCATTTTGTCAAGGAGAAAAGATTGGAGGAAGAGTTATATTACCCAATAATTGGGCATCAATTCTCATCGGTGTATTAAATTACACTGCTACACCCAGATTGAAGAACCCTGAGGCAGGCCTTTGGGCCGAAACACGGCCGTGTCGGGTCATTTTTAATTTCAATAAAGTTTTTTGGCATCCTCCTTGGTTTTTTTCCTCACTGTTTTTTCTACATCTCACGGTCACGTGAGGTAATTTATCTCCTTTTTTTTTTTTGCTGATTTTTGTGCAGAATGCTGTGCATGGTATAAAGAATCCAAAGGTATACGCAGGTATTTTCTCTGTCCCTAGGGGCAATAGAGGGTTAAGGGGCCCTTTTACAGGCTTACCGCTCTCTATAGAAAGGAAGTACTGCCAGGCCACTGCAGCATCCCAGTGGTAGTTCCCTCCCCCAGCATGCGCCATTTCCAGTGCTGCAAAAATATTTCAATTTTTGTAGCGCCAGTGTGTATCCGGCAGTAATCAGGCAGTGCCACGTGCTGCCCAGTTATCGCCGGGTTAGCGCGGGAGCCCTTACCGACATCTCAATGGGTGGTGGTAAGTGCTCCCCCCTGAGATGGCCACGTGACAAGTGGTTCACTTGCCGCATGGCCATTTCTTTAAGAAAAGGGAAACCTGCCTTTTACCACTGCGGCAAAAGGGGGCCTCAATGCATGTCAAAAACACGTGCCGACACCATCGCCCTTTTGCTGCAGGTTCATAAAAGGGCCCCCCCTAAGTGACTTGTCCAAGGTCACTACAAGCTCTAGTGGGAATTGAAGCCAGGGTGCCAGGATCAAAGCCCACTGCACTAACCATTAGGCTCCATTCCAACTGAGATTTTCCAGTTTCACTATATATCATTTCCAAAAGGTTGTTCAGTTTTGTAACTTCATTAGTGATGGAAATTTTGCATAGTGAATTATCAGTTTTTTTCTAATCTGCCTTTAGGATGACATAGATGCTTTTTTAAAGTTGTCTCCCAGAACTATCCCCAATAGCACACAAATGCTCTTTCACAAACATACACCCACAGTAGGTACACTCAATGCTTGTACACATTTGGGAGTCGAGATTCAAAGCAATTTAACCAGTCAGAACGGTTCCTGGCCAGTTAATTCGCTCGTTCAGGGTTAACCAGTCATATTCTGCAACATTTAACTGGTTAGTGCCACTGAAAATGTCCAGTTAGCTCCCAACGCCAAACCGGTTATTTGGGGGGCATTCCAGGGGCAGAGATGGAGCGTCACTGGCCAAGGTTACCGCATAAATAGGAATGCATAGAAGACAGTCCTAGCTTCATGTGGTTCACCATAGCTGGTTAAGCGCTGAATATTGCACTTAACCGGCTATGTTTTCGCCAGCTCCATATACCTGGAAATTCAACGCTGGAGCCTGGGAAAGGTATTGAATTTCCCGGGATAATGTCGGTGGTGGTCAGCACAACTCTGATTGCCACCAGCTGAATATCAGACCCCTAGTTTATAAACCACACGCATAGGGGTCCTTTTACCAAGCTGTGCTAAAAAGTGACCAGCGTTGGTGTCAGTCAGTGTGTGGGTTTTCCACACACTGCAGCCACTTTTAGTGTGATGGTAAAATGGCCACCTCTCCATACTTTTTTGTAGTGGCCACATGCTAACTTCCCCATTAGCGGATGGCCATTACCATAGGAGCCCTTTCTGTCACCCATTTAGGAGGCGGTAAGGGCTCCCACACTTAGGGTTACCATATTTTGTCCTCTCAAAAAGAGGACACATGTCCTGCCCCCTGCCCTGCCCCATTCACATCCTCACCTCGCCCTCTGTCACATATTCCCCTCACCTGCCCCCCGTCACCTCCCCTTACTTACTATCTACTGCCCTGGTGGTCTAGTGACCTCTTTGGGGCAGGAAAATGCCCCCGCTTTCCTGCCCGGAGCTCTGTCCTTGCCCTGCATCCTGTTGCTGTGACGGTCTCAGGATTCAAAATGGCCACCGAGAGTTGAAGTCTCGCGAGGCCGCTTCAACTCTTGGTGGCCATTTTGAATCCCGAGACCGTCACAGCAACAGGATGCATGGCAAGGGCAGCGCTCCAGGCATGAGAGAGGGGGCTCTTTCCTGCCTCGAAGAGGTCACTGGACCACCAGGGCAGAAGATAGTAAGTAAGGGAAGGGGAGGCTAGGATAGGCCCGCCGCCCACCCGCCCGCCTGCCCATTTGTCCAGAAATCCGGACAAACGGGCGTACTGGCAAAACCCGTCCAGACGCCCAGACATGTCCTCAAAAAGAGGACATATCCGGGTAAGTCCGGACATATGGTAACCCTACCCACACTACTCTCCACCCATAAGCATGCCTCCCACACTGGAAAATAAAAAATATTTTTGAGTGTGAGATTAGCGTGCGCTGAGCAGGAAACTATCGTGGGATGCCTCAGTGCGTCCTACGGTAGTGCCCTTTTAGTGAGTGGTAGGCTACTGCACCATAGTAAAAGGGCCACATATTTATGCCCAGGTTCTGCCCCCAGGAATTCCTACACCTACTATGTAGAAGTAGGTGCTATACTGCTGTGTGTCCACTTTCTATGCACAATTTAATAACAGCTATTTTCCATGTGGGAGCCGAGGAGTAGCCTAATGGTTACAGCAGCAGACTAGGAACCAGAAGGCCCAAGTTTAAATCCCACAACAGCTCCTTGTGGCCTTGGGCAAATCACTTAACCTTCTATGCCTTGGGGTCCACTGCTGGGCAGGTTCTGGCAGCATTGTCAGTCTGGGTCATTTCCCCCCTCCCCCCTACCAATGTTGGTCAGCAGCAACATTGCACAGGAGAAGGTAATAGCAAACCATGCCCGTATCATGCCAAGAAAACTACTGTGTGGTCCACTTGAGTCGTCTCTACTCAACAGCACATCTGGATCTGGATTTTCCATGTGTAAAACGTGCTTTGTGAAATTACCTGCTTTGTGAGTATGAGGAAAATGCTTAATACATTTTATTCACAGAACCTACACATAAAGGAAAATGAAGCCACAGAATAAAACTTGTAAATGAACCATTTGTACACATTATGCCATGAAATAAACGTCCATAAGCAGAGCTGTTCATGTCTTATAGCCAGGGCTTTCTAGTTTAGATTTAATTGATATCCAGCGATATAACACCCCAATCCAAAATAATAATAATAAGTACCAGAAAAAGACCATTTCCCCTAGTACCTCTCATCTCTCCCCTGCTTTGTCTTGTATCTTTCTCTCAGTACTGTACCTTTTCTGTACTGACAACTCCTCAATGACAGACTGGAAAAGGCAGACAGCAAATGGTACTTGTGGCACAAAGACACGGTAAACACTGATTTTTTTCGTACTCTCAAAGAACCCCTAATTAACTGGAAAATAAACACCTACATTTACACCTAAGAATTAAGCCCTAAATATAACTATTAATTCTTTGGCCAGACATACTGTTCAGTCTGTATTATAGTGAATCAAACCAGAGGAGCAAGAACAAAAACTTTGACTAATATTTGCTACATCTGGAAAGAGCAGTGGGAATGTACAGCAAAAAATGTAAACCCATCAAAAAGGAAAGTAATTTCTTCAGGGGCATATGATAACGGTTCAGGAAATACTCAGACTATGAATCTGAAGTTGTAACTCAAATAATAGAAATGGTGCATTAGGAGCTGCTTGTTAACCAAAATTCTTACAACAGCTGTGTTCAGATTAACCCACTATAGAAGCTGAAAAGGTAGAGTGCAGGGCGGCTTGTGGACTTGGTGTTAAATGATGCCGCTCTTCTCGTCCTGTAGAGACGTTCTGGAGGCAGACCGTCCGATCAGCAGCTCCTTCTCATGGATCAAGCTATCTAGCAGATCTTCCTGCCTGTAGTTGTGGTAGACCTTCAGAAAGGCGAGAACCGTCACACCCAGCCAAGCCAGCCAGGCCCCCCAAAGACCAAACTGGACAAAACAAATAAAGGAGTGTTACGCTTGCCAATTACAGTTTACAACAGAAGTGTGTACTTGTAGTTAAATAAGCACAAACGTGTCACAGGTTCTAAGCCTTAATGGAAGCATTTAGTTTCACTTTATAAAAGCAAAAAGCAAAAAAAAATAACAAAATGTGTGGTTATGAAATTACCCACAGAAAGATGAAATAAAAACATTAAGAGTTAGTATCCAAAGTGGATAAGTAAGGACCAGTGGTGTTCCCTGGGGTGACTGACACCCGGGGCGGATCGCCCATGCGCCCCCCCCCCCCCCCCGGGTGCAGCGCGACACCTCCCCCCAGCGAAAGGACACCCCCGGGTGTGGCGCGACCCCCCCCCCCACACTCCCAACGAAAGGACGGACACCTCCTCTCAGGTGCATTTTTACCTGCTGGGGGGAGGGGTGCCGCACGCCTGTCAGCTTCGCTCGTTCCCTGCTCCCTCTGCCCCGGAACAGGAAGTAACCTGTTCTGGGGCAGAGGGAGCAGGGAACGAGTGTTGCCGACAGATGCGCGGCACCCCCCTAGCAGCGTGCACCCGGGGCGGACCGCACCCACCGCCCCCCCCCCCCCCCCCCTTGGTACGCCACTAGTAAGGACTTAGCTGGCTAGATCAAAGCCTTTACAACTCACCAAAGTAACTTGCTAAATTTACATCATAAATTTACTTTAGCTAAACTAATATTCTAGCTTCATTTAAGGTAAAGGGAGAAAGGTGACTAGCACTTATTTTCAGTGTTAGACACCTAACCTGGTCAGTCAAACAACAACAGTGAGAAATTTAGCTACTCCCTCCTGACAAAACAAATAGACATCTTCAGCATCCAAATCCCCCTACCAGTACTCTTTGGACGTTTGCAAAAGAATGTGGGTATGATCCTAGACTCCCACCCACTCACGATCTTTCCTGGCATTAGCAGATACCCAAAGATTCCTTCCTTAAGGGCCTCCACTTCCTAATACCCATCTGTCCTCCTCAAAGCCCAAAAGCATTCCCCGAGACTCATGGTCTCTTGTCTCTCTCACTTTGAATGAATATTATGTGACAGAAGCTCTGAGAACCTATGAACGGAATTTTGGAAAGGACATCCAACTCAGAACATGGACTTCCAAGTCTATATGTCAGATATGGACATCCTTGCCTCAGGTAATTTTAGAACAGGATCTGCTGATACACAACCTGCTCTAAAATACATGAGAAGTGGACATCCAGCATGAACATCCATTTTTCAAATTGAAACGTCCAAACTATGAACGGGCAAAACAAGGGACATGGACGTCTGTGTGGCAGCACAGGAGTATCCATCTTATAAAATGGACACCTAGAACTCTACACAAAGGTGTAGTCTAATGATTAGAGTAGCTTCATGATACTTCGGGCAGAAAACTAGAGGTTGCTGATTCAAGTCCCGCTGTAGATTTTTGCACTTTTGTTTCTATTATTTTTAAAAAATGTGCGCCCCACAGGGACAGAAAAATACTTACTGTGATTTCCTTTTCTCCCTTCAGTGGCAAACTGCTCAATCAGGGCACCGTTCTGTAACCTGGATGTGCCAGGTCTAAATACAGTCGTCCATATTTTTGAACATGGACACCCCTTCCACTTCTGCAATCAGAGCTGGATGTCCATGTTTTGGTCCCTTCCTAGTTCCACCTAAAATATGCGCAGACCATGTCCCCTTGCCAAAGGAACATATAGACTTCCATATTGTGGCTTTATAAAATCAGTATTTGGACTTCTATTCAATATGGATGTCTAAATGCCAGTTTTCAGATGTCCAAAACACGCATAGAGCTTCTAAACTAAGCGCCTACATAAATCAATAGACCAATCCCCATTCAATACTGGGTTCTCCTTGAACTGAACTTGTGGAATAGATTTGGAGTTTTGGAGACAGGAGGAAGGTGGAGGTGAGGAAACAAGGACACTATGGAGGAGGGCTTAGAGTCACCTCCTCTATCACGGTTTAGGTGCACCTCTGCACTGTTATAGAATTGGCTTTTTTGTACAGATTTATAGAATTGCCACATATATGTTATTTGTATTTTCTGATTTCCTTTTAAAGACAGAGGAGAAGGGGAAACGGAAGGGATGGCGGTCTTGGGTCCCTCCTCATTTTCTTTTAAATGCTGAGAGGGGACTGGGATAGGGGAATAATTGTTTTATAATTTGTTTGTTTACCTTAAGAAGCTAGTACAGAGCAAGATGGCTAAGTGTAAATTTGAATTCAGTCAGATGTGTAGTGGCATTTTTAACCAGATAAATGCCGCTGAATATCCAGATAAGTAAATACCCATTTATCTTATCTACTCAGTGGGTCTTTGAATACACTATCTTAGCTGGATATGAATGCTTAGGTGGACATAAGAATAGCCATACTGGGTCAGACTAGTGGTCCATCTAGTCCAGTATCCTGCTTCCAACAGTGGCCAATCCAGGTCACAAGAAACTGGCTGAAACCCAGATAGTAGCAACATTCCATGCTACCGATCCCAAGACAAGCAGTGGCTTCCCCCATGTCTGTCTCAATAACAGACTATAGACTTTTCCTCCAGGAACCGTTTTTACCACATCTTCTGGCAATGAGTTCAAGAGCTTAACTATTTGCTGAGTGAAAAAATATTTTCTCCTATTTGTTTTAAAAGTATTTCCATGTAACTTCATCGAGTGTCCCTAGGTCTTTGTACTTTTTGAAAGAGTAAAAAAATTGTCCCATTAAACCATATTTGTCTATGTGTTCTGTAATTGTATTCTTTATAATAGTTTCCACTATTTTGCCTGGCACTGAAGTCAGGCTTACCAGCCTATAATTTCCCAGGTCACCCCTGGAACCTTTTAAAAAAATTGGCATTACATTGGCCACTCTCCAATTTTCAGGAACTATGGACAATTTTAACAACAGGTTACAGATCACCAAGAGCAGATCTGCAGTTTCATGTTTTGAGTTCTTTCAGTACGCTACTTTGTATGCCATCCGGTCCAGGTGATTTTAACTTAGCGATGTGGCTCAGCACGTCTTACAGGCTCACTGAGGTTTTGTTTCAGTTCCTCAGCATTGTCACTCTTGAAAACCATTTCTGGTACAGGTAGGTCTCTTACATCTTCTTCCATTAAGACTGAAGCAAAGAATTCATTCATTCAGTCTCTTTGCTATGGCTTTCTCCTCCCTGAGAGCTCCTTTTACTCTTTGATGATCTAACGGTTCCACAGATTCCCTTACAGGCTTTCTGCTTCTGGTGTACCTGTGAGTTTCTGCCTCTGTGGTAAGCTTCTCTTCGTATTCTCTTTTAGCCTTCTTTATCAATGCCTTGCATCTAACTTGCCACAGAGCATACTAGTGTAACAGGTAAGATAAGCACCTATAATTTAGATGTGAGCATTTGCATCAGCCACAGAGCAAATTCGGATAATTCTTCCATTCATTGAATGATGGTCTTTTGGCTATACTAGCCTCCTTCACTTCACCTTTTAACCATGCTGGCTGTCATTTCCTCTTCTTTCAAACTTTGTTAATAAGTGGAATCAGGGACAATGGAATGCCTTTTTGTTTGGGGGGTGTCTAAGCTCCACCCCAACCCCACTCCAGATCCCAACCTCAGCTATAACTCCCAATTGTAACTTTATTATTTTTCCATTCATTCTTCACATGCAAAATTAAGTAACTCAAAGTAAAAGTTTTTAAGAACCAAGAAATGAACTTTAAGACCAAGAAAATGTGACAAAAATACAGATCAAAATGCCTATGTGTGGAGTACATGTGGTCTGGGCTTCCAAGATGATATTTTTAAACCATTTAAAGTCCTAACCTTTGTGGCCAATCATTTTAGCATCTTTTTAACCATTTTCCTCATTTTATTACAGTCACCCTTTCACAGATTAAATGCTGCTACAGTTGATTTTCTTAGTGACTTTACTCCAGATATTAGCTCAAATTTGATCATTTTATGATCACTATTTCCCAGCGGGCCCAACACCATTACCACTCGTACTATGCCCTGCATTCCACTAAGTGCTAGATCTAAAATAGCTCCCCCACTTGTCTTTCCCTGGATCAGGTACTCTAAGAAGTAGTCATTAATTATGTCTAGGAATTTTACATCCCTAGCACTCCCTGATGTAACATTTATCCAGTCAATATTGGGGTAATTGAAACCACCCATTATTATACAGTTGCCCAATTTACCAGCTTTCCTAAGTTCTGTAAACATTTCTTCACTTGTCTATCCATTCTGTCCTGGTGGACGGTAGTACAGCCCTATCTGTATACTCCTTCCCTTCACACACGAAATTTCTATCTATAAAGATTCCATGCTGCTATCTGTTTCATGTAGAATGTTTATTTTCTTTGACTTAATTCTCTCTAACAAATAGTGCAACTCCCCCCCCCCCAATTTGATCTACTCTATCATTGCGTTATAGTTTGTACCCTGATAATACCTTGCAGATGTAATTGAATCAATGTAATCTCTAACAACTGTCAAATGTAAGCCACATTGAACCGAAACTCATTTTTGGATAATTATGTGATACAAGCATGAATAAATAAATAAAATTGCCCCATTGATTGTTCTCCTTCCAGCAGGTCTCTGAGATGCTTATTATAGCTACCTCTTCATTTAGTGCTATATACTCTAATTCTCTCCCATCTTATTTTTTAGGCTTCTAGCATTTGTATACAGACACTTCAAATTGTGCTTTTTTTCTTGCACCTACAAGCTACTTAGAAGTTGACGGGGATAATTTGCATCCTTTACTCTGCTCTCCCCTTAAATATTCCTGGCTTTCTTTCACCATTCTTGAAACCTCTCTATTTGGATACAGTAAATGTCCTGTTTATTAGTATCCTTCAAGGATACTCCACACCGAACCATGTGCTCCTGGGCGACTGCTGGCTCCCCCTCCACCCCAATTTTAATTTAAAAGCTGTCCTATTTTTAAATGTTACTGCCAGCTTCCTGGTTCCATCTCAGTTAAAGTAGAGTCCATCCTTTTGGAATAGGCTCCCCCTTTCCAAAACTGTTGCCCAGTTCCTAACAAATTTAAATCCCTCATTCCTGCACCATCATCTCAACAACACATTGAGGCTTCTGAGCTCTGCCTGCCTCTTGGGTCCTGCACGTGGAACAGGGAGCATTTCTGAATATGCCATCCTGGAGGACCTGGATTTCAAAATTCTACATAAGAGCCTAAATTTGGCTTCCAGAACCTCTCTCCCATATTTTCCTATGCCATTGGTACCCACATGTACCAAGACAGCTGGCTCCTCCCCAGCACTATCTAAAATGCTATCTAGGTGACGCATGAGGTCCACCACCTTTGCACCAGGCAGGCAAGTGACCAGGTGATCCTCATGACCACCAGACACCCATCTATTTACATGCCTAATGACTGAATTACCAACTACAGCAGCTCTCCTAACCCTTCCCTTCTGAGCAGAAGCCCCTGGAGACACATCCTCAGAGCAAGAGGATACTGCATCCCCTGGTAGGCAGGTCCTGGCTATAGGATACTTCACCAGGGTGGTGCTCTCCTTTTAGGAGACTTCCCTCCTCCAGGGCAGCACAGAGGCTGCCAGACTGGGGGTGGGACTTCCCTACAACATCCCTGTAGCAGTGGCGTAGGAAGGGGGGCGGGGGGGCGGTCCGCCCCGAGTGCACGCCGCTGGGGGGTGTCAGCTCCGCGCTGGTGCACTGCCCTCTCTGCCCCGGAACAGGTTACTTCCTGTTCCGGGACAGAGAGAGCAGTGAACCAGCGTGGAGCCGACACCTCCCAGCAACGTGCAGTTGGGGCGGATCGGCCCTCCCGCTCATCCCTCGTCGCAGGTATGCGCTCCGGGGGGGTGCGCTCCAGCGGGAGGAGGGTGCGCCGTGCTGCACCAGGGGGGGGTGCGCAGCGGCGACCCACCCCGGGTGTCAGCTCCCCTCGCTACGGCTCTGCCCTGTAGGACTCCTTTATGCACCTCTCTGTCTCCTTCAGGTCTTCCAAGTCTGCTACTTTAGCCTAAAAAAGAAATGGGCTTCTAATTGATTTAACAATGGAGCTCCTTCCTTCTCTTCTTAAATGTTTTTATATTGTTTGTAAACCATTCTTACATGTCTATCGAGAATGGTTTATCAAAAGCCAGTAAACTATAAACTTGGAATCCTCATAGAGGGTCTTTATATTTTTGTCCTTATTTAATTGTGGGCTTTTTCTTTATAATTGGTCCTTTCCTTAGCCCACTTGTATCTATGGTATTTTCTCTTCTTTCTCCAAAGATTTTCATCAGTGAAATATTCTAGTTAATCATAACATCTTCAAGCTCCTTTTTCCTCAGAAATGCTAGTGAAAAGTAGCAACCTCGCGTCTCTCTGGTGATAACGATGCTCATCTTAATCACGTCCAATCTGGCCACTAGTCTAGATGTGACAGCAAGGTAGCTCTGTCCTGAGTGCTTAATGATCCCTTCAGTGCTGATTATAAATCTTATTCAGTCTCCTTTTGGGATGAAGTGAGAATTTCCATCTGTACTCCAAGCAAATCATACTTATTCATTATTAAGGCAGAGTGTCAAGTGTGATAGGAATTTTTTTTCAAGCAGAGCTCTTCATCTGAAAATGGGATGTACATGGTCTCACCTTTGGTAATTTTTTTATGTTATAAGAACAAAAAATGTCACAGCCTACAACGAATTCAGTTTCTTCAGTATTTAGCATCTTTGCCATAATTATACTAAACTGCTTCCCATTGTATTAAAATTATTTTTTGCCCTCAGGAATTGAGAAGAGTAGAAAGATTGGTGCGTAATAAAAAATGTATTTCAGAAATCATTTACTACTGAAACTAACTTAAAGCTAGTTAATGAGGGGCACTTTTACTAAGCCACATAAGCGCCTATGCGCGCCCGTGTGGCAATTCTGAGTTACTGCCCGGCTACCACATGGCCCGTATGGTAATTTCAATTTTTACGCATGCTGGAAAATATTATTATTTTCTGGCGTGCGGGCGGTAATCATGCCGTAATCGGCATTTTACACACATAGACCATTACCGCCTGGTTACTGCGTGAGACCTTACCACTAGGTCGATGGCTAGCAGTAAGGTCTCAGACCCAAAATGGACGTGCGGCAATTTTCATTTTTTTACAGGTCTGCTGAAAAATGATTCTGCACGTGCCCAAAACAAGCATCTACACTACCGCAGGCCATTTTTCAGCGTGCCTTAGTAAAAGGGCTCCTTAATAGCTTATGTATATTCAAGTTTATATACTGTTATATTTGTTTTACTATAAGGGGAATTCTATAAGGGGTCAATCAGGTGCACATTATGTGCACATGTTTATAGAATATAAAATTACACACTTGATTAGTACCATTACTTGGTAGTTATGCATGTAAGCACTAGGTGCTATTCTATAAGAACATAACTAAGGAACATAATAGCCATACTGGGTCAAACCAATGGTCCATCAAGCCCAGTATCCTGCTTCCAACAGTGGCCAAGCCAGGTCACAGGTACCCAGGGCTTTTTTTGAGGGGGTACTTGGGGGTACTGAGTACCGGCACCTTTTCCATTGTCTACTAAAATTGACCCATGGTCCCTAAATTTTAATGAAAGAGCTCAGGCTCTACACACCAATTCTGCCTCGTCATAGATTCTGTGATGGGTTGCAGGGGGCCTGGCTATTGTGGGGTGGGTCCCTTAGTAATCACCTCACCCCTGAAGGGTGGCCTGGCATTTGAGTACCAGCAACTTTTTCACTAGAAAAAACATACTGTAGGTACCTGACAGAATCCCAATTAGTCAATGCAAAATAAAGGAGTACATCAACAGAGTAAAATGGCAAAATACCTAAAGCAAGCAAAATACCCCAGAATCAGGTTCTCTGGAACCGAAACACCACTGTGGACTTGCAGTGGGCATCCTGATGTGTCAGTTAAGTACTGGGGTCGCTGGTGGCTAATTTTTAATTTTTAAATGGAATATTGCAATTTTTGTAATGATATTAAAATGAATTAGCATTGAAGGCAAATGATTAACAAGTTTAAAAGTGCTGCAGATCTGAAATAGCTGTGGTCTCTAAAAGATCTAAAAGCCTAAATGATTGCTATATAATGCTTCTATGCTAAATTTAATTTAAAAATAAGGAATTAAAAAATTAAACATTAAACATTGTAGACTAAAAAGTTATACATTTATTAATTAAGGCATATAGTTTCATTTTATGCTTTAGGTATTTTGCCATTTTGTTCTGTTGAAGTACTCCTTTATTTTGCATTGACTATCTATTGTGGAGTGCTGTTGCTTCCCTTGGTTTCCTTGTAGAAACCAAAAAGTGGCAACATTCCACAACCACAAAGAGTAGCAAGATTCTGGAATCCCAAGAAGTAGCAACATTCCATGCTACCAATCCCAGGGCAAGCAGTTGCTTCCCCATGTCTGCCTCAATAGCAGACTGTGGACGTTTCCTCCAGGAACTTGTCCAAACCTTTTTTAAACCCAGATATGCTACCCACCATTACCACATCCTCCAGCAACAAGTTTTGGAGCTTAACTATTTGTTGAGTGAAAAAATATTTCCTTCGATTTCTAAGCTATGTGCTGTCAACGGAGCGCCTACCCATTGATGGATAATGCTGTGTCTATGTTCATTCATGTGGATGTTTAAACTTCTGTTGGTCTTGCCTACATATAATTTATGACAAGGGAACTGCAAAAAAATATTTCCATGTAACTTCATCGAGTGTCACCTAGTCTTTGTATTTTTGAAAGGGTAAAAAAATCAATTCACTTCTACTCGTTCTACACCACTCAGGACTTTGTGGGCCTCAATCATATCTTCCCTCAACTGTCTCTTTTCCAGGTGATTGCTCCTGCCTGGTCCCTCTAGATCCCAGGGAATCTTGAAAGTGGTAGGCAGGGAGGCCTTATGGCATTGTGGGCCATTTCCAGGTATGGGGAAAGATGTGCTGAGAAAAATAGTGCTAAAACAAAAAAGGAGGTAAAAACCCTCACGGGACCGTGAGATATAAAACAAAAAGTGAGGAGAGTGAATAAGGATACCAAATAATTTGTTTATTCACATAAAAAATAAAAAATAAAAGATAACGTAATTTGCATTAAAAATGACCCGACACGGCCGTGTTTCGGCCCAAAGGCCTGCCTCAGGGGTCTTTGTAACCTCGGAGAATATGACTTGGAATGTGTGCTCCAAGGGGAATAATAAGACAAAACTCTCTTGGGTCTCCTCTCTTCTAAAAAATGTTAAAAAACAAAGCGAACTTGTTATACTCCTCTCCGAAGAGATGTGTACAAATGTAAAAACATTTGTACACATCTCTTCGGAGAGGAGAAAAATAGTGCTTCAGAAAAACTGCAAGGTTTCTAAAATCAATTTTAGAGCATTTCAAAAATGTGAAAAGTACCATTAATTTCACCATGGGCATCTGTCGCAGATGCTGTCCAGATCATGGTGCTGAACACCATAGAAGCAGGCGCTAGTAAATTCTGAGTTCTATTGGTCTTTCTTGTTTGCTGGATTTTCATTGTATTCTCTCTTGCTTAACTACTGGATTTAGCATTTCATTGGTTTAATAAGGTGACAGTGCGCTATACAAGTAAATAAATCTGGTTAATCAGAACAGTGCAATGGGATCCTGTAACTAAAATTGTTTTATCCTTGATGATGATTGCCACTAAAATAGGCCAAGTAAATGTCTAACCCCTTGTTTTCTAAGCCTCTCTAGCAACTGCCTCGCGACAATGCCAACACAGCCCATTCAAAGTAAAGCACTCGACTTTATGCAATAACCCGTGTTATTTGCCTGCTAATGCCAGTTAAAGGGCTCTAATGCAGGGTTCAGTGCCATAATACAGTGGTATTAGGTCACTGTCCTGCTTATAATCGAACGAGAAAAACGCCCAAGTTCCGACCTAAATCGGGAGATGGGCGTCTTTCTCACAAAAACAAATAAAGCGGTATAATCGAAAGCCGAACTTTGGACGCTTTCAACTGCACTCCGTCGCGGATGCGGACAAAGTGGACGGGGGCGTGTTGAAGGCGTGTCGAAGGCGGAACTGGGGCGTGGTTATCACCCAAACAGAGATGGGCGCCCTTCGCCGATAATGGATGCGTTTGTAGCTAGAATTTAGGGCACTTTTCCTGGACCCTGTTTTTTCACGAATAAGGCCCCAAAAAGTGCCCTAAATGACCAGATTACCCCCAGAGGGAATCGGGGATGACCTCCCCTGACTCCCCCAGTGGTCACTAACCCCCTCCCACCACAAAAAAATGATGTTTCACAACTTTTTATTTTCACCCTCAAATGTCATACCCTCCTCCCAGGCAGCAGTATGCAGGTCCCTGGAGCAGTTGTTAGGGGGTGCAGTGGACGTCAGGCAGGTGGACCCAGGCCCATCCCCCCCCCTACCTGTTACAATTGTGCTGCTTAATGCTTAGTCATCCAACCCCCCCAAACCCACTGTACCCACATGTAGGTGCCCCCCTTCACCTCTTAGGGCTATAGTAATGGTGTAGACTTGTGGGCAGTGGGTTTTGAGGGGGATTTGGGGGGCTCAACACCCAAGGGAAGGGTGCTATGCACCTGGGAGCTCTTTTACCTTTTTTTTTGTTTTTGTAAAAGTGCCCCCTAGGGTGCCCGGTTGGTGTCCTGGCATGTGAGGGGGACCAGTGCACTATGAATCCTGGCCCCTCCCACGAACAAATGCCTTGGAGTTATTCGTTTTTGAGCTGGGCGATTTCATTTTCCATTATCGGTGAAAAGCAAAAACGCCCAGCTCACACCTTGGCGAATAAAACATGGGCGTCTATTTTTTTTGGAACATACGGTTCACTCCGCCCCTTCACGGACCCGTTCTCGGAGATAAACGCCCATGGAGATAGGCGTTTCTGTTCGATTATGCCCCTCTGTGGGATATATATAGTAATGAGATGCAAATTCTCGAATGTAAATCCTATGGATTGCAGTGAATACTGCAAGCTGTGTTATACATGGAAACATAGCATCAGATAAAAGCCTGGGTTATTTTACTGTTCTGGGAAGATAGGGCCACCAAGTTCAGTCTGTTTGTCCTGGGCCACATCTTAAAGGGGCCAGCCAAGGTGCAGCACGCTGCCTCCCCATTACACGCTGCCCTCTTCAATGACCCCCATAGATGGAAGCTCCTTCTGATGGATCCATCCAAAGTCCAATACTCCCAAGCCTGGTGACCCTCCCCTCAAGTCTGAGCCCCAAAATAAAGGCTTCCCACTTTACAGCCCCCCCCCCCCCAAGCACAGCCCCCCCCCCCCTGTGTTCTCCTTCCAATATCACTTTCCCCATCTGGAAATACTCCACAATGGGAAGAACCCCTGGAAGGCCTCGCCACCCATTGCTACCCTAGACCTAATGACAATTTTCTGGTGTCTAGTGATGTCTGAGCAGGAGGGATCCTCAGTCACTCCTGCCCTTGCCTTTGCTGGATTCAAAATGGCACCAGAAAGCCCTAGGAAAAGTCTTACAGTTACTACTGCTAGGGGTCAGGTTTCTATTTAAGGTTCTATTTTCTGGGTGTGATGATGTTAGAGGGAGCTCTGGGTGGGGCTTCTGTTTGAGGGGATGTAAAGTGGAGAGCCCAATCTTAAGAGGCACCAAACTCAGGGATACCTGAACTTGGGGGTCTAACAGAAGCAGTCTCACCTCTGGGGGTTCATTCAGTGCCCAGTACTTGGACTGCCCCAGGTCTAACCAGATAGAGCCACAGTGATCAGACAAGATATTAAACACAACTATCTGGATAGAAGCCACTAAATATCATCTCGTGACCCAGACAATGGTAGATAAACAAGCAGAAACCACTCTTGCCCAGTTAACCCCTAATTTCTAGAAAAGATCCTACCTGTGCCGTAGCAAACTGATCATAAAAAGAAGAGTTGTCTAAATTCAATTCCAGATCTCTGTCTTGTAATTCTTCACAGCTGAAACAGAAAGTATTTACATAAGGTGAAATTACTGCAGACAGGATAAATGAAAACACTCATACATCATCAAAATTTCAGGCTTTTGAAAATATTTTTTTGCACTTTCCTAGCAGGTGTTATGTCATTTTAGCTACAATTTCTGCAGTTTTTATAAGGACAATTTTATACAGACACACACAGACCATTTTAGGCAGGTTGTAGAAGCTGGAATTGAGACGTGCAGGTCAGTGCGTCTAAAGTTTCACCAGTAATTTAGAACAGAATCTGCCAACGTGGAGCCTGTTCTAAAATATTTAAAAAATGGACATTTATGCGTTGGGTGCATGCAGCATACACATCTATTTTAGAAAGATAAATATATATAATATCAATGGGTTCAAAGCCAGCACATAATCAGATATGTTGTTACAATGGCAAAATAACTAGATATGTGCCAGCTCATGCTGCTGGATTCTATATATTGCGCCTAGTGTTCCACGCCTAAATCCATGCATATTCCATAACAATGCACAGAACTTAATTGGTTTAACACAGTGGCGTAGCTACATGGGGCCACGGGGGTCTGGGCCCCATAGATTTGGCCCTGGACCTCCCTGCCGATGACCCTCTCGACCCCCCTCCCACCGCCAACACTCCCCCTCCGCCATTCGCTACCTTTGCTGGCGGGGGACCCCAACCCCCGCTAGCCAAGGTCCTCTTCTTCTGGCGCAAGGCTTCATTCTGTTTCTGTGAGTCTGACAATGTGCAGAACGTCAGACTCACAGAAACAGAACAAAGCCTTGCGCCGGAAGAAGAGGACCTCGGCTGGCGGGGGTTGGGGTCCCCCACCATCAAAGGTAGGTGATGGCGGGGGAGGGTTGGCGGCGGGAGGGGGGGTTGAGAGGGGCGGCGGCGGGGGGTCAAAGTTGTTGGTGTCGGCGGCGGGGGGGGGGCTAAAATGTGCCCCCTCACATCGGGCTCTGAACCCCCCTCCCGCTGAAGTCTGGCCACGCCCCTGGTTTATCAAGCCAATCAGCATAGTTAACAGAAATTAACAAGCAATAATGAGCACTAATTGGCAATAATTAGAATTTATGTGCACAACTCACTAAGGGACCCTATGACAGTGGCATGTTAGCCCTAAATGAGGCTACCACCAGGCTATCATGTCCCCCGGTAGTAATTTTAGATTTGGTGTGCGCCCATAATGCCTGGATGATTTATTTATTTCCTCCCACACATGTCGTTTCTGGCGGTAGTCGGCAGTTGAAGCGTGCTGACCGGTCACCGCACATGTAGCGCATGAGCCCTTAACACTAGATTAATGGGTGGCGTTAAGGGCTCTGGCTAGTTTTGGACACGTGCCAGTTTCAGTTTTACCGCATGCCCTTTTCCCCGTCCCATTTTTAAAAAAGCCTTTCACAGACACAGTAAAAACTGGTCCAACACGTGCCCAATGCATGCGCCTACAGTACTGCAGGGCCACTTTATACCGCAGCTTAGTAAAAGGACCCCTAAGCTTATGCTGTAACTCACTGCACCTAAATTCTAATGTGCACATCCAAAAAGGAGCATGATGGGTGGGGAAATGGGGGTTCCCCAATTGATGTGCATTGTTATAGAATATGGCCCAGCCCACGTAAATCTATGCGCAGGGATTTACGCCATGTTTTCATTGCTGTAAATGGATGCATGTAGTTTTAGGCACTGGGATATCAACTTAGGTGTATTCTATATACCACGCCTAAATCTTATAGAATACTCTTAGGCAAAAATGATTTTGCATGGATTTTACAGGCACCATACATAGAATCTGCCCCATAATGGTTATCTTTGCAACCTTAGAAACATAGCCAAGTATTATCCTGATCCTGTCACAGTGAAAGGTTTCCCTTGTCAGTTTGGCAAGGGGGGGGGGGGGGCAAAACAACTGGAGGATAAAAGGGGCAACCCATTAATCTCTTCAGTGGAGTGCTGCTCATTAGCATCTCTTCACCAAATTCTATTTATTAAATGTGCTTGGTAGAAGGTGTAACTCCCAATGTCGATGTTTTGAAATGGAGAAGAAAATGTCTCTCAAATTACCATGCCTTTGTCCCACCCAAAACATGCCCAGACTACACCTCCTGGCCTGTTGCATGTACTTAGAGTTGATAGTACTACTACTACTATTACTACTTATCATTTCTATAGCGCTACTAGACGTACACTTGAGCTACATATCCTGGCTTTGTAAAATTGGGACTTAGGTATTTAAGCAAGATAAATGTTTAAGTGCTGGTTTATGAATCTATCAGATGCAAATAAGGCTTGTAAAATGAGGGCCATGGAGGGGAATAATCGAACGGTGCCGGCGAAATAGATTGCCAGCGATCTATTTTGGTGGCGCCGCAAACAGCTGGCCAAACCGTATTATCGAAAAAGATGGCCGGCCATCTTTTCTTTCGATAATACGGTTTGGCCCGGCCAAAGTTCACCGAGTTTGAGATGGCCAGTTTTGTTTTTCAGCGATAATGGAAAAAAAATGCCGGCCATCTCAAACCCAGCGAAATCCAAGGCATTTGGTCGTAGGAAGAGCCAGCATTTGTAGTGCACTGGTCCCCCTGACATGCCAGGACACCAATCGGGCACCCTAGGGGGCACTTCTAAAAATTAAAAAAATATATAAAAATAGCTCCCAGGTCCATAGCTCCCTTACCTTGGGTGCTGAGCCCCCCAAATCCCCCCCAAAACCTACTCCCCACAACTCTACACCACTACCATAGCCCTTATGGGTTAAGGGGGGCACCTACATGTGGGTAGTGTGGGTTTTGGGGGGGTTGTAGGGCTCAACACTTACCACCACAAGTGTAACAGGTAGGGGGGGATGGGCCTGGGTCTGCCTGCCTGAAGTCCACTGCAACCAACAAAAACTGTTCCAGGGACCTGCATACTGCTGTCAGGGAGCTGGGTATGGCATTTGAGGCTGGCATACAGGCTGCCAAAAAAGGTTTTTATTTTTATGCTTTTAGTGTGGGAGGGGGTTGGTGACCACTGGGGGAGTACGGGAAGGTCATCCCCCATTCCCTCCGGTGGTCATCTGGTGAGTTGGGGCACCTTTTTGAGGCTTGGTCGTGAAAATTAAAGGACCAAGTAAACCCGGCAAAATACTGATTAACGCCACTTTTTTTTCCATTATGCGCTGAAGCCGGCCATCTGGTAGCCATGCCCATGCCCGCCCATGTCCCGCCTTCGCTATGCCGCCAACACACCCCCTTGAACTTTTGCCGGCTCAGCGATGGGAAAGCGGCGATGGTGTCAAAAAAGCAGCTTTCGATTATACCGATTTTGCCGCTTTTGAGAGATCGCCGGCCATCTCCCAATTTATGTCGGAAGATGGCCAGCAATCACTTTTGAAAATAAGCCTGATAGGCATCTATGTGCATTTATAAAATAGGCAAAACTACAACCACCAACTAATGAAGACTACTTCTTAAATATACACATGGTTGCCTAAACTGTGGTGATGGCTGATCACTCTTTATTTTACTTTCAGAGAAAAAAGCCTCTGTCTGTCTGCGGTCAAAATTTAGAAAATTGTATGGCTCACAGAACACTGTCTTCATCGGCTAAAAAACTTCCATTTGTACATCTGTATACTATCTTCTGAAATTATTTTGATGCCATCACCACAGTTTAGTAATTTATAAAATAGGATTACACTCTTCCGGGTTAGCTTTTAGTGCGGATTCCACTGTTTATTTCTAAAACATGAATCAAGAAACCTTCTAGCAATAAAACTAAAAATTGTGCTCTATCAGTGCTCAATTTGTGACTACTTTTTTTATATATATTTTTTTAATATGCTGTTTCATTGAAGCACACTGGCGTTAGATGCGATAGGCAAAGGAAGATTAGGGTAGGAAGGAGGTGTGCAATGATGTTCAATAAGAGGCAAAGCAACAATCCTGTGAGCAAGTCCTCTGGACGATACCCCTTCCACTGAGCACAGCATATTAAAAAAAATATTTAAAAAAAAAGTAGTCACACATTGAGCACTGATAGAGCACATTTTTAGTTTTATTGCTAGAAGGTTTATTGATTCATGTTTTAGAAATTTATAAAATAGGCCCAAAGTAGGTGTTTTGCCCTCCAAACCTAGGTAACCTCTTATAAAATAGAGACGCAAGTGGGTTTGTCCATGTTCACGCCGCATTGATGCTTGATGTTTGGCTTTGTTCAAATCGCAGTTGCATTTAGATTACCTGATTTGCTTCCTACTGAGAATGACTCCTAACAAAGGCACAGAGGATGAAACATGGCCACATAGTGTCTTCCTCGGAATTTTCCACATTGAGTTTTCCCCATATCAGGGATTTGGATTTTATGATTAGATTAAAGACTTTTATGACATCAACAGAATCCTTGTTTTTGCTGCCTCACTTCATAAAATCACCCTCTGCGTGAGTAGGTGGGCAACACAAAAAAAAGCAGGTAAATGTAAAGCATTTACGTTGGACATTCCACCTATACCTGTATACATAGGCCAACTTTTCAAGATTATTGGGGGAGCTAAACCCAACAGAAATTATCTTCCCTGGACACAGCCAAGGAGTTTGTTCAATAATGGGGGTGATCGAGCACCCACAGAGTTGGGTCCTATGCTTGTATATACATGCTGTCACAATTGTGGTCGTGACCCCTCTCAGACTCACCTTATTTCCGGTGGTCAGCTTCTGAGCTGGCTTCTGTCTGTTCTTCCTGAGTTAGTTCTGTCTCTGTCTCTTTGTGCTGGCTGCTTCCAGCATGGCTATGATTACTCCACTATACTGTACCTGTGTGTGTTAAGCCTCTCTGTGCTTCAGTATGCTTTCTGCCTGTGTCTTGGTTTGTGTTCCTCTTGCCTTCTGGTGGCCAGAACCGGTGGCTGCCAAAGACTTTCCAGACTTTCTTTCTGGTCCGGTCCAGATATTCCAGCCTTCCAGACTTGGTTTGAAGTTTGGCAGCCAGCCTCACCCGTAGCAGCCTCATGATTCCTGCAGCTAACTTTCAGCTGCTGATGGGTTTATTACCACCTGGAACCTTCTGAGTTTGCCTTTGCATCGTCTAAGGTCCCTGGTTTGTTCGTGCTTTGTTGCACTTCTGCCTAGTCTAGTTTCTTCTATTGTTCCTTGTCTGATTCTAGTTAGTCTTTGTGTAGTTTAGCTTAGGTTTATTTGCTTATTTCCCTAGTCTTGTTTCTGGTCTGTATTCCTTGTCTAGTTTCTGTTTGTCTGTGTCTCTTGCTTAGTGGCTGCTCTACAGCTTTCAGTCCTGTCTCTTGTCTGTCATTATTTGTACCCTGTTTTAGTGGCTGCTCTGCAGCTTTCAGTCCTGTCTCTTGTCTGTCAGTATTTGTACCCTGTTTCAGTGGCTGCGTGGCAGCTTTCAGTTCCTGTCCTTTAGCTTGTCCATTTCCTGCTTTGTGTAGTATTGTCTTTCTGTGAGTCCTAGCTCAGTTTCCTGCCTTGCTGCCCATGTATATTCCTTTCCCCTCTGACCCTCAGTTCCTGTTCAGCCTAGTTGGTATCCAGTGCCTGCCCTGTCTGGTAAGTCCTGCCGGCCGCCTGCACCCAGGGGCTCAACTCCTGGGGAAGGGCGGTCAAGTGCAGGTGAAGTCTAGCTGTTTCTGTCGGAGTTCTGCCTTGTCTCTGGTGTGGGGTGGTTTTGCCTGCCACTGCTGCTCCACGGCAGTGGCCCAAGGGCTCATGAACCTAGTTTCTGCCTTGAAAGCCTGACAACTGCCTAGATAGCTAATGCTGCTGAATATATGTCTAATTTGAAACTGTCTAAATTATACCTCCAATATTCAGTGCTATTTAACCAGTCAGAACAGCTGCTGACCGGTTAAATAGCGCTTAACGGGCTATCCACCGATATTCAAGGAGGGATAACCAGTTATCCCCTGTTGAATATCCCCAGTTAGTGACTAGCAGATAGCCAGTTATATTGGCCAATATAATCGGGTATCCGACAATTTTTAAACCAAGTTTTGCAGCCATATTTGGCCAAGTGAAAGCTTGGTAAATCTTTGGCCGGTTTAAAGATAACCAGCTAAGTCTGAATATTGACTTAGCTGGTTAGATTTAAACCGGCCAAAAATAAACCAGATATTCTGTGCCGGTCACCGGAAATGGCCCGGCATTGAATATTCGGGCTTAGCACCAACCGCAGGAGTTAGCTGGTCTAACTCCTGTAGTCTGAATATCGCCCCCTATGTGTTTCAAATTATATTTTGCCCATCCTGCTAATATTGGCTCTATATTTCATATATAGGGCCAGATTCTATATATGGCACCTATAAAATCGGTGCCAAAAAAAAGTGCTATTTTCTAAGCTGCACTTAAAGTCAGACGTGGTTTATAGAATAACGCTTATGCCTGGGAATCACACCTAACTTTAGGCACAGCCATTTGCACCAAATGAAACATGGCGCAAATGAACATGCCTAAATTGGATGCATACCCCCCCCCCCCATATTCTATAAAAACACCCCTTTACTTACTCACGTATGAAATTTAGGCGCAGATCCACGACTACATTTATGCATGCAGGTTCCAATTAAATCTAATTAGTGACAATAATTGCTTGTTAAAAAGTCAATTATTGGTACTAATTAGTTCATTATTCAATTACATTATGTCCGCAAATTAGGTGCATGCCCAAATTTGTGCACCCAATTTTTGATAACATTTATAGAATTAGGGGGATACTGGTTAAGGGATGCAGGTGGTTGTAGATTGTACAATATTTTAGTCTTATGTTAAAACACACTGCTGAAAGTGCCAAAGTAGAAGAAGGTATTACTAACCTGTATGGAATGCTTCCTTTTTCTGTAATAGTATCACACCACATGTTAAATCCAACACTTACTATAGTACTAGCAATAAAGATGAGAAAAACCACAAAGGAGCTGATCAGCAGATTCAGGAAGGCATAAAAAAAAGAGCTGCAATAAAAAGGAAAGAAAAATGTAACTCATAAATAGCTGAAACACAGTATCAGCACTCTCTCTGAACAGCATGCATTGAGTACACAGAAAATATAAGTAGTCTCCTTAGGCATCTTCTTTAATTAATAACTCCTACTACAGCTGGCAAAACCAAGGATTATTCTTCTAGATCCTCATTATCTTCATCACTTAAGCTTTTTTACATTCTTTTTTTTTTTTTTTGTAAATAAGGAGGCAGTATTTTAAATCACAGTAGCAATTTGTTTGGGTGTCACATATCATTAAGTCTACGGAAGCACCCACCAGGGTTGTAATCAGGATCCCCGTAGTGGGATATGCTCTTTTTTGGTGAAAATCTGGACCTACCAATATCTGCAGAACATACACGTCCCGAAACGTAGGATTCTGTATATTCTGCCTGTGGCATGGGCAGAGTTAGCCTTGGATGTTCAATGCCAGGCCATGTCTGAGAACGAGCATTGACTATTTGGGGCTAATTTGGCATGTGCTAGCTGCTGGATCTTACACAGCTTCCAGCTGATATTCACTAGGACCTGCATAACGGTATCTGGCCAGGTCCTAACCCCCCTCCACCCAGTGATTCTGATCCCCCTCCTTGTGGCTCTCCCTTCCATCCCAAAATACTACTGAAGTACTACAACACTACCATTAGAGTTCACAGTGGCCATTTTGAAAGGGCAGCTGTGACAGACAAGAGTGAGTGGGCATTGCTCATGCCCATTTTCCACTAGACTACTAGAAATCAGGCAGATAGGCCTGGAGGGATCCTAGGAGGGGTCTGTGTTTTAGGGTGTGAGAGGGAAGAATGGGGTGTTGATATTCCAGGGGGTGGGAGGGAAGGAGGGGAGATCAGGAGGGGTTTGTTGATATACCAGAGGGTGAGGGTGGGATGGATTAGAATACTTCAGATCAATACCTGGGAAATTATATGACTGCTGATTGTTATTCAGTGCCAGCACCTCAAACCTAAGTGGGTATAGTTAGAACTGCTTTTTGTGCACAAAATGGGCCTGATTCTATATATGGTGCCTAAAATTAACGCGTGTTAGGCAATTACACCTAAGCATATTCTAAATATCATGTATAAATCTATGCACGGTATTTAGAATACGCGTAGGCGTAGTTCATGTGAGTAAATCTATGTGCGTCCATTTACGCCAAGGAAAAGCTGGCGTAAATCCTTGCTGTAGATTTATGTGCACTGGCCCATATTTTATAACAATGCATGTAGATATTGGGTTGCCCATGAAATGCCCATTTCCACACCCCTACGCATGCTTCTCTTTGCCTGCGCGCATTAGAATTTAGGTGCAGTACATTACAGAATATGCTTAGCAATCTACGCAAGTAAATTCTAATTTTTGCCAATTAGTGCTTATTATTGCTTGTTAAGAGCTGTTAGCAATGCTTAACAGCTTGTTAAAACAAGTAATCTACACACATAGTTCTAGAACATGCCTAGATTTACACCCAGAACCGCGCATAACTCTAGAGAGCTATAAAGAATCCGGGGGATATGTGCATAAAATGCAGAACTAAGCATATTTAGGTGGTTATTTTAGAAGTCCTATTTGTGATTTGCACATGGAAATACCATAATTAACACATGCATGTCAAATAAAAGTAGAAAACCTGAATTTAGAAAGCCAGGATTCATAGGCACAAATGGTAAGGGGTGTGGTTAGGGTGGGGTCAAAATATACATGTGTTTCTGGATAGCAGTGATATTCAGAATTCAGTGGTATTGCAGAATGTTCATAAGCGCCAAGATCAATGTCAGGATTTCCACCTGCTCCCAAGCACGTCTAGGTTTTGTAAAGTGCTTGTTTTGGGAAGCTTGACTTGTCCCAGGCCAGACATCTGAAGTCTCATTTGTATGTTCTTTCTAAAATCTGCTTTTTAATCTGCATCAGAACAGGTGTACATTTCTGTGAGAGGATTTGCATACTACCGGGGCGGCTTCTGGAAGTTTATTTTATATTGGTACATAGGTATCTTTGTAAATTATGCATAAAAAAGGATCTCTTTTAATGTTCCATATAGACACCATGTCATAAATTCAGTCCCTTAATGCTCATTATCCCATTAACATCCTTTAGTCAATCAGGTCTTTCATGTTATAGTGCGACACAATCTTAACATCCCATGTAATTTCAAACATTTTTAAAATGTACATTATCCTATCAGCAAAACCTAAGGCGAATGCTATTATTATTTATTTACTTATTTATCTATCTAAAAAAATCTATTCTGCCTACAACTAGGTGGATTACAAATCAACATACACAATAAAAGAGATAAAAACCAACATATATACAGATCAGTACATTGCTCAAAATAAAGTCACAAGCATCAGCTCTATGAATGTTCAAATATGTCTTTGATATTTTACCAAATTGATCTCTACTGCTACACAATCTCAAGTAACCTGGTAAATCGTTCCAAATTTATGAACCTGATATCGAAAAAGCAGTTTTCCAGGTATCAGCATATCTTGCAGTTTGCATCTTGACATTTGTCAATAACTTCAAGTTCTCAGACCGCAAAGATCTAGCAGACTGATACTCTTGAATCACATCTTTAAGGAATCAGGGAAAGCAATCAGAGTACAATGTTCGGTAGACCAAACATACCACCTTGAACTGCACTCAACAGCGAACTGGCAACCAATGCAGTGAGAGAAGGAGCAGGGATATGTGTTCAAACTAAGACACACCCACCAGCAATCAGGCAGAAGCATTCTGTATCACCTGCAATGCCTGTACTGTATCTGAATATAACTCACCTTCAGCTACTACTGAAAAAGATGTGAGCAAAATCCAAATAAATAAATACATTTCGACAAACTGAAATATAATGCATTGTACTAGCCAATATGGAAAATCACTAAACCAGTGGTTCCCAAACCTGGTCCTGGAGGCACCTCAGCCAATCAGGTTTTCAGGATATCCACAATGAATATTAATGAAAGAGATTTGCATGCAGTAGAGGCCAGGTTTGGGAATCACTGCACTAAACACTGTACCACAGAGCAAAAATCACATATTGACAACATTGGTTTTAACTTCAATAAATGAAGCTGAAAAAATGCAGACTTAACCATATGCAATACTTGATCCTGCATAGACAATAGAAGGTCAAAAATAATACCCAACATACGCATAAGCTCCTGCACTGGCAACACAGATTCACCCAGTCTCATTGACCGGCAGTGAAGCAAATCTTCATCCTTTCACACAAACATTAATCCAGTATTACTAAAATTTAAAAATAATCTATTAGAACACATCCATCTTTTGACAGCTGCCATACAATTGCTCATTCAGTCAATCCACTCAAACCTCCTTGCACTAGAAAAAAATTGCACATCATCACTTTAAATCCTGTATCCTGGAGATGAAAACGGTAACGGAGTTCAAACATGCGTGGGATATGCATAGAGGAATCCTGTTGAGAAGGAATGGATCCTCAGAAGCTTAGCTGAAATTGGGTGGCGGAGCAGGTGGGGGGAAGAGGGGGTGGTGGTTGGGAGGTGAGGATAGGGGAGGGCAGACTTATACGGTCTGTACCAGAGCCGGTGATGGGAGGCGGGACTGGTGGTTGGGAGGCGGGAAATACTGCTGGGCAGACTTATATGGTCTGTGCCCTGAAAAGGACAGGTACAAATTCAAGGTAAGGTATACACATATGAGTTTGTCTTGGGCAGACTGGATGGACCATGCAGGTCTTTTTCTGCCGTTATCTACTATGTTACTATGTAACCTGTAAATCTCTGAAAACTCTTCCTAAAGAGGTCACACAGATGTTAAATAACAAGGTAGAAAGAGTGGAACCCTGTGGCACCCCCTTCAAAACTGTTTTTCCTTTACCATATACCTAAAATGTCTCTCTGTTGATTCTGTTTTAGCTTTTACATTATTTCCTCTGCAGGTTTATCATATTCCTCTAGATTTTGCTAAATAAATGTGCTTGCATGTAGAGTCACCGAGAAAGCAGATTGTCAAGTTTAGGATTTTCAGCTACCCCACTGGCTGCACTCGTACACAGACTTTATGGGGTGGATAATTAGATGTAGTGGTCTCTGCCCTGCACTGTGGAAAATTAGAGAAAACAGATCGCCAAAGTCTACATTATTTCCTTCTTCTTTTCATTACTTCCCAAGGTATGAAACTTAACCCTGTAAAATCGAAGGCAATATGGATCTCATGTCGTCTCCCTCTTCCTGAGAGTCAAGCTCAGATAAATAATATCCCATTTCCTCTCTTCAGCTGTATCGCAGTATTAGGTGGTGAATTAGATTCTTTCTTGACCCTTGATACTCAAATTGTGTCAGTTACCAAATCCTCTTATCTAGCCATCAGACATCTATGCTCAGTAAAATTATTCTTTCCAGAGTACAAAGCTCTTACTTTCGTACTCATCCTGAATTGCATTGACTAATGTAACTTTTTTTAAATTTAAAAAAAAACATTTCACAAGTGATTCCTTGTTAAAGCATAACAGAGCACGTAACATTTAATGAAAAAATGCAATAGAAAAACAACATATTTCTTCCTTAGACCAGAAAATGGAGGGGAGTAGATATAATAATAATAGGCGATCAAAGCAAAAACTAAGAAAAGTAAGGCTATTACATGACTTTGGGTGGGGCACTTATTTTTCAATTTAGCACAATCATTTGCACCAGCTATATAGCTGGTGTATTGTGGACAAGTGTTTGACATGTTACGCTGTTATCCTATAGTTAGAAGTAAGCACGTTATAGACTCGCCTTTATAGAATGTCCTTGTCTTGATGCTGAACCTTTCCATCTTTTTTCTTAACTTCCACCTACAAACCTGTCCCTTATGTTTTCCAACAGCACACCTTACAGTCCTCTTATTTGTCTTAGTTGTAATATTTATTTTATTTTATTTCATAGATTTATATCCTGCTTTAGAATCAAAGCGGGTTATAGTATAAAACATTCATAATATCAAAAGTACTCAACAGAAAATGGCATTCATAAATCATAAAACTCAATCATCATAAACATAATAGGGAAAACTGCCAAAGAAACAGACCCATTTTTATCCATCACTAAAAGCTTTTACAAAATAAAGTTTTCAACAATTTTTTAAATTGTTGATAATCAGTGCAGAGTCTTAAATAACCTTGAAGATGGTTCCACAAATTCCCCCCAGCTATTGAAAAAGTCCGATTCCGTGTTTCTATGAAACAACAACGATGTGAAACAGAAGAAGCAGATCTCCTCAAGGATACATGATGTGTCACAAGACAGCGAAGATGATTCAAAAAGTAAACAACGCTCCAGATGAAAGTGACTATTTATTGGATAGTGAACAAGACTCGACACAGTTGTGTTTTGGCCTATAGGGAGTCTTTGGTGTTCTAGAATTACATCCACTTATTGTGTCTATTGTCGTCAGTGTCTCAAACGAAAGCTTGCTGCGCTGTATGCGCCGGAACAAAACAACAAACAGGCACATTTAACTGTTTCATCGATATGGAACGTAAATCCTACTGTGGTTCAAATATATCCACTGAATTTTAAAAATATTGTGGAATTTTACCATATATACGTTGATTGATCAAAGTTTTATACTGTACATGGAATTTTACCGACAACAAATGCAAACATTTCAATGTAGAAGAAACATGCTCAAAACTTACAAATTGCGATACTGTGCCTCCTATTGTTTGAATGTGAACATGATACATATCTTAAGAATGGAGGCAGTTAATTATGTACCGCTACTCGGACCAGTATTAAAATACAACAGAGTCTTCCAAGAAACATTCATATCCGGAGACAAGGTAGGAATCTAGGACATTATTGTTCTCCTACTATTCACTTTCATTTGATCAGCAACCTCAGTTTATGGCTAAATACAAGCAGCATTCAATGGACAGCAAGTTCTATACAAATGTCCTTATTAATGCAGCATAACTTAAGGGAGCATAAAATATTAATGGAACCATCACTAAAATTATCTCTTTAAAGTACTCCAAGTATTAATAGCTTAAACTTCAACTGAGGGAGCCCTCATTCTAATGAAAATGAAATGTAAATGATTAGAATACTGAAAATTATTAATGTCCTTCGTGAGCCGAACCATGAAATATTAAAATCTCATTATATGAAACAATTCCAGGAATGTAAACCAGTATATTTCCAGTATACACATCAAGCTCACCTTTTGCAGTTTATTCCACTGCCTTTTTTTCCCTTTTATCAGTAGTTAGAACCAGTTTTTAACTACTCTAAAAAGCCCTTCGCTTTGGAAGGTGGTCAAAATGCGCTGCCTTCACTTTATTTGATTGAAGAAGATTTTGAGATAAGGTCACCAGGCAGTGGACTCTTGATTGCTAGACTGTAAGTGCAACAGATAATAATGTGACTCCAGTGGCCAGGCTAAGGTAATCTATTTGGGACTGAGCCAAGAAGAAATGAAGAAGGAAAAAAAAATGAGATTCTGTGGAAATGGACTCTAGCTATCAGTCAAATCCTTTGATGAAAAGCTATGAGGTTTTTAAGTCAAAGGAAAATAATTTGCTGGAAAACAAAGTCCCTTCTGGTCAAAGAACAGGTGTCCTTCAGAAAACACATCCTTAGGGTAAGATACATTAATAAAAAAAAAAGCCAGTCAATATTTAAACTCCTCAGTTTGACTTTTTAAAATACTGGCTGTGGCATTTAAATAAGGGTCCCAAAAAACAACAAGGCAAACGATCTGCAAAATCCAATATGGAAAAAGAAGCCAGCAGATCAATATAACATCAGAATGATTTTATTGAAGATACCGTATGTACACAAATTGCCCGACACAGGCCGTGTTTCGCCCACCAAGGGCTGCGTCAGGGGTTAATTTGAAACCTTCTGAAAGGAGCAACTCTAAAAACGGAAAACTTGTGGTGTATAATAGATTGGAAAAAACCAGCTCATACAGCAGATGCCTAAAATGATGTGACTCTTAAGAGTCACATCATTTTAGGCATCTGCTGTATGAACTGGTTTGTTTACATACGGTATCTTCAATAAAATCGTTCTGATGTTACAGGTATATTGATCTGCTGGCTTCTTTTTCCATGTGGCATTTAAATAAAACATGCTATAGTAACTGGATAAAGACTGCACGAATGGGTCACATGAGTTTCGCAAACACAAGTCTTGCTTTAACAATTTGTCAGCTTTCATGAAGGAATAAACATCTGGATAAAGATGAGACAATTTTCAAAACGGAAAAATGTCCAAAAAGCAGCACTTGGACGGGTTTTTGTTCCCCATAACGTCCAAATTGCTATTTTGGAAACCCATTTTAAGGCATTTTTCAATGCAGTTCATCTGAATTGCATCCAAGTCACGGGGGGGGGGGGGGGGGGGGGTGTCTGGGATGTGCTGGACATTTTTCTGCCATAATGGAACAAAGCAAAAACATCCAGGGCTAAAACCTAGACATTTTGGCCTAGACCTTTCAATTAGCCCAAAGTGGAGTTCAATTCCCACTTCAGGCACAGGCAGCTCCTTGTGACTCTGGGCAAGTCACTTAACCCTCCATTGCCTCAGGTACAAATAAGTACCTGTATATAATATGTAAGCCGCATTGAGCCTGCCGTGATTGGGAAAGCGCGGGGTACAAATGTAACAAAAATAAATAAAATAAAAAAATAATATTACTAATACTAAACTGAGAAGAGAAAAAAAGGGAAAAGCCTCAGAGGTCTGTGGTAATACAACACCCCAGCCGACCGGTCCATGGAACGCTCTTTAAACGCTTCATTAAAGCTTACTCAGGGCTATTCACACTGGACCTCAATCTATCATTGGCAAAATCTCTTTCGTCACTACCCAATCACTTCACATCTTTTATTTTACCAAAAAAGTATTAGTTTTATATAAAATAAACATAAAAATAATAATGTATAAAATGTATTGTACTGTTTTGGGATCATGCCAGATACTTGTGATGACTTGGATTGACCACTGCTGGAAACAGAAAACTGGGATTGATGGACCTTCAGTCTGTCCCAGTATGGCAACACTTATGTACTTATGTATATAATATAAAGAATGTCCAAAAACAACAAGGAGAGTACCAAATCTCCTGCAAAAACACACAAGAAAACAACAAATCAAGCGGAAGATATCCAGAAAGGCCAGACTGAAGTCATAGATGTTAAAAGCCAAAATGATTTATTAGGACCCTACACAGTCCATGTTTCGGCCAAAAAAGGCCTTCTTCAGGGGTCTTCAAATTGGCATATATGGATAATCCTTCCAAAAAGTACTTATGAAATGAGACGATCTGGACAAAACACATGCGCTAGAGACTATGCTGCATTTGGATAGCACTAGCGCATGTGTTTTCTCCAGATCATCTCATTTCATAAGTACTTTTTGGAAGGATTATCCATATATGCCAATTTGAAGACCCCTGAAGAAGGCTTTCTTCGCCGAAACACGGACCGTGTAGGGTCCTAATAAATTATTTTGGCTTTTAACATCTATGACTTCAGTCTGGTCTTTCTGGATATCTTCCGCTTGATTTGTTGTTTTCTTATAATATAAAGAAAGCATACTCGTTACGTAATTGCGATAAGTGTCTCACATTATCAGCACCAATTTTTAAGCACTACTTATAGAATTTACCCCATGTGCATAAGTGTAAGGACTGCCCATGTGAATGCCCACCTGCCAAGTACATGCTATTGCAGCTAGCCATGTAGTTACTGAATAGCACACAGCCAGACTGGGGTAAATTCCAAGAATGGAGCCTAAGAAATCAGCACCGAAAAAAATGCTTAAACAGTATTCTATAAGCTGCACCTAAAACTTGGCATACTTTATAGAATAATGCTTAAGTGAAGAGGTCACACCTAAATTTAGGTATTTGCCATTTGTACCCACGAAAACATGGTACAAATGCCTGCACTTAAATTTATACATGGAGCACCCATATTCTATAATTACGCAAGAAACTCAAAACCATGCTCCCGATCGGCCCCCAAATGTCCCTCCCTTTTCAGGCCACACGTAAATTTTAGGTACAAATCCTGCATCTTAATTTGCATGTCTAAGTTCCAATTAAATCTAATGTGTGACAATAATTGCTTGTTAAAAAGCCAATTATTGGCGCTAATTGGCTTGATATTCTATTAAATTGCATGTGCCTACATTTCCACGTGCAATGTTTAGCGAGTTTATTGAATCAGGGGGATTATGGTTGCAAACGTGCTTGTAATGCACAAAACAAATGGGAATGTAGGAGGGATAGACACACCTCAGGATCAATAAAGTTAAATATTTATTGCTCTGACAATGAGTAGTGTCAAATGGTATTGCTGGGTGAAAAAAGCAAGGGGGAGTTTTAAAAAGACCATGCATACATAAACCAATGCACTATGCTACACCTCTTCAATTGAAACTACACTGGCTCCCTATCAAGGACCGCATTACCTTCATAATTTGCTCTCTGGTCCACAAGATAATCTAAGACGATGCCCCAGGATATATGATTGATTTAATAGATCTTCCAGCCAGAAACATAATCAGTTCATCATGTACTTATCTGAACCTTCACTATTCAAGCTGCATTGGACTCAGATACAAATCAGCCTATGCATCCAATTTTTCCTACTTAAGTACGCAAATATGGAATGCATTACCAAAAAGTGTGAAATCGGTGCACGACCACCAAAACTTCAGGCGATCTTTAAAGACCTATTTGTTTTGCAAATCCTACCCTACCGATTCTACCTAAAAGCCTCAACTCTACAATGCATCAATACAAACAATGCAATGGACTTTTTTAAATTTCTTTTTTCCTGTCCCTTATTGTATCCATTTACCCCTACCTTACCTGACCCTTTTTCTAATTGTATTTGTTTAACACCTACCGTAATTGGCGTTCACCATTACGGTATTTTGTAAGCCACATTGAGCCTGCTAATATGTGGGGAAAAGTGGGATACAAATGTTACAAATAAATAAATAAATAAATGTAAACACTGAAGGTATCAAAATGCAAAAAGACTAGTACTCCAAATGCGTAAGATGTAGCGTGAGCGCTCATTCACTTTGCTTGTTCGGTTACCTGTTGGTTTGTTGCAAAAGTGCTTGCACAGAAATACCTGGTTACACTAGGGGGACCTGTTACTAAGCCGTGTAGGCACCTACATGCACCCAACGAATGCCAATTTGGAGTTACTGCCCGGCTACCGTGTGGCCCATGCGTTAATTTCATTTTTTTTATGCGCATCCGCTATTCGTGCCAGAAAATATATTTTATTTTGTGGCACGTGGCGAAAATCAGGCGGTAACTCCGATTTGACGCATGTAGGCAATTACTGCACAGTTAACATGAGAGACCGTACCGCTAAGTCAACGGCTGGTGGTAAGGTCTCAGACCCAAAATGGACACGTGCCAATTTTTATTTTGCCGCACATCCATTTTCGGCAAAAATTTTAAAAATGCATTTTTTTTGCAGGCACGCTAAAAAATGGATCTGTGTGCACCCAAAACCTGCACCTACACTTCCGCAGGCCATTTTTCAGCGCACCTTAGTAAAAGGACCCTAGTAGTTGCGTACGTCTAGTAGCGCTATAGAAATGATAAGTAGTAGTAGTTATAAAGGAAAGCAAAGCCTCCTCTGTACAGTACAGCCCTCTTGGTCTTAATTTCCAGTCCTTGAGGGCTGCCAATGGATCAGATTTTCAGGACATCCCTTATGAATATACATGAGAGAGGTTTGCATGCCTACTACCTGCACCATGTGCAAATCCTTCTCATGCGTAGTCATGATGGGTAGCCTGGCAACCTGGCCCTCAAGGACAAGGCTCTAGCCAGACAGACAAGCTACATTACTTTTAGCCTGAGCATTAAACACCAAATAAAAACCACAATATGTTTCTGTAATGAAATATTACTGATAATTATTTTTTAAGAGACTCCATTGAAGACTTGATTGTGCTCAATGCAATCACAGCACATTATTTATAAGCTAATTCTACAAAGTACTTAAGGCTCTAGCTGTAGACTGATAATTGTTTTTCACTATTTATTTTTTAATATAAAATTGCTTCAAAATCCATTAGACATCATATCTTGCATCTTGCTTTCTTGATGACGGGGATGGTGCCATTAAGTCTGTGAAGAAATAAAGTGCCTGGTAGCCTATGCTGTCTTCCGCTGTAATTAAAGTTATGTGAGAGTAAGAGCAGTTCAGCTGTGGATGTGCCTGGGGAAGCAACCAAACCAAATACCTCGGGATGAGTAAACACATTTTTAAACAGAATTAGACTTAGGGTTGCCAACTGGTTCTAATCTTGGTTCTATGGTATTGCATGCATGGACTTGAAGCTAAGGATGGGCTGTTGTTTACAGTGACATAGGATATGTCACTGTGGGCTCCTTTTACTAAGCAGTGGTAAGCCCAACCCGGACTTACCACTCGCTATAATGGAAGTACCGCCTGGCTACCACAGCGGCCCAGTAATACTTCCCATCCCTACCGCGCTGTCATTTGCAGCGCTACAAAAAAAATTTTATTTTTGTAGTGCCAGACTGTACCCGATGGTAATAGGTAATTTTTATTTTGCCGCACGTCCATTTTCGGAAAAAAAAAGAGACGCCTTTTTTACAGGTGCACTGAAAAATGATTCTGCGTGCATGCGCCCAAAACCTGTGCCTACACTACCACATGCCATTTTTCAGCACACCTTTGTAAAAGGACCCATCTGTTAAGCTAATTTCAGACATTGCATAGGTAGAAAGAGGAATGTATGTCACTCCTGATGCAGATGGTCACAGAAACTTGGTCACTTTAGGTTTATGACTATCTGCTTCATGATTTTTAATGATAAACTATGGGCTCCTTTTACTAATGTGGAGGGGTATTTTTGATAGTATTATATGATGTATTATAAGAATTGATACTTTTCAAAATGTGTGCCATTCTATTGTTGTTTGTAATGTAAGCCACATTGAATCTGAGCTCTTCTTGAGCTAATGTGTGATTAAAATCTCATAAATAAATAACATCTAAATCTCACTTTGAATGTTTTGTGGAAAATGTCCACAAATCCAGTAGCGAACATGGCCATTTTCAAAACAGAAAAATGTCTATCTTTTTGATTCAAAAATGCTCATTTGCTAGATATTGTTGTACTCGGTGCATCTATCTTTTTTGACCACTTTTGAAAAAAAAAAGTCCAATTAAAAAATGCAAAAAATTAAGAGGGTCTTTTACTAAAGCTTAGCTTGAGTTATCTGCAACAGGGCCCATAGGAATAAAATGACCCCTGCTGTAGGTAACTCGAGCTAAGCTTTAGTAAAAGACCCCCTAAGCCTTTGGGATGTAGGAGGAGCCAACATTCTTAGTAGACTAGCTACACAGACATCCCAGGAGACCAATGGGGCACCCTGGGGGGCACTGCAGTGGATTTCACATGAAAGGTCCCAGATACACATCTCACCTTTACCCCATTATATTGCATGAGCTCTCCAAAACCCACCAAAAACCTACTGTACCTAACTGCAGGGGCGTAGCCAGACAACAGATTTTGGGTGGGCCTAGGCAAGAAGTGGGTGGGCACCAAGTGTTCTCTCCCCAGCCCTCCATACCCAAAAAATGATCTCAGCTGGCAGAAAAACGCTTCTTTCCACTTTGGCAGTCTGCAGCAGGCATGCGCTGAAAACTGAGCATGCGCAGGTGCTGGTATCGTGGACAGTAGCGTTTTCATTGCCATCAGGAGGAAGTCTTCAGCTGTCAGAGCTTGGGATCCCCACCAGCTACCGCTAAACGTGTGCTACTGTTAGGTGGGCCTGAGCCCTAAGTGGGTGGGCCCCTGCCCATCCAGGCCCACCTGTGGCTAAGCCACTGCCTAACTGTACACCACTACAATGGCCCTTATGCCTGCAAGTGTCACCTATATGTAGGTACAGTGGGGTTTTGGTAGGTTTTAGAGGACTCACACTTTCCATTACAAGTGTAACAGTTAGAGTGCAATATGGGCCTGGGTCTCCTTCTCTACAGTGCACTGCACGGACCACTAGGCTATGCCAGGAACCTGCTGCTGTCATAGGACTGGCCATAACTTCTGATGTTGTCATAAAGCCTAGTGTATACTGTTTCTTTCACATCTTTGAGGGGTGGGAGGGGGTCAGTGACTACTGGGGGATTAAGAAGAGGGAGGGCATGCCTTAATCCCTCAAGAAATCATTTAGTCATTTAGGGCACCTTTTTCTGATCTAGGGCCCTGTTTACTAAGGCATTTTAGCGTTTTTAACATGCCTACAATCAGTGTACACACTAACCGTGTAGGCGCTTATAGGGATATTGTAGGCGCATACACAGTTAACGTGCGTACATGGTTAATATGCGTTAAAGACGCTAACACGCCTATAATGTGGCTTAGTAAACAGGGTCCTTAGCTGTGATAAAAACAGGTCTAAATTGTAGCCCTGGACGTTTTTGTTTTGTTCCATTATGGCAGAAAAATGTCCCAAGTTTTGGGAATGCCCAAATCCCACTCCCAACACACCCTAGACATGCTCTCTTGTGATTTAAATGCACTGCAGACACACTGCACAGAAAAAAAAAATCTTTAAAATGTGTTTCAAAAATAGCAGTTTGGACATTTTGGCAAATAAAACGTCCAGGTGCCACTTTGTGCTGCTTTATGGATGTTTTTCTGTTTCAAAAATGAGCCCTTTAGTGTGTGCTAACAATTAGCACGTGCTAATAAACTACCGAATGCTATAAAAACAACGCATGACTTGACAATTATTGAAGACGCACCTGTTCGAAGAGACTTACAATAAAAATCCTCCTTAATGACTTGATTCCATTCTACATCTAAACCAACTAATACTGATCCCTTCTAATTTGATTATGTTAATCACATTATCACTATTGGTCCTTAAATCTTACCTGTTTTATTTTGTGTTATGTAAATAATTCTACTGACCTATCTACCTAATTTCTTACACAGTAATATGTTAAATTAGACCATACCTCTTACTCTGTTTATGATTATACCTTTTGCAACATAGTGTAAGCTACATTGAGCCTGCAAATAGGTGGGAAAATGTGGGATACAAATGCAATAAATAAATAAATAAATAAACGCTAAGAAGCCCATCGGTATAAAATCAGCTCCTTAGCATTCAGCATGCACTAATCGTTAACATATGCTAAATCTGTTAGTGCACCTTAGTAAAAGGACCCCTATGAATTGTTGCTATGCCACTTTTCATTGTCTGACCTCATTCTGACTGGTGTCAGTTCCCAAAAGTTCCAGAAGCCAAAATTCAAATCCTGAGCTAAAGATGTGTGAATGTAACAACGTATTTCAATAATTTGTTGAAATGAATCAGGGCCTTTCCATATATAATCATTCATATATATCATTCAGTGTAAAAAATGTAACGAAGGATGCTATATTGGAGAAACAGGCCAGATGCTTAAGACAAGATTCAATTTACATAGACATCACATGAACAATACAGCCAGTAGGGCCCCCACCCCGGTGGAACAGCACTTCACAGAATCAGGACACTGTACCAGTGATTTCACAGTGAGAATACTGAAAGGTAACTTTAAAACCATACAAGAACGTAAGACCTTGAAGTCAGAATGATTGAATATTTTAACACCCAACAGAAAGGACTTAACAAGGATCTGGGGTTCCTAACCCATTATAAACCATAAAGCTGTAATTCTCTGTTGATCACCCCTCCCCTCACCTATCCACACCCATCCTGTTAGAATATCAATGATATGCTTTGATGTCCCCATGCATACCTCCTACCCACCCCCATCTTCCCACCCTGTCAGACTGTCATAGTAATGCTTGAATGTTTTCACTTATATACACTGTCAGCTAACACATTTGCTTATTTCCGATCTGAGGAAGAAGGGCGACCTTCGAAAGCTAATCAAGAAATGTATTAAGTTATGTCCAATAAAAAAGGTATCATCTTATTTTCTTTTCCATGTTTTATTTTGTTTGATTTCTATTGATAACATTAAAAAAAAAGAAATCAAGCTTAAAATCTAGGTTAGATGAGAACTAACACTGCTGAATTCAGATACAAGTCACAATCATTTCAAGCTCCTTTGAAAAACGTACAAAGTACACAATACTGTGTCCCATCTTATATCAATAAAGTCAAACTGGAAAGCTGATTACTAGAGCAGAGAACATTCCCCTATAGGAATGAGCATTCAGTTTGTGATTTCGCTTAGGAAATTATATGCACATAAAGAATGCACACTAAATCAGCTTTGCATGCATAAAACCTCTGAATTAATGCATGTAACACTGATTTACACTTGTCAAAACATTTTTATGTGCTCTAATAAAATTTTACATGCATTAATTTCTGAAACAAACTGGAAACAAAATGTAAGGAGATCGCGTAAAAACTTGATCCATAATGAGCTGAAAACTGTCTATGGACATCCCTACTCCCCTTTCCTAGTATTCAGATATCCTCCAGTATGGCATAGGAAGGAACTGAATGTGAGACCATCCCTTTCACGGACTTCAGTCCTGGTGGCATTTCGTGTAATAGATCACTTTATTTATTACCCAGGAGTGAGAACTGAAAAAAACTAAATTAATTGCTTAGAAAATGTATAGGTTTAAGCCACATTGAGCCTGCAAATAGGTGGGAAAATGTGGGATACAAATGCAATAAATAAATAAATGGCCATGGAAGTTGGTTTGAGAGTTTCTGGCAGCTTTCTGCTCCCTGAGTTAATAATGTATGCAAAGAGAAGAGCATTCAAAAGCAAAGGATGAATATATATTAACTAAAATCCTGATGCAGAAAAATGGTTAAAAACAAGCTGAAAGGGTCGGCTGCAAAGGTTAGGACTTTAAGGGGCCCTTTTAAAAAAGCACAGTAGGCTCTACACACATGCAGCATGCGCCAAAACAAGACTAACTCCAGGCTAGCACCCCCGGTGGTAATTTCAGATCTGGCACGCACCCATACCGCCAGGACAAATAATTTTATTTCCTAGTACACGCAGCATTTCCAGTGTTAATCGGCAGATGGCACATGATGACCGGTCACCGTGCGTGTAGCACATGAGCCCTTACTGCTAGATTAAGGGTTGCATTAAGGGCTCAGGCTGTAAATAGATGTTTGCTGGTTTTAATTTTACCACAGGCTCATTTCCCGGCCAATTGAAAAAAAGCCCTTTTTCCCAGACACGGTAAAAACTGGCCCGGTGCACACAAAAAACAAGCACCCACACTACCGCAGGCCACTTTTTGCCACAGCTTAGTAAAAGGGCACCTAAATATGGTGTGGATGTTGTTTAAAAATACCATTGTGGAAGCCCAGACCAGATGTTTTCCACTTATTAACAAAGTTGGAAAGAAGAGCAAACAACAGCCAGTATGATTAAAAGGTGAAGTGAAAGAGGTTATTAGAGTCAAAAGAGTATCCTTCAAAGAATGGAAAAAGGATCCGAATGAAGAAAATAACAAGCAACATAAGCAGTTTCAAACTAGATGCAAAGCACTGATGAAGAAGGCTATAAGAGAATATGACGAAAAACTTTCCATGGAGCAGTGGCGTTCCTAGGTCAGCTGGCACCTGGGGCAGATCGCTACTGTACACCCCCCCCCCCCCACACACACACACATCACACATCCAACGCATTACCTCCACCTCCCCATTTTACCTCCTGGGGTGCTAGGAGCAGTCGCACAGCTGTCGGCTCTGCCAGTTCCCTGCCCCAGAACAGGAAATAACAGACTTACCCCTCAACTGACCATGTTGATTGATGCATCCCTAGTCCCTTACCCTGCCTAGTTCTCGCTGTTAGTTTCTCCCCTCCTATTTGCTTCTCTTATGCCTGCCTAAGCTTTTAAGGTTGTACTCTTATTTAATTCTCTGTAAGCCACATTGCGCCTGCATGAGTGAGAAAATGTGGGATATAAGCAACAAATAAATAAAAATAAAATAAATAAATAATGTCAGAGGGAGCAGAGAACCGGTGGAGCTGACAACCATGCGACTGCTCCCTGCACCCCCTTGCAGCATGCACCTGGGGCGGACCACCCCCAGCACCCCACCCTTGGCACACCACTGCCATGGAGACAAAAACTCATAGTAACACCTCTTTCAGGTGCATCAGAAGCAGAAAGCCTGTGAGGGAATCCATGGGACCATTACATCATGAAGGAGCACAAGGGGCACTCGGGGAGGACAAGGCCATAGTGGAGAGATTAAATGAATTCTTTGCTTCGGTCTTTACAGAAAATGAGATCTACCTGTACCGGAAATGGTTTTCAAGGTTGATGATGTAGAGGAACTGAAAGAAATCTCTGTCAACCTGAGCCAAATTGACAAGTTAAAGAGTGATAAACACCCAGAGTACTGAAAAAACTCAAACATGAAATTACTGATCTGTTGTTAGTGATCTGTAACGTGTTGTTAAAATCATCCATAAGACCTGAAGATTGGAGGGTGGCCTGTGCTTGCATCCTCTGAGGTTTTTCTTGGATCTGTTCCTGAATCTTCTAGGACTTACTTTGGGTTTTTGGATCCTGTTCCTCCTTCCCCAGGCCTCTCTTTCAAGCTAGAGGTGGGCCCTCCAGACTCCCTTCCTGGGGTTCTTTTCTAGTCCTACCAGGCCTTGCAGCCTGGGACTTGCCAGTCCTTTTTCACCCAGGACCCATCCTGTCCCCCAGCTGGGAGACAGGCTGAGCTTCCCTCTCCTCCACTCTCAGAGCCTACAAACAGAACTCCTTCCTCCTCAACTGCTCGGCTCAGACTGACTGCAAGAGCCTCAGCATGAAGCCCCCCCCCTAGGGTCCACCTTAGGAGTCAGCACTCAAGAAAAAGATCTAGGTGTCATTGTAGACAATATGCTGAAATCTTCTGCTCGGTGTGTGGCAGCAGCCAAAAAAGCAAACAGGATGCTAGGAATTATTAGGAAAGGGATGCAAAATAAGACCAAAAATATTATTATGCCTCTGTATCGCTCTATGGTGCGACCTCACCTTGAGTATTGATTTCAATTCTGGTCACTGTATCTCAAAAAAGACACAGCAGAATTAGAAATGGCTCCAAGAAGAGCAACCAAAATGATAAAGGAGATGGAACTCCTCCCATATGAGGAAAGGCTAAAGAGGTTAGGGCTCTTCAGCTTGGAAAAGAAACAGCTGAAAGGGGATATGATTGAGGTCTATAAAATCCTGAGTGGTGTAGAATGGGTAGAAGTGAATCAATTTTTCACTCATTCAAAAAATACAAAGACCAGGGGAAAGTCAATGAAATTACATGGAAATACTTTAAAAACAAAGTAAATAAAGAATAGTTAAGCTCTGGAACCCGTTGCCAGAGGATTTGGTAACAGTGGTTAGCATATCTTGGTTTTTAAAAGGTTTGGACAAGTTCCTGGAGGAAAAGTCCATAGTCTGTTATTGAGATGGACATGGGGGAAGCCACTGCCTGCCCCAGGACTGATAAAATGGAATGATGCTACTATCTGAGTTTCTGCCAGGTACTTGTGACCTGGACTGTTTGAAGCTGGATAGTGGGCTAGATGGACCATTGGCCTGACCCAGTATGGCTATTCTTATGTTCTTATGGTCTTACTGTAGGCTGTTATTCTGTCCAACTAAAAGGAGTATGTGGATCTCTTGTTTCTCTGATATATGCCATTAAGAATTCAACCAACCTAGTTGAAAAACGGTATAATGTCACATACCCTTAAAGGAAAATCTCTTTTTAATTAAAAAATAACTTGCCTCACAATATAAGGATTTTCTTCTGTGTGACACATACTCAAATACCAACTAATTCCTTCCCTCCCAAAAAGAGACTCAGCTGCTGGTTGGAGTGCTGCCAAAGTATCAACACAGAGAAAACAGCTCTACAGTAAAGTTGTTTTCTCTTTCTAAGGTGCACATCATTAACTTAGAGAACTCTATCACAGACCACCGTGGAAACTGGTGACCAGCTCTAGAGCCTGACCAAAACCAGGATGATCGGTTCTCCCCAAACTGAATCTTCAACCAAAATTGGCTGCTCAGTTTCAGCAGAAACCAAAGCCAAAAATGAAACTGCCTCCCTTGACCTAGACCCGATCCAGATCCAGACCTGGTTTCAGCTCCTCTTCCCGAGCCCACCCCCCTGGCAGCAGCCCCAACCTGGACCTACCTTTTCATTGATGGGCATTGGATTCAGGAGCAACCATACTTGCTCCTGCCCCTGCACACACCTAAGGGATCATTTTTACCCCTGCCAATTTCATGCTCAAGATGGCTGCCGAGACCTCCTGTGGCATTCTTGCGAGACTGCCACTGGAAGTTCCGGAAGCTATTATAAGAGCCAGGCATGTGCAGGAGCAAGAGCAAGCGGGGATGCTCCTGCACTCACAAACCGCCAATGAAAAAGTAGGCCCAGGAAGGAGCTGCCACTGGGAGGGTGAGCTCAAGATGGAGGAACTGCCACTGGGGGGGGGGGGCCTCAGAGAGAGGCCTATCTTCTGCTGGGGGGGGGCAGAGAGTGATTGCACTGGCATCTTCAGTCAAAACCTGAACCCGAATTTCAAGCCAGTTTTGGTATCAAATCCAAAACCCAAACCGAAATTTGGTTGGCCTCTAGCCAGCTCTATGCAAAGAAATGAGATAGTCGCACGCTAACTGATGAGCTCAAGATTAGTACATGAGTCCCTGCCACCTACAAAATAAGTGGCTTTAAGAACCCACATTCTAATGGCTATGAACTAATGGCAGCATTAGAGCATGTTCAAATTAGTGCCCACTATATATTGACGTATTACCAATATTCGTGGAAAATACACAACACAATAGATGATTACTGTATATTCTTTTTCTTCAGACCTCAGAGGTAGACCCAAAAACACTAGAAGGCCCCATGACATCATTTTATATATGGTGATGGGGTTCATACCCTTCTCGTCATAGGTCACAGATGGTTTTTTCTATATAAATTTACGAATATGTTTCTTATAATTTTTTATCATTTTTCAAAAGCTATAAACTTCAGTATCCATAAAGAAATGGTAACAAACTTATTGTACTTAGCTTTTATAGAATCGTGTCAGCTGAAAGAGTAGGGCTGTGCAATAGCTTATGCAGGTTCTTATGAAGCTGATATAGGGCTCCACACTCTTTCAGCTGACACGATTCTATAAAAGCATTAGAGCATGGCCACTAATACCACTAATACCAAAAAATAGAAAATCAACCATTTTACTGCTGAGCTAAGAATGCCTTAACATGCCGGGTAAGACCGCATAAAGGTTCACTAGACCACTTTTTAGCGCTGCTTTATAAAAGGTTCCCTGAGTTTTTTGTTGCCAGCTACATATTATCTTCATAAATCTGACTCTGCATGTATTCAATTGTACCTCATTCTATATCATTTCGACTGAAATAGGTTGACGGAGTCAATAAAGAACATAATAATATAACATGCTCCACCCTTTTTTTAATCACTAGCATATAATCACTGGAAAATGTTCATTATGCATTAGGTGTCAAACTAATCTTTCAAATATTCAAGTTATAAAAATATTTTTTCAATCAACCACAGAATTATCAAACTTGTCAAGGGTATTAGAAGGAGCATACAATTTTGACATGGCATGATTTTAAGATGTTTAAAGGGGCATCGTTAACTCTTTTAGCCTTCATTTTCAACATACTTTGAAAGGCTATGGAGCTCATTTTCAAAAGAGAAAAACTTCCAAAAAGTGGCATAAATCTGCATTTAGACGTTTTTCTGACAAAAATGTCCAAATTGGTATTTTCAAAACCAGTTTTTAGATATTTTTCTATGAAGTCCATCAGAAGTGCATTCAAATCACAAGGGGTGTGTCAGGGGCATGTTGAAGGCGGGATCTGTGCGTTCCTAACGCTTGAACATTTTTCAGCCATAATGGAACAAAACAAAACCGTCCAGGACTAAAACTAAGACATTTTACGTTAGACCTGTTTTTATAACAAACAAGGCACAAAAGGTGCCCTACATGACCTGATGACCACTGGAGAGAATCAGGGGTGGCACCCCAATATCCCCCTCCTACCCCCCACAAATGTGAATACAAATATGATTTAGCAACCTCTATGACTGCCTCAGAGTCAGGTCTATTGGAGCAGCAAGCAGGTCCCTGGAGTAGTGTAGTGGTCAGTGCGGTGCAGTGCACCATGACGTGGGGGACTCTGGTCCCTATCTCCCTCTACCTATCACATTTGTGGTGGAAATTGTGAACCGTCCATTACTCACCAGAAACCCACTATACCCACATATAGGTGCCCCTTTCACCCATAAGGGATACTTTGTACAGCTGTGGGCAGTGGGTTTTGGGGGGCTCAGCAAGCAAAATAAAGGAGCAACAGTGAGATGTGTACCTGGGAACATGTTTTTGAAGTCAACTAGGGTGCCCCATTTATCTCCTGGGATGTCTGGAAGACCAATCTACTAAAAATGTTGGCCCCTCCTACATCCCAATGGCTTGATTTTCCACATTTTTCACTTGGACACTTTTTTTTTAATGGACCAAAAAACAAAACGTCCCAAACACAAAACCATGTTAGAAACAGTATTTTTGAACACAAAAGACATTTTTTCTTTTTGGAAAATGAACTTCTTTCTTATTCAGATTCTGGACGTTTTTTGCAAAATGTCTAAAATTGGACTTAGACGTCATATGGAAAATGCTCCTCCATGTATGCCATTTAATAATGTGAAGTAAAGTTTTGCAGTGAAAGTTTATAGTTTATTATTTTTATTCCACCTTTATAACAAGGCGGATTCCAACAAAACCATACATAATCATAATAACATAAACATAAAACAAAAATACAATAACCCACAAATAGTCAAAAACAATGAATAAAGTCATCCCAGTTCAAAAAATACGCCAACCAAAACAGATAGCTTTTTAATTGCCTTTTAAAGGATGCAGTGTCTGCTTCATCTGCTGCATTACTAAGTAATGCATGATGCATTATTATGCATTAACTGTAAGGTGGAATTCATTCTCACTTCCTGCTAATTTCCTGTTCTGTTCCAAATTAAGGGGCCCTTTTACCAAGCTGCCCTTTTACCATGCACTAGCACATGCTTACCGCTGCTTACAATGGAACACCGCAACACATGCAGAGACATCCCACAGTGGGGGTCCAAGAAAACAGAAAGGCAAACGATCTGCGAACTCCAAGATGAAAAACAACAAAGCAGATCAGTAAAAGATAAACACAAATTTATTAAATGAAAACCAAATGTACATATCAGCCCGATACAGGCCGTGTTTCGCCCAGCAGGGCTGCGTCAGGGGCTACACAATGATCCTTTATTATCAGAGTCAGTAAATATGTAAATCGATGAAAATAAATGTATGGGAGACTGAGATCATAGATCTTCTCAATTATATGGTAAAAAAACAGCTCAAACTGAATATTCATAAAAAGTGGTGACGTGGAACCCGTCAAGCACTCTCGCGACTCTTTAAAAGCTGAGGTATCCCACAGTACTTTTGACATGTGTGCATGCTACCAAATTTATTTTTACACTGAGAGGGCATGTCTGGAGGCAGAAAGTGGGTGTGTCTATGCTAATCAATTAGTGCAGAGGTTTTCAACCCAGTCCTTACCCAGCCAGTCAGGGGTTTCAGGATATCTCCCGAATTCAATGGGGATATCATAAAAACCCCGACTGGCTGGATGTGACCCGAAGACTGGGTTGAAAACCCCTGAGTTAGCGCAACCAGATTGCTGCATGCTAACTAATTAGCGCAGCATTAGCATGTGAGCTCTTACCACCTACAATATATGTGGTGCTAAGGGCTCATATGCTAATCTTTTTTAATGGCCGCATGCTAATGGAAAAATTAGCGCATGGCTATTAATGATTTCCTATATATGAAGGTCCTCTTTTTATAATTCAATTTACGTAGTTATTTTGATAAAAGCAATTTGGTATATGAGGTTTAATCTGCTAACATTGTTTGATTATGCCTCTACTAGCCGTTGAGCCCGTAAAAATGGGCTAGTAAAGCAAGGGGGTTTGAAAGCCCCCCCCCCCCCCCCCCGGATAGGTCGCCTCCGCCCCTCCCCCCCCCCCCCCCCCCGGAGTCCCCTCCGCCACCCCTCCATCCGGGCCGGCTACGTGGCTTCAGTATTCAAACCGCCAGAACGCAGCACACAGCTCATCTGAGCTGCCGTCGGCCTTCCTTCGTTCTTTTCTGTGTGTGTTCCGCTCTCGTGTGACGTAACGTCGGCAACGGCGGGACACAGGCAGGTAAGGAAGGCCAACAGCAGCTCAGATGAGCTGTGTGCTGCGTTCCGGCGGTTTGAATACTGAAGCCACGTACCCAGGCTGGGTGGAGAGTGGGTGGTGGTGGCGACTCTGGGTGGGTGGGGGGAGCGGTAGCGGCAACCCTGGGGGGGAGCGGTGGCGATGGCGGTTCCCTCACTCGCAGGTGCGCAGGTTCCCTCTCTGTCATGCCCCCGTCATCACATATTGACGCGGGGGCGGGACAGAGAGGGTCTCTACTGCGCATTTGCAAGTGAGTACGCCTCTTGCCATTTATATGTTTGATTGGTGGGATCTGTGTGAGATCAATTTTGACAATGGTGTTTGTAAAAGTCAATCTAAAATCCTATTTGTAGAGTAAACACCATAAGAACCCAAGAATCACTATACTTGTCCATAATAGTCTAATATCCTGTTTTAAACAGTTGCCAATCCAAGTCACAAGCACCTGGCAGGATCTTAATGCTACTTACCCCCAGGAATAAGAAGTGGCTTTCCCAAAGTCTACAACAATAACAGTTTATGGATTTTTCCTCCAGGAATTGTCCAAACCTTTTTCCAACTCAGCTATCATAAGCACATAAGCACTGCCATACTTGGACAGTATCCTCTTTCCAACAGTGGCCAATTCAGGTCACAAGTACCTGGCAAAATCCCAGAACAGTAAAGCAGATTTAATGTTTCTTATCCTAGAATAGGCAGTGGATTTTCCTAAGTCCATCTTAATAATGGCTTACTGACTTTTCTTTTAGGAAATTATCCAAACCATTTCTCTGGCAACGAATTCCAGAGTGTAATTACTCACTGGATGAAGAAATATTTTCTCTGATTCATTTTAAATTTACTACTTAGTAGCCTCTTTGCATGCCCCCTAGTTCTAGTATTTTTGGAAAGAGTAAACAAGCAACTCACATCTACCTATTCCACTCCACTCAGTATTTTATAAACCTCTATCATATCTCCCCTCAGCTGTCTCTTCTCCAAGCTGAAGAGCCCTGGCTGCTTTAACCTTTCCTCATAGGGAAGTTGTCCCATCCCCTTTATCATTTTCATCACCCTTCTCTGTACCTTTTCTAATTCCACTATATCTTTTTTGAGATGCAGTGAACAGAACTGCATATAGTATTCGAGGTGTAGCCGCACCATGGAGTAATACAAAGTATTATAACATTCTCAGTTTTGTTTTCCATTCCTTTCCTAATAATTCCTAACATTGTATTTGCTTTCTTAGCCGCTGGTGCACAATGAGCAGAGTTTCAACATATCATCAACAATGACACCTAGATCCCTTTCCTGGGTGGTGACTCCTAATGTGGAATCACGTAACTGTGGTTTGAGTTACTCTTTCCCACATGCATAACTTTGCACTTGCTCACATTAAAAGTCATCTCCCATTTGAATGCCCAGTTTCCCAGTTTCAAAAGGTCCTTTTAAGTAGAGGAGTGTGGTAGCCGTGTTAGTCCACTCTTAAGGTTATCAATAGAAATCAAACAAAATAAAACACGGAAAAGAAAATAAGATGATACCTTTTTTATTGGACATAACTTAATACATTTCTTGATTAGCTTTCGAAGGTTGCCCTTCTTCCTCAGATCGGAAATAAGCAAATGTGCTAGCTGACAGTGTATATAAGTGAAAACATTCAAGCATTACTATGACAGTCTGACAGGGTGGGAGGAGGGGGGTGGGTAGGAAGTATGCATGGGGACATCAAAGCATATCATTGATATTCTAACAGGGTGGGTGTGGATAGGTGAGGGGAGGGTGATCAACAGAGACATACAGCTTTATGGTTTATAATGGGCTAGGAACCCCAGATCCTTGTTAAGTCCTTTCTGTTGGGTGTTAAAATATTCAATCATTCTGACTTCAAAGGTCTTACGTTCTTGTATGGTTTTAAAGTTACCTTTGAGGATTCTCACTGTGAAGTCACTGGTACAGTGTCCTGGTCCTGTAAAATGTTGACCAACAGGCGTGGGAACCCTGCTGGCACCAGTATTGTTCATATGATGTCTATGCAAATTGAATCTTGTCTTAAGCATCTGGCCTGTTTCTCCAATATAGCATCCTTCGTTACATTTTTTACACTGAATGATATATACCACATTGGAAGATGAGCAAGTGAAAGATCCCTTTATGTTGAATATCTTTCCTTTGTGGATGACTTTGGGGTCCTGTGAAATATTTTGGCAGATATTCCCATCCCCACCAGTACTGGCCTTCCGACAGCCACCCAATTTAAAACACAAGCTAATCAGAAGTAAACTTCCTTCACAGACTGAAAAGGAACAGAAGGGCACACTTCCCTGTAATTTATCCAGTTGCAAACTATGCCAAAATATTTCACAGGACCCCAAAGTCATCCACAAAGGAAAGATATTCAACATAAAGGGATCTTTCACTTGCTCATCTTCCAATGTGGTATATATCATTCAGTGTAAAAAATGTAACGAAGGATGCTATATTGGAGAAACAGGCCAGATGCTTAAGACAAGATTCAATTTGCATAGACATCATATGAACAATACTGGTGCCAGCAGGGTTCCCACACCTGTTGGTCAACATTTTACAGGACCAGGACACTGTACCAGTGACTTCACAGTAAGAATCCTCAAAGGTAACTTTAAAACCATACAAGAACGTAAGACCTTTGAAGTCAGAATGATTGAATATTTTAACACCCAACAGAAAGGACTTAACAAGGATCTGGGGTTCCTAGCCCATTATAAACCATAAAGCTGTATGTCTCTGTTGATCACCCTCCCCTCACCTATCCACACCCACCCTGTTAGAATATCAATGATATGCTTTGATGTCCCCATGCACACTTCCTACCCACCCCCCTCCTCCCACCCTGTCAGACTGTCATAGTAATGCTTGAAGGATTTCACTTATATACACTGTCAGCTAGCACATTTGCTTATTTCCGATCTGAGGAAGAAGGGCAACCTTCGAAAGCTAATCAAGAAATGTATTAAGTTATGTCCAATAAAAAAGGTATCATCTTATTTTCTTTTCCATGTTTTATTTTGTTTGATTTCTATTGATAACCATAAGGTCCTTTTGCAATTTTTCACAATCTTCTTGCGATTTAACAACTTTGAATACCGCGGAGGGGCAGGGAAACCCGTATTTTCAAAACAAGATGGACGTCCATCTTTCATTTTGAAAATACCGTCATGGACGTCCAAATCCTTAAATTTGGTCATCCTTAGAGATGGACGTCCCTAGACATGGTCGTTTCTGATTTTCAGCGATTTATGAAACCAAGGACGTCCATCTGAGAAACAACCAAATGCAAGCTTTTTGGTCATGGGAGGAGCCAGCATTTATAGTGCACTGGTCCCCCTGACATGCCAGGATACCAACTGGGCACCCTAGGGGACACTGCATTGGACTTCATAAATTGATCTCAGGTACATAATTCTCTTACCTTGTGTGCTGAGCCCCCAAAAACCCACTCCCCACAACTGTACACCACTACCATAGCCCTTATGGGTGAAGGAGGGCACCTAGATGTGGGTACAGTGGGTTTGTGGTGGGTTTTGGAGGGCTCGCTGTTTCCTCCACAAATGTAACAGGTGGGGGGATGAACCTGGGTCCGCCTGTCTGAAGTGCACTCACCCACTAAAACTGCTCCAGGGACCTGCATATTGCTGTCAAGGACCTGAGTATGACATCTGAGGCTGGCATAGAGGCTGGCACAAAATATTTTGAAAGATATTTTTTGACGGTGGGAGGAGGTTAGTGACCACTGGAGGAGTAATGGGAGGTCATCCCCGATTCTCTCCGGTGGTCATCTGGTCAGTTCAAGCACCTTTTTCTGCCTTAGTCGAAAGAAAAGCAGGTCCGGCTGAAAACAACCAAGTCCAAGTGTTCGTCAGGGACGTCCTTCTTTTTTTCGATTATAGGTCAAGGACGTCCAAGTGTTAGGCACGCCCAAGTCCCGCCTTCGCTACACCTCCGACACGCCCCCTTGAACTTTGGCCATTCCTGCGATGGAGTGCAGTTGGGGACATCCAAAATTGACTTTCGATTATACTGATTTGGACGTCTCTGGGAGAAGGACGTCCATCTTCCGATTTATGTCGAAAGATGGGCGTCCTTCTCTTTCGAAAATGAGCACAATAGTGTCAGCAGCAACTGCAATTATCTCAATAATTATTGCCATCTCTAGATCATTATAAATCCTCTTGCAATGAGTTCCAAAATTTAACTAGGCATTGAGGGGCCCTTTTACTAAGACGCATAGATGCCTACATACATAGAATGCACATCAAATTAGAACTACCGCCCAGCTATCACGTGCCCTGGGCAGTAATTCAAATTTTGATGTGCATCCAAAACGCGCGGCAGAAAGTAATTTCTATTTTTCTATCACGTGGTGCTAACTGGGTGGTAATCGGCAGTGTACACATGATGACAATTACCACCTGGTTAACGTGTGAGACCTTACTGCTAAGTCAATGGTTGGCAGTAAGGTCTCAGGCCCAAAATGGATGGGTGCTGATTTTTTTATTCTGCCGCACGTCCATTTTCGAGAAAAAAAAAGGCCTTTTAAGCACAAGCGCTGAAAAGTGAACCTGCACACATCCAAAACACATGCCTACACCAGCACAGGCAATTTTTCGGTGCGCCTTAGGAAAAGGGCTCCTGAGTGAAAAAATTATTTTCTCCTATTCATTTTAAATGTACTAATTTGTGGACTCATGGCATGTCCTCTAGTCCTTGTACTTTTTGAAATGGTAAACAATTTGCATGTACCTGTTCCACTCCACTCAAAATTTTATAAACCTCGGCTGTCTTTTCTCCAAGCTGCAGAGCCCCAATCTATTTAGCCTTTCCTCATACAAAAGTTATTCCATCCCCAGTATCATTTTGGTCACCCTTCTTTGTACCTTTTCTAATTCCACGATATCTTTTTTGAGATGCTGTGACCAGAACTGTACACAATACTCAAGATGTGGTTGCACCATGGATCAATATAGAGTCCATATGATATTCTTTGTTTTATTCTCTATTCTTTTTCTAATAATTCCCAATATTCTTTTTTGTTTTTTGACCTCACCACTGCAGAGTTTTGATGAAACATGAACCTTGTGTCTAGGGCAACTAGAAGAGCCGTGAAATGGCATCCACACTAGAACAGTAACTCCCTCAAGCTGGTATGCTTATATCATGTAACTGAAGACATGGTACAAAAACGAGTTGATGTTCCAAAGAAAACATTGTCCCACGTAAAATTTGTCACTAAAAGACCCTTTTACAAAGGTGAAGTAGAAAAACAAAGGTGGGGGGGGGGGGGGTTGCTTAGCAAATCCTAATGAAAAACTATCCTATATGATAAGCCCATTTTTATTGCAACTATAAAACAGGCCTTTTTATTTTTTTATTTTTCCCATTCCCATGCTAATTTTTCCATTAATGCATGGGCTCGGCAAAAATATTAACATGAGGGTGCTTACTGCAGTGCCGTAGCAAGGGCGGCTGTGACCTGGGGCAGTTTGCCGCTGCGCACCCCCCCCCCCCCCCCCCGAGTGCAGCACGACACCCCCCCCCCCCCCCCCTTGGCGCAAATTCTTACCTAGTGGCGTAGGAAGAGAGGGGCGGGAGGGCCGACCCGCCCCGAGTGCACCCCTCAGCGGCGTGCACCCAGGGTGGACCGCCCCTCCCACCCACCCCTTCCTATACCACTGGCTTACTGCCTTCTAATGTGAACAGGCTAGCTCAGTGTTCTTCAATGCAAGGCCCAGGGGACAATGGCGACCCATGGAGACCTCTGGGGCAGCCCCCATCCTCATTTAAAGTGGGCTTGAAGGGATAACGTCATTGTCACTTGCTAGTAAGCAATGTCACAGCCCCACATCGGAAGATATTTTCCTGCTCTCCTTTAGCTCGTTTAGATTCAAAATGTCCCTGAATTAAAAAGAGAAGACCACTGAACTAGCTGGTTAGTGCTTCCACGCTCATTCCTCACCCATGCCATGCTACCTCCCAAAAACATAATTCCAAAAATTAAATAGCACATAATTAGCATGTGCAAACAAAGAAATTACCACAGGATGCTTCAGTGTGTCTTACAGTAAGCTTTTTTCAGGGGCCCTTTTATGAAGCAGCAGTAAACCCAACATGGGAAGTACCGCCAGGCTACCGCAACAGCCGGCAGTAGTTCCCTCCCTCAGCACGCGCCATTTCTGGTGCTGCAAAACTATTTCAAATTTTGTAGCGCCAGTGTGTACCCAGTGACAATCCCCGGTTACCATAGGGTTAGCACGAGAGCCCTTACCACATCTAAATAGGTGGCGGTAAGTACTCCCTCCTGAAAAGGTCGCACGGCAAGTGATTCACTTGCCGCATGGCCATTTCTTTAAGAAAAGGTAAACCTGCCTTTTAGCCACTGCGGTAAAAGGGGGCCTCAGAGTGCGTCAAAAACAAGTGCTGACGCCAGGGCAAGCCCCTTTTTGCCACAGCTTCGTAAAAGGACCCCTTAGCACACCTTAGTAAAAGGTGCCCTAAGATCACTATAAAATTGCATCACCTGGTTAAGTAACAACATTTCGGGGCCCTTTTACTAAAGGGCAGTGGCGATCCTAGCCCCGGCATGACACCCGGGGTGGATCGCCGATGCGCCCCCCCATGGCGAAATGACCCCCCCCCCAGGTGCACGTCGCCGGGGGGGGTGCTACGGCGCGCGCCTGTCAGCTGAGTTCGCTGACTTCGCTAACTTCGCTGCAGCTCCCTCTGCCCCGGCCGGAACAGGAAGTAACCTGTTCCGGGGCAGAGGGAGCTGCAGCGAAGTTAGCGAAGTCAGCGAACTCAGCTGACAGGCGCACACCGCGGCACCCCCCCCCAGCGGTGTGCACCCAGGGCGGACCCCCCCCCCTTGGTACGCCACAGCTATAGGGTTGCCCAACGTGGGTGCTGGCGGTAGTTCCACTCCCAGCACACGCCATTTTTGATGCTAGCAGAAATATTTTTAAAATATTTCCACAGGGAGTTACCCAGCAGTAATCAGGCAGCATTACTGCCACCTCAGTGGGCAGCAGTAACTGCTCCTTCCAAAATGGCCACATGGCAAGCGTGAACTTACCACACAGCCATTTCATTTGCTTATTTTCACCCGCTGCAGTGAAAGGGGCCCTGGCACCAGGGCTGCCGAGAGACTGGGCTGGGCCCGGGGCAAGGCCACCCCCGGGGCCCCACCCCCGCTGCCCCCGCTGTCGCCGCCACCACCCCCCTCTGCCCGCCACCGGGCTGAGCCCCCTGCATTGAAATCACAGCGCCTCTCACATCCGTGTGAAAGCGCTGCAGGCAGCAGATCGCCTCCCTTCGGCCCTCCTTCCCTCCTGGTGTCCCGCCCTCGCAGAAGTTACGTCAGACGAGGGAGGGACACAGGGAGGGAAGGAGGCCCGAAGGGAGGCGATCTGTTGCCCTGCTGCCTGCAGCACTTTCACACGGAGCTGAGAGGTGCTGTGATTTCAATGCAGGGGGCCCTGCTCGGTGGCAGACGGTCGACGACGGAGGGCGGGTGGGACTGTGGCGGGCCCGGGGAATTTTGTCCTCCCTGCCCCCCCTCTCGGTGGCTGTGCCTGGCACACAGCAAAAATGGCCACTAGCGCAGGGCCCCCCCTTACCGCAGCTTAGTAAAAGGGCCCCTACATGAACTATTTTCCCAAAAAATCAAGTTACAGGTAAGAATTAAAACTTTCTAAATGTATGGTCCATAGGAATGGTCTGTCAAGCAAAACAATCTGTAGTAGGTTTCTATAAGCAAAAATCCTTGGATTATATGTTGAAACCTTTTGAGTAAAGGAGATGGATTTTTACGTGCCTCGGTAAAATCATGGGGCCCTTTTATTAAGCTATTGCTAAAAAGTGGCCTCCACTGGGCTTTCATTTTCACTCAGGCCATTTTTAGTGTAGCTGTACAAGTGACGCATTTCCTGTTTCCCACATTAATGGCTTTGCGCTAATTTCCCAATTTGCACATGGCCGTTAATGCGGGAGCCCTTACCAATACCTACTTACTAGGCACTAAGGGCTCCCACACTAATCATGCATTAATCGATTAGCGCACAGCAGTGCAGCTGAGCTATCTGATAAGCATTGGACATGCCTACTCTCTGCCCCAAACATACCACCAGCACTAAAAAAATTCATTTCTATTTTTTAGCCTGTGGGTTGCTCGCACTGAAAACATGGCATGCCTCAGAGTGCCCCATGCTAGTGAATTTTAACCTGCAATACGTGCTTACCACAGCTTAGTAAAAGGATCCCCTATGTGCTTCTAAGTCTACAGTTCTTTGGGGGGGGGGGGGTAGTATGAGTAAAGCGACCCTGGCGGAAGATGAGACGGGCAGCAGAGTTTTGAACCGACTGGAGAGGGGAGAGGTGACTAAGTGGGAGGCCAGCAAGAAGCAGATTGCAGTAGTCTAAACGAGAGGTGACAAGGGTGTGGATGAGGGTTTTGGTAGAGTGCTCGGAAAGAAAGGGGCCCTCTTGAGTATGTGTTTAATTGCATTCTAAGAGATAGTTTATTATGGTCTTTAAAAGTGTGTAAGTTTTCTCCAGTAAATCTAATTCTATGCTAATATCAATATTTCTTTTAGTAAGTCTTATTTTCACCACTGACATTTTGTACAGAGTAAGGATGTCAGTGGTGAAAATAAGACTTACTAAAAGAAATATTGATATTAGCATAGAATTAGATTTACTGGAGAAAACTTACACACTTTTAAAGACCATAATAAACTATCTCTTAGAATGCAATTAAACACATACTCAAGAGGGCCCCTTTCTTTCCGAGCACTCTACCAAAACCCTCATCCACACCCTTGTCACCTCTCGTTTAGACTACTGCAATCTGCTTCTTGCTGGCCTCCCACTTAGTCACCTCTCCCCTCTCCAGTCGGTTCAAAACTCTGCTGCCCGTCTCATCTTCCGCCAGGGTCGCTTTACTCATACTACCCCTCTCCTCAAGACCCTTCACTGGCTCCCTATCCATTTTCGCATCCTGTTCAAACTTCTTCTACTAACCTATAAATGTACTCACTCTGCTGCTCCCCAGTATCTCTCCACACTCGTCCATCCCTACACCCCTTCCCGTGCACTCCGCTCCATGGATAAATCCTTCTTATCTGTTCCCTTCTCCACTACTGCCAACTCCAGACTTCACGCCTTCTGTCTCGCTGCACCCTACGCCTGGAATAAACTTCCTGAGCCCCTACGTCTTGCCCCATCCTTGGCCACCTTTAAATCTAGACTGAAAGCCCACCTCTTTAACATTGCTTTTGACTCGTAACCACTTGTAACCACTCGCCTCCACCTACCCTCCTCTCTTCCTTCCCGTTCACATTAATTGATTTGATTTGCTTACTTTATTTATTTTTTGTCTATTAGATTGTAAGCTCTTTGAGCAGGGACTGTCTTTCTTCTATGTTTGTGCAGCACTGCGTATGCCTTGTAGCGCTATAGAAATGCTAAATAGTAGTAGTAGTAGTAGCAGACTTTCTGGTATTAAGGTTTTAAAAAGGTTTCCTCTCTCCCTTCTAGCATTTCCACGGATCAGCCTAATTCAGCTGCAAAGTTCATCGTTTTAAAGTAGTTTTGCTGAGCTGGACTTTGTTATAATACCAAGCTCTTTAAGTTTTCCCTAAAAATGAAAAAAAAAACCTGTGACAGGGTCCTGTGTATCAGCCTAATTCAGCTGCAAAGTTTATCGTTTTAAAGCAGCTTTACTAAGTTGGACTTTGTTACAATACCAAGCTCTTTAAGTTTTCCCTAAAAATGAAAAAAAAAAGTTGTGGTAACAATATGTTGCCTTGGTTGGGTCCTGTGTAACTCTAGACAGTCCTGTCCCCCGCTGCTATGGCGGGCCAAAGCTGGTCTGGTCCGGAGGAAGGTCTATTTACTGCTTTGAACTAATCTAAAACCAAATTAGGGGTGGTCAGGGCCTGTGAGCGAAAAAAAGCAGGGAGACCAGAATAGGACTGAGAGTATGAAGGAGAAGAAGGGGGGAAATCACAGAGGAGCCAGAAGTGGGAGAGAGAGAGAGAGAGAGAGAGAAGGGGAAGAAGGGAGAGTGGAATCAGAGGAAGCGGGAGTGGAAGGTGAGGGGTGGAGTAAAGGATGGTGAGTGGAAACAGCAGGAGTGAGGGGCAGTAAATCACAGAGGAACAGCTAAAAGGAATTGCGGGGAAAATCATAGAGGCGAGAGCGGATTGGGGGGGAGGGGGTTAGAGTAGGGGGAGGGAGTGGGGAGCAGTAAATCTCAGAGGAGGAAGGGATGGTGAAATGAGGAGGGCAGCTGGAGCAGCCAAGGGTGGGGAGAAGATGGCAGTGTGGGCTTGTAGTCAGCAGTGGCTACTCACTCGTCATGGCCCTTGGAGAGCTGGAATAGGGTCCGCCAGGCCTGCACTGCTGCCACCAGCACTGCCAACAGCCCGGTGAAGATGCTGAACCTGCAGGCGGACTCCGGCCCCCACTCGTCCACGGTAAAGCGGGAACGCTCCACCGTCACGTTCACGTTCAGCCACATGCCCTCGGTGAAGAGCAGGCACTTGCCCTGGAAGTCGTCGCCATTCTCGGCCAGGGGCACCAGCGCGATGAAGCTGAAGAGGAAGGCCAGGACGTGGAAGATGCATTGGGCGAAAAGGAAATTGTTAAGCGCCATGTTCTGCGGCTCTGGCAGGCGTCGGGCTGAGGCTGCGCAATGGGATCTTAGCAGTGTGCCAAAGACCTCCTGCTCCTGCTAATGCCCGATTGAATAAGAGCATCGACCGATGTCGAATATAAATTCATAGCGGAGACGAACAGCACAAGCCTGAATCCAGTGAAAAAAAAAACAAGGCTGCGAGAATGACCTGAATGAGCTACATAGCAGGCGTGTAAGTCAATGCAGTGTCCGAGAGCATTCCCACTTCAGCACCATGGAAAGCGCCCACCAGCGATCTATTCCCCAGAGTCGAGCAGCACTTTTTGGGCTGAACCCTGCCCTACCTGGCTGTGTTTTACTGTATGTTCTCTCGCATTGACCTAGCCCTTTGAAACGTCTCTCCGGCAGCAATAACAATAATTATTGCAATGAAATTGCATGTTTAATGTTATGTTGATATTTTGTTCTGCATCTAGAATAGTAGCTCAGCAAAATGTCTGACTGGAGTCTTTAGATGTTATGATCGCTTTTAAAGAATCAGCATCAGTATACGATGATGCTTTGTTATGTTCGTCTTTGGAAAAGTACTTCCAGGGACTCATGTTTTCTGCAGAAGTCTACAATACAAATAATATATATATATATAAGTTGTGTACTAAGAGGAGACTATCTGCTTTGATTATTCTTTGCACCTCCCTGAAAAAAGTTAATTCCTTCAGCTGGTGAAAAATGGAAGCAATTGATACAATAAAAGTATATCGTCTGCAGGTAGTCTGTTGACTTTTAAATCTATATCTCTACACGAATTTACCTAGAGGGATGATAATTTTATAACAGGTTGCCTAGCAGGTGCTGCTGGTAGGTGCATTCTTGCACAGGTGGTCAAAGAGGGGAAATTTCAACCCAAAAATCCTGTTACCCTGAACACTCACAATCGTATCAAAACAACAGTGCATCAGTCAACTCTTGTAACTTTAAATTTATTCACTAAACCAAATGTCCAATAAGTTAAATTCATGGTTAAGTGAATAAATCTAAAATCACAAGAGTTGGCTGACAAACTAGACTTTGTTGTTTTGATAATAACATTGGTGACAGAAAAGGACCAACTGCCATGTCAAGTCTGACCACTTATTCTTCTCCATACTACCCAAAATATATTACACAGATCAAAATGCCAGTTTCACTAACATACAAACTACACTCTATCGAGCAAAACTTATATATGGGTTGCATAGACTGTGACCACATATTTGTTTGTTTTTTCCCATAATCCTCCATTTCACTCCATTCTTCTGAGTAGGTGAGCATATAAGGTCCTCATTTTACCTCTCACCCTGCATTCCTCCCCTCCTATATTCAACTGCAAGGCCCTGTATTTTTTTTATTTTTTTGCTATAATATTCCAAAAGGTAGACAATTGGTTCTGGCTTTAGATTTGTGCACAGTAACTGTGACCATTCTGCACTTCAGTCACTGTGAGAACATGATGATGATGCTAATATATAGGAGAACCTTTAAGAACTTCTCTGCCAAGTACATCTCCATGGGTTTTTGCCTGTATTGGTCACTGTTGGAAACAGGATGCTGGCCTAGATAGACCATTGGTCTGACCCAGTATAGATATTCTTGTGTTCTTAAGTTCGTATGATATGACATCTAAATCCGATTTTGGATGTTTTGCTAAAAACATCCAAAAATCCAGTAGCGAAAATGGCCATTTTCAAACCACAAAAATGTCCAACCTTTTGTTTCAAAAATGGCCATCTATCTTTTAGGACCATTTTAGGGGGAACAAAAGTCCATAGGAAAATGGCCAAAATCAAGCCATTGGGATATATGTGGGGGCATCTCAGCAGAGCACTGGACACACACATCCCAGCAGAGGAGGCACTCCAGTGGACTTCACATAAAAGATCTCAGGTACACATCTCACCATTACCTTCTTATAATGTATCTTGAGTCCCCCAAAACCCATCAAAATCCTACCATACCCAATTGCACACCACTACAATAGCATTTATGCCAGTAGGTGTCACCTATATGTAAGTACAGTAGTTTTTGGTGGGTTTTGGAGAGCTCATACTTTCCATCACAAGTGTACTAGTTGAAGTGGGATATGAGCCTTCAGTCCACTGTACTAACCACTAGGCTACTCCAGGGACGTGCCTGCTGCTCTATTAGAATTGGCCATAACATCTCAAGCTGTCATAGGGGCCGGTATTTACTGTTTCTTTCACATCTTTGGGGAGGAAGGGGGTCAGTGACCAATGGGGGAGTAAGAGGGGTTATGCCTTAAACAGTGGTCATTTAGGGCACCTTTTGTTCACTTAGTTGTGATTAAAACAGATCTAGACAAAAAGTCTTAATTTTGGCCCTAGATATTTTCATTTTGTTCCATTATTGCAAAACAATGTCTATCTTTTAGTGCTACTACTACTACTACTACTATTTAGCATGTCTATAACACTACAAGGCATACACAGCGCTGCACAAACATAGAAGAAAGACAGTCCCTACTCAAAGAGCTTACAATCTAATAGACAAAAAATAAAGTAAGCAAATCAAATCAATTAATGTGTACAGGAAGGAGGAGAGGAGGGTAGGTGGAGGCGAGTGGTTACAAGTGGTTACGAGTCAAAAGCAGTGTTAAAGAGGCGGGCTTTCAGTCGGGCTTTCAGTCTAGATTTAAAAGTGGCCAAGGATGGGGCAAGACGTAGGGGCTCAAGAAGTTTATTCCAGGCATAGGGTGCAGTGAGACAGAAGGCGCGAAGTCTGGAGTTGGCAGTAGTGGAGAAGGGAACAGATAAGAAGGATTTATCCATGGAGCGGAGTCACGGGAAGGGGTGTAGGGAAGGATGAGTGTGGAGAGATACTGGGGAGCAGCAGAGTGAATACATTTATAGGTTAGTAAAAGAAGTTTGAACAGGATGAAAAAACGGATAGGGAGCCAGTGAAGCGACTTGAGGAGAGGGGTAGTATGAGTAAAGCGGAATTAGAAAAAGTACAGAGAAAGGCAGCAAAAGTGATGCTCATGTCCTGCCCAAAACACACCTCCAACATACCTCCCTGAAATTTGGGCAAACTGGAGCAGAACATTTGTAATCAGTGTGTTGAAAATTGCAATTTGGATGCTTTTGAGAGATAAATGTCTTTCTGCAAATTTATGACTTTTTTAATGTTTTCTTATTTTGAAAATGAGCCCCAAAGACTCTCAGGGGGAGATTCAGTAAATGGCACCCAAAGTTAGGCGCTGGGAAGATCTGCGCTAAACTAGTGTTTTGCAAAGACAGCTCTGTGCAGAGTACCCTTTGTAGAATACTAGCTTAGCACTGATCTTACACCTAACTTTAGGCATGAGCACAGACGCCTCCTGAAACCTGATATAAATGTTGGTGCACAGCTAATAGCCATTGGGAGCAAAAATGACACTGTTCTGTAACATTGTGCCAAAATTCAGGGAATGTCCTTGACCTGCTTATGCCCCTCCTATGGCCACACTGCCTTTTGCGTTACGCACCATAAAATTTAGGCAGACATTTTATAGAATAGGGTAATTCCTTATGAGTGTCAATTAATACCATTTATTGCTTATTAACAGCTCACTCACTAATCAGTTTGCATGTGGACCTTGGATTTGCACCCAAATTTGCACACCCAACTTTGGGTGACCTTTATAGAATCGGGGGCTGATGTAATTTGTGCCTCTACTGAGTAGCACGAGCTACATCAGGATATATCCATATCCTTTGGCGCAAAAAAGAAACAATCTTTTTCCTGAAATATAATCTCATTAGTATATTCAAGTCTTGTTCAAATACAAAACTGTCAAGATCGCACGTTTTTGTATCTCTTCCATATAACTTTCTAAAATAGCTGAAAACTCCAAAGATTGCTCGTTAGATGCTTCCCTTCATTTCTTCCTTCAAGGTAAAAAATAAGTCTTGGTAAAGGGAGGCAGTGAAGATCCTGCCATCTCTAAGACATCTACAATATATTTCTTTCCAAGTGTCCACAAGTGTTTGACCAAGAAGTTTGGGAAGTTGAGAACTCTCAAATTCAAATGTCTCATATAATTTTCCATTTGTTCCAACTTTCTATGAATAACAAATTTATCTTTAATCAGTACATTCACTACAGTTTGAGTTTCAGCTATTTTCTGCTCTGAGTCATTAAGTTTATCTTTAAACTCTTGTGCAAGACTTTCCTACGTCTGAGATAATACTCCAGCCATTTGAGCCAACGAGGTAATATCTGCTGAACACTTTGTAATAGAAGTCTCCATTTTAAGCAACCTTTGCCAGATGATATACAATGAAACCTTAGAGCCAGACACAGATGGCACAATACCTGATAAGTCAAAAGTTCCAAAATTACCCTCCATAGAAATTACACCTTGTTTCAACGCCAAGAGGCTTCCTCCTCAAACCAAGAACTGCTGGAATCCCACTTCAGTCATCCCCATCTCAGCTAACAAGCTGTCCTGGGATGGCTGAACAACAGCAGACTAGCTAACTTTCGTGGCACCTCTGTGTCTGTGTCTCCCAACTGCAGCACTGCTAGCACTTCCAGAGTCAACAAGGAGGGTCTGGGATAGGAGTGATCACACAGGCTGGAGAATTCCCTGCCTCCAAACAGTTCCGTGTCTCCACCATATGACCTGTAGTGGAGGCCAGGCCTGGGTATGTGTCAAGGAGAGGCTGAGTGAATTTTGTGATTAAAAGTACCATGTCTGCAAATGGATACTTCCAGGCCTTGCCTCTGTGCTTAGGAGCCATAATAGAAGGTAAACAAAAACAAAAGTAATGCAAAGACATCTCTCAGCTCCACTTCAGTAAGTCACTTCCATCTTAGCTCCACTTAATGGAAGCAATTCTGTAAACAGGCATCTAGAATTACACACTGCTGGAGCACATCATTGGCGCCAATAATCTACAGTGACACAAGCATATTAGTTGTACAGGTACAGAAATCTCACTCATACCCACCTGTACCCGATAAGATCCATTCCATCCCCACCCATCCCCACAATTAATCTCCATTCCCACCCTTACCCACAGGAGTGTCCCACGCCTCAGTCTGGTGTTCCGGCTGCCTCTCTGGGCGTTCCAAGCCTCATTTTGCTGCTCTAATTGCCTCTCTCAGTGCATTCCAAGCCTCATTCTGGAGTCACTAGAGATTTTGACAACATTTTTGTAGGAATCCCACAGTAACTTCTTCCGCAGAATTCCTGCAATCCCCGTTCCCATGCAGCTCTTTAATGTATATACATTAGGTGCAATTCTATAAAGTAGCACCTAAGTGTTATAGCATATTACTGTAAGGCATACACATGGGCAATGCATAGGTAGGCCATGGGCAGGTCACCAATCAGTTGCACGCATTGATTGATGCACCTAGGCACATCCACTTACACCAGCTATTAACTTGGTGTAAGTGATCACGCATAAGTTTTGACATGCCAAAGCTGGTTTGTACTAGTATTCTAAAATGATTTAGGCAAGCCTTGGTGCTGTTATAGAAATGGGACCCAGCACACTGCATTGTGGCACATGATTTGAGGCTCCCAGTTATAGAATTCCCCCCCCCCCCCCCCCCCAATGAATGTAAAATGCATCTAATCATTGGCATTGTGAATATCTTGATAACCCAGCTGGCTGGAGATCCCCAAGGACAGACTTGAGAAACCTTTTACTAGTGTTTTTATGAGGTACTGAGGGTGCTAATTTCCCCAGCATATCTGGATGTAGCTCATACTTTTTTTCAGTTATTCAAGGTGTACTAAATTCAGGTATAGTATGTATTTTCCTGTTCCCAAGAGAGCTTACAATCTAACTTTCCCTATTATTATCCCACCTCTCCTACCTCAGTTACATTCATAATCCATAACACAACACACAGGCACCTCACACCTTTAGACATTAGTAACACTCTAATACATTTTTTTTCTTGTGTTCAGTTTATTTATCGTGGGCTTTTACAGGCACCATCTACAATAATGATACTTATTTTAGAAGCTGTACTTATGTTTTAGATGACAAAACAAAAAAACAAAAAGGCACACAACTGCTTACAAAACAGTAGATAAAAAACAACAAAGCAGTGGAATCAAATGTATTTATTGGAACAATACCCGACGTGGCCACGTTTCGCCCTCAGGCTGCGTCAGGGGTATAAACTATCAAAAGTGTATGTAAATATATCATACACACTAGTAGTTCCAAAAATCTAGTTCCATTTATCTGCTACTTCCAACAGTTGGAAGTAGCAGATAAATGGAACTAGATTTTTGGAACTACTAGTGTGTATGATATATTTACATACACTTTTGATAGTTTATACCCCTGACGCAGCCTGAGGGCGAAACGTGGCCACGTCGGGTATTGTTCCAATAAATGCATTTGATTCCACTGCTTTGTTGTTTTTTATCTTATGTTTTAGATGTGCATAAACTGGCTTTTAGAGGCATATATTGAATACACATCTACATTTTAATTTTAGAAAGCCGTGATATGCACTTCTAAAATGCAAGAATGTGCATTAAGGCAAAGTGTGCAGTCTGGGCATGTTTTAGGTGGGACCAGAGTAGTAGTGAAAAATAAATGTGTATTCCCCATTTCAGAAGAATGATGCATGTCGGGACTTACACCTTCTAACAGGGACATCTAGGTTTCAGAAAAATGCTTGTATTTGAGTAGCGCTCTACTGGAGAGATCATGGAAGGTCATCCCCTTAATTCCCTAATCATGTATGTCCCACCCAAAAGCGAAGCTGGAAGGGGGTATTAGGCTCTGTGACAGCATCAGCAAAAATACACGTGTATGTTTCTAAAATGGCTGACATAAACATGTATGTTCTCTCACATACACATGTATGTTGCTATTTCAGAACATATGTGTATGTGCCAGTACGTACACATTAAATGGACCTGTTTTGACTCTGTTGATATTTTAGCTGTTCATGGCTCCAAAACGGAAGCTGCTGGCACACGTAACCAGCGCATAAATGTCCATTCTTCAGTATATTTTAGAACAAACTTCAATGTTGACAGATCCTGTTCTAAAGTACTAGCAGAACTTGAGACATCCTGACATGAGTATCTCAATTCCAATTTGCATGTCTTTTTGAAAATCCACTTCCACATCTGTTTAGCCAAGTGTTACAATATCTCTCCTCTCTGGTCTACCTAATACCGCTTTGCCTATTTTAAATTTATTTAGCGCAAGCACAGCTGGATATACACTGGTGAACATGCGCAAAATCACTGAGACTGAAGGTTGGAAGTGGCCATCCACTCCTCAAGAGCCCCAGACAGGTCTGGCTTTCAAGACATCCTCAGTGAATATGAATAAGATAAATCTGCATTCACTGCCTCATTGTTGATGTCCTGAAAATCTCTTGACATCTGGAGTTCATTGCATGTTCACAGCACATCATCTATTATTTTGTGTGACTGAGGCAGTACTCTCAAGTTGATATTTCATGAGATAAATGAAGCATTTCCTTTCCACAGAGCAGCTCATTAAGAAACATGTTTTATTTCATTGAAATTTGTTGATGAGTTTAATTAAAGAGTTAAAATTCATTTCATGTTCGCATATGTTCTAAAATAGCAAACGTTTCATCTTGAACATTTTGCTGCCGTGTTCCGAAAACCCTGTTATAGCTCAACAACTAAGAACACTGGCTGTGTGTCTAAAACAGTGTTTTGCACTTTGCAGGGAGTGCTGCATATCAACATGATATTATGGCATGAGAAGGAATATTTCATTTGGGGTCCTCTTACTAAAATGAGGTAATTGTTTGGATTTTACCGGCAGTAAGTTACTATGAGTTAATACCAAAAATGAATTCACAATGGACTGGATTCTGTAAATCACACTTACAAATGGGCTTGGAACGGATCAACACCAAGCACAAATCTATAAAGGGCACTTAGCCCAAACTTTAAGTGCCGAAACCAGGTGTAAATGCTGGCGCCCAAGTTGCGCACACTGAGCTGCTATTCTATACCTACATGCATAACTTCTTGTAATGCTCCTAACATGTCCATGGCCACGACCCCTTTTGAGATGCATCTATGGGAGTTAGGCGCGTTGAACCGATCAAGGCAATCCATGCTGTAACCTTAACCAAGTCATGGAGAGAGAGATTTTGCTTTGGAGTACAGACCCAACCAGGGGCTGACTGACAGTGAGCTGGGCCCCTCATTACCTACCAAAAAAGGAAGAAGCTAGGGGTGAGTCCCCTACTGCCGTGGAACCTCTGGTGCTGCCCTATTGTCTCAATGGTAAGTCTTCCCATGGAGTAATGTGTGTTTGTGAAATCCCAGACTAGTTACTGTCTCTCCTGGGTGTGGGAATGGTCCTGTGAGAGATCACCAAGAGAGCCATATGTGGTCAGGTGTGCCATACTGAAATCTTGTGTTTGTATGGTTATGGGGTGTGGGGGTGAATGAGAGAGGGAGTTGCTGTTGTTGGTATGTGATAGATGCCTAACAGAATTGTTGTTCCAGGCCATTAGGTACTGGAAATCTAATCCTCTGTCCTAAACATGATGATCTCCCAAAACATCCTCAGATGGCAGAGACAGTAGGTTACATAGTAGATGAGGTATGCTTGAAAAAATAACAGTGATGCACCTCTACACCTGCCCTGTGTACCCCGTAGCTACACACACTCTCCCCAGATCTGCAAAGTTACCCCTTCCTGGAGGGAGACTTTTTGGCCAGTCCAGGATTTCTCCCAACCTCATCCTGGTGCATTATGGGACCTGCCGCACTGAATGCAATGGATAGAATAATGAACTACAGATACTACACTGCATTGGGATATAAGTGTAACACCAGGACTGGGCCAGAACTCTCCCTCATGGAATGGGTAACTTGGCTGCTCTGTCTCCCCCGTAATAATGACTGTTTCTAATCTAGGAATCTCTGTGCCACTGTTTGACAGACAAATACCACAAAAGATGAAGATATGTGGTTGAGAGAGCAAAGTCCAGTTCACATCCCCTTGCTGCAGCTGAGACCAAACAGAAAGCCATTGAAAGGAGACAGCAATAGGAAGGGGGACAGGCTCTGGTGAGGGTAGGGTTACCATATGGCTCCAGAAAAAGGAGAACAGATTGAGCAAAACCCAGACTGCATCAATGTGTCCTCCTTTTTCTGAAGTCATATGGTAACCCTAGGTGAGGGCCCCTCATTTAAGTGTGTGATGCTCCACCCTACAGCTTTGATGAAGCTTCCCAAATTCTAGAAACTTCCACCAGTTGGTCTGACAAGATATGGCTTTCCAATGTAGAACAAGCTTAAAGCATAGGTGTCCTGTTCAACAGGAACAGAGTTCTTGAGGATATAGCAACATGATCATTACTTTGCCCACAAAAATCAAATTCAGTGCTAAAAAAATGAAGTAACGCATGTACCACCCTAGTAGATGAGGTAGTGTAGAGATTAGAACAGCTAGCTAATCATTCAGGCGTTGCAGATTCAGATCCTACCAAACGTACTTTCTCTTGGTTCAACATGAACATCAGGGGTTTTTTTTTTTCTTTTACTCGGCGCTGATTTTCAACTCTGATCACTGGTTCCATGTGGTGAACGTCATGACGCAATGACACTTATCACACTGATCCCTATAGGTGCTATAATTAGTGCTGAGGTGGACACCATTTATCTTTAAAACTCCAAAGAGTGTGTTGGCTGCTCTTTGATTTTGACTTTATTTGGTGATATTTGACAATTTTGCTGTCTGCTGTGACCCAACCCTATACCCATTTCATCTTCACCTTCCTCCTTTCTCACCTATACCTGCTCCGCCTCTATCCAATCCTCCCTTCCCACTGCCTGCTCTCCCTATCCCCCTCCTCCATCCCTACCCTGTATACCATCCCTGTATGCGACGTGGTGTGTTTGTCTGTGTGTGGGTGTATCAGTACTGATGTGTGTAGTAGTATTTGGCTTAGTGTTTGTATTTGTGGGTGTGATTTGCTGCAGCCACTTATCTTTGTTGTGTCCCTATCATTGTTGCTGTCCCAATCTTTTTGTGTGTGACTGCAGACACATTCTTGGGGTGTTTGATGGTCCAGAGGGGACAGACCCAGCAGGGGAGGGGGAGGGGGAAAGGCTGAGGGCAGTTGCAGCGGGTATACAGGCCCAGGACCAGGTTTCTGGACCTAACCGATGAGCAGTGTGTGGCTCGATTTAGATTTAATAAAGAGACCATAGTATAATTGTTTGAGGAGCTGTGGGAGGACCTGGAGCCAATAGCCTGGAGGGGCATGCCCTGGCCAGTGCATGTGCAAGTCACCACTGCCCTGGCCTTTCTGGCTCCTGGATCTTTCCAGACTCCACTTTTCTCCGGATGCAGGCAACTGCTGAAACACAGTCGCATCGGGTCACTGGTGTCTGCAGATTTTGAATAAATTCTCTGTTACCATACTGGGATTTAATGTTTTTGTGATTTTGTGGTATCTCCTATCCAGGATTTGTTTTATCCAATGTGAATAGGCATGAAATAGATCTGAATGCACTGCCTCCATTGTTTGAAAATGTATCTCATGCCTATTCACATTGGATATCCTGAAATGCTGCTTGGCTGCAAGGTCTCCAAGACAATTTTGGGAAGCCCTGGCCTCGGGAGAAAGTCCCTCCAGAGATTTCCAGCTGCTTTTTCTATGGATACCTTTTCCCTTAACAAAATGAAATGCATGTAGTTTTTCAAATGTAGATTTATGCACATTTTTGCCTCTCTCGACATAATCTCACCCCTGATCCATCCCACTTTTCCTATTTCTATAGGTTGGGATGTTGTTGATCACCGCAGGCACCATTACCCATGTGCAGAGTGGATCATTTTTAGACAGCCTGTTTACTTGGGTAAATGGCTTTTGAAATTGCCCTCAGTGTGACTTGTGCCAAGCCATGTAGTAAATAGGGAAACTGAACCGAACTACCTATATTTGAAGGTCCATGCTGATAGCCCACAATGTTACAATATGTATGGCAAGGTAGGAAAGCATAGAGAGGGTTTCATAATATCCTGTACACTGAGGGGTCCTTTTACTAAGGTGCGTTGAAAAATGGCCAGTGTAAGCGTGTGTTTTGGATGCGCACAGATCCATTTTTCAGCACACTTGTAAAAAATGCCTTTTTTAAATTTTGTCTGAAAATGAACATTACGGCAAAATGAAAATTTGCGTGCGTCCATTTTGGGGTCTGAGACCTTACTGCCACCCATTGACTTAGTGGTAAGGTCTCACACATTAACCGGGCAGTAATGGCCTATGCACATAGAATGCCTTTGTCTGGCGTGCGTAGTGGAATTACTGCCATGCAGTAGCCGGGCAGTAATTCCAAATTGACGCACATTGGGCACGCATAGGTGCCTACAGTGGTGTTTTGTGGTTCACTGCCACCCGGGGCGGATCGCTGCTGGCACACACCCCCCCCCCCCCCCGGCTGCAAGGCAACACGGCACCCCCCAGTGTGACACGGCAACACGGCACCCTCCCGACCCAGTCCCCACCTGTCTACCAGCTCTGTCCACTCTGCGCTGCTGTAAAAGAAGAAAATCACCTTGTGGGCCCTTCCCTCACTGTGTCCCGCCCTCTGATGTAACGTCCTATTTCCTCGAGGGCGGGACAGAGTGAGAAAGGGCCGATGACGATGAGACAATTTTCTTCTCTTACAGCAGCACAGACGCAAGGCGCCGCACCACACAGCTGCCAGGTGGATGGAGCTGGTAGGGACTCGCCAGCAGAGCACACCCCCCACCCATTGACACCCGGGGCGGACCGCCCCCACCGCCCCGCCCTTGCTACGCCACTGGGCGCCTACACACCTTAGTAAAAGGGCCCCTGAAAAAAGAATATGCTTTTATATTTCAGAAAGGTGTATTCCTTTTCAGCTGGCATCTTTCCTTCAGCGTCTCAATATTAATTCTGTACTTTTAACTACATAAGTGGATTGACTTTGCTGAGGGCTAAATTGTTATTTTTTTTTACTGGCTACGATAAATCCTGCCTACATAGGCAGTTTTGTGGCTCTCTGGATATGCCACAAAATGTCCTTGAATTTATAATTGCATAACTAATAGCATCTTTAGGTCCAGATGAAATTGGTAAAATCACAAGTGTCATTAAACCCTGTGAATTCTACGACATCCACTAGTTCAGTAATATATCTCTGATTATTTCTGTGCTGGCCTCAAAAGCTGAAGAGGAAGAAATGCTCTGAAAAGCAAAACTTGAAAAGTAATAGACTTGATTAGCCAGTAGTTTGTTACAGTAATTAAAATATAGCAAAATGACAGTTTAGATGCAGTGCCATCTCTCACCACCAGATGGTTTATTACATATGTTATATAGAGTTCTATAGGCATACTAGACCCAAACAGAGATATACAAATATATATATATTTTATATATAATTTATTTACAGTGACATCATATACCACCTACTGCACTCATGGTACAGCACAGCAGTTTACAGTAAGATAAAATTAGGAAAAACAAACCTGGTTCACCGCATTGGTTCATTGACTTTTTTTCGGTTTTGCAGTCACTGGTACTGGTTTCTCCTGATTACTGGAACACTCTGCATTTAGATTTACCAGCTTGTGTGTTGTATTCTCTACAGCTGTTTTATGTGCACTTTTGAGTGCTATATATATATAATTAGGGAGATTATGTAGAAAATTATAATCTTGTAAAGGCAGGAATCGAGAAAGCGGTCTAGATAATTTGAAATCCTTAAACAAAAGTACAATTAGTGTAAATTTTGGAGTTCCTCTCACAGGTAACAAAGGGAGATCAATGCTCTTCCCATAATTAGCCTTGAGGCTGCATTTTGTACTAGCTATATATAACACTCATATCACTGATACAGGCAGACCTCATAACAACCTATTACCATGATCAAGGGATGAGCATACCAGCTGATACAACAACAATGTACAAAAATCCCCCATGGAGAAAACGAGGTGCAGTCAGTGCAAAATCCTCATTTTGTAAAATGTATTCTTCATTAGAAGCAGCACATGTGACTTCAATGATAACTTGGAATCTAAGATTACTCCCAATAGCATTCCTCTGAATTTATCAAAATCTCTTCACTCCCCACTGTTACTGAATTGGGGATATTGAGAGCAGTTGACCTTGATACAACAAGAATCTGAGTCAGAAGTGGACTGACAGTGACTTGGGCCCCTCAGCAGTGAGGGTCATTGGGTCCCCTCTGGCCACTGCCTGCCACCCACCACCATCACCACCACCAACATGCTGCCGCAGCTGCCCCCTCCCACACACTACAGTCCCCCGAGCCTCAGTAAGCCATTTCCAGTCCTACCTTGAGGGCTCTAGTGGCTTCTTTGGGGGGCAAGAAAGAACCCCAGTCTTTCCTGCCCACTACCACTATGCCCTAGTGACGCCGTGTTTTCAAAATGGGTGCCGAGACTTCCCGCTGTAGTCTTGCGGGTCTCAGCGGCCATTTTTAAAACACAATGGTGCCGGACAGAATAGTAGCAGCGGGCAGGAAAGAGTTTTGTTCTTTCTTGCCCCCACAGAAGCCACTAGACCACCTTCAAGGTGGGACCAGGGAGGGCCCACTGAGGGTCAGGGGGCTGTGGTGTGCAGCAGTGGCAGGGGGAGAGCCTCAGGGCTCTCAGGCACTTCCCGGTTGCTCAAATGGTCAGTCCGCCTCTGATCTAAGTCTCCTGAAACTTACCTTCAGCCCAGGGGCATAGCCAGACTTCGGCGGGAGGGGGGTCCAGAGCCTGAGGTGAGGGGGCACATTTTAGCCCGCCGCCCCCCCCCCCCCGCCATTCCCCTCCCTCGCCATTGTTGCCGCCACCAACACCAACAACAACTTTGACCCCCCCCCCCCCCCTCCTGCCGACGACCCTCTCGAGCAGGATGTCAGACTCACAGAAACAGAACAAAGCCTTGCGCCGGAAGAAGAGGACCTCGGCTGGCGGGGATTGGGGTCCCCTGCCAGCAAAGGTAGGCGACGGCGGGTTGGCGGCGGGAGGGGGGGTCAAGAGGGTCATCGGCAGGGGGGTCCAGTGCCAAATCTACAGGGACCCAGGCCCCCGTGGCCCCACGTAGGTACGCCACTGCTTCAGCCTACTATGAAGCAAAGCCAAAAGTGAGCCTGGTACCTTTAAAGGAAGAGCAGACAGAACTTTAAAAACTGCAAATTATCCCTGACAACTGCTAAGCAGGTTGTAGCCACAAACAAAAATTATACTTCAAAATGTCTGTATACAAATGCTAGAAGCCTAAAACTTAAGATGGATTCAAAATGGTGTTGGGTGAATACAGAGGATCTCTAATTAGAAAATGAAGGTATATAAAATCTAAACTTAAATAGCTGCATGTGTGTGGAGGTGTCAAGTGGCACTTAGATGACGACTCCAGCTGTGATGAACTAGGGCTGGTGCCGGAGATTTGTACGGACTGCGTCCTGTATGTAGCAATTCAGTTTAAGATGGGCTGGAAAGCAACTTCAGTGGCTGGAACCTGAAGACGGTGCTGGGCAGATTTTACAGTCTGTGTCCTGCAAATGACAAGACGGATACGCTAGAGTGGGCTTCGGCAGAAACTCCAGTAGTTAGAACACAGGACAGGGCAAGGCGGACTTCTATGATCTATGTCCCAGAAACACCAAAGAAAGACCATAATCAAGTATTTTACATCACTTTAATTGTTGATTTAATTATGAATTGATAATGAGTTTGATAGCTGGACAGACCATTCAGGTCTTCATCTGCCCTCACTTAATATGATACAATGTTACTATGAGACTTACAGTATATAGTACTAAATGCAGAGGTAGATATAATAGACTTCCCAGATACCTGACAGAAAGAGGATAACCAAAGGGACACTGTGATTATATTGCAATGATAAGGGTGCATCAAATTGGAGAAAGGATGAGCTATAAGCGGCATTTTAGAAAGGACGTCCAGTTCAGAATATGGGATGTTCAAGTTACTTCGTCATAAATGGACATCCATCATCTCACATGTATTTTAAAAGAAGATACAGCCTGTTCTAAAATACATTTGAGATGGACATCCGTTTACTGGAAATGTTCAGCATGAACATCCATTTTACAAACGGAAACGTCCAAATTATGAACAGAGAAAACAAGGGCCATGGACAGCTGTGTGGCAACATAAGAACGTTCACCTTAAAAAATGGCCACACAGATATCCATACAGAGGAGAGGGGTAAGACTCAGGGGATACAGGTTCAAATCCCACTTCAGCTGTTTGTGATTTATTTTTTATTTTCGTAATTGTGAGCCCTCCAGGAACACAAAAATACCTACTGTATCTGAATTCAGGCTTGCAGGTGTCTTATATATTTTCTCTCCTCCTCCTTCTTTTCCCACAGGTCCTAACACCTCTCTCCCCCCCCCCCCCCCCAAAGTCCAGCACCACTTTTCCGCTCCACGCCCACTCTCTTCCCTAACTGACCTCCCTGTCCAGCACCACTCTCCCTCCTTGCCCCCATGCAGAACCTTTCTTCCTCCTTGCCCCACAATACAGAATCTCTCTCCCTCCTTGCCCCTGATGCAACACTTCTCTCCCTCCTTGATCCCCCTGATGTAGCACTTCTCTCCCTCCTTGCCCCCACATAGAACTGCTTTCTCATTCTCACACTCCCCCAGTCTCAGTCCATCATCTCTCCCTCATTCTCAAACCCACATCCCCAGCATTTTTCCCTCATTCTCAACCCCCCCCCCCCCCCCGCCCAGTACCTCTCCTTCATTATGAAACCCCCATTCCCCTCATTCTTAAATCCCAAGCCAAAACATCTACCCCTCATTCTCAAACCCCCAGCCTCAATCCAGCACCTCTCCCTCATTCTCACACTCCCCCAGCCCCTGTCCAGCACTTCTCCCTCGATCTCAAACTCTCCATCCCCACATCCCACCCTCAAACTTGTCTTTGAGGTTGCCCATGACAGGCCCCATAGCTTCCCTTCTTCAGCATTCTGCCCCCCTTCTGATACAATTTCCTGTTTATTCTGGCAGGGCAGGATACAGTTGTGAGAGAAAAGTTGTCAGAGGGGGCGGGGTACTGGTCTGGAGAAGGAAAGTCACGGGGAACCTCAGGTAGGATGCAGGGGGTAGTTTAGGATTGAGGGGAGAGTTTAGGATTGCACACAGGGAGGAGAGGGGGAGATATACTGGACTGGGGAGAGGGGAGAGTGGGAGAGATGGCAGACCACGGGGAGGGAAATGGTCCCCGAATGTTTGTGAAAGGTGATCAGAGTATGAGAACAGCCAAATGCATGTTGGCTTGCCGGGTCCCACCTCCACAAGAAAAGAACAGCGTGTCAGAGGGTGTGGGACCGGCAGACAAGGACAGAACAGGGCAGGGACTCCCTATATGACAAGCAGCTGTCAAAAACAGAACAGCACTCCATTTTAAGGTAATGCTTTCTGTATATGCGAGATCCGGAGAGTCTGGGAAATCTGTGGTTTACTCAGGTCCCCTGCAGCACACCTAGGGAGCAGCTGTGGCATAACACTATGCCCTGGCATACCAGCTGAAAAATGCTGCATTAGGCTATGCCTCAGATCTACAAGCTGTCATAGAGCCTAGTACCCCTTGCTGGTTTTACATTCAGAGGAGAGGAAGGGAGAGAGCAACCACTGAGGGATTAAAGAAGGGTTGTGCCTTAATCCTTCCAGTGGGCAGCTGCTCAATCAGAGCACCTTTCTGTAACCTGGATATCCCTTCCCTTTCTGTGATTGGAGTTGAAGGTTCATATTTTGGCCCCTCCCTAGTCTTACCCAAAACACACTCAGACCATGCCCCTTTCCATGTGGACATACTGCAGTGTTAGGCGTACATATCCTGGCTTTATATGCTTGGAATTTGAACATCCATGCAATATGTATCTCTAAATACTAGGTTTCATACATCCAAAACAAAGAATAGAGCTTCTAAAAAAAAAAAAACACCTATATGTTAAAGGGAGCATTGAGTCAAACAGAATAAATGTTCTGCAGGAAACAGATTGCAAAGTGGAATCTTATGGATAGAAAACATAACTTGTGCACAGTACCCTGCTTACTTTTATTACTTACATCTCTGAAGATAGAGGCTTGAGCATTATAATTTGTTGTCAGTCGCTCCCAAGCCCGCCTGTACTTTAGGTATGATCTTTTCCTGTGTCCTGGACAACGAAATTCAGCTGCCAACGTCTGAATGCCAAATTTTTCACACTGTCCCCACATGCAAAAACATCATGACATCATTACATGAAGACATAAGATCAGCACAGATATTGTAGCAATTCTATAGAAATCAAACAAAATAAAACATGGAAAAGAAAATAAGATGATACCTTTTTTATTAGACATAACTTAATAATCAAGAAATGTATTAAGTTATGTCCAATAAAAAAGGTATCATCTTATTTTCTTTTCCATGTTTTATTTTGTTTGATTTTCTATTGATAACCTTTAAGAGTGGACTAACACGGCTACCACACCTCTCTACTTAAGGTAGCAATTCTATAAATGGTGTAGAAATGTACGTGGATTATATACACGGTGCGGAAAATGCCGATAGGCATATTTCTGTAAATGGTGTGCATCTTTTCTAGAATTTTTCAGTGCCGATGTTTCAATGCTATTTATAGAATCTGCTCCTAAGTGTAAAACTGAGTGCCCGTGATTATAGAATGGGGGGGAGGGGGTAAATGTGTTTAAATAAAACAAATAACCTTTTTTTTTAACAAAAATCTGAAGCACATTGGTAAAGAAGTACTTCAGATACAGTTGAATTAGTGGTTTGAGAGTAATTGACATTCCAAAGCAAACATTTTCCAGTGTTCTTTGAATCTTCCCCTAATCTACTGGTTACAGTTCTTATGTTGGTCCAATGCAATGTTTTCAAAAGGTGTTTGCTGGATAAATGCCTTCATCACCTCTTCAGCCTCTTTTTGATTGACCTAGTTTTGTTTTTGTGTTTGAACTCAAGCACTTAAAATGATTTGCCTTTGGTACTGTGAATCACAGTGTACAAGCAAATATTAATTAAGACCCATTTCATAAATAGCAATCATCACTCTGTCAAAGGATTGGTTAACATTAGTGCACTAATGATGTTTTGAAGCAGAAACCGTGACCAAGAGAGTTACGGGTTGTAAAATCCATTAGGATCTAATTTTATATAAAAATGACATAAGACCCAAAGATCGAAGCTCAAATGCTGTATGTTGCTGGGATTGAGTCAAATATGCTTTTAGAAAACTAATTAGCAGAGTCAGCAAAAAATTATATCTTAATTAAGCATTAAGTTCACGAACAAGAAGTGGCTTTAGTTGATTATTATAAAATAACAGACACTGAGAGCCTCCGATCTGACTGGAACAGCTGCAATGGTTACGCAAAACACAGTCTTGATTATCGGTATAACAGGAACGACTTCCAACTGATATATAACTAGTACTGAATTCGTTTTAATACTTGAGATTTAAGATACTTTTCCTATCTTTATTAGATTCCTCTTACCCTAAATGATGTGCTGAGCCCTATCCAATCAGAATGGAAGTCTCAGGCAAGCTATACCCATAGCATTATTGTTTTGGTCAGCAGGACTCGCTAAAGTAATGCATACCAATTTCCCTCCTTCCTCTGATTAAAGCAATTACCTCCTGCATACCCTTGGACAAAACAGTAAAATTCAGATCTCTGGTGTCACAATGATGTGAGGTCTGTATTACGAAGGAATCCAAGGTATATAGTAGCAGTAATCCGTAGTACCAAAGACTCGACACGGCTGCATTTCAGCAGGCCTAATGCAATAACTCTGATGGGCTAAAAACAACATGTAAAATGGATTGTAAATCAAACTAGTCACCCAAGTGTGCAAACAAGCACTTTGAACCATGAAGCCGCACCAAGGCGGATGCCGACAGGTCACACAAATTCCACTTGAAGAGCAGAGTTACACATGTCGTGCCTCATAGGACTCCAATAGCTTTGCCCACTTGGGTGACATGAGTGCTTGAAATAAAGATTGCATGGTCTGATGTGACATCTCCCATCGTCTTTGTTGTCCTTACTTTGTATCCGTTTATCATCAGCATGAGGAGTGCATCCTTCTCCCGCTTATCAACACTCATCACAATGATGTGGCCTTAACCATGGGGCTGGATCAAGTTGGGATGTTGGATCGACACATTTACTTCATATGTGCTACCTATATTACTCAGATTAGGGTCTGTTTCTACTGTAGATATGAGTTGGAGCTATGTACACCGGCCAATGTTCCCTCTATGCTGTGCAGGAGTCCTCCAATCTGGAATTTAAAAAGGTACAGAGAAGGGCGACAAAAATGATAAAGGGGATTGGTCTGAGTTCCCTAAGAGGAAAGGCTAAAGCAGCTAGGGCTCTTCAGTTTGAAGAAAAGATGGTTGAGGGGAGATGTCTATAAAATAATGAGCGGAGTGGAACGGGTAGATGTGAATCGCTTGTTTACTCATTCCAAAAATACTAGGACTACGGGGCACTCAATGAAGCTACAAAGTAGTAAATTTAAAACAAATTGGAGAAAATATTTCTTCACTCAATGTGTACTTAAACTCTGGAATTCATTGCCAGAGAATGCATTTAGCTCAGCGGGGTTTAAAAAAAGGTTTGGATAGCTTCCTAAAAGAAAAGTCCATAAGCCATTATTAAAATAGACTTGTGGAAAATCCACTGCTTATTTCTAGGATAAGCAGCAAAAAAATGTATTGTACTATTTTGGGATCTTGCCAAGTACTTGTAACCTGGATTGGCCACTGTTGGAAACGGGATGCTGGGCTTGATGGACTTTCGGTCTGTCCCAGTATGGCAATACTTATGTTCTTATGTTCCCGCCAGCGGGGGGTGATGCTTCAATATCATGCTTTCAGTCACTAGGAACAGGCTATTGAAAATGTGATACTGAAACAGCACCTCTACTGGCAGAGATATAGATGGAGGACTGCTGCATAGTTTAAAGGAATCCTTACTGCATACCGATATCTGCATATTGTGCCGACAGATGTGCAATAATTTCTTTCTAGCCCATGAACATCAAAGTATTTACTTTCACTTCCTTGTATTGTATAAATTTGTTTGTGGCTGCTTTTATTAAGGAAAAGACATAAATAATAAGGGGGGACTTTACTGGCTAGCTCACATAGCTTCTGGCAGACTTGGATATAACTGCATCACATTTTCTTAGGAGAAAGTGCCACACACTGCACTGTGTTTAACTTCTGCTTCTTAAAGGTCAACTAGTTAAAAAAAATTGCGCAATTTATTTTCCACTTATGTTATCATTGTTTCTCTCTTTTATAGTCTATGTACCATCTGGAAAATGGTTAATATCAAACTAAACTGCAGTACCCTGTGACAAAGATAAAATACATTTTATCTGAATTATGCCTCCGTTGTAGAAAACTCAGCGGAAAAAAAGGCATTTAAAATGGACTGATATGAATAAAATCATGCCCCTGCTCGCTGGAAAATAATACATTTTTTTTTTCACATGGACAGCTACCTATCTCATTCTCTTACATTTCTGTTCTCTGTGTGTATGCTGTGCCATGAAATAAAACTTTCCTGCAGGTAGGCTTTATTATCATCACTTGCCATCAATCAAGTCTCTGCATACTTGAAAAGGAGATTGTTTCTGGGAAACTTGGAAATCACTATTTAGTTGTATGTTCATGGAATGCTAATTGCCCCATGAAAACTATATGTATTTGCATAGTGGTAGAAATCGTCCTTCTCGGGCTAATGTGGGATAAAAATGTCATAAATAAATAAATACTTCCATGTTTGTCATGATTGGGCACTGATGTTTGCTCACCAGTGGCGTTCCTAGGGGGGCTGACACCCGGGGCGGATCGCCGATGTGCCCCGCCCCCTGGGTGCAGCGCCCCCCCCCCATGGATGCAGTGCGACCCCCCTTGGACACCCCGCGAAAGAACCCCCCGGGTGCACGCCGCTGGGGGGGTGCCGCGCGCGCCTGTCCTCCGTTCGTTCCATGCTTCTTCTCTGCCCAGGAACAGGAAGTAACCTGTTCCGGGGCAGAGAAGAAGCATGGAACGAACGGAGGACAGGCGCGCGCGGCACCCCCCCCCAGCGGTGTGCACCCGGGGCGGACCGCACCCACCGCCCCCCCTAGGAACGCCACTGTTGCTCACATCCTTACCCTGGGTATACCTGTTTATCTCCAGGGGGTGGGGCTACAACAACATTGTCTCTTTTTTTTTTTACTTTCTCTTCATTTATTGGTCCTTTTACTAGAGTGTGATAATGGATTTAGCACATGCTAATAATTAGCATGCACTAAATCATAAGAAGGCCATTATTATTCCTATGCAGTGGCATAGCTATGGGGGGGGGCCATGGAGGCCTGGGCCCCCACCCCAAATTGTCTCTTGGGCCCCTGGTTTGACTGGTGGGGGTCCCCAACCCCTGCCAGCTGAAACTTCTGTCCAGCGCTGGTCTCCACTGCATTGCCTGCCCTGCTCTTCCCCTTTGGGAAGATTCAGGAACTCTATATTTGGGTAAGAGACAATTGTTGCTGGGAGTTGCCTTCCTCTGGGGGGGAAGTTCCAGCCAACTGAAGAATGAGTCATTCATCCTTTGAATCTGAAGGACTGTAGATGATTGATGAAGACAAAGATTGCTGACTCTTAAACTGTATTCCTGAATGTCTATCAAAAAGAAAGCAATCCAACAACCTGTTAGTAAATTTCCATAATGGACTGTGACTTAAATGCTTATTATTTATTTAGATTTTGCTCACACCTTTTTCAGTAGTAGCTCAAGGTGAGTTACATTCAGGTACTCTCTGTCCCAGGAGGGCTCACAACTTAAGCTTGTACCTGAGGCAATGGAGGGTTAAGTGACTTGCCCAAGGTCCCAAGAAACAGCAGTGGGATTTGAACCAGCCACCTCTGGATTGCAAAACCAGTGCTCTAAAAACTAGGCCACTCCATTAGTAGCTGTTGCAAGTAAAATTACTCAGTTAGAATGTATAATTTCACCATATTTTGTTGAACGCCAGTAAGTTTTTTAGTAGAACACTTAGGGGCCGATATTCAAAAGCACCTTATCCATAAAGTTGCAGCCACTATACAGATAAGTGTCCTATCCACCAATATTTAGCAGTACTGCCAATTATTGGTGTCAATCACACACATAAGCACTTCTATTCTAGAAACTAGGATACCGATGATTAAAAGTAAATGTGGGCACCAGAGGTCATTAGCGCCGTACTAGCGCCCACATTTACCAGTGCAGAATGATCAGAGGGGTCTAGCGCAGCAAACAATGAGGGCACCAGGCCTTAGCGCCCAAAGCATACAAATGTAGTCAAGCGCATTTAAATGATGTCATTTTGTATTCTTCCCCAATGACCAGAAAAGAGTGCCGGAAACAAAGTTGCCTTACCGCTGTAAAAAAAAACAGCGCCAGGTCCGAGCAGCCATTAGGGTGTTGGAAGAGAGGATTTCCCATTATTCTCGTGCTTCTCTCGTGATTCTTTCTGCAAAATCTACCAGCTTTGATTTGGAAGCAGAAGGAAGCCTGTGCAAGCCCTTGAGTGCTGGTATGAGAAACAGCAGACCCGAACATGAAATGCACATCAGCATTCTTGTCCTGCGTCTAAATTTAAAGCGGCCTTGCTTTTAAAAAACCCCAAAGCACACAGTGGTATCTGATACTTGCATCTAAATATAAACATCTAGAAAAAAGTTTTTAAATGCTCATGTTTAGGCTACAGAAAACAAGTGCCAAAGCTATGAGCACGCCTTTATTTGCATCTCATTAACTTTGAGAATTAGGGTATTGTTCTTCTGCGCTGTTCCAACGATAGTTTTAAGGCGCTATTTAGAATAGCGCCACAGTTTTGATCAGCCCCTAGGTGCTCTATTGATGCCTAGATTCAGATGGCAGCTTAGAAGTTTGAAGTTTTGTGTCTGGGGCAATGGAAGGTTAAGTGACTTGCCCTAGAACAAATGGACCAGCAGCAGGATTTGACCCAGGCCTTGCATTTTAATATAATTTTTTTTCATAGTTTTATAGCAGTCACTAATTTTATATATGCAACAGCATTAATGCCATTAGGGAATGATCAGCAAGATTTATGGTTCCTCCTGAGCTGAGATGTCACAGAAACACACTCTGAAAAATTGTTGTAATCAGGTTATACCCAGTTACAGGGCACAGTGGGTTTGGGGGCCATGTTAGTCAGATCCTCAACAACAAAAAAAAGATACTAAACAGACTGAATTTCACAAGAACCAGAGCAAAATGTCCCCAATTTTATAGGTGAATTCTTTGCAAATCATCTTGCCGACGAGCTCATAAACATTTTAATATTCTTATCCTGTGCCTCTAGAGTCCTGACAGGCTATATCTCTAGCAGCAGACTTACTGATGAGATGGTTTTATGCTATCGATATGTGCATTTTTTTCTACATTTTCAAACGAGAGCAATTACTACCTTTACAAGCTAGATTTATTTGCTCTGCTGTTTACCAGTGATTAATATGTATTCTAGCTGTGCACCCCAAAGCCATCAATTTATCTTTCGTAGGAGCTGAATATTGTTTAACAAACAAGAAACATTATGTAGGATTGCACAGAACCCAGTGAAGGTGCAGCCGGGCGAGAAGCATCACAGAGTGTGGGGCCATGCTTCATACCAAGGACCTCCCTGATCACTTTCATTATCGTCATTTATTTATTTATTTGTATCCCACATTTTCCCACATATTTGCAGACTCAATGTGGCTTACATAATATTGTGAAGGCATTCGCCAAATCCAGTACGGAATAATGGTTAATGCAGTGGGCTGAAAACCTGGAGGACTGGGTTCAATTCACACCGTGGCTCCTTGTGATTCTGGACAGGTCACACAGGAGTCCTTTTACTAAGGCGTGCTAATAGATTCAGCACGTGCTAAGGGCTAGTGTAATCAGAGTGGAGGAGTGGCCTAAAGGTTAGTACAGTGAGTTGAGATCCTGGGGGAACTGGGTTCGATTCCCACTGCAGCTCTGTGTGACCCTGGCAAGTCACTTAACCCTCTGTTGCCCCAGGTACAACAGTAGTACAATGTACTACTTAGATTGTGAGCCCACCAGGGACAGCTCCAGTACCTGTAAAATGAAAATAAAATGAAACTGTAAACTACTTAGGTCTAAGTGGTATCTAAATACTGAAATGAATGAATTAGCATACACTATATGATAAGATGCCTACAAGAAGGAATATAATGGGTAGGGTTACCATATGTCCAGATTTACCCGGACATGTCCGGGTAACCAGGCGGGTTTTGCCAATCTGCCCGTTTGTCCAGAAATCCGGACAAACGGGCAGATTGCTAGCCTCCCCTCCCCTCCCCTTACTTACTAGTGCCCTGGTGGTCTAGTGACCTCTTCTGCCTTCGGGGCAGGAAAGAGCCCCCTCTTTCCTGCCCGGAGAGCTGCCCTGCATGCATCCTTCCTGTTGCTGATCTCGGTGCCGATTCAAAATGGCCGCCGAGAGTTGACGTGACCTCGCAAGACTTCATTTTGAAGCGGCACCGAGATCAGCAACAGGAAGGATGCATGCAGGGCAGCGCTCCGGGCAGAAAGGAGGGGGTAGTTCCTGGAAACATGTTGAACCTAATAAATCTGTCACCCAGAAACAGTACCAGTCTATCCCAAACTTACTTAAATTTACATTATCCACACTGCAATGGTCTTAGATACAAATCAACTTATGCATCCAGCTTCTCTTAAGTACACAACTGTGGAACGCACTGCCTAAAACTATGAAATCAATTCTTAACCATCTTAACTTCAGGAAGTCATTGAAAACCAACTTGTTTAAGAAGGCCTACCCCTCAGACCCAACTTAATTTTGTACTTCCTGTGATATAGCAAAACTGTGGACCATATTGGACTTTTTATCATATCTTTTTATCATATCTTTGTTCCTCTACCATGTCCCGCCCTCAGTGACATAATTTCCTGTTTCTTCACTGGCGGGGACACGGTAGAGGGAAGCCTGCAGGGCTGACATAGGCTGCTTACTGCAATCGCTGCCGGCGATGGCTTGGAGGTAGACCGGGGAGGGGGGAAGAGGAACAGATGCCGGGCAGTGGAGGAAAGAGGAGCGGATGCTGAGCGGAGGAGGGAGGAGAAGCCTGATGATAGCAGGGGCAGAGGAAAAGTAACAAAAAAACTGTATGTATGGACAGGGATTGGGGTGGGAAGGGCACAGTTGTACAGTATCACCTCCTGGACACTTGTGGTCTCCATTTTTAAGTGTTCCTTTTGCAATTAGCTGAACCTTTTCAACGGTATACATGTCACAAAGTGATCTTAGGATGAAAGTAAAGAGCTGCCAATACCGAGTGCTCAGGAAACAGAATGAAAAATAATCATACCATGTTATTTACCCTATCACATCACAAATGATGAGATACTGTGGAAAAGAAACTCCAGAAGATTATAGGATCTTGTTACCGAACACAGTCTGGGACACATTTTACATATGTAAGACCATCATCATCCCAAAGTGGTACTAAAATGGAGACCAGCTGGTGGATTGAGAAGAAGAGAAAGACTGAAACTGACCTGGAGAAGCACGCTCAAGAGGGATCTATACAGTGAAGGCAGTACCTGGAAGGAGATGGAAGGCTGATCAAGACAAATGGAGAAAGCTTGCTGCCAATGTGCGGAGATGCACAAAAGGAATTAAGGGGTCCTTTTACTAAGCTGCGTTGAAAAATGGCTTGCGGTAGAGTAGGCACAGGTTTGGGGCGCACGCCAATCCATTTTTAGTGCGCCTGTAAAAAAGCCCTTTTTAAAATTTTTGCTAAAAATGGACGTGTGGCAAAATCAAAATTGCCACGCATCCATTTTTGGGTCTGAGACCTTACCGCCAGCCATAGACCTAGCGGTAAAGTCTCATGCGATAACCAGGCGGTAATGACCTACAGGCACCAAATGCCACTTGGCGTGCGTAGCTGACGCTTGCCAGAAAATACAAACATTTTATGGGTGCACATAGTGGACGCACGCCAAAAGTGAAATTACCGCAAAGGCCACACCGCAGCCGTGCAGTAACTTCATTTTGGCATGCATTGGGCGTGCATAGATGATTACCAGCAGCAGCCACTTCGCCGACACGATCAGCTGGGTCTCCATTGCAACTTCGCCTTGCCATGAACTGCTCGAGCCACTCTGGTCCATCTCAGCGTCTGGATTTCCACCGTCCATCTTGTCTCTCTTCCCTTTTCCTTTCCCTTCTTATCCTGTACTTTCTCCCCTATCTAATGTAATTGTAACTGATTCTTCTGTGCATTGTAAGCCACTTTGACTCTGCTTCAAGTGGAAAAAAGTGGGGTATAAATGTTCATAAAATAAATAAATAAATTACGCAGCTTAGTAAAAGGGCCCCTAAGAGAGAAGATACACAAAAAAAACCTCATATACATATGATCCTTCATTCACATGCACTGATATATTAAATTATGATCCTTCATTCTCATGCGTGGACATGCTAACAACTTTCTGGGTCACTATAACATATATGTCAAGGTCTCAGTGCAGTAAGGACTTATCCTACCTGTAATGGTCTCAAATATAAATCCACTTACGCTTCCACCTTTTCCTTTATTAGCACTCAACTATGGAATGCATTACCTAAATCTGTGAAAATCATTCATGATCATCTGAACTTCAGAAAATCTCTTAAGACCAGTTTATTTGGAAAGGCTTACCCTAATGGGCCCGTCTTAAATCCATAATTCCTGGAATATAACTAATTTATGGACCTCATAGACTCTATTGCCCTTCCCCTCTTTCCCCTCGTCCCTTGTAATTACTATCTTTCCTATTCACCTTACTACACTTTGTCTGTTTACCGGATTGGTGATTGCCTATATGGACTGATGTTAGCCACATTGAGCCTGCCAATGGGTGGGAAAATGTGGGGTATAAATGTTATAAATAAATAATACGAAAAATAGTCAGGTTCATCATTGAGCATTTTTGAAATTGCACCCTGAAGCTGAGCCACTGCTCAAAACGTGATCATATTGGTGCTCTTTCTTGTTCCCTTTCAAGAATTTTCAAAGATAAGTCATTCTTACACTATATTTTGTTGGTACTTGAATAATTAATTAGTCGATGGACTTGAGATGATCATGAACCAATGATGATATTTGCAAAAGGCTATGTCCGGTGCTTTGCTTGTACTAACGGATTTGTGATAGCCTCACCATTTGAAGGTTCTCCTACACATTTTTGGGATAAAGTGATTTAAAATTTAAGAAAAAGCTGATCAGGTCACATGCTTATGTTTAATGTGGGAAGGTGTATTTATTTTATGCCTATTTTGAGTCATGTTGTATTTATTTGAAGGTCTTAGAGCATGGCACATTGTTTTTCAGCATGTATGAAAAAGCCTCCACATGCATGTTACCTAGGCTCCCGTACATTCAGTGCATTTTTCCAGCAAAAAAGGTGCCGGTACTCAAATGCCAGGCCACCCTTCAGGAGTGGGGTAATCACTGAGGGACCCACCCCACAATAGTCAGGCCCCCCTGCAACCAGTCACAGAATCTATGACAAGGCGGAATTGGTGTGTAGAGCCTGAGCTCTTTCATTAAAACTTGGGTCCATGGGTCAAATTTAGCAGTACCCTCTCAAAAAAAAAAGCCCTGCGTACATTTAAAAGCTTTTGTAACAAAATGTTCACTCTACCAGCCCAGTACAAAAGATGGAGCCCCGTTATCGTCAAAATTCACAGTGTAGCAGGGAAAGAAAGCAGATTTGTCTCCATCCTGAGAGGTTTGTGTACCTTTCCCTCTATTACGAGGAAATATGAGTGGCAAATCTCATCCAGTCGCCAGATGATCAGGGGTGTAATTTTCCACTGAGACATCCCATCATGAGGAGACATTGATGAACTACCGCCATCGGAATTAAATGGAGGCTCTTTTCTGCTGCTTGTTGCACTATTTGTTCGGTGTTATGAATGTGTAGGCATTTATTCTTGCCTCGGATTTATAGTCATTTAGCAACAACCAATCACGTTTGACAAGAGACACCGGTAATTCTCCAGAATCCCTCGCAGACATCCAGGAATCCAATCCAGCCCAGGCATGCCTAAGCTCTGTTAGCAGGGCTGAGAAGGAATGTGCAGTGGGGGCTTTTCAATGATCAGTAACAGGTACCAAGGGACAGAGCGGTCAATCACTGCCACTCTGTTTATATTTCTTACAGCTTTTGCGCTCTTGCAATAATTATTCTGATAAATGCCAGCACCATTTCAATATTTTCTAGCCTGCTCCACCTTAATTTTGAAGGAAAACGTATTTTACCTTTCAGCCATTCCTTAGAAAACTTCTGATATCCTTCTAGTCTGAAATAGACATTTTACCTAATATATTCGCTTCCATAAATCACAAGAAAGTGATGATGAACAGTAAAAAAAAAAACACAAGGAAAATGCATGAAAAAGGAGGTAAAGGAGGATAGTGCATATTTACTCAGCAGATTCTATTCAGTTCTTTATTTCATGACCCCCCCTTCCTCAGGTCAGAATAAGGAAAAGATGTGAATACTAGAAAATGGAAGGGAATCACGAAAAGCATTCTAATGATGGTCTTAAGGGAACAAGGAAGGGGAAGAGAGGGAACAAAGGACGATTAATGCCTTAGAAAGCTCAGGCCTTTGTTAAGTCCTTACTTGATAAGTGAGTTCATTTTAACTTCTGATCTGGTCCCAAAACGTGCTGTACCACAAGAGATGTCATCTTGGTCTGCTTTCTGCCATCTGACCTGGACTAGCTTGCTGCACACCCTCTAAGTTAGACCAGTTCCTCATACCTTATTCAACTGTACCTATAGGGCCCCTTTTACTGAAGGGTTGCCGCGTGGCAACTTGGTACTACCGCTGTCCCAACACGGATGCCAGAAATTCCGTTCCGCCCCCCCCCCCCAGCGCACACCATTTCTGGCGCTAGCAGGAATATTGAAAAAAATATTTCCACAGCGGGGTTACCTGGCAGAAATTGGGCAGCGTTCTGTGCTGCCCAGTTACTGCAGAGTTAGTGCGGAAGTCCTTACCGCCACTTCAGTGGGTGGTGGTAAGTGCTCCCCCGAAATGGCCGTAAAAGGGACCCATAATCTGCCTTCAGTTTAGTCACCTATCAATTTATTCCAATGAATTTGTTCTACCAATCTATATGTCTCAACTGCACAGGCCCCTCTGCTACATAGTAAGACGTTTCATTGTATTGTATTGTACGAACAGCATTAGCATCATTTTTGAATGTTCTTCCATGCTGTCCCGGTATTGTGCTGACATTTATCATATTTCTGTTATATGATTGTTCTACAGTGCTGTTAAATATGTATAATTCTGACACTGTTTTTCATCTTAGTCCTTTTATTATGTTTCAATTTGTCATTTTCAACTCTAGAGTGGAGGAGTGGCCTAGTGGTTAGAGCACCAGTCCTGCAAGCCAGAGGTGGCCAGTTCAAATCCCACTATTGCTCCTTGTGATCTTGGGCAAGTCACTTAATCCTCCATTGCCTCAGGTACAAACTTAGATTGGGAGCCCTCCTGGGACAGAGAAATATCCAGAGTACCTGAATATAACTCACCTTGAGCTACTACTGAAAAAGGTGTGAGCGAAATTAAATTAAATAAATAAAATTTCCAAGTTTACCTCATTGACAGTATTTATGCTTATAGTTGATGATTTTATTATTGTTATGCTCTTATCAAAGTTTTATGCTAAACTGTATCTGCTATACACCACCGTGGGTGAATTTAATCATAAAGGTGATTAATAAATGCCAACAAATAAATAAATAATATTATTTCTCCTGGTAAGAAAACACACAGACTGCAATATCCAAGATCTATATCTTGAGGCAGTCTGAAAATCTGGATAGCTGAAATGATAGACCTAGGCTAGGTTTGAGGGTAGGATTTCATTAAGGTAGGAAACAAGAAGGTACCAGTTAAGGTTGTGGTCCAGGAAGACAGCAAATGAAGCATGGTATAAAATGGTAAATAAACCAAATAAATAAATAACATAGGCAGCTGCTAAGACATCAGCTGCTGAAGGCACTAAGGGGCCCTTTTTTCAAAGCACATCAAATCGGCTTTATCGCCCAGCTACCGCATGCGCCTGGTGTTAATTCCAAGTTTGGTGCACACCAAAAACCCGTGGTAGAAAATAATTTTCTATTTTCTACTGTGGGGGCATTCCCAGCACTAATCGGTGGTTGGCGTGCGCTGTACAGTTACCACGTGGGGAATGCATGAGCCCCTACCGCTAAGTCAATGGGTGGCATTAAGGGCTCAGGCCATAAATAGATGCATGCTAGTTTTAATTTTGCTGCAAGTCCATTTCCCGGCTCAAAAAAAAATCCTTTTTTCCAGGTGCGGTGGAGAAATGGTCCAGCGAGTGTCCGAAACACGCGCCCACACTACCGCAGGCCACTTTTTGGCGTGCCTTTGTAAAAGGGTCCCCAAGTTCCCAGACCAAAAAGGAGCCTTCTCCCACTTAATTTAGGGCTGTCCACTGGAGCCACCTTGGCACCTTTACCCAACACCCCACCCCTGCTGCTGGCAACATTAAACACACGTTTGACTCCTGATGCAGCAGGCCTAGAGGCCGAAACATGGCCCATGTCGATTCTGAGTCTTTTAGCACCAGAGAGTGTTTGTTTGTTTTGTCGCCTTCTCTGTGAGTGCTGTGTCTTTGGAGACCTGCGGAGGCTGGTTCTTCTGTTCTTTATGTCTGACCTATATTAAGGCACCACAATGGGGCACACTTAACACCAATTCTAAAGTGGCACTGAGGCACACCTAACCCATTATAGAACACAAGTGCAAAGTGGCTTTGGTGCACCGAAACCTAGGTGCAACCACTTATGCCAGGTCAATGACTGGCATATGTTGCCATGCCCAAGACACTTCCAAAGGTAAGTATGCAGGACATCAGACTCACAGAAACAGAAACTTGCGCAGCCGCGTTGCTGATCTGCAAGGGCAGGCTTCTACATGGAATGTTGCTAGTGGAATAGCAACATTCCATGTAGAATCTCAATCAGTAGCAACATTCCATGTAGAATCTCCAATAGTAGCAACAGAATCTCAATAGTAGCAACATTCCAACTAGAATCTCCAACAGTAACAACATTCCATGCAGAATCTCAAATAGGGAAAGGGAAATGATATACTGCCTTTCTGAAGTTTTGCAACTACATTCAAAGTGGTTTGCATATATTCAGGTACTTATTTTGTACCAGGGGCAATGAAGGGTTAAGTGACTTGCCCAGAGTCACAAGGAGCTACAGTGGGAATTGAACTCAGTTCCCCAGGATCAAAGGCCACTGCACTAACCACTAGGCTACTCCTCCAGCACAGAGCACCCTTTACAGAATACTAGCTTAGCAATGATCATCTCAGCGCCTAGCTTTGGGCACCATTTACTAAATTACGCCCTAGGTGCCTACTTGTCTTTAGAAAACCGACATAAAGTAGGTGCCAGAAAACATACTTACACTGCTGTTCCCTCTGAGTGGGAGTCCTCCAACTGCATTGCTACCAGTAGGGGGTGGTGCTTCAATATTGTGTTTTCAGTCTCTATGGACAGGCAGATTCCCTGGAGTCTGCAGAACTCGACTGTTCCTCACTATTGAAAGCATGATAGTGAAACAGCGCCTCCCACTGGCAGGACTGTAGATGGAGGACTCCCGCTCAGCTTAGAGGGAACAGTGCTAGATACACCTATATAAAGGCACCTGAAAGTAGGTATCTACTTTCCTTTATATAATACTAGTGTAAATGAATATGTTCACACATATGCACTTAAGTTTGAGTACTTATGACAGCCGTACTGTTCTCATGACCATTAGGGAACAAGAATTAACCTATAATGTCAGGTTTGCATGATAAGTTAGGGCTATCAGCCTAAATTATCAGTTTGGAAAATTAATTCTTGGTCAGCACAAAATGAAGCAAATGTATGAAGATCAATCGGATGCTTGTCCCAAGAACCCACCTGCTGAACAACTAAAGAACAGCCTGCTGTTGCATAATCTGAGAGATATAAGCTGGTAACTTGGCCACAGGAACTCGCCGGAAAAGTGGTAGAATTTAGGGAAAGCAGACAGCTGCTACTTTCCTTCCCAGATGACCCTCTCTGATCTTTTTATCTCGCTGCACCTCACGCCTGGAATGGACTTCCCAAGCCTGTACGTCTAGCCCCGTCTTTAGCCGTTTTCAAGTCCAAACTCAAAGCCCACCTCTTTACCACTGCTTTTGACTCCTAACTCACTTACCCTGTCCTTTTATCCTCACCTCTTTATTCCCTTACCCTTAATTGTTCCTGTCTGTTTACCTGTCTTGTCTAGATTGTAAGCTCTTTGAGCAGGGACTGTCTTTTTGAGTATGGTGTACAGCGCTGCGTATGCCTTGTAGCGCTATAGAAATGATAAGTAGATAGATAGATACACCTTGCTTCTTAGCAAGAATAAAAGAGATCCATGTCTTAGAACAAGTGCCTAGGCTGCCATTAAGAACTGTTAAGATTGGGCCATGATGCTTTCCAGCGTTTTGCAGTTAGCATCTGAGTCAGGATACATTAGTAATTTGTTAGAATTAAAGTGTTCCCCGATAAATCACCCCATCTTTTCACTACCAGGATCATTGATATTATAAATGGTACTGTCGTAAGTGCAGTTCTTAATTAGAATGGCAGTCAATATAAGCTATTATCATTTAATATACGTGCACAGTCTTTACTTTTCCTAAACAGATTATTACTGTTTTGTGCTCCTGAAATGTCATCAGTGTTTCTGAATATTAATTGCAAGTTTTAATTAAGATATCTATTACTCCTTCAGCTGCTCCTGATATAGATGCTAGTCTTTTCATTGCCACTAGAGGGGGGAACTAAGTGATCTAACCAGCAGGCCCATGTAATAAGCTGTGGTGGTCACAGAGCAACTGATTGCTTCCCTTTTAGCACTTTTCTGTACGTTACAGAGACTTTGGGGTTTATTTATTTATCTGTTTCATTTATTTTCCATTTAGAATCCACATATTACCTAGGTGGTTTACAATATCTTATATAATAAAACTCACCCTCAACATTCTGAAAACACTGACGTCACTTCCGTCACTTCCTTCAGGGTTCGAAGGGTTCGTGGTGGTGAAGCCACCGAAATCGCCAAGTCTCGGGGCCCCGCCCTCGCGTCAAATGTGACGACGTCGAGGACGGAGCAATGGCGTCACACCGAGGGCGGAGCAATGGCGTACCGTGCGTTCAGGAGCTGCGGAGCAATGGCGTCAGAACGACAAAGGGGTCGGTAGGTAGATAGGGAGGGAGGGAGGGAGAAGGGAGGGGTGTTGGGGAAGAAAACCTTGCTAGCACCCGTTTCATTTGCTCCAGAAACGGGCCTCTTTTACTAGTACATACATAATATGGAAGAGTTTCAGTATTCAAAAATATGTTCTAAATGGGAAGCAGAGGAGTGAGCAAAGTTTGCAAAGCATGCTAATGTCCTAATTGAGCTAATGTATGATAATGACCTGCATATGTAATTACTTCCAATGCAAGGAACTGCACTAAAATTTACCGTATTTTTTTATTTCCCAATCAAGCCTGAAGAGAAAATTAAACCTTTACTGCACCATATAGTTTAAATAGGAAGTTTAAAAAAATCAACAAACAAAAACTGAGGGGTCCTTTTACTAGGGTACACCGAAAAATGGCCGCGCTGGTGTAGACACGTGTTTTGGACACATGCAGGTCCATTTTTAGGCACGCCTGCAAAAAAGGCCTTTTTTTGGCCAAAAATGGACGTGCTGGAAAAATGAATATTGGAGTGCGTCCGCTTTGGGCCTGAGACCTTACCGCCACCCATTGACTTAGCGGTAAAGTCTCATGTGTTAACCGGGAGGTAATCGTCAGTGGGTGTACAATGCCAATTACCGCTAGGTTAGCACCGCACGCCGGAAAATAACAAATATTTTCCAGCATGTGTAGCGGATGCATGTAAAAAATGAAATTACTGCCCAGCTCATGTGGTAGCCGGGCGGTAGTTCAAAGCTGATGCACACACGTGCCTACGTGGCTTAGTAAAAGGGCCCCTGAGATTCCCTAAATGGGAGACCCCTAGAGACTGGCTTCCCAATTTGGGGATCCACACGCTTTGTCCCCCTGATCTGGGTTCCAGAGTCCAGATTCAAGGACCCCTGCACCTGGACCACTCAGCTTCAGGGGTCCCAAGCACAGGCCACCAGGGCTTGAGGGTCCTGGAGATGGGCCACTTGAGTGTAGGACCCTCTATCCCCCTCCTACCTACTTATCCCATTTCCCACTCAGCTCTCCCCATCCACCTACTAACTCGCTCCTCAATGCATTTGCCCAATCCTCCATGAACCCACCTAACCACCTGCTGGTCCCACAACCCATCTACCCGATCTCCCAACCTCTAACTCACTCCCGTCTACCTGCCTACCCTATAGGTGTTGGCTTGGTAGATGGTTGGAGGTGGATTAGGCAAAGGGTAGAGATTAAATAGGTGAATGAAAAGTATTTTAAAATGGTGGAATGTGGCTTGCTGGGAATTGCTAGTGTGAGGTATAAGTGAAGTTTTCTGGTCCCAGAGCAGAGTCTTCTATCTTAGGGGGCCCAGATCACTGAGAGGAACTGCCTTTCAATGTAATGCTCAGGTATCAGTTCCACTTCTGCATCTAATCATTCAAGTTAAAATGGAAGTAAAGTTAATTTTGCTTCTATTTTAGCTTACTTATTACACACAATTTTAACTGTGTGTCATGTTTCTCGTTACTCTATTTAGCAGACCTAAAGCAAAAAAAATTAGAGCTGAACTTTAAAAACATCTGTGTGAAAAAAACTTAACACATGTTTTCAGTGCATTCCTGTTAATCAACCTGCAGAACAGCACATGAATTAGATCTGCAGGATATATGTTACAGCTCTGGCACCACAGAACAGGAAGAGAGAACTCAGAAGACCAGTGGTTCCCAAACCTGGTCCTGGAGGCACCCCAGCCAGTCAGGTTTTCAGGATACCCACAATGAATATTCATGAGCGAGATTCGCATGCACTGCCTATACTGCATGCAAATCTCTTTCATGAACATTCATTGTGGATATCCTGAAAACCTGACTGGCTGGGGTGCCTCTAGGACCAGGTTTGGGAACCACTGCAATAGGCACACAAGTACAGTATATAACATACAGCACACTGTATATACATTTATAGCATAGCCTGTAATATACACAGATATAAAAACACATCGTGTGCATTATTAACCAAAACAATCTTTCACTTGCTAAAAATGTTTATGAATAGATTAAATACATTGGACCTAGACTATAGGGGTTTTACCAGCCATGACAATATATAAAAGAAAACCTCATCCATATATTGCTAGCACGGTTGCTCAGACTGACACAGAACTGTGCAGGGCATAGGTCATAGTGGAAGTACAGAATAAGGGAGAGAAGCCCTGTTCTGTGACCCCCATATGTTAATATGCGATCCCATCTGGAGTCTTGAACCACTGTTTCGGAACTACTGTGCTATGAGGTTTCAGAAACTAAGTAGGGTTGGACTCACCCAGTGCTTCAGTTTTAAACAAGTATACAGGTTGTTCTGAATGAGTGCACATGATCATTTTCTAAAAGTGAGAGGGATCAACAGGGTTGTACTGGTGGTAAGTGCTCTTTAATGCCATGCAGAAGATACCAGGTTTGATTGCCCACAGTGGGTCTTCTGTTTCTCGAGTCAGCTTGGACTGGGGATGTTACAGAGACAGTATTCACAGCCCCCCAAAGAGCAGGTGTGATGGTTCTTGTCTATAAAGAGGACCCAGGAACAGCAAGCAGATGAGACCCACAGATTTGTTTTCCATTGAATGGGAGCAACTGAGTCCCAAGGTCAGGTGAGAGTCTTCTGCTTATAACAGCCAACTTCTCTTCAGGTTGATCCCTCCAATCCTGGTGATCTTCAGGACTTAGTGACCCAAAGCTCAGAGCCCAGGGTGGGGTGGCAGATACCAGGTAGCTCAGGAAGAAAAGAGGTGAACACAAGCAAACAGGAACTCACCAAGAAGGCTCAGAATGGATGCAAGGCTAGAATTCAGTAGGCGTTTGGTATAAGGCTCCAGAAGGCTTTTGTGGAGAACAATTGAAAATGCAGTGAGGGACCCAGAGCACAGGTACTGTGGGAAGTCCTGGCAGCCATTTTGGGATTGGAACCAGAGTAAGCAGGATCAATCTCCAGTGGTTGCTCTGTTTGAAGAACTCTTGTGCACAAGTGTCCTTTGTTGCTCTAGAGGAAAGCAAGCATTGCTATATTCCCGACTAGTATGCCCCTGATGCAGCCTTGAAGGCGAAACGTGGCTACGTTGGGCTAGTTTTTATCTTTATTTGTGCATTAAAGTTCTTATTCTACTGCTACTCTCTGGCTATTTGTTGGTCTGCTGTTGTTGCTGCTTAAATTAAGGTGTGTCACAAAATACATGCATACTTCCAGGCCTTTCTGCTCTTCCCTAACCCTGTAGCAATTGCATTAAAATGCTCCATTTCAATTATTTTCCAAACCTTATTCCACCAATCTTTTATTGTAGGCTCCTCCAGCATTTCCCCCCAAGCAGCTATCATTACCCTGGGTTGTCTCAAGCTCATGGAAGGTACTTATGTATGACACTGAAGCTCCTGTGAGGATGTTCGATTCAGTATTATATTTTATTTTGGTTTATGATCATAGATATGCTAATGCCATACTCTTTCTCTTTGGGGCCCTTTTGCTAACGGACTTAGGGCCCTGTTTACTAAGCCGCGCTAGAGGTGCGTTAGTGCTTTTAGTGCACGCTAACTGTGTAGGCTCCCACAATATTCCTATGGGCGCCTACACAGTTAGCGAGCGCTAATTTTGTGAACGCGCTAAAAACGCTAGCGCACCTTAGTAAACAGGGCCCTTAGTGTGCACTAAATGCAAAGAAGCCCATAGGTATAAAATAGGCTTCTTAGAATTTAGCATGTGCTAATTCTGTTAACATGCACTAAGCTTTAGTAAAAGGGCCCCTTTGTTTGTTGTATACTGTTTTAGTAATGGATATATAAGGATTTGTGTACTGGTTAACTGTATAAAATTAAGGAGTGGCCTAGTGGTTAGTGCAGTGGAACATAGAATGTTGCTACTATTTGAAATTCTGGAATGTTGCTACTATTGAGATTCTGTTGCTACTATTTGAGATTCTACATGGAATGTTGCTATTCCACTAGCAACATTCCATGTAGAAGCCTGCCCTTGCAGATCAGCAATGCAGCCGCGACTCACAGAAACAGAAGCCTGCGCGGCCGCATTGCTGATCTGCAAGGGCAGGCATCTACATGGAATGTTGCTAGTGGAGGAGTAGCCTAGTGGTTAGTGCAGTGGAACATAGAATGTTGCTACTATTTGAGATTCTGGAATGTTGCTACTAGTAGAGATTCTGTTGCTACTATTTGAGATTCTTCATGGAATGTTGCTACTAGTGGAGGAGTGGCCTAGTGGTTAGAGCACCGGCCTTGCAATCCAGATGTGGCCAGTTCAAGTCCCACTGCTGCTCCTTGTGATCTTGGGCAAGTCACTTAACCCTCCATTGCCTCAGGTACAAACCTAGATTGTGAGCCCTCCTGGGACAGAGAAATAGCCAGAGTACCTGAATGTAACTCACCTTGAGCTACCACTGAAAAAGGGGTGAGCAAAATCCAAATAAATAAAAATATACCAGCCACTATTCAGCCAACAACAGCTCAATTAGCCCTGATATTCAGTACCAGGCTGCTTAGCCTAGTATCATAGTAAATGATGGCAGATAAAGACCTGTAAAGTCCATCCAGTCTGCCCAATGAGATAAACTCATTTTACATGCTATGAATTTGCTGGCACCCACCTAACCCTGTGCTCCTCCCTAACTCTGCCTCCTGTATCACCCCTGACCTGCCCTCTTTTTAAAAAACTTTTACGGCAGTCAGAGGAGATATTCAGCGGCACTGCCCATGTAGAGCTGCTGAATATTGGGGGTTAAGCCTCAAAAGGTGATTAAGTGGGTAGGAGCCTCTCCTGCCCACTTCAATCATTTTCAATATCGGACGGATTGTTTTAAAAAATAATGGCATACTTCAATCATAGACTGTTGCACAATTTAAAACAAAAATAAAAAGTTAAAAGCACGATCAACAATACATAAAAAATAACAAAGCTTATGTGGACTCTATATCTAATGGATCATCAGTTAAAGTCCCTGTAGCTAATCAACTTATGGGTTCTTTTACTAAGGTGAGCCGAAAAGTGGCCTGCGCTGGTGTAGACACGTGAATTGGATGCGCACAGGTCCATTTTTCAGCACACCTGCAAAACAGGTCTCTTTTTTTTTGGCCGAAAATGAACATGCGGCAAAATGAAAATTTGTGCGCGTCCATTTTGGGCCCGAGACCTTACTGCCACCCATTCACTTAGTGGTACGGTCTCATGCATAATCCGGGTGGTAATCGTCAGTGCGTGTACAATGCCAATTACTGCCCTGTTAGTGCCGGGTACCGAAAAATAAAATATATTTTCCGGTGCACGTAGTGGGCGTGCATAAAAACATGAAATTACCACCCGGGCCACGCGGTAGCCGGGTGGTAGTTCCAAATTGGTGCACACTGGGCGCAATAGGTGCCTACGCAGCTTAGTAAAAAGGCCCCTTATACTTTTAATGTTGGCTTCAAATAGGTCAAAAATTTAGGATTCTAACTTAGGAGCATATATTTAGGAGCTTGGCTTTTTTTCAGTCAGGGCTTCTTTTACAAAGCCACGCTAGCGATTCCCTTGAGGCAAATGAAAGGAAGCCTATAGGAATTGAATGGGCTTCCTCCCATTTGCCGTGCTGGGAATCGATAGCGTGGCTTTGTAAAAGAGGCCCTCAATGCGTAATTAAGCTCTGGAATTCATTCCCAGGGGATGTGGTTAAAGCTGCTAGTGTTGCTGGTTTTAAAAAAAAAGTTTGGACAAGTTCCTGGAGGAAAAGTACATAAACCATTATTAATGTAGACCTGGGAAAAGCTACTGCTTATCTCTGGGGGTAGATTAAGTCTGTTTGTACTTACATTTAGAAAGTATTTGAAGGCTTTTATGTACTCAGATATTGACTCTGATATTGTATTTTTCTTTCTTGTGTGTTTTGCTCTGCTCTTCCATCTGAATTCGATGTTTTTTTTTCTCTTGCAATCCACATGAATCCCAGTGAGATATGGCGAAATTAAGCTTTGAATGAAATGAAATACCTTTTGGGATCCTGCCAGGTACTTGTAACCTGGATTGGCCACCAATAGAAACACAAAACCAGGCTCGATGGACCTTTGATCTGACCCAGTATCATGGTAAAGGGTAAGCGGTTATGGATTTGATATACTGCTTTTCTGTGATAAAACCAAAGAGGTTCATGTTTATTATGTGCAAGTACTTTCTCTGTCCCTAGTGGACTCACAATCTAAATCTATGGTAATTCTTACGTTCTTATGTGATGTTCTAAAACTACCAGGTCAAAAAAATGCTGTGTTATTTTGTTATAGAAATTAAATTCTTTTGACTGCAAGTACAGGGCATGTGTGCTTGTGACAGTGCTGTGTTTAATATGGAGGATTAAAGATGGTTCCCGAGCACATTGTGCACTGTAACTCACTCTTGGGACCGACATAAACCCTGAGAGCTCAGTGAGGACAATTTATATCTTGGCACACTAGCTGGAGCAGTGAATCTCAGCCCCCTCTGACCATTTATTAAACAGAGCGATGACAAGGGGATTGCTTATTTTTGCTAAGGTGCAGTCAGCCTGAGCAGCAGTGATTCAGTATCTACCAGCTGGCCCCAGGGCACCTGTTCATTTTTTCCTTTAAACCCACCCCCCCCCCCCCCCCCCATCCTCAGTGCATTCTGGGAATTCTAGCTCCACTTCTTTACAGCAATCACAGGCTTAAAAATCCCTTGGACAATTGTCCCGAAATAAGGCTGCCAATCTGAGGTCATTGGGGAGGCAGAGGATACAGAAATGGATAATTCCAGAGTGGAGGCTCTGCCGACCCAAACGATAATGGTCTACGATTAGAGTGCTCATTAGTAAAAGATACAATCACGGACTCATGTGCCTGGATAGTAGATCAGCTCTTCAAAGTTCGCTTTTAAAGATGGTTTTAAATCTGACAAACAGGTTGTATGTGGGTTTTACGGTTTAAAAGCTTAATCTGCAGAAGAGTTTGCCTCTGTCCGTAAACTGCAATTACTGAACAATGAACTGTAGCTATCTTATAAGGCTAGCATATCTTCTCAGGGAAAGTTTAAAGGTAGAGTGAGTATCATGAGCGAGGGATATCGCCTCTTTAATTGCATTTGGGACATAGTCTGAGTTTAATGGCCCACAGGTGCGGATAATAGCAGCAGTCCTGATACCACTGTGCACTTTTGCAAATTGCAGACAATCAGTGGTACTGGCAGAAATGGGGAGAAGTCCATGACATGAGCTGCTTAAGAGGCCCATTAAACACAATCCCCTCACTTTGGGTTTCACAGGTTAGTGAGTAGCAGCAATTCTGAACTGCTCTTTCATGGCATGAGAACATTAAAAGGAGAGACTGTTCTTGGGTGAATCAGGCCCTGCTAACGACCAGCAGGAATTATTAACTGATCATTACTTTCTTTCCCCTGCCAGAATAGCTTCATGCTAGGGCCCGGACCTGCTGAGTTATATATATATATTTTGTATGCCACAATCGTATCACCTTAGGATCTTCTGCTATCACAGTGCTTCCAATCTTTTATGAAATATGATGTTGTTTTAACACGTGTATATTCATATAACCCCAGATGATGAAACCAAAACAGCAGCCCACCACTCCCCTCCCCTCTCCTCTCGTTTCTCGTTTACTTCCTCCTCTTCCCACCCATCTAATCCCTGAAGGCAACGGCAGCAACAGTCAACACAGGGTCCTGCAGGCCCATCTGCACTCATATACTCCGGCATGTTGCATAGGAGTCCAGTCTAACAGGAAGTCCACACAGGAGGAGGGGGCAGGCAGGGTGGCTTAACCACTGGACAATATTAGGCAGTCACCTAGGGCAGCAACCAAGGGGGGGAAGCAAAAGAGCAGTTGCTGTCAAAGCAAAACAATAGTCCCGACAGCCAGCTATTGGCCTGTGCTTTTACAGGCAGGGAGATTAGGGACTTACAGATAACCCTTTTACCCAGTGTCAGGGAGTCTATTGGATACTGTCCCTCTCCTTAATAGCGCTCCCTCACAATGTCAGAGCCACTTAAAATCCATAGTCCCACCCAAGTGGGAAGTGACACCAGCCAGGAAGGCATGGTCCAGGAAGTATATAAGCTGAGACTCAGAGGGAAGCAGTGACACACACATTTTGGGCCCCTTCTCCAGCTCACATGCTTAATGCTCCCAAATTCACACTTTGGTTCACTCCAGGTTCCTTTCCACTTTCTCACAGTGCTGGAACCTCTCTCCCTCCTTGCCCCCCACCCCCCGATGCATCATCTCCCTCCCGCAATTCTATACCTCTCATTCCTTTCCACAGTTGCTGGCATTGTCAGCAATAGCAGGGTTCAGTTGGTGGCCCATTGTAGCTACACATGTTTTGTTATGCCCTCTCAGACAGCCTGTGAGGGTTGAGGGGAGCCAGATTGGGGGCTTGGTAGGGGATGTGCAATCCCTTCGCGGCCAGAATTGCTGCCTGACATTAGCTGGGCAGAGAAAAAGTAGATGGTTTGGGGACACTTTCTTGGAAACATCTGCACTTGAGCAAAAAGATGGTGATGAGCAGTCAGCTAGGGCAGGAGGAACCAAGGGCTACACTGTCTGTATTGGTGAGCTGCTGCCACTATTCATATATTTATGTAGGCATTGAGCAGCAGGCCTTGAGCATAGCTGGGGGAGTGTCAGAGATGTGCAGGACCTTATTGCAACCTTAGATTGGGGGGGGTCTGGGCATGGGGGACATGTTCTGCCATTTTCAGCATTTCGGAGCCATGTAGACAGGGGAGAGGGTCTGATGGCCTTCTCACCAACTCAGAGCATGTGATCCTAGCAAGGTGTTGTGCTTGCACATGGCTGATGCTGGGTTCCTAGCAGCACTGCAGAAAACTCACCGTGCCAGGGTCCTCCCAATGAGCTTTCAGGCCCTCATGGAGACATTATGTGGTGGCAGGTGGTGATGTCTCTTCACAATTTCCCTCTTGTGCCTGGAGTACAGGAGGACAAAGTACTAAGAATCCTCAGCAGAAAACTTTGGCTGTCTCCTGAGGGACACGTTGAACCAGAATGGAAAACACCCTTCCATTTGCAGCACCATATATAGACATGTTACACATAGAGGGAACGTCCTGACATTGGCAGAGAAAGCTTTTTCAGCGCAGGACCACTTCCACGTGTAGCTGTTAACCAGGGATTATTTTCCATTGGCAGACATGAGTACATAAGAACATAAGAATAGCCATACTTGGTCAGACAAATGGTCCATCTAGCCCAGTATCCTGTTTTCTGAAGAGTGGCTAAGCCAGGTCACTAGTACCTGGCAGAAACCCAAATTTTGGCAACACTCCATACTAGAAATCCCAGGGCAAGCAGTTGTCTCTCATGTCTGCCTCAATAGTAGACTATGGACTTTCCCTCCAGGAATTTGTCCAAACCTTTTTTAAACCCAGGTACGCTAACAGCTGTTACCACATCCTCTGGCAAAGAGTTCCAGAGCTTAACTATTCGTTGAGTGAAAAAATATTTCCTCCTAAAAAGTATTTCCATGTAACTTCCTCGAGTCTTTGTACTTTTGGGATGAGTACAAAATCGATTTACTTCTACTCGTTCTACATCACTCAGGATTTTGTAGACCTCAATCATATCTCCCCTCATCCATCTCTTTTCCAAGGTGAAGAACCCTAACCTCTTTAGCCTTTCCTCATATGAGAGGAGTTCCATCTCCTTTATCATTTTGGTTGCTCTTCTTTGAACCTTTTCTAATTCCGCTATATCTTTTTTGAGATACGGCAACCAAAACTGAACACAATACTTAAGGTGCGGACCCACCATGGAATGATACATAGGCATTATAGTATTTTCTGTCTTATTCACCATCCCTTTCCTAATAATTCCTAGCATCCTGTTTGCTTTTTTGGCCACTATAATAGGCATCTCAGAGAATTGGTGGAAAGAGGACAATCAATGGGACACTGTGTTAACAGGGTACAAATTGTATTGCAATGATAGAGAGGATCAAATTGGAGAGGGGGGGTCGCACTATATGTTAAAGAGGGAATTGAGTCAAATAAATTAAATATTCCACATGACACAGATAGCAGCGTGGAATCATTACCGATAGAAATTCCATGTGTAAAAAGGGAAGGAGTATTCTTGTTGGGCTGTACTACCGTCCGCCGGGACAGAATGAGCAGACGGATGAAGAAATGTTTACAGAGACTGACGTCTATGTCAGTCTGTGGTGCACCTTTATTGTGGCTGGTTTTGGGGAGTATTTTAAAAATGTCTTTCTTGACGATCCATTATACCAGTGCTTTTCTGGTCATTTTGAGATAGGCGTTTACTTTTGGACTTGGATGTCATATTGAAAATGCATCAACAGAAGCACTATGTACCTTTATCATATAGGCTCCCAAAGCCAGCCTCAATAGCAAACAAATGATGTAAACCACTTTGATTTTGTATAGAAGAGCAGTATAGCAAACATGTAAGTAAATACAAGCATAACCCCCCAACCATAGGCAGTGGAACAGAGTGGTCCACAGGGGCCATAGATCTACCAAACTTTAACCCTACATAGACTCAGCAACTACAGAGATGGGGAGGCATGGCTAGAGCTTGGTGCGTTTGGCCCTTCCAGGCAAAAAGATGTCCTGCTGCCTCTGCCCTTGACTTGCCATTAAGCAAGGCAGAAATAAGTGACATGTTCATTGTACTTATACTATAACACTCCATACCATTAATTAGACTACTACAAAAGTTACATATTTCAAAATCTAACTACTCTTTATTACTGATCACACTCTCACCCCTAAACAATTACTCACACATAAACCATCAAATCCCTTGGGATTTTCAAACATAAGGACTGAAAAATGCATCAATTGTTCCACATGTCTTATAGTCCACACCAAATCTTCTCTGATACAACCTCATTGGTTGTTAAATCTTCAGCATTTCTGCTGTCCACACACTCCAGCTTATAATCGAACGAGAAAAACGCCCAAGTTCCGACCTAAATCGGGAGATGGGCGTTTATCTCACAAAAACGAATAAAGCGGTATAATCGAAAGCCGATTTTGGACGTTTTCAACTGCACTCCGTCGCGAATGCGGACAAAGTTGATGGGGGCGTGTCAGAGGTGTGGTGAAGGCGGAACTGGGGCGTGGTTATCTGCCGAACAGAGATGGGCGCATTTCACAGATAATGGGACAAAAGTATGCGTTTTTAGCTAGAATTTAGGGCACTTTTCCTGGACCCTGTTTTTTCACGAATAAGGCCCCAAAAAGTGCCCTAAATGACCAGATGACCACTGGAGGGAATCGGGGATGACCTCCCCTGACTCCCCCAGTGGTCATAAACCCCCTCCCACCTCAAAAAATGATGTTTCACAACTTTTTATTTTGACCCTCAAATGTCATACCCACCTCCCTGGCAGCAGTATGCAGGTCCCTGGAGCAGTTGTTAGGGGGTGCAGTGGACTTCAGGCAGGTGGACCCAGGCCCATCCCCCCCCTACCTGTTACAATTGTGCTGCTTAATGCTTAGTCGTCCAACCCCCCCCCCCCGAACCCACTGTACCCACATGTAGGTGCCCCCCTTCACTCCTTAGGGCTATAGTAATGGTGTAGACTTGTGGGCAGTGGGTTTTGAGGGGGATTTGGGGGGCTCTACACACAAGGGAAGGGTGCTATGCACCTGGGAGCTCTTTTACCTTTTGTTCTGTTTTTGTAAAAGTGCCCCCTAGGGTGCCTGGTTGGTGTCCTGGCATGTTAGGGGGACCAGTGCACTACGACTCCTGGCCCCTCCCACGAACAAATGCCTTGGATTTATTCGTTTTTGAGCTGGGCGATTTCATTGTCCATTATCGCTGAAAAGCAAAAACGCCCAGCTCACAACTTGGCGAATAAAACATGGACGTCTAATTTTTTCGAAAATACGCTTGGGTCCACCCCTTCACGGACCCGTTCTCGGAGATAAACGCCCATGGAGATAGGCGTTTCTGTTCGATTATGCCCCTCACTGTGTTCCAAAAAGCTGTGTTCCAAAAATCATCCAATGTTAAATCAATTCAAACTCAGTCCAAATGATGAAAACAGTGTCTTAATCGCCAACAGATGTGAAATCTTCACTACTCCCTTCTCCTCTCAACCCAGGGATTTGTACGGATCAAACTCTCTTTCCAAAAAATCATTATAGCCATACTATAACACTGGGATACAGATTGTGGGACAGGGAATGTGATTTATATAATTCTGTATCCCTGCAATATGGTTTATGTTGGTAAGAGTAGTCGACCTATCAAATTTAGATTCACTCAACATAAATCATGGATAAGTAATCAAAATATTCAAAGCTCCTATAGTGACACATTGGATGACCCATCAGCATCTGATTTCCGATCTATGATGGCGGATAATTGATTGTAATGAAGCAGGGAGGGAGGCTCTACAGAGGCTCTATTAAACTATAGAGAACATCAGGCGATTTTTGCATTAAATTTGGTTACTCCAAAGGGTTTAAATTTAGATTTGGACTGGATGTCAGTGATCTAGACCAATCGGAGTTATGAGGTTCAATGACGTCAATTTAGTAATTAGCATATAAAGTAGAAAAAAACGCTGGCGCCTTCTTAGTATGCGCTGAGTTGGTGCTGTTGATATTATAAGGTACTAGTTTTAATGATAAGGGTTTGTCATTGTTGGCGGGGGAGGGGAGGAGTATAAGAACTTCACCTCACATGTAGCCTTGCTAATGAATGAAAAATTTCCTTTCAAGAGACGGTCCTTGAGACAGCCATAGGGCCGAAACATGATCATGTCAGGCGTCAGGTCCCCCGTCTGACAAACACTCTGCCATAAGATGAGTATAAGATACTCTCTAACATTATCTTAATGTAAGTGGGTTTATTTTGAATTAGTCATTTGACATGATTGAAAGTACTTAAAGATTTAAAGATTCATTAACACAAGATCGTTTGAGAACTGATGACCAGGTGGGGGTGAGTCAATCTTGCCATATTGTGATCATCACAGGCAAATAGCACCACTGAGGTTCTCACATCTTGTTTAAACCTTCATATTGGGAGGAAAAGTGACATCTATATATGTTCATTGTACTGACAGTATGTTAACCTGCTGCTTCGCAACCTTCTACTGGATGTACACCTAGCCAGTTGCGTTTGCAGAATTATCACAATGAATATGCATGAGATAGCTCTACATACAACGGGGTGGAGGAGTAGCCTAATGGTTAAAGCAGTGGGCTAACTAGGTTCAGTTCTCTCCGCACCTGCTTGTGACCCTGGGCCAGTCGCTTAACCTTCCATTACTCCAAGTACACAAACTTAAAATGTGAGCCCACTGGGTACAGAGAAAGTACCTGTATATAATAAAAGTAATCTGCTTTGGTTATACTACTGAAAGGTGGTGCATCAACTGTAATACCCATCTCCAATATATGTAAATGTATCTCATACATATTCAATGAGATAATCCTGCAACCTCAACCCTCCAGGAGAAGTCTTAACCCAAACAAACCATGTCTATGTCTGTGCAACATACAAGAACTTCAAGGTGGCATCCTCTCAGTTTCCTTTGTGCTTGCTTTTCTCCGGGTGCCTTGGAAGCCATGCTGTTCTGCTCTCAATAATTCTGTCTGTGCCTTTCTCTAATACCATGTCTTCTTTATGGCTCTTGAAGACAAATGCCTCATTTTGTTATTATATTTGATGCATCTCAAGTCAATCAATCTTTTATCCCCACAGCTTGTTCAGAGACTTCTAGGAAGTAGGCACTGATTAAATGCTTATAATAGACTCCATTAATTTAACCATCAGTGGAAAAATCACCAATGCAAACTGCCCAAGTCATTTTGTATATAGTAGTATTGAATGATGTGTTTCACGGAGTGTATGCATATAAGGATTTAATTATATTCTGTTTGCAGAGAATCCCACGCTAATGGATATCTATCACAATCAAATTGCTAGAATAATTTTATGTTAGCTTTAGGTCTAGATCTAAGGGTCTGTCTTTTCAATGAATCACTTAAAATGATCTGGTTAAGTACACAGAAAAGCTGTTATAAGTATAAACTCTCCCCTGCTTTCCTTTAATCATGAAAAAGAGACATTACTTTGCTGTCAGAAAGTGTACCTCCAAGTGTTTCAAGTCCTAACACTTCAAAACATGCCTACAGCCACATCTGGTGGAATGACCAGCTGACGTCAAAGGTGGGGGGAAAAAAAGATTCCATTGTAGAATGGTGGCCATTTAATTACATTTATGAGTTCTATTCTTAGGTGTTTATAAATTGTAAATATAGGGGCCCTTTCACTAAAACTTAGAGCTTGCTAATGAACATTACCGGTCTAATAGAATATGCAGCATTAAGCTCGCACTAAGCTTTAGTAAAAGGACCCTTTAGGTATTTATTTTCCAGCTAATCAGGGGTCGATATTCAATGGCATCTGGGTAGGAGAGGCTTCTACCCGGATAAGTGCCGCTCACCAGGGCCAGCCACTGGTTTCAGTGGCATTATCTTGATCTGCTTTAAACACAGATGTTTAATACCAATATATGGGTAAAACTCAGCGCTGAATATCCAGGTATAAATATAAATACCATGGTCAGCATTTTAAGTCAACACTGACCACGATGTTTAAATATCAGGTGGTTATTATCTATCAGTGTTTTCATGGAATCAAATCTGTACATTAGTGTCATTTAAACAGAAAGTTATCAAGGTAAGCTTTTACTGCACCTTGATTTACCACTGGAGTCACCAACCTGTGATATAACTGTCCTGCAGGTTGTTGACTACCGTGGTAAATGATTAACACTGCTTGCGAGCCACCCCACAAGCAATGTTATTCTAGCAGCCCTGAGCATCGAGCTGCCAAGCCACAGTCCGATGCTCGATCCCCCGAAGTAGAGTCCCCTGATCTCATCCCACACACACAGTTAGAGGACCCCAATAAGATCCAACCCAATCCGCTGCCCCCAAAATAGTGGCCCCTCTGAAGAAGACCCCTCACCGAATCAAGCTGCTCACCCTCAAATAATTCCCCCTTGTGTCTATACCTTCATTCTGTGGTGGTTCCTAGGAGTCCCAAGGCAGGAGTGATCCCCAGTCACTCCTGCCCTTCTAGAGCTACCCCCAGCAGTAATCTCCTGATAAAAAGGCCAGAGTGACTAGGGATCTCTCCTACCCAGGGACCTCTCTAGACCACCATGAAATTAAGAAATGAGGATGGAAAGATCCTTTGGGAGAGGGGCACTTGATCCAGGGGGTTTACTTCAGATAGACCTCCATTTTGGGGAGCCAGATCAGGTGGAATCTTGTTGTAGGGGCCTCTAATTGGGAGGGTTGGATGGGAGGGTCTAGATCAGGAAAGTCTGAATCAGAGGCGGGATTGGGGGGTCTGGTTCAGGGGAGCTGTACTTTGCGGACTTCTACTTCATGGGGGGAACCATGGAGGTTATGGTCAGAAGGATTGTGCCACAGCTTGGTTAAAGCTGGGGTTATTTTACCATTGTTTTAGGGCCATAAAGCAACTTGTGGTATGAACCCGGTCTTCACTGCAAATCACATTATGGAATTTACATAGTAATGAGCTGCTTTATATGTATTTGCATGTTTTGCATCTCAACTTAAATGCCTGATCTCTGCAACACAACAAAAGTAAAGTACGTAATGGACTTAACACAACTCTTCCGTTGACTGTGCCACATGAACTTTATATTACCACAACATCACTTTGCATTTGTCCACACCGGAGTCCGCGAACGCCTCTCCGGTACTATGTAAGCCACATTGAGCCTGCAAATAGGTGGGAAAATGTGGGATACAAATGTAACAAATAAATAAATAAATTACTGTATAACCCGTTGTGACTTAAATATCAGTGCAATAAGGTGAGATAAGCCCTTTAATTTAATAGCAGCACTTCTATCCCACGTGGTCTAAAAGTTCAAAGTGGATTGCAGACATAAAATCTTTACAATATAAAGCAGCTACCTAAAGTACAAAATAGCTCTTACATATATATATATATATATATCATTAAAATATCCCAGGTATAAAATATCTTTACAACCCAAATATAAAATCAAATATAAAATAACATTATAATAACTCTTCTAAAAAAAACTCTCATATAATGAGGAATATTTCTATTAACAGAAAAAGTTATTTCTTATTATAAAAATCATTCAAATATCCAGGTCTTTATAGTTCTTTTAAAACTCATATAGGAAAAAATATTTCTAATAACAGAAGAGAGGCTATTCCAGGCCTCTAGAGCAGCGCCTGAAAAAGCAGTTTTTTTTTAGTACAGCTTAAACGACAGTCAATGAAGGTAATGCCAACAACAGTTCTCTCACAGATCTTAGACATCTAGATGGTTTATACATACTCACCAATTTGGTCAAATAAGCAGGACACAGATCATTAAAAAAAGTTTGAAAATAAAAGACAACATTTTGAATTAAATTCTGACCCGAATAGGCAGCCAATGCAAATCCTGTAAAAACGGTGTTGCATGACCATATCTACTGACAATACAACAGAAGACCCACAAGGACCCTCGCAGTCACAAGGACACACACACCACACAAAAATGGAAAGTAGTCGATGTTCAGTAGAGCGAAAGCTTTATTCAAACACATCCGAGACTCGACACAAGTCGTGTTTTGGCCAATGCGGCCTACATCAGGAGTCTGCTGTAGATTGTTTAAAGACTTCTAGCTTCCAAATTTAGCCAATAAAGCTAGTGAGATGTAATCGGCATAATCAAACAATCGGAAAATGGCGCAAAATGTAGCCAAACAGCTCAAGTGTTCTATAGCACAGTATGCACCAAAGTAGTCACTGGCAATCTATGCAACTGCTTCACAGAAATTCCTAAGAAACAAATATTACAATAATCAAGTTTGTGAGAATAACTGCCTGGATAACCACCTGAAAATGATGTAAGGGGCAAATAATGCAACTTAAGGCCCTAACACAGTTTGATCATTTCCTCCCTTAGAAGTCAGTTCAGGAAAGGCATAATAAACTGAGTGGAGGACACAAAAAAACCCAGGGGAGGGGTAACAGTACACTAGGGGAAGTGGTGTTTGTCTGCTGTAAATCCAATAAACATCTTTTTTTTGTTTGGCATCAAAGGTGTTTTACTGGTGTTTATTCTTTTCAAACTAAAATCAGAAGACCTAATTATATTTTACAAAAGGGTTTTCAGGTTCTGTGTGTTGGAGGCTGGGAAGGATTTCAGGCCTTCTGTTCTATTACAGATGTCTTGCTGTTCTACTTTGCAAACAGGAACAAAGGAACTCCTTGCATTTACTTAGATTTCCCTTTATAATTAAACTGTAGGACAGAGGCAGATTTTAAATTTGATGGCATCCATATTTAAACACCGCTGTCAGTATATTTTAATCTCTGTTGCAGGTGTTTAAATATCTCTCTATATAAAAGGCAACCCCAACGTTCTGAAGCCTCCACGGAAGTTGAGGCGCCCGAGATATCCGGTGTGCCCTGGAGTGTCTGCACCGCCCTCGCGTCAAAACGTCATGACGTCGAGGGCGGAGCTATGACACTCGAGGGCGGAGCTATGACACTCGAGGGCCGAAACGGAAACGCCACAGCGAACAAGGCAAGTAGCTTGGAGGGACGGAGGGAGGGGGCCCCTTGCTAGCGCCCGTTTCATTCCGCTCAGAAACGGGCATTTTTTCCTAGTATTATATATTCATTACTACTGTCTGTAGATGCTGCAGTACTGGATATATCCCCCGAATTCTATAAATGGCAGAAATTTGGGCCTGTGCCCAATTTATGCACGCAATGTAATTGAATAACAAGCCAATTAGCGCCAGCGTGGCCATGGAAGGGGCATGGGAGGGTCAGGGACGTTCACTAAAAATACAGTATTGTAGATTCCGGGGGATCCATACCTAATTTAGGTGTGAGGATTTAAACCAGGTTTCAGTTGGTGTAAATCCTTACATCCAAAAGTTGGGCGCAGATCCCAGGGCTATGCATCATTCTATAAACTTGGAGCTCCGTTTATAGAATAACACTCAGGGTGCATTGTTTTTGGTGCCCAAATTTGGACATCATTTACTGAATCTAGCCCTTAACTGCATAAGGGCAGTGGAGGAGTGGCCTAGTGGTTAGGGTGGTGGACTTTGGTCCTGAGGAACTGAGTTTGATTCCTGGCACAGGCAGCTCCCTGTGACTCTGGGCAAGTCACTTAACCCTCCATTGCCTGCCGCATTGAGCCTGCCATGAGTGGGAAAAAGTGTGGGGTACAAATGTAACATAAATAAATAAGGGGTCCTTTTACTAAGGTGCGCTGAAAAGTGGGCTGCGGTAGTGTAGGCACATGTTGTGGACATGTTCAGATCCATTTTTCAGCACACCTATAAAAAAGGCCTTTTTAAAAAATTTGCCAAAAATGGACGTGCATCAAAATTTAAAATTGGCACGTGTCCATTATGGGTCTGAGACCTTACCGCCAGACAATGACTTAGCAGAAAGGTCTCTCTTGTTAACCGTGCGGTAATTGCTTACATGCGTCAAGTCGGAGTTACCACCCGATTTTCACCATGCGCCAGAAAATAAAATATATTTTCTGGGGCACGTAGCAGATGTGCATAAAAAATGAAATTACCACACGGGCCACGTGGTAGCTGGGCGGTAACTCCAAATTGACACACGTTGGGTGCATGTAGGCGCCTATGTGGCTTAGTAAAAGGGTCCCTGAGTGCGGAGTCTGCCCACAAAATTGCCAGTTATATGTTTGATGGTTAGTGCTGATATTTATTTTTATTTATTTAGATTTTGCTCACACCTTTTTCAGTAGTAGCTCAAGGTGAGTTACATTCAAGTACTCTGGATATTTCTCTGTCCCAGGAGGGCTCACAATCTAAGTTTGCACCTGAGGTAATAGAGGGTTAAGTGACTTGCCCAGGATCACAAGGAGCAGCAGTGGGATTTGAACTGGCCATCTCTGGATTACAAGACCAGTGCTCTAACCACTAGGCCACTCCTCCACTCAGCAACATTCCATGTAGAATCACCAATAATAGCAACGTTCCATGTAGAATCTCAAATACTAGCAACGGAATCTCAAATAGTAGCAACGTTCAGTGTTCCACTGCACTAACCGCTAGGCTACTCCTCCACTAGCAACATTCCATGTAGAAGCCTGCCCTTGCAGATCAGCCGCGCAGGCTTCTGTTTCTGTGAGTCTGACGTCCTGCACATACGTGCAGGACGTCAGACTCACAGAAACAGAAGCCATGTTGCTAGTGGAATAGCAACATTCCATGTAGAATCTCAAATAACTTATTTGGATTTTGCTCACACCTTTTTCAGTAGTAGCTCAAGGTGAGTTACATTCAGGTACATTGATATTTCTCTGTCCCAGGAGGGCTCACAATCTAAGTTTGTACCTGAGGAAATGGAGGGTTAAGTGACTTGCCCAAGATCACAAGGAGCAGCAGTGAGATTTGAACAGGCCACCTCTGGATTGCAAGACCGGTGCTCTAACCACTAGGCCACTCCTCCACGCTATCCAATGGCTCTATCCAATTAAGTGCCCCTAAATATCAGCAGATAGCACGCACACGCAATTTAACCCTGCATGGTTAAATTGCTTTGATTAACGACCCCTTAGTGCCTAAATCTAGGTGCCCCCTGATAGAATTACCCTCATTGTCGCAGAATATCGTCAACTAACCTTAGAATTAGGTGTAGTGCACACACCCCACTTGATCCTCTCCAGCATTACCCAAATAGTACCAGGGCAGTCTAAGAACTTTCAGCAGCACTATCCACATAGTGCCATAGAAAAGAGATATGGGACTTATGTGTATAACAGCTGTCACTAACTCCCGGATTCTGTATAGTACACCTAGAGATCCGCGCCGACATCTAAGTGTATTCCATAACAACACGTGTAACTTAATTGGTTTAACAAGCCAATCAGCATTGTTAACAAGCAATAATGAGCACTAATTGGCAATAATTAGAATTTATATGCATAGTGTACAGTTCAAAAGGGGCAGGGAAATGGGCATTTCATGGGCATTCCAAAATTTATACGCACTGTTATAGAATATGGCCCAGTCCGTGTAAATCTATGTGCAGGGATTTACGCCATGTTTTTGTTGGTGTAGATGGATGCATGTAGTTTTAGGTGCTGGAGTATCAACTAAGCGTATTCTATATACTGTGCTCTGATATTCAGACTGTGGGAGATAGCCAGGCTCGCTCCTGCGGTCAGCGCTAAACGCAGATAGTCAATGCCTGCCGGTCCATTTCCAGTGACCGGCATTGAATATCCAGTTTAACTTTGGCCTGTCCGATTTTAACCGGTCACGCTGATATTACTACTATTTATCATTTCTATAGCGCTACAAGGCATACGCAGCGCTGTACACCATACACAAAAGACAGTCCCTGCTCAAAGAGCTTACAATCTAGATATTAAAGTTATTGCACCTATTGTGGCAGCCAAATATGGCCGCCAAACTTGGCCACTCTCACTTTAAAAATCGCCTGATGTAACCAGCTATCTTTAAGCAGCGATATTCAGTGCCGGATAGCCACAAGTGTGTCCGACACAGGCCATATTTCACCCACACATGGGCTGCCTCAGGGGCAAATTATGTTGAGAACTGGATACCTCTTCACATATATATTGTGGCTCATATGACTGCAATCATATGACAAGGGAATCCACACGATGGCTCTGTGAATCCTCCAGCATCATTGCTAAAACAGTTCTCAACATAATTTGCCTCTGAGGCAGCCCATGTGTAGGCGAAACACATCCTGTGTCGGGCATTGTTGGTTGAATAAATTCATCTTCATATAGATTTCTTCGTCTGTTCTGCTTTTTCTGTCGCAGTCTTGGATCTTGCTGATAGACTGCCCTGTTGTTTTCTTGGATAACCGCAAGTGCCATTGTAGCAGCCATTTTCGTTTGAGTATTGGGCAGATAGAATACCCTTAGGCGAAAATTATTTCCGCGTGCATTTTCGAGGCGCCATTTATAGAATCTTCCTCTATAGGGATAAATCCTTTTTAATATCCAGCCCGATATGTTTAGATTACCTTTAAATCAAGAGTACTGCACAGAGGAATCAGTGGTAAAGACAGGTCAATCTTTTCAGCTCTGAATCCCAGTCAGGTCAGGGATAAGAGATTAGCTCTCCCTTTGGGAAATGAAGTCATGATCGCAAGGAACTTGAGACTGCGCTTTTCCAACATTGGCCTCCAGCCTTTGTAATGCTTTACCCTGGCAGATAAGGTTGTTGGATGATTTTCTAGAAACATCTCAAGTTTCAAGTTTGATATACAGGACATTAAATCAACATCTAAGTGGTTTACAATGGTGCTTAATAAAACAAATAATAAAGAAATAAAAATCATGTGTAACCACAAAGCATGCATTTGCTACGTTTTATGAGGGCATGCAGAATTTATTACCGTTGGCAGGGATACCGTACAATTGACTGTGATTGTAAAGAGGTTATTTTTATGAAGGTATCTTTAGCTGGAAAATATGATGTTTCATACTGTTTGTTTCTGTGAGCTGCTTTGTAGTAGTGTCTGCAAAGTTCAATAAATAAAATGAAATGAAGACTAACAATAAATTCATGTTAACCAATGACAGAGCTCTGAGACACTAAGATGTACTGTGATTGGTCAGACCAAAATTCCATAGAGCCCAGTATACCTTCTCTAGTGGTAACTAGTACAGGTCCCAAGTACCCAGCAGAGCCTAAGATATAAATCCATTCCTTCTTCCTTTCTCCCTTGAGATAAGGCATTGGCTTTCTCAAGTCTAATGGTTTATGGACTTTTTCTCCAGGAACTTGTCTAAACCATTTTTAAATCCAGCTGTACTAACTTCCTTGACCACATCCGCCCATAACAAATTCCACAGTTTAATTGTGCACTGAGTGAAAAAAAAACTGTCTTTGATTTGTTTTATACAGGCTACCTGCCTAGTTTAAAAGGTAAACAACCATTCCTTATTTATCTATTCAAACCCAATCATGCATAACCCAAATCTTGCTTGGGACTGGTGCATTTATTTATTTAACTGGATTTAGCTCAATCTTTTTCAGTAGTAGCTCAAGGTAAGTTAAATTCAGGTGCACTGGGTATTTCCCTGTAACCGCAAGGCTTACAATCTGAGTTTGTGCCTGAAGCAATGGAGAATTAAATGACTTACCCAAGACCACAAGGAGCAGCAGTAGAATTTGAACTGGCTTCCCTGCTTTTCAGCCTGTTGCTCTAACCACTAAACTACTAGAGTTGGCTTTCCAACACCAGAGAGTACACAAAGAATTTGTAAAAACTCAAGTATATAAGAACATAAGAATAACCTTACTGGGTCAGACCAATGGTCCATCTAGCCCAGTATCCTGTTTCCAACAGTGGCCAATCCAGGTCACAAATATCTGGCAGGGGGTCCTGCTGGATAGGGTGGGGTAGATGACCAAAGGCCCTGACCACCTGATCACACGAGAAAAACTTTCACAGCTCCACAAATTAAAGAACTTCAATCCACTCAAAAACCCAAGTCCAGTTTAGGGGGGAGAGGGGAGAGAAGGTACTATTTAAAACCACTTTATTCAGTGTATCCCCCAAAATGTATTTACAAAACCGAGGAGCAGGAAGATAAAAATTACAAAATAGAGTCCACCCATAACAGTTCTACTTTTCTCTCAGGAGTAGTGGCATTCTTCTCAGTGAATCCTCTGCCACTCTTTCTGTTCTTCAGTGTTACCCTGAGATAAAATTTCCTGATTTCTATGTCTGCTTCTGTCTTGTTAGGCCCCAGGTAACCCTGGAAAATGCTTTAGCAGGGTATGCTTTCTTAAACCTCTTTAGTACTTAAGTACAAAATGATGATGTGCCCTGAACTCTATAAACATAAAAAAAAAATTTAGAAAACTGAAAAATAGTACCTTTAGGGAAGACAGAAAAATTGGAAAAAGTACATTATATTCCCACAGACATGTGGAGTGGCATTTTTAAAAGGACATCCAAGTCAGAACATCCCAAACGGACAGCCATCGCACATGTTTTTTGAACAGGAAATACATCAGACATGTAAGATAGATGTCCATACCCTGGAAACACCCAGTGTTGTATAGTAACTAAGTGAATGTAACTAGTTACTGTATTTAAGTAAATATTTTGTTACTTTTACTTGTAATGACGTACAGGATAACGTTACTTTTACTTTTACCAAAACAATAATTTTTCCAATTTTTGCTACTGTTACTCAATTACATCTGAGGCTTGCAGTTAAAAGTAAAAAATAAAAATGGAAGGGAGATGTAAATGACGATTCCTCAGTAAACCAAATGAAACAGCAAAACTGGGAACAGGATTTTGCTATTGCAAACCTTGTCACGCAAACAGTGGATCAACTCATCTAAAATTTTGCTGTTCAATGAATATAACCTATAAGAACAGTGGAGTTGCCTGTGTTTGTTGAACTGATTAGTGGCCTCCAGCCAAATAGAGCAGTGATGAGTTGGGTCACTTTAAGGTGGAGATGAAGCTGAAGCTGGTAGCAATTCTTGGTGAACAGACATGTGTCTGTACCACAACAGACTGCACGTCATCCCATGGGAAATTTTACATTGGGGTGACTGTCCACTGGATTGTTATGAGTTTTTAGTGAGGAAGTCTGCTTGTCTGGCCTTAAGACTGAAGTGTTCCCACACATTTGACATTCTTGCATCAATTCTCAAAGATATTTAAACAGAGGATGCCTATCAGATGAAAAATTGTAAGAACAACAGACAATGATTCCAACTTCGTGAAAGCCTTTGTAATTGGACAGCATAATGATGATAATGAAGATAAAGATGAAGATTCAAATAATTATTTAAACAGCACTGCTTCTAATGCAGATAATAATGACAATAATGATGATAAAGTACTCTTTGCTATATGGAAGTCAAGTGTTTCAGAGTTGCCCTTGATCATAACCTGCAGACCCAGTCAGAAGACATCGGTAATATTGCAACCTGGCCTGATTTGAAGGAACTGTCTATCAGACTGAATAATTCACTTTCTGCTAGTGTAGTTGTTGAACCTTTTTAGCTGTGATGAATTAATGACTCACAAGCACATTCACATAAGTGGCAGTCATTTTCAAAAATTTAGTTTTGCAAAAAGCAAATTGGATTAAATTGTAGAGCAATAAAGATGTTGGGTACTTTTTACTCAATAGGCAATAATAACTTGGGCATTCACACCTTCCTCATTCAGAACATAAATCACAAAGCATAAATGAGTCACAATAACTCAGACTTGACAACTATTAGGTGGAAAATTTTGGTTGCAGCTTTATTATTATATATACAACTTTTAAGAATAAATGAACATAAATAACTGAATAGGACCAGATGGTGTCATACTAGTCCGTTACTCAAGAGCTGTCCTAAATAAGGCCACTTAGCTGTACAGGTGCCAGCTCTGAATATCGGGCCAGCACCCACATAACTTTTTTTCTTTCTTTTGTTAAAGCCCTCAAGCCCTCTCAAGCCCCCCTGCCAATGTCCCCTCTTACATCCCCCTCCCAGCCCTTCTCAATACACCCCCACCCTCGGACCCCCCCCCCCCAGCATTGCAGGCAGGCCCTCCCCAGGCCTACCTGTATCCCTGGTGGTCTAGCAGGGTTGTTGGGAGCAGGAGCGCAGCCCTCTCGCTCCTGCTCCTTGTGGTGCTGCTCGAAAATGCTCAAGATAGCGTGGGAGCCCTTACTGCCACCTCAATGGGTAGTGGTAAGGGCTTCCCCCTGAAATGGCTGCACGGCAAGTGCTTCACTTGCCACACAGCCATTTCTTTAAAAAAGGAAAGACCTACCCTTTTACCCACGGTGGAAAAAGGGTGCCCCGGCGCATATCAAATACACACGCCGAAACCAACGCAGGCCCCCCCCCCCCTTTGCCACAGTTTGGTAAAAGGGGCCAATAATTTGGTATTGGCACACATTACATTTACACACCCTCAGTTACATAAACCATGGGTCTGGTATAACTATGGGTGCCTAAATGTAACAGGGGTGCATATAACTTACAGGATTCTGTAAGTTACATGCATAAGTGGGATCCCCGCCCATTGTCCATCCATGCTCCACCCATGTGCACGCCCCCCTTTCATTTATGCACTATGCCATTGGTTCCCAAACCTGGTCCTGGAGGTACCCCAGCCAGTCAGGTTTTCAGTATATCCACAATGAATATTCATGAGATACATCTGCATGCAATGGAGGCAATGCATGCAAATCTCTCTCATGAATATTCATTGTGGGTATCCTGAAAACCTGACTGGCTGGGGTGCCTCCAGGACCAGGTTTGGGAACCACTGCACTATGCCATTATAGAACCGTGCTTAGGCACCCTGCTAGCACGTCCATGGGTAAGTGTACAATTAACCATAAATCATCTTAAAGGAGAAAGTTGCATAAAAAAACTTTTATATATCTTTCTAATTACTATTAAATAATTAAGTGAAGGTGCTCAGAATCTTAAACATGATTCAGTCACAAACTGAAAAAGGAGATGATTTTCTAGTTTCATTAGTCCATGCACATTCTAGGATTTATTTTTTACTACTCTTTCATTTCATAATCAAATTTCTAGGGTTACTCAATGTTTCTTCTATAAGCTTTGCCTTATTAGATTTATCCAACCACTATTACATTCCCCCCCCCCCCCCCCCCCCTGCTATCAATATATTAATTCATTCATTGGTTATCTCACAACTTGACTACTGTAAATCCCTCTATTTAGGTCTGGATTAAAGATCAACATTGTCTTCAACTAGTGCAAAATAGTGCCATACGGGTCCTCTATCACCTTAAGAAATTCAACCATATTATTTCACATCTCAAACCTTCACACTGGCTCCCCGTTTCTCACCACATTGCTTATAAAATTCTCCTACTTGTTTACAAAACTCTTGACGCCACTGAAGCTCTTTACCTTTTGAGATACCTCACCCCATATATTCAAACTCATGCTCTAAGATCATCACAACTTAATCTCCCCTCCATTCCATCACACAGAAAAAAATCTTCCATGAGCACAGCAGTCACTCAATGTTTGCCTTTCAAGGGCCTTTGCTATGGAACGCCCTACCATCTCACTTTGGCCAAATCACCTTGCTATCACTCTTTAAAACAGAACTTAAAATTTTTTTATTTCGTGATGCATATTCATAAAGTGAGATGGTAGGGCGTTCCATAGCAAAGGCCCTTGAAAGGCAAACATTGAGTGACTGCTGTGCTCATGGAAGATTTTTTTCTGTGTGATGGAATGGAGGGGAGATTAAGTTGTGATGATCTTAGAGCATGAGTTTGAATATATGGGGTGAGGTATCTCAAAAGGTAAAGAGCTTCAGTGGCGTCAAGAGTTTTGTAAACAAGTAGGAGAATTTTATAAGCAATGTGGTGAGAAACGGGGAGCCAGTGTGAAGGTTTGAGATGTGAAATAATATGGTTGAATTTCTTAAGGTGATATGGCATTATTTTGCACTAGTTGAACACAATTTTGATCTTTAATCCAAAGACCTAAATAGAGGGATTTTTTTTCCAGATATGGTCACTTTACCTAGTTACAGTCCCCCCCCCCCCCCCCCCCCCACCTTTCTCATTTTTCCCCCTCTCCCCCATCTTTCTGTTTAATATTGTAGTTCTACCCAGGTTCCTTTTGTTTCATGTAATTTGTGTATGTCGGTTTATCTCCTTTTTTCCTTCTCCTGCTCATTGTTCTTTTTAGATTGTACACCACCTAGATGGTTTGCTTTATTAGGCAGGATAGAAAGTTTTAATAAACTTGAAACTTGAGATCTTGGCTTAGTATCTGGATCCAGATGCTTAATTAGGAGTCTCTCAAAACTGCATGCTGAATTAGATATAGTATTGGGGGGGGGGGGGGGGGGTTCAAGTACAGTCCCTTCCTTGTTGTAACACCTAAAGTTAGTAATCTGAGATTGTCTGGTCTCCTGAAAACACTAATGTGAGACATAGGTTTATGTCAAAACTGGAAGAGATGGGATAATTAATGACAGACTGGATGAGTGGTTTTATTGAGCACAGAAAACTGTTACACAAACATTTTGAAACCTATACCTGATTCAGCGTGAATTTTTGAGAGACTCCTAATTAACCCCCCCCCCCCCCCCCCCGCCCCATTTACAAAGCCATGCTAGAAGCTGGTGGTGCGCTAATGTAGACACAGCCCATTCACTTTGCATGGGCTGTGTTGGCCTTGCTGCATGGCAGCCACTGGCGTGGCTTAGTAAACGGGTGGGGGGTAAGTACCTGGATCCAGATAGTAAGCTAAGTGACATTTAGAAGACTTAGGGGTCCTTTTACTAAGGTGTGCTGAAAAATGGCTTGCTGTAGTGTAGGCATGGGTTTTGGGTGTGCCGATCCATTTTTCAGTGTGCCTGTAAAACAAGCCTTTTTTATTTTTGCCAAAAATGGATGTGCGGCAAAATCAAGATTGCTGCGTATCCATTTTGGGTCTGCGACCTTACCGCCAGTCATTGACTTAGCGATAAAGACTTACGTGGTAACAATGCGGTAACGACCTACGCGTGTCAAATGCCACTTGGCGCACATCTGATAAGCACGTCCGAAAATAAAAATTATTTTTTCGGCGCCTGTATCAGATTCGCACCCAAATTGAAATTACTGCAAGAGCCACACAGTTGCTGGGCAGAAACTCCATTTCAGCGCACGTTGGGCGCGCGTAGAGCCTTACGCAGCTTAGTAAAAGAAACCCTTAATAAGTATTTACAAAGGTTGTTTAAAATTGTTCAATGGACTACGGTGAAGATTGAGATCTCCTTTACATAAATGTTTGTATGCAATTTTCTCCTTTAAGATGATTTATGTAATAAACAGGGAGGATTATTGATTAAATATTTCCCCGAACCATATAGGATGTGTAAGATATACACATTAAAAATGTGTATATGCCAGTATTCTGTAAAGTAATTGTTCGAAGGGCACAGTAATGCAGTCATTCAGTTATCGAATTGTTCTGCATTTGCTTTTTTGACCACTGCTATACACTGAGCTAAGAATTTCAAGCTATTTTCTACAGTGACTTCAAAATCTTTATCTTTCCCTAGATGCATCAGTTTGCAATTTGGATGCCTAGGTCATGTTTGCTTAGAAAAGTCAATGGTAGAGACAGTCTAATCTTTGCCGCTCTCAGTCTCAAACACATGCTCTCTTCTCACCACTGGATCCCATCCATAACCCTCACAGACCTTGTTAAATTCATGATCTCTAGGTGTTCAGTTTTCTTCATCTGGTTGTGGTATTCTGCCACAGTTTGAGGAAGAGCCAAACATCTAGTATGTCCTCTGTGTGTGAACTCCTTGGTCACTCTTTCAAAACATTTATCTCTGTGCTGTGGGGCCCTTTTACTAAGCCGCATAGGTGCCTATGTGCACCCATCATGCGCCAATTCGAAACTACCACCCGGCTACCGTGTGGTAATTTCATTTTTTATGCATGCCCACTATGCGCCCCAGAAAATTTCCAGTGTGCGGCGCTAACCGGGCAGTAATCGACATTGTACACACACTGATGATTACCACCCAGTTAACACATAAGACCTTACCGCTAAGTCAATGGGTGGCAGTAAGGTCTCAGGCCCAAAATGGACACATGCCAATTTTCATTTTGCCACACGTCCATTTTCAGCCACAAAAAAGGCCTTTTTTGCAGGCGCACTGAAAAATGGGCCTGTGCATATCCAATACATGTGTCTACAACAGCGCAGGCCATTTTTCAGCGCACCTTAGTAAAAGGACTCCATCGGGGAATGGAGGGAGAAGCTACACATAAGTCTTGAACATACGGTCTGAAATGATAGAAAAAAATAAAACCTATCCTGAAAGGATTTTCAGAAAAGCAAGGCACTGGTTTTTCCCCATATCTAGAGAGTCAAAGCAGTCTGAAAAATATAAAGTCTGAAGCCAAAAAGCAGCATAGAAACAGAAACCTAAATGACACATGGATGGGTATTTTCAATATGATGTCGAAGTCCGAGTTGAGATGTTTTGCCGAAAACATCTCAAAAAACATCTAGTTCACAGCCATTAATCGAACCAGAAAAACATCCAAATTTCAGGTTCAATTATGGCTTTCAGCTAGAGATGTTTTCGTGCTCACCACATCCATCTGTAAATACCATTTTTGAAAAAAAAAATGTCCCAGGGAAAAACAAAGAAAAACAAGCCATAGGAATGTCTGCCTAGCAGCATTCCCAGTAAACTGGCCACACAGACATCACAGCACTGACCACTAGGCACAGCACTGACCGCTAGGCAGTGCAAAGTGACAGCCTAGTGGTCAATCACATAAAGGGGCCCAGGAACAAACCCCACCTAAACCCCTTCATATTACATAGTAAATGAAGGCAGGTAAAGACCTGAATGGTCCATCCAGTCTGCCCAACAAGATCAACTCATTTTACATGGTATGCAATACTTTATATGTATACCCGAGTTTGATTTCTCCCTGCCTTTCTCAGGGCACAGACCGTAAAAGTCTGCCCAGCACTGTTCCTGTACTAAAAATTGTGACGCTAACGTCGAAGCCCCTTAAAATTTACACTCCAGCCCATCCATATCCATTCAGCCACGATCAGGGCGCAGACCGTAAGAGTCCACCCAGCACTGTTTTTTCTCTCCAATTACTGGTGTCGCCACCCAATCTCCGAAAGATTCCACAGATCCATTCCATCGAAACAGGATTCCTTTGTGTTTATCCCACGCATGTTTGAATTCCATTACCGTTTTCATCTCCACCACCTCCCGCGGGAGGGCATTCCACATATCCACCACCCTCTCCGTGAAAAAATACTTCCTGACATTAGTCCTGCGTCTGCCCCCTTTCAACCTCAATTCATGTCCTCTAGTTCTACCACCTTCCCGTCTCCAGAAAAGGTTCATTTGCGGATTAATACCTTTCAAATATTTGAATGTCTGTATCATGTCACCCCTGTTTGTCCTTTCCTCCAAGGTATACATGTTCAGGCTGGCAAGTCTCTCCTCATACAGTTTGCAATTCAAATCCCGTACCATTTTTGCAGTTTTTATTTGCACTGCTTCCAGTCTTTTTACATCTTTAGCAAGATACGGCCTCCAAAACTGAACACAATACTCCAAGTCTGTTCAGCTGCCAGATTTTTTGCACTAGCTATCGTCTTCCTGAAGACGAGGTCAGCGAAACATGGTCCATGTAGAGGATAAAGAAGTTATGATAGCCTTTTTGAATTAAGAAGCTTTGCTTTTAATGCACGAGGAATGTGGTTTTCACAGAAGATGTTGTTGTTGTAGTACTGACCCAGACACCCATAATTTTTGTTACATTTGTACCCCGTGCTTTCCCACTCATGGCAGGCTCAATGCGGCTTACATGGGGCAATGGAGGGTTAAGTGACTTGCCCAGAGTCACAAGGAGCTGCCTGTGCCGGGAATTGAACTCAGTTCCTCAGGACCAGAGTCCACCACCCTAACCACTAGGCCACTCCTCCACTCCACTTCCAGCACAGGAGATTGCTTGCTGGCACCCAATAAGCTAAGTGCTTTTCTGTACCTAATCATATTGAATGTGGAATATCAAACAGTATTAATGGCATGTAGTTTTTGTACATTCACATCATACTTCTTTAAAAGAGTGAAAAGTGTTTCTATGCCATTGTAATTCAATTTTAACTGTCAGACCCACGACCATTCTTCTAACTTTTGGAGATCCCTTCTCATCGTTTCTGCTCCCTCCAGGGTATCCACTCTATTGGCTATCTTCGTGTCATCTGCAAAAAAGGCAAACCTTTCCTTCCAACCCTTCAGCAATATCTCTCACAAATATATTAAACAAAATGGGCCCCAGCACTGACCCCTGAGGAACTCCACTGCTCACCTTCCTTTCCTCCACCACCCTCTGCCACCTGTCGGCCAACCATTTTTCTATCCAGTTCACCACTTTTGGTCCTAAGTTCAGCCCTTTCAGCTTATTCATGAGTCTTCTGTGGGGGACCGTGTCAAAGGCTTTGCATGGTGAACCCTCCAGGAACGGAGAAAACTTACTGTACCTAAAGGTCCACCACTACAATAGCCCTCAGGCTTGCAGGTCACTTATATATTTAGGTACAGCAGGCATTTCTATGTTCCAGGAGGGCTCACATATTTGCACTAAAATTTAAGAGTTAAATTGGGAATTGAATCTGGGTTTCGTTGTTACATGTCTACTGCGCTGACCACTAGGCTACTCCATGCACCTGCTTGCTGCTTTCTTAAGAATGGCCATAATATCTAAAGCTGTCACACAGCCTGGTATCTACTGTCATTGTCACATCTTTGTGGGGTGGGAGGAGGTCAGTGACCACTGAGGGAGTAAGAAAGGGTCATGTCTTAATCCCTCCAGTGGTCAGCTGGTCAAGTTAGGGCACCTTTTTCTGACTTAGTCATGATTGAAATGGGTCTAGATAAAAATGTACTTCTTTCCTGCCCTGGACCTTTTTTTCTGTTCCATTACGGCTAGAAAACATCCAGATTTTAATCCTGCCCAAAACATGCCTCCAATACGCCCCCTTGCGGTTTAGATGAACTGCAGATAAAATGTCCCAATTCTGAGTTTTGAAAATCACAACTTAGATGTTTTTGTGAGAAAAATATCCATCTTCCAGTTTGGGCTGCTGTTGAAAATGAGTGGCAAAACTTTTATTTCTTTAAAAACAGTTAAAACTGAGTTGTCACTAGCATAAGAAGTATTCTGGTCTGTTTTATATCAGTTTTGAAATATTCTCACAGTGGACATCCACTGTACATGCTCCTATTTACACAGATTTGTTTTCTGTGCTTTTACATTTATTTTACAAAAAGCTCTGCACTCAGTGAGCCTTTTGTAAAATACAATGTAAATTTCAAATGCTCCAGTTTGGAACGTCCTTTTGCAGGTCTAAAACTAGCAATACAAAACTGGGCTTCATAGATGTTTACAAGACACATTCTTTTGTCTCCTTGGCAGGACAAGAAGATATCAACTGCGTTGACGGTCAATCAAATGACAGGACAAGCATCAAGAATGCTGGTCCATAATGCCATCTCCTGGCAATTCCGGGGGAAAAAAATGTTGGCTCCATTCTAATGTGAATGCGGTCACACCATACATATCACTTAGTTATGGAAGTCAAGCTCTCATCTGTGGACTTAATCACAGAGCCAAAATTAATCAGCCTTCTAGCTGACAGCATCAGAGAAGCAATAAACTGTATCTGCAATCCTAGTGACAGAATTAACAGCACAGGAAAAGGGAGGGACCTCGTCTGATTAATTATTGTTTAAGTTGCCTAAAGGCCTTATGAAACCTCCTGCTGACACCTATTATGAATGGCATTCTATATGGAATATGATGAAACACGTTAAAAATGATGGATTATGCATATGTAACATGCAAATCATGTGATATGCTTACAGTATGTTAGCAGCTTTACATTAGCATAAAGTACTGAAAGCTACTGCCAGCAAGTTTAAAATACAGTGCAAGATATTTTAAATGAATGACCTCTTTCCTTTCAATGCCCCAGTATTAATATTCTGTATATTACAGAAAGTCAAACTACCCACCTTCCCCCACCGTCATCTTTCTGAAGGTCATTTTACATCTAGAACTGGATGGACCGTGCAGGTCTTTTTCTGCCGTCATCTACTATGTTGTGTTAAGAATCATTGACCTGATTTTCCACACATGGCTTCAGGGCCTGAGCACTCTAGAGCAAAATTCTAAAAGGGAGAAAATTATCAAAAAATAGAATTTAAACAAAAATACTATAAAGCATATAAAACCCCTCAACATGAAATAGTGAATCATTGCTATAATTTACTTTTGATCAACAGCCAAACTATAAATTATTTACTGAATAGTAAGCACGGATATTAGCTAGTTTACTAAATTTTACCATATAATGTGGTAGGAGTTTAAAAAAAAAACACCTGATAGTGTTAGAGAGGCCTGAATCACCTCTTTCTTGGCTAAGAGGGACTGCCATCAGGACTGTAGACAATGAAAAGGTCTGGATTGGCCAGTACTATCAAGATGGTTTGTCTCCTCCAAGAAATGAAGTTGGATGCATCACCAGTAATTATCTGTGAAAAAAAAAGCATGAACTGTGCCTAGTGTAATTAGTTTTGTAATTGAAACAAGAGTGCTTGCAGCTGTGTTACTCAGAAAACATCATAGAATATAAGAAAAGACATGTGAAATTCTTCAAAAGGACTCTGGTGAACAATTCGAGAAGTATGGAATGAATACACTCATAGCAAAATCCACTTGGGATCCATGAGAAATCGAAAGCAGATCCAAAACAAATCCAGAGATTTCTCTGAGTATGGGAAATCACTATGGGTTTTCCACAGGTCCAAAGCAAATATTTCCTGAACCCTTCCCCAAAAAACCTGAGGAAATGTTTAACTTTGAACCAAACTGCTTTGAGTTCAACTTTAAATCACTTGCATGAATCCAATAGGGACCCGAGTCACTAACAGCAGAGGATTTCTATGTTGCTTGTTGAGTTTTGCTTTGTTACCTTGAATTTTGTCTGATGCAAAATGAAAGCTTATCCCTCAGCCTGCTCATCTGCATCTCGTCTGTCTTTGGAGCATAGACAATCTAACTAACTTTCGCAAATCCATGAAGACACATCTCTTCAACAAAGCCTACAAAACGAACCCTTAACGACACAAATCACCACCCAACTCATGCAAGTAATAAAAAGCATCTCCTACACCACCCTATCTAACACCTACTTCTCTAATTCCTCATATATCTTCTGCTTATACTCATTGTATACAAGATCCTGTCATGACTATGTCATAACTACACTATGTAAGCCACATTGAGCCTGCAAATAGGTGGGATAATGTGGGGTACAAATGTATTATTGGCTTTATGATTAGCAGCTCTTTGCATTTGCTGGTCTGGTAATACTACTACTACTACTACTAATCATTTCTATAGTGCTACTAGACGTATGCAGCGCTGTACACGTTATATGCAGGCACTTTCTCTCTCCCTAGAGGGCTCACAATCTAACTTTTTGTATCTGGGGCAACGGAGTATAAAGGAGCAGACAGGATCAGACTTATCTGAACTTCCAATTTGGTCTCTGTTGTGAGAAAGGGGGTGACAAACCGGAGGGGTGGTGGAGGAAAGGGCTATCTGTGCCTGCCAGGGATCAAAAGAAGAAAGAGTGGGACTATAAGAACTACAAGTCCCAGAAGCCCGAGCTGAGCAGGAAGCAGGAGTGGGAGGAGAAGTCCTCTCAGAGGGGGAAGGGGGAGGAGGTTGATTGGGAGATGAAGTCAGAGGGAGGGGATGAGGAACACCTGTGGGAGAAGGGAGTGGTGGAACAGATGGATTGGCAAGGGGGGGAAGGGGGAGGGGAAACAGAAGAAATGGATATCTCAGCATTTGCTCAGGGCCAGGAGGAGAGGAGAAAGAGGGCTGTGTGTACTGGATCACAAAAGGTATGAATTCTTTAACCCGGTGGGTGGTTGTCAGGAGTTAGTGCTGACAAATGAGGGAGGTGGGTCTCTAGGTGTAGCCAGTATGCAGTGTTAAACCTAGAGGAATTCATACCGTAGGGGAAACTTTGGAACTTTATAGTGTTGCTTGAGAAAAGCTGAACTGTGTGATAAGCATTTGATTCTGAATAGAGACTCTAAAGAAAGGGGCCTGTGCCAGGAACAGGTCCCGGTCCCGGTCCCGAGGCCTGGTCGGGGACTTAATAGCCGGACTGGAAAGAACCTAGGCGGCTAGTCTATGAGGAGTGGGACTTCACCAGGAAACAGATACTTGCCAGTAGCCGGTAGGGGTTGAACTAGGGGGTGGGCTACTGGCTGGAGAGAACACAACGGTGTAAGCCTGAGGGAGGTTTGCATAACTTGCAAGGATTGCAGACAGCACGGAGAGGTGCGGCTGGATGATAGACAGCACGGAGAGGTGCAACTAGAGAGCAGACAGCCCGGAGAGGAGCAGGAGTCTGACAGTGGTGCGGCTGGAGTACAGACAGCACGGAGAGGTGCGGCTGGATTGTAGACAGCACGGAGAGGTGCAACTAGAGCGCAGACAGCCCGGAGAGGAGCAGGAGTCAGACATTTGGTGGCAGTGGTGGGATCGGTCGAGCCCGAGTTCCAGTAAGCCGAGGAGGAGGACGTAGGATCGAGACGGACCAGAAAGCTGGGGAGCTTGAACCCGAAGGCGAACAAACCTCCTGCTTCCGGTGAGCATAGTGGGAGCAGGGGGGGATTGGAGGGCGAAGTGGAAGTGTTGTGAAAGTCCACACTTGGGTTTTGTTTTCTCTTGTGTTTTCTTATAGGAAGAAGATTAAAGTTATCGGGATGGATCCGAAAGAGATGTTTGCCTTTATGACTCACCAATTTCAAAAGCAACAAGAGATGGCACATAAACTTATGGAGGAGTCGTTGGCAGCTTCCCGAGCACAGCAGCAGCCACTTTTGGACCTATTTCAGGAATTTCTGCGGACTGGAGGACGAATGTCCGGACCTAACGAAAATGGGACAACCGTGCGGGGCGAAGGGGCTGCTGGACTGGTAGGACCTGTGGGGGTGAACTGGTTACCTTGGGGAAAATTAACTGAAGCAGATAATATCGAAGATTATCTGGGGGCCTTTGAGAGGGTGGCGGTGACAGCAGGATGGCCTCAGGAGCAATGGACCCTAAGACTAGCTCCTGCACTGGCTGGGGAAGCTTTAGCGGCTTTTCGGGCCCTACCTACAGGACAAATAACAGACTACCCAAGGCTGAAAGCCGCTATTTTGGATAGGTTTGGGCTAAGCAAGCATACGTACCGAAGGAGGTTTCGGGAGTTCAGGTGGGTGGAGGGAGAGACACCTAGGGTACTTGCTCAGAAACTAAGTGATTTGGCAGGAAAATGGTTAGAGCCTGAAAGACGGTCCATGCAACAGGTAATGGAAGACCTGGTGCTGGAACAGTTCTTGGAGTCCTTACCTAGAGGGCTTCAGGTTTACTTGATTAAGCGAGGCTGCAGTACCCTCGAGGAGGCAATCCAGAGCATGGATTGTTTCCTAGAGTCGCAGCATTGTGCCCACAGGGGAACCCCGCCGGGAGGGGGAAGGGGAGGTCCAAAAGGGCATCAGGTTCCCGAAGGTAGGGGCATGAGAGTGTGGGAGGGGAGTAAAGGGGAAGAAAGAATGTGTTATCGTTGTGGGCGGAAGGGCCATGTGAGGAGAGACTGTGTGGTGAAGTTACAATTGGTGGCTGGAGGGGGAAAGGGGGGCAGGGAGGAGTTCTGCCAACGGGTAGAAGTTATGGGGGTGGGGGTGGAGGGGCTGTTGGACTCTGGAGCAGACCAAACTATGCTAGCCCAGTCCTTGTGGGAGAGGATCAGGGAAAAGGGGGTTGGGGGAGGGGGGAAGAAAGGGCGAGAGGTCACCATACAGTGTGTGCATGGGACTTCCAGTAGGTACCCGTTGCGGCAGGTGAGGATCGTAGGCCCTTTGGGGGCTCATTGGGTCTGGGTGGCGGTACTACCTAGGTTGCCTCAGGCCCTTATCTTGGGAAGGGATTGGCCCCCATTTTCGCAATATTTGAAAGAGAGAGAGGGGTTAGTGGTTACCCGGTCCCAACGGGGTGCGGAGGGGACGGAGCAGGAGCAGGCTTTGGCCCAGATATTTCCGTTTCAGATGGAGATATTGGGGAACCCGGGGAAAACCAGGGATTCGGGGGGGCATAGGAAGACGGGGCAGCGTCAGCGGGCTCAGTCTATGAAAGACTTGGAGCAGACGGCGGATTTCCCTGAGGAGGCAGGGGAGGTGCAGGAACAATTCCCCTCTTTTAAGAGGGAACAGCAAGCCGACCCTACTCTGCAATATGCTTGGACGCGGGCAAGGGAGGGGGACAGGGAGGTGCAGGGACCTGGGTTTGTGATAGAGCAGGGCCTTCTGTTTCGGACACCTGCAGGAAACGGAGGAGAGGGGGGACGGAGCCAGTTAGTGGTGCCGAGGGGATTTAGGAATCTACTGTTACGGGTAGCTCATGATCACCCTCTGGGGGGACATAAAGGAGCTCAGAATACGGTTTCCCAATTGTTACGGCGCTTTTATTGGCCCGGGATATATAAAGAGGTGGAAAAGTATTGTGAGTCTTGTCCTTTATGTCAGAAGGTGGCCGAACAGGGTCCAGGGAGAGTCCCTTTACATCCTTTGCCCCGCATAGGGACACCCCTAGGCAGGATTGCGATGGACATAATTGGTCCTCTTCCAAAATCGACTCGGGGGTTCTCCTATATCTTAGTAATTATGGATATGGCCACCAGGTTTCCTTGGGCCATTCCGTTACGAAGCATTTCGGCTAAAGTTATTGCTGCGGAACTTATTCACATTTTCTGTGAAGTAGGATTCCCTCGGGAGGTGCTGACTGACCGGGGGTCTAACTTTAGATCACGGGTTCTAGCACAGGTATGGGAGGCCTTCGGGATTGTTCACATTTGTACGGCTGCATATCACCCGCAGACCAATGGCCTGGTAGAACGTTTTAATAAGACCCTAAAGACTTTGCTTAGGAAGGGAGTGGGCTCTTGCACGGAGAAATGGGATCAATTGCTGCCCTTTGTCCTGTATGTCACGAGGGAGTGTGTGCAGGCCACCCTAGGGGTGTCGCCCTTCGAGTTGTTCTTTGGGCGGGCACCAAGGGGGGTCTTAGATATAGTGAGAGAAAGATGGGTACCCCCGGAAGCCGAGGATAACACTGTAATATCTTATCTGCATGATTTAAAGGGGCGCTTGAGGCGGTTGGGGGTTTACTCTAGGGGCCGATGGCAGGCGGCTCAGCAGTATCAGAAGGCCGCCTATGATAAAAAGACCCGAGTCCGGGAGGTGGCGATAGGGGATAAAGTGCTGATCATGGTCTCAGATAGTCCTCATAAATTTAGTGGGAACTGGAGGGGTCCGATGATAGTTACGAGGCGGTTGGGCCCAGTCACGTATGAAGTGAGGAATGAACGGGGGAAGAGGCAGACTTATCATATAAATTTGATCAAACCTTGGCAGGCCCGGGAGGTTTGTTGGGCGACTGCAGAGGATTTAACGGAGGAGGATCTCGGTCCTCAGATATCGGAGATGGATTCTAAAGGGGGGTTGCAGGTGGGAGAGGATTTAGAGGGACCCCAAAAAGATCAGATAAGGGCTCTTTTGGGAGAATTTAAGGATGTGCTGACTCCTTGCCCCGGGGCAACGAGATTGATTACGCACGATATTGTAACGGGGGAGGGAAAGGTAGTAAGGCAAAGACCGTATAGGTTATCACCCATGAAGCAGCAAGAGGTGAATCGGCAGGTTAAGGAAATGTTGGAATATGGGGTGATTGAGGAATCACACAGCCCCTGGGCCAGCCCGGTAGTGCTGGTGCCCAAGACCGATGGAACCTGGCGGTTTTGCATTGATTTTCGGCAAGTTAATGCTCTATCGGACCCGGATGCTTCTCCAATGCCGAGGATAGAGGAACTACTAGACCGACTAGGGTCAGCCCGGTTTCTGTCAACGCTGGACTTAACAAAAGGCTATTGGCAGATTCCGCTCTCTACGGCAGCTAAGCCCAAGACAGCCTTTTGTACTCCTCTTGGCCTGTTTCAGTTCAAGCGGATGCCATTTGGCTTGAATTCAGCGGCGGCCTCTTGCCAACGCCTGTTAGATCAGGTGTTGAGGCCTCATCAGGCATATGCCGCCGCGTATCTAGATGACGTCATCATACATAGCCAAGACTGGGGGTCTCATCTTCTACAGGTGGGGAAGGTATTAAAGGCTTTTCGGCAAGCTGGGCTTACACTGAATCCCCAAAAATGTTATTTTGCACAGAGGGAGGTGAAATATTTGGGTTACAAAGTAGGAAATGGCCAAATAAAACCATTACAGGGTAAAGTAGAGAGTATCCAACTGTTTCCCCGCCCGGAGACCAAGAAATTGATGAGGGGTTTTTTGGGGCTAGTGGGATACTATCGGAGATTCATTCCTCACTTTGCTACATTGGCCGCTCCTTTGACCGAGATGTTAAAGAAGGATAGGCCCAACCGGTTAAGGTGGGGGGAGGTGGAGCAGGGAGCGTTTGTGGCCCTACGGCAAGCCCTGTGTGAGGAACCTGTACTTAGGGCCGTAGATTTTGATAGAGAATTTATTCTACACACGGACGCTTCGGGCACTGGGTTGGGGGCAGTGCTGTCGCAGGTTTTTGAGGGGGAGGAACACCCAGTATTGTATTTGAGCCGAAAGTTGCTCCCTCATGAAACGAGGTATGCCACTATTGAAAGGGAATGTCTAGCCGTGAAATGGGCCATACAAAAATGTCAGTTCTATCTGGAGGGACGGACATTTAAATTGTTTACAGATCATGCCCCTTTAAAGTGGTTGTCCCGGATGAAAGATAGCAATGCCAGATTGATGAGGTGGTATCTGGCATTGCAACCCTTTCAATATCACATTGAGCATAAAGCAGGGAAGTTGTTGCCTCATGTAGATGTCTTGAGTCGGGTTGCTAGCCCGGGGAACGAGGGAAGGTTGGAAAAATGGGCTAGCAATCGCTTAAAGAGGGGGGTATGTGAGAAAGGGGGTGACAAACCGGAGGGGTGGTGGAGGAAAGGGCTATCTGTGCCCGCCAGGGATCAAAAGAAGAAAGAGTGGGACTATAAGAACTACAAGTCCCAGAAGCCCGAGCTGAGCAGGAAGCAGGAGTGGGAGGAGAAGTCCTCTCAGAGGGGGAAGGGGGAGGAGGTTGATTGGGAGATGAAGTCAGAGGGAGGGGATGAGGAACACCTGTGGGAGAAGGGAGTGGTGGAACAGATGGATTGGCAAGGGGGGGAAGGGGGAGGGGAAACAGAAGAAATGGATATCTCAGCATTTGCTCAGGGCCATGAGGAGAGGAGAAAGAGGGCTGGGTGTACTGGATCACAAAAGGTATGAATTCTTTAACCCGGTGGGTGGTTGTCAGGAGTTAGTGCTGACAAATGAGGGAGGTGGGTCTCTAGGTGTAGCCAGTATGCAGTGCTAAACCTAGAGGAATTCATACCGTAGGGGAAACTTTGGAACTTTATAGTGTTGCTTGAGAAAAGCTGAACTGTGTGATAAGCATTTGATTCTGAATAGAGACTCTAAAGAAAGGGGCCTGTGCCAGGAACAGGTCCCGGTCCCGAGGCCTGGTCGGGGACTTAATAGCCGGACTGGAAAGAACCTAGGCGGCTAGTCTATGAGGAGTGGGACTTCACCAGGAAACAGATACTTGCCAGTAGCCGGTAGGGGTTGAACTAGGGGGTGGGCTACTGGCTGGAGAGAACACAACGGTGTAAGCCTGAGGGAGGTTTGCATAACTTGCAAGGATTGCAGACAGCACGGAGAGGTGCGGCTGGATTGTAGACAGCACGGAGAGGTGCAACTAGAGCGCAGACAGCCCGGAGAGGAGCAGGAGTCTGACACTGTTTCACTGCTCCTGTCTAATCCTTTATACTCCAGTGCTTTTTGTACCATTTTTCGCCATATTGAGTGGTAGTTGACGGTGGTCTACACTTAAGATTTTTGGGAGGATGTCTCCTTTGTATGGACTAATGGGTCCTTGGTATAATTATTTATTTATTTATTTATATCATTTATACCCCACAATTTCCCACCACTGGCAGGCTCAATGTGGCTTACAACATTTAGTTAACAAACAGGAAAGCAGTGGCGTAGGAAAGGGGGCGGTGGGGCGGTCCGCCCCGGGTGCACGCCACTGGGGGGGTGTCAGCTCCGCTGGTTCCCTGCTTCCTCTGCCCCGGAACAGGTTACTTCCTGTTCCAGGGTAGAGAGAGCAGGGAACCAGCGGAGCCGACGCAGCTCCCAGCGACGTGCACTCGGGGGCGGATCGGCCCTCTCGCCCGCCCCTCGCTTCCTAATTCAAGTAAGAATGTGCTCTGGGGGGGAGGGTGCACTCCGGAGGGGGAAGGGTGCGCGCCAAGGGGGGGCACCGTGCTGCACCCGGTGGGGTGCGCAGCGGCGACCCGCCCCGGGTGTCAGCCGCCCTCGCTACGGCACTGCAGGAAAGTACAATAAATGGAAAGTGATACGAGGGGCGGAAAGGTACAGGGTTAAGAGAAGGTAGTTAAGTCCACAAGATCTTTAGAGGAGTTGGAGTCCAGGAATCACAGAGGCAGGAAGGGATCTTTAGGGTAAGCTTGCCCAAATAAGTAGGTCTTGAGAGACTTCCTGGATGCCTATTGGAAAAAACTTTATTTCTTTATGTTGGTTTATTACATTTTCATTACATGTTATTAGAAATGTAGTTACATTGCACATGGTTGATAATTAAGGGCTTCTTATACAGAGAATACTCATGATGTATAGAGCATTCAAGTGAGCCAATTTTGCGGCTAGGGTCACTGCTATTTATGCTCGGCTGTAGATTCAGCCTATACTGAACCTTCTCTTGAGCCCTTTTATTCAGGAGGTATTATAGTGTATTTTTCTTTAGGCGTCCGATATACCTCTTTATTTTGGGGATTGACTGTTTTTGAGTTGTTTGGAAACAAAACAGGAAGTGTTAACAGAATATCCTGTTTCATGTCATTTTTTTCTAAAAACATACAGAAGAAAATCTAAATATTGTCCCCCAAATCCTCTTATTCCACTGGTGGTCAAACTACTGTATCTAGATGAGACAGGTATTATCCCTGGTTGCTCCTGCCCTTCAGGTCTACTAACAACAAATGGTACCGAAGGGTCATTGCTGTGTACTTTTCTGTAGGAAGTGGGCTTTTAAAATTATTTCTTACCTTATTTGAGCAGATTGTGTTACCAGGTGTCTGCAGATTTTTTTTTTAATTAACTCAAGCATACTAACAAAGATGAAAAATGTCCAAAAAAATTGTCCATGTTGTTATGCATATTTTATGTTACTGATAGTTGACAGCTTGACTGTTTATTAATATTGCATTAGAATAAAAAGCCCCCCCCCCCCCCCCAATATTCAGCCACTGTCAGGCTGTGCAGTGAGTGCCCAACACTGGCAATCAGACGAGATAGTGAAGGTAACACACACAGATGATGTCAGTACAAAATGTCCAAAGGCCTCAGTTATTTCAAATCAGAAGTTCATACAGAAAAATGTAGTGGACTCGACATGAATCGTGTTTCGGCCACATAATACCGCAACTTAAAAGAGCAGGTGTGAGGGAGTCTATTAGGACACTGCCCCTTTCCCTCAGAGAGTCAGAACCACCTTAGGCCCCATAGTTCCGCCCAAAGAGGAAGTGACATGGGAGGGGTGGAGCCATGAGGACAGCTGCCAGGAAGTATAAAAGGCAGCATTAGAGTTGGCTTATGGAGACCCAGAAGGATGCCCCACGGCATATGACTCCACTACCTAGGTGTAAACTACAACAACTATAGTCAGGTAGGCCAAGTTCAACTTGGAACCTAGCAGACTTTGTATTTTGACCCAAGAATTGATAGAGACTGCACTGGTAACTGGAGAGCCAGGCCAGAGATAAGTAGAGTGTGCTGTTGTGCCAAGAGACAGGAACATATGCCATGGCCCTGCAGCAGAAGACATTGTCACATACAAGGATTTTTCTTTAAGTTTACCTTCTTCCTTCCTGTCAATTGAACCAGACCTCTTGCCCAACACCTTCAATAAATATTATTTGCCTTTACCTGTAATTGCTGTTTGGTCTGTCTTACCTGGGCCCTTGCTCATCGTACCACATATTGTGGCAGCAATGGGATGAGCTTACCGGGGCTCTGGGCCTTGTAGGACTGTCATGCAGGAGCATTGGGCAAAAGGGATAGCCCTGCTCTAGCTAGTGGGGGGGGGGGGGGGGAATATAGTTAGTCCTCGACAGGCAGGTTTTTATTTTTGTTCCCTGGTGCCATGTGCAGCTCGGGGTGCTAGCACTACAGCACAAATATGGAAAGGCTACTCCAGGCCTTAGTGGAGGGCCTGCAGCAGATCTAACAAGTGATACAGAGGCAATGGGAGCACCACCAGGCTTCCCAGAGATCCCTAGAAGCCCAGTAGAACTCTCTGACCCAAGTGGCACAAGCATTACAGACCTCTAGGTTACACACTCTGGTCCTGGTGTTACCAGAGATGTTACCGGAAGATGATCTGGACTATGTCCTGACCAATTGTGAAAGAACTGCCCACCTGGCTGGTTGGCCAGAAGCATCATGGACAGCTAACCTGGAGAATTTACTGACCGGTAGCAGCCAGACTGCTTTTCAAGTTGGCAACTCCAGTGGGAAGGCCACCTATGCAGAAGTAAAAGCCACAATTCTGGAGAGGGCAGGCTGTATACAAGAGTCCTACCAGCAGCAATTTTGGAAGATGTCTTGGCAAGTTAAAGAGAATCCCCAGGGTTCTTCTACTGACTCATTTCCAGGACTCAAGTGGCCTGGAAATGGCTGCAACCAGAAGGCAAGACCAGACATGCCTCACACACATTTGGTGTGTAACACAAGCATGTAGGTCCTCTCTCCAGCTCACATGCTTAAACTTCCTTTTCACACGCATTGGTAGCCAGCTGATATCAACCCCATGGACTGTCTCTTTCCCTTTAATTTTGCCCTTTGACATGGTGTCCCTCACCCCCCTTCCCCCCAGACTGCAAACCTCAAACCTTTCCTATACAGCCGCCAGCATCGCAGCCACGCTGTCTTCAGCCAGTGCAGGCACCACTACCATGTTCTCGGATGCAAGTTACATCAGAGGAGGTGGGATGCGGCAGGGGAAAGAGTGCCTGCACCGGATGAAGACAGCATGACTGGCAGCTCTATAGGAAAGGTTTGAGGTTTGCAGTCCGGGGGGAAGGGGGTGAGAGATGCCAGGCTGGGCTGGACTGACTCAGCTGGGCCAGGGAGAGGGGCGGTGGGGAGAGTGAGAGATGCAAACCACAGGAAAGGAGGAAGAGATGTGGGGCCTTCATATTTGTTGGATTTACACTGGCTACGGTGGAGCTGAGGGTGCAGTTTAAATTAAGGATTTTAGCTTTTAGGATTTTGCACAGTGAGGCTCCTTATTATCTAGTGAAACTGGTAAATATCTCTACTAGTTATAAGTCTGGTCATTTAAGGGAACAATGTTTATTATATTACCCGCCAGTGCATGATGTCAGATATAAGAAACAGCTGTCTACTTCCATCTCTTATAAAGCAGTAACATTCTGGAATTCATTACCAGTAGAACTTCAAAGGATACATAATTATTTACTTTTCAGGAAATTGTTAAAAACTATCTCATTTCAGAAATATATTCAGGATTAATTACTGGGTATTTTTTTTAACTCGTTCATGTTTATTGTATTTGTAAATGCAACTGATTTGTATTATTTGAACATATGGTTCATTGTTGACTTTTGTAGCCTGCTTAGAACTAATAATGGTGTTACTGAGATATAAGTCCAGTGTAAACTAAAGTAATGTAAAGTAAAAGAGGCAGAGCATGCTGGACCTGTGGGGGGGGGGGGCAGAAGGAGGGACACCTGCTGGACCCTGGGGAGCAGGGGAGAGGAGAGGAAGAGATACTAGGACTTGGGGAAAGGAGAGATGCTGGCCCAGGGAGGGGAGACAGGAGGGAAAGAAGAGAGAAGCAAGCTTCTAGAGAGGGGGGATCAGCAAGGAAGAAGGAGGGATGCAGGTTCACAGAGAGGGGCGTAAGCGGGAAGGAAGAGATTCAGGCACTGGGGGTGGGGGATTGTAGGAGGAAAAGAGGAATGAGGGAAGAAGCTGGATATATTGTATGCTATGAGTACAAGTGCTATATATCTCAGTGGGGTGGGGAAGACTTCGTAAGTGGAACTCAGCGAGTAAAATGTTGTAATAATATATTGGATTCTTGATAATGAATTTAAATGTTGGGCAGATTGGACAGACCATCTGCCATCATTTACTATCGTTACTATCAACTTTCAATCTCCTTCTCTCATGCCCCAGCTCTCCCATTTCCCCAGCCTCCTATTCCCTTCCATCTACTCCCCATTACTATATTTATACTTCTGTAGTCACTGTCTTCCTCTCGCTCATCTTCTTCCACATTTCCAGTACCTCCCCTCTCTCTCCCCATTCTTGTAGCACAGAATCTCCTCTTCCTCTCCTACTCCACCCTACATTCTTGGCCTGATATCTCCCTGACCCTTTCCCTCCATCCCCTAGCATCTTTTTATCCCACTTCTCTTCCCTCCTGACCGCCAGGGGTCCATCATCTCTCCCCCCACCTTCATGGTCAGTCATCTTTCCTCCCCTCCTTGCTGCCTATCACTTTCCTGCTTTCCTTCCCTCCTCCTACCCATGATCCAGCATATTTCTTTCTCTTTCCTCCCTTCATTCCATTTTTCTTCATTACTCCCTCCATTCCACCTCCAGGTCCAACATCTGTCTCTCTCTCATCCCATCCTCCCCCTTTCCTTCCATGTCTTGATCCAAAATCTCTCTTTCTTCCTGACTGCCCTCCCTCCTCAGCACAGCCAGATCTGACATCTCTCCCTTTTTCATCCCTCCCTGTATTCCATTAGCCACCATCTTTCTCTCTCTTTTTCTCTGTCTCTCTCTCTCTGCTTCTGGGCCCATCATTTCTTACTCTTCCTTCCCCCCCCCCCCCCCCCCATCCTGGTCCACCATTTTCCCCCCTCTTTAAACCCCCCTCAGCTCCAGCATCTATTGGTCAAGACCTTTTGGTCTAGCATCTCTTCCCTTTCTACCCACCCCAGTCCGATATGTCCCTCTCTGCAAATGTCATTTCTCCTCCTAGGGAGTGGCCAGCTTAACAGGAATTCTGATACACTGCCTGCGGACTCCCTGGAACTTTCCTTCTGCCATGTTCTGCCATTTCTGTTCCACCTGGGTGGAACGAGGCACAAGGAAAGCTCTTGGGAGGTCACAGACAGCTTATCAGAATTATTGTCAAGCCAGCAGCTACCTGAGAAAAGAAATGCCTTTTTCTGCCTGGGAGAAAGTCAGCAGAAGGAAAGCTCTAGGGAGGAAGCTGGCAGCATATCAGATTCACTGTCATGCGGGTGACCCCAGGAAGAGAAAATCCTTTTAAGGTAGACAAGGAAGGTGAAGGACAGGGAGGAAAATGTCAGACCAGGGTGGAGAGAAGGGGAAAAGATGCTGGACCACAGGGGGCCCCTGAAGCTGTGGGGTCCAAGGAGGCTGCTCTGTTTGCTCCCCCTAACGCCAGTTCTGGACATCCTGCATGCATTCTCACACTGAGGCGCCATAAGTTGGCACCTAAATTTAGATCACATAGCTACCAATAGCACATGTATATTACAGAAGTCTATCATATACATATGTCATTGACACCAATAATTGAAAGTTAAGCACATAAATTCTAGGCTTTATTCTACAACCAATGCACATAATTCACCCCTATGTCACTTAGGGTTAAATTCTATAAATTGCACCTAAAAAATCAACACCAAATAAAACCCACTTAAGCACTATTCTATAACCCGTGTCTAAAGTTAGGCACGGTCTATAGAATACTGCTTAAGCACAGAGTTCATGCGTAAATTTAGGCATGTCCATTTGCACCAAAAACAAATTTGGTTCAGATGCCCTCAGCTAGATTTACACATTCTATAAATGGCGCCTGAAAATTCCTTGTGGAAAAATAATATGCCTAGGCATATTCTCTATAGTAAACCTAAATTTTATAGAATAGGCTTAAATTTCCATGCAGTATATAGAATTACGCTGAGCGCCTCTCCACACAACCAAATCTAGTTGCAGCCATTTACACCATGTTTTACTTGGTAAAAATCCCAACACCTAAATTAGGCGCAGAGCGGGTGTATTGTATAACAACATGCATCGATTTTAGAAATGCCCACGCCCTGCCCCCTTTTCAACTATGTGACTTAGAATTTACCATGTTACAGATTACGCTTAGCGCATTGTGCACATAAATCTTAATTAATGCCAATTAGTGCTGATGATTGCTTGTTAGCATCCAATTAACAGTGCTGTTTAACTAGTTAAACAATTGAGTTACACACATTGTTATAGAATGCCCTTCGATTTCCACGTAGAAATTAAGACGCAATATATAGAATCCCGGGGAGAATGTTCTTATTCTGTAATTGTGCATGTAACTGGAATCCATATCCACGCTCTGCCCCAAAATGCCCATGACCATCCCATTTCCACACCCCCTTTTCTGGGACACAAATAAAATTTAGGCACAGATCATGCACCTAAATTTACATGCATACCTGTTAATTGATTTCAATTAGCACTAATTGGTGGTTAAAATGTCAGTTATTAGCACTAATTGGCTTGTTATTCAATTATATTGCACACATAAATTGAGCGCACTCCCAAATTTGAGCGTGCAATTTTTGGTGACTTTTATAGAATTAGGAGGTTAGCATGCAACTGCCTGGGGTTTACCTGTGGGCGGAGCATGGGTGTGTTACCAAGTGGCATGGGCAACATATAGAATACTATTAGTTGCACATGTTCCATTTATGCAGAAAATATCCAACTTCTTTTCAGTGATTCTCATTCACCCTCCAGTTATCCATCTATTTTAGCAAAACTGGATGCAGTTGCTGATTGGTTAACTGCTAATAGATTGAAACTAAATTCTAAAAAAAAAAAAAAAAACGTGATGATTTTACTCTGCCAAATTTCAGCATTAAGGATACTTCTCTCCCTTAACTGGAATTCTAGGCATTACCCTGGATAATACCTTATACTTTCAATCTCATATCTCAAACATAGCCTCCTCTTCTTTCATAACTCTTAGACTTATTCACTCTATTTGTTCCCTTCTTCAATATGATTCCCCCCACATTTTTTTACATTCATTAGTATTGTCTAAACTTGATTACTATAATTTACTTCTTATTGGTCTCCCTGCTTACCAAATTGACAGACGTCAACTGGTACAGAATACTGCGTTGAAACTCTTGCATGGTTTTTCCAAATCTGACCATGTTACCCCTCTCCTTATGTTTAAAAATTTGCTCCCAGTAGCATACAAGATTCCTTTTAAGCTCAATACTCTATCCTTTCAGATTCAGTCTTCGGGCCTCCCTTCTCTCCTTGACAATTTTCTGGTTCGTTATTCACCCATAAGAGACCCTCAATTCCTCACAGCAACATCTTTTAACCAGGGGTGTAGCCAGACTTCGTGATGGGAGGAGGCCAGAGCCCAAGGTGGGGGGGGACATTTTGGTCTGCTGCCCCACCGCCACCTCACCGCCCTGCCACTCCCCACCCACTACCGCAGCAAATACCATGGCTGGCGGGGGTCACCAACCCCCACCAGCTGAAGCTTTGTCCTGCGCTAGAGACCGGCACTGGAGAAGGCTTCAGCTGGTGGGGATTGGGGACCTCCCACCAGCAAAACCAGGGCCCAGAGGAAATTTGGGGGCCCCACGTAGCTACGCCACTGCTTTTAACAATCCCTTCTATGCAGCAGATTTTTCTTGATACTTACAGAAGTTCTTGTTTTAATGTAATGGCTCAAATCCTTTGGAATTTGCTTCCTCTTTATCTGAGGATGGAATCATTTTTCTCAAAATTTAAGTTTATTGAAGACCTGCTACTTCTCTATGGCATTTGACATGGACTCTCTTCCATGATTTTACTCCAGTTGTCTTTCTTGAACCTTAATTTTAAGCCGAGACCTCCTTTTTGTAATTTCCCTCCCCCTATTATCCCTACTTGCATTACAAACTCCCCCTTTCCTTTCATTCTTTCCCGTTACTGTTTGTTCTTGTTTTTGTTTTAAACCTTGATTATGTTGTTACACATGTCCTCCCTCACTCTTCTTTTACTTTGTAAACCACTTACTCTATATTTATATTTGCGGTATATCAAAGAAACTGAACCTGGTGCACATAGGCAAGCCAAGAGTAGCCTAATGATTAGTGCAGTTGCCTGAAATCCAGGGGAACGGAATTCAAATTCCCACTGCAGCTCCTTGTGACTTTGAGCAAATCACTTAACCCTCCGTTGCCCCACGTACAAAATAAGTACCTGCATATAACGTGTTAACCACATTGACTGTAGCCACAAAAAGGCAGTATATCAAATCCCATCCCCTTTCCCTTGAATAGTAGTAAATTGGCACACTGCAGCTTTTTCCTAGTAATCTATAACAACAAGTCATCAAAGAATTGACACAAGGTGGTGCCTACATGTTGGCACCAATTTATGATTATTATTATTATTATTTATTACATTTGTACCCCGCACTTTCCCACACATGGCAGGCTCAATGCGGCTGACATTGTAACAATATAAAGTACATAAGTACATAAGTACATAAGTAGTGCCATACTGGGAAAGACCAAAGGTCCATCTAGCCCAGCATCCTGTCACCGACAGTGGCCAATCCAGGTCAAGGGCACCTGGCACGCTCCCCAAACGTAAAAACATTCCAGACAAGTTATACCTAAAAATGTGGAATTTTTCCAAGTCCATTTAATAGCGGTCTATGGACTTGTCCTTTAGGAATCTATCTAACCCCTTTTTAAACTCCGTCAAGCTAACCGCCCGTACCACGTTCTCCGGCAACGAATTCCAGAGTCTAATTACACGTTGGGTGAAGAAAAATTTTCTCCGATTCGTTTTAAATTTACCACACTGTAGCTTCAACTCATGCCCTCTAGTCCTAGTATTTTTGGATAGCGTGAACAGTCGCTTCACATCCACCCGATCCATTCCACTCATTATTTTATACACTTCTATCATATCTCCCCTCAGCCGTCTCTTCTCCAAGCTGAAAAGCCCTAGCCTTCTCAGCCTCTCTTCATAGGAAAGTCGTCCCATCCCCACTATCATTTTCGTCGCCCTTCGCTGTACCTTTTCCAATTCTACTATATCTTTTTTGAGATACGGAGACCAGTACTGAACACAATACTCCAGGTGCGGTCGCACCATGGAGCGATACAACGGCATTATAACATCCGCACACCTGGACTCCATACCCTTCCTAATAACACCCAACATTCTATTCGCTTTCCTAGCCGCAGCAGCACACTGAGCAGAAGGTTTCAGCGTATCATCGACGACGACACCCAGATCCCTTTCTTGATCCGTAAAGAATTACAAAGTCGTAAGAAAAATATACAGTATGTAGGAAATGCAAAATCAGGGCTTTTTTGAGGGGGTACTGAGTACTGGCACCTTTTCCATTGTCTGCTAAAATTGACCCATGGACCCCAAATTTTAATGAAAGAGCTCAGGCTCTACATACCAATTCTGCCTTGTCATAGATTCTGTGAGTGGTTGCATGGGGCCTGGCTATTGTGGAGTGGATCCCTTAGTGATCACCCCACCCCTGAAGGGTGGCCTAGCTTTTGAGTACCTGCACCTTTTTTGCTAGAAAGAACGCACTGCGCAAAATTAATGGGGTTAACGGATAAGTAAATTGAACATAAGAGGAATTGGGTGCAGAAGGAAATGAGCGTTGGGAGGTGGGCATAGAAAGATGGAAAGGAATGGATAAGGGGTAACAAAAAGGATAATGGGAAACATGGTCAATTTATTGAATTGCACCATTAGGCTTTTCCCCATTCTTAGTGTACAGGAAAACAGCTTTGTAAATTCAGCCCAGAAAAAACAAAACCTACAGCCCTAAACCTTTTCCACTTAGGAGTGTTCCTACATTTATAAATAAAAAATAGATAGATCGATAAATAAATAACAGTTGTGCAGTGCATGTGCATTATTCAGACTGAACACTAATATGTGTTTCTATAATACACACGCGTTGCATTACGTGTTTTCAACAGTGTATCTCACATATATACACAAATTATCCATACTTAGATATATAATGTGAGCTAAAAAGCTTTGTAGGTACTTCACGCATTCCTTTTAAGAAACCCGTCTGGCTTGAACTTCAGATAGCTCTAATGCATTATAAATTATTACTTTCATTAGTGCTTGTGAAATCTGACAGATCCTGATGGATGCCACGTCCCTCTGCCAGCTGAGACATTTTCAAAGCACCTGGTGAGTTGAAAAGACTTAACAGACACTCTGGCACCTGATCCACAGTTAACACACATCTGTGTCAATAAGATAACTGCAACAGTTGATGTATTCTTAACCCCCACCAGCGCTGCTGCTCCCTAGGTTTCAGTGTTAGTGGCTTTATGCAGCAGTTCTCCGATAAGATTTTGCCAAATCTTCTCATCTCCCAGGAAAATAGATATGACATGGTAGAAACAGAGGGGTCCTTTTACCAAGGGTCCTTTTTACCGCAGCAGGTAAAAGCCCCCAGGTACACATGGCCATGCGGTAAGAGAAGTCTTACCACATGGCAATGCGACGGGGACCCCTTATCGCCACCCACTGAGGTGGCAATAAGGGCTCCCGTGCTAGCAGTAACCGGGCAGCGTACGGCGATGCCCGATTACCGCCAGGTTACTGATGCGCAAGTCATTCCCAGGGGTTTTCTTTTTCCCTGGAAATGGCACGCGGTTGGGGCAGGACTACCGCCGTTGGCCATGCTGGCCTGGGCTTACCACCGCTCTGTAAAAGGACCCCACAGTGCCCCCCCAGATCCATATATACTGTACATCACCCTAACCACTGGCCTAGCCATAGTGACATGCTGCACATCAGCTTGCTCCTGCAGAATCCTATTCATGTCACAGCATTGGGAACAAAAATACAGTCTTTGCCTCAAGGAAGGACTCACAACATCCATCCAGCAACTAGCATGTGTGGTCTTCTGTGGCCCGTGGAGCAGTGACAAAGGGATTGTTTTCTTGGTGATGCTTCAACAGTTCACATAAGAGCATTGTTTTAGTGCAAGAAAGTTGGACTAAACATTCCCATGCACATCACTTTCCTCTTTTCATAAACTATAACATCTACTTACATGTTTCATTCAGACATTGAGAGGAAATCCATTCACCCAGGCTACTACGTTTTGAAAACTGCTCTCACTCAGTAAGCCTAATAGTAGATGTAGTTTTCATTTTAGGCCCCTGCATGGACTTTTAGATGGACTGAGAGATTTTCATTGGGGGAGGGTATGTTCGGTGGAATCAGAAATCTATGAATATTCATTTTCCATAGAAATTTTACACACCAAAATACAGCTGCAAAAGTCTTTGGATACCTTGTAAAGGGGTAAAGGGTCATGGATGTGATATACTGCCTTTTTGCGGTACAACCAAAGCAGTTTACATATATGATATGCAGGTATTTTGTCCTTACTGGCTCACAATCTGTTTTGTACCCATGGACTTTGCAGCTAAGCAGACAGTTTGAAGCAGTGGCATAGCCATGGGGGGTTCTCAAGAGCCTGAGCTCCCTCACCTTTGGCTTGGGCCCCCTCTGCTTTAATGGCTGGCGGGAATGCCAAGACCCACCAGCCAAAGACTGTACGAGTCCCACCTGAGCTGTCCTAGCAGTGCTTAAGTCAGCAGGCATGCTTTGGACGCCAATGCTGTCTTTCTCGCTCATGTTCAATTCAGCGACTGAACTGAACATGTGTGAAAATACCAACATCAACAACTGAAGTGCACCACCAACTTGATCGCTGCTCTGGCAGCACATGCAGGATTGGCACAGGAGATGTCTTTGGCTGGCAGGGCATGGTAACCCCACCAGCCAAGGTAGATTTTAATATTGTGGCAGTGGAGGGGGGTGGCGGGAAGGGAAGGGGAGAGAATACCTGGCACACTGTGTTCCCCTCAGTCCACCTTTGGGTCCCTGAAAAAATGGAATTCTGGCTATGCCCCTGGTTTAAATTGTGTTCCTCTTCACCCCCCCCCCCCCCCCCCCCCCACCACAAACACACATACACAATTTTCACAAGGAAAATCATGGATGGCTACAAACTGACTGTTAGCTACCTATGACCTACTGTCCATTTCTCCTGCAGAAACTGTGATTACATAATAAGGCATTTTGTCACAAGTTATATTTTTTTGAGATGTGACTAAGATCCTGATTAAATAAACTTTTATCCCATAGACACAGAATAAGAAAAAAGCCTTAGCAGTACATTAACTAATGGTTCAAAATTCAAACAGCTAAACTAGAGATAGCCCTGCTAAATCAATGAGATTCAACTTTCTGTGTGCTCCCTAGACTCAGTGGCTCCTGACTTGCCTGTAGTGCACTGTTCTGTCTGGTGGGACCATAGGCCAGTCACTTCCTCTCAAGATAAGGCTCACAAATGCCATGCTGCTTAACCTCTGTACTGCTTTGGCACCATGGTCCTCTTGCCACGTCCAATAACCCTCTCTGGGTCGAGCTGCTGAACATTCATTCTCTTCATTCTAAAATGCCCCTTATCTCTGACCTCATTATGGGCCTCACTGAGACCTGGCTAGAGCATCTTGATGGAAGCATGTCCTTCTGGCTACAATTTTTCACACTTCAACAAATCTAATAAAATTGATGGTGGGGTAGCTATCATCTACCATTCAAGGTCTCCCCCACAAATTCAAACTTAGTGGGTGTGACCTGATTCTCTGTTAGAGGGGCAGCCTTCTATACCAGTTTTTCTTGAGAAATCCACCTTTTTTACAGATTAACTGGCTGTGCTGCAGCTCTGTCTGTACATTTTAGACTTAGCAGCTCTGTCTCTGAATCTCCCCCACAAATTCAAACTTAGTGGGTGTGACCTGATTCTCTGTTAGAGGGGCAGCCTTCTATACCAGTTTTTCTTGAGAAATCCACCTTTTTTACAGATTAACTGGCTGTGCTGCAGCTCTGTCTGTACATTTTAGACTGTGATAGTTCTTATATACCCTCCCAAGCAACCTAATCTGCCTGCAGATAACTGCTCTGTCTCTGTGTTCAGGCTCTTCACCTCCTTTCCTCCCACATTTTTCAAACATAGTGGGTGTGACTTGTTCTTACTGGGCAGTGCCTACCTGCCTGCTGCCTACCATTCCAGTTTTAAGCCTCTAATCCAGCTCTGCCGTTCTATCTATCGCTTAACACCTCAGTCACTACATATATACCCGTAACACCTCAGTTACTACTTATGGCCCCTTTACACATTCTTTTCCTTGCCCTGTCCCTTCCTAATCTTTTTCCCCTCCCCCTACCGCTGTCTACCACTGGAACTCACTGCCCACCCATGTCCTCTCCCATCTTGCTCACTACTGCAATACCCTACTCACCCCCGTCCCTCACCACCTCACCATCTCTCCTGTCCCCCTCCTCCTTCCTAGCTCTCAACCTTCAACACTTCCTTCCTGCCATTAACCCATCCCCATTCCTCCTAAGCGCATCCCGTCTTCGTCGCCTTCGTCGCCCTACCTCCCCCACCCTCCTCCGCACTCTCTTGCTCCTCCTCCTGCTATCCGCAGGAGACATCAATCCCAATCCAGGTCCCCCACACCTGTCCTCGTCCTATCCATGCAAACGTTTCCGGGATGTCTCCAATCTCATATCTATTCCCCTCCTCCCCCCCTCTTCCCTCCCCTTCTCATGTGCACTGTGGAATGCCCACTCGGTCTGCAACAAACTTCCCTTCACCCACGATCTCTTCATCTCTCATTCCCTTCACCTGCTTGCCCTAACTGAAACCTGGCTCTCCCCTGACGACTCTGCCTCAGTTGCGGCTCTATGCCATGGAGGCTATCTCTTCTCCCATACTCCCCGCCTAGTTGGCCGTGGAGGAGGCGTCGGGTTACTACTCTCGCCCTCCTGTAGCTTCCAACCCCTCCTCCTACCACAGTCTCACTGCTTCTCATCCTTTGAAGTCCACTCCATCCGTCTATTCTACCCGTTGCCACTCAGAGTGGCAGTCATTTACCGCCCCCCTGATAAATCCCTCCCTTCCTTCCTCACCGACTTTGATGCCTGGCTTTCTGTTTTTATTGAACCCTCATCTCCATCCCTCATTCTCGGAGACTTCAACATACACGTTGATGACCTGTCCAACTCTCACGCTTCTCAGTTCCTCACTCTAACATCCTCCTTCAACCTCCAGCTATGTTCCACCACCCCTACTCACCGTGATGGCCATTGCCTTGACCTCGTCCTCTCCTCTTCCGGCTCACCCTCCAATTTCCACACCTCAGCTCTTCCTGTCTCTGATCATCACCTGATCACCTTCACACTTCTTCACCCTCCCCTTCAGCCCCGCCCAACATTAACCACTACTTCCAGGAATCTCCAGATTATTGACCCTCCCACCTTATCATCTAGTATTTCTAATCTCCTCCCCTCCATCATGTCCTCCGAGTCTGTTGACGAGGCTGTCTCCGCTTACAATGCCACTCTCTCCTCTGCTCTGGACACCCTTGCACCATCCACCTCCCGTCCCACAAGGCGTACTAATCCCCAGCCCTGGCTGACCCCTTGCATCCGTTACCTTCGCTCCTGCGCCCGATCTGCTGAACGCCTCTGGAGGAAATCTCGCACCCATTCAGATTTCCTTCACTACAAATTCATGCTATCCTCCTTCCAGTCCTCACTATTCCTTGCCAAACAGGACTATTACACCCAATTGACTAATTCTCTCAGCTCTAACCCTCGTCGTCTCTTCGCCACCCTTAACTCCCTCCTCAAAGTGCCCTCCGCTCCCACCCCCCCGTCACTCTCTCCTCAATCACTGGCTGACTACTTCCGCGACAAGGTGCAAAAGATCAACCTTGAGTTCACTACCAAGCCACCTCCTCCTCTTCACCCTTCAACCCTCTCCCTCAACCAACCAACCCAGACCTCCTTCTCCTCCTTTCCTGATATCTCCGAGGAGGAAACCGCCCGCCTTCTTTCCTCCTCAAAATGCACCACTTGTTCCTCTGATCCCATCCCCACCAACTTACTTAACACCATCTCTCCTACTATCACCCCCTCCATCTGTCATATCCTCAACCTCTCTCTCTCCACTGCAACTGTCCCCGACACCTTCAAGCATGCTGTAGTCACGCCACTCCTCAAAAAACCATCACTAGACCCTACCTGTCCCTCCAACTACCGCCCCATCTCCCTCCTACCCTTCCTCTCCAAGACACTTGAGCGCGCAGTCCACAGCCGCTGCCTTGATTTTCTCTCCTCTCATGCCATCCTTGATCCGCTTCAATCCGGTTTTCGCCCTCTTCACTCGACAGAAACAGCACTTTCTAAAGTCTGTAATGACCTGTTCCTTGCCAAATCCAGAGGCCACTACTCCATCCTCATCCTCCTGGATCTATCCGCCGCTTTTGACACTGTCAATCATGACTTACTTCTTGCCACACTGTCCTCATTTGGGTTCCAGGGCTCTGTCCTCTCCTGGTTCTCCTCCTATCTCTCCCACCGCACCTTCAAAGTTCACTCTCATGGATCTTCCTCCACCCCTATCCCCTTATCTGTTGGTGTTCCCCAGGGATCGGTCCTTGGACCCCTTCTCTTCTCAATCTACACCTCTTCCCTGGGCTCCCTGATCTCATCTCATGGTTTCCAGTATCATCTCTATGCTGATGACACCCAACTGTATCTCTCCACACCAGACATCACCACGGAGACCCAGGCAAAGGTATCGGCCTGCTTATCCGACATTGCTGCCTGGATGTCCAACCGCCACCTGAAACTGAACATGTCCAAGACCGAGCTTATCGTCTTTCCACCAAAACCCACTTCTCCTCTTCCTCCACTTTCTATCTCAGTTGATAACACCCTCATCCTCCCCGTCTCATCTGCCCGCAACCTCGGAGTCATCTTTGACTCCTCTCTCTCCTTCTCTGCGCATATCCAGCAGATAGCCAAGACCTGTCGCTTCTTCCTCTTTAACATCAGCAAAATTTGCCCTTTCCTCTCTGAACACACCACCCGAACTCTCGTCCACGCTCTCATTACCTCTCGCCTGGACTACTGCAACTTACTCCTCACCGGCCTCCCACTTAGCCATCTATCCCCCCTTCAGTCTGTTCAGAACTCTGCTGCACGTCTCATATTCCGCCAGAACCGATATACTCATATCACCCCTCTCCTCAGGTCACTTCACTGGCTTCCGATCAGATACCGCATTCAATTCAAGCTTCTCCTTCTTACCTACAAATGCACTCAGTCTGCTGCCCCTCACTACCTCTCTACCCTCATCTCCCCTTACGTTCCCGCCCGTAACCTCCGTTCACAGGATAAATCCCTCCTCTCAGTACCCTTCTCCACCACCGCCAACTCCAGGCTCCGCTCATTCTGCCTCGCCTCACCCTATGCTTGGAACAACCTTCCTGAACCCTTACGCCAAGCCCCCTCCCTGCCCGTCTTCAAGTCTTTGCTTAAAGCCCACCTCTTCAATGCTGCGTTCGGCACCTAACCCTTACCGTTCAGTGAATCCAGAATGCCCCAATTTGACTGCCCCTATCGGACCGACCGTTCACTTGTCTATTAGATTGTAAGCTCTTTGAGCAGGGACTGTCTCTCTTTGTTAAATTGTACAGCGCTGCGTAACCCTAGTAGCGCTCTAGAAATGTTAAGTAGTAGTAGTAGTAAGGTCAACCGTTGGTCTTTTAAATTCCTTCATTTCTTTGAAGCCCATGTCTTGTGTTTCTCCTCTAGCTCTAAGTCATTTTTCATAGCATTGCTTCACCATCCCCTGCCCCCTCTGTTGCTTCCCTTGAAGACCTGACCTCTATGCTGCCTACTCTCCCCTTCTTATCATAGGTGATTTCAATATCATAGCCACTGGCCACCTTTCTGAGTTCTCAACCTTATTTACCAACCTTGGCCTTCATCAACACGTTTCCTTCCCTACCCATATCTCTGGCTACACTTTGGACTTAATCTCATCCCTTCTATCAGAGCCTTTGTACTCAGACAACTTGACATCACTCCCTCTCTCTTGGTCTGACTATCTTTTTTCTCTGGCATCCTTCTGCCCTGTCCCCTCCATTAGCCCCATAGATGCTGCAACAACTTGAACGCTTGATGTCCTAGGTTAGCTTAAAACTGACTTCTCTCTGCCTGCAGAGTCTTCTCTGGATACACATATATCTACTCTTTCAACAATCCTTTTAGACATGGGACATGATCTTGTGGTACCTGCTTTACAGCGGTTCAGACTAGAATTAACAAGAACTAGCGCTCTTTCCATTATTGGCCCTGTAGAATGGAACAAATTGCCACTATGGCTGAAAAATGAGTCACACTTACTTTGCCTGGCATATCATACATCTGATTGAGGAGGACTGCCTTGTATTGATTGAGGGAACTGTGGACTGGAACTTATTTGAAATTGTGCTGATTGTCTCTTTGCTAGGCAGACCCCCGAGTTGATGAACTCCCAGCATGTGACCCGCAATGGCACTGGCAGTGCTGTAGCCCCAAAGGGATTGGAAGGCTTCTCCTACATCAGAGGAAAGCTCCCCCCGGTAACCAAGAGCAACTTCAGCGGTACAATGAAGCCTTGAGACATGGAGCATAGAGCTGCCTGTGCTCTTCAGGCAATAGGACAGCAACAAACCTCAGGTGAGTGGCTGTACTCTGGGATTGCCCATTTTAAAAACTTCCCCAATCTCTATCACCACACCCCAACTTGGACCTAGGGGAATGTCTGTACTCTGCACCTGGTGAGTGCCTGCACTGACTAGAGGTGAATGTCCGGGATGAGTACCTACAGACCTGTGGTGAATGTCTGTACTATGTGATCAATCACTTCAAAGAATCCCCGGATCCCCAACCCCATTCCCAACCAAATGGATTTCAAGAAGGCACCAACAACTGTGAAACCAAAGGGAAAGGAAGCAATATTCCCCAACCAAATGAAATGCTCCATACAAGCACTGCTGACTATTTGGTGACCTGTCCCAATGACCCAATCCGCTGAGATGTGAGAGTGCTCATGAACAACAAACTAGCTGAGCCCTGCTACTCTCCTGCTTACATGAACCAGGAGTAAGGCATCATCTATGATTGGTTCAGCTCTTATCTGCCAACCTCATTTTTCAGATATCCAGTTGTGGTACTCTTTCCACATCATTTCTTGTCCCTACACTTTTCAATGCTTTCATAGCTGTACTGTCAGTGTTAATCCAATTCCTAGGCTGCAATCCCTACTGTTAAACTGATGATATATAGATTCTTTTCACTGTTTGGCCTTTTTCTGTTTTCATTTCCCCCCTCTTCAGCCCTGTTTTAATGCTGTTGCCAACTGGTTTGATGGAAATCATCTTTTCTTACACATTTCAAAATATGAGACCATTCACTGCCCCAGCCCTAAATCAGTGGTCCCCTCCCCTCATTAAGGATACTGTTCTACCGTTTAGGGACACAATACATGATCCTAAATTGTCCTTCCAAGCTTAGGTTAATGCCATGGTCAGATCTTTTTTTAAGTTCTGCATAGGATCAAGCCTGTCAAGCCTTTTATCACTTCAACCAACCTTAAAACCTTGCTCCTAATACTTGCCATCTCCTGTATCGAGTATTGTAATGTATTGTATAATGATATTCCATATAGTACTCTTCAACAACGTATTCAATCTGCTGCTGTTAAGCTAATTTATAATAACCATAACTACAATCATGATTTCCCTTTACTTAAGAAAGAATCCTGACTCCTTGTGTCTGCTTATCTCCAATGCAAGATCTTAATCTTGGCGCATTGTGTCCTTTACACGGATAAACCTAGCTATCTAGCCAATCTTCTTTCTTTTTACAAACCATCTTGTTTCTTACAATCTTCCCAGGCAGCTCTATTCTCTTTACTTCTTCCTTCATGTCTCCATTTGGATATCTCCAGGGGCTCAGCTTTCCCATACCTGGGCCTTCATCTTTGAAGCTCTCTCCCTTTTCACATTCGTTCGGAACCTTCTCTTCCTAAGTTTAAGAAAGCAGTCAATACCTGGCTCTACCAACTTTTCTTCAACTAACCCTCAATAGGAGCAGCCACTTACGTTGAGCCATTTCTCCTTAAACCTCCTTTATTTTATTCCTTTCCTTTCCTCCCTCCAAACCCTTTCCCTAGCCTTTCTTGTTTCTGTCTCTGCTATATTCTGGAATTCTCTAACTGTATTGGATTTTAGTGATGTAAACTGTGATGCTATGCCTTTGTAATAAATAAATAAAGTAGATTGTTAGCCACTAGAATATACACAAATTTTATAATGCATATACCTTTGGCCACATCATAATCACTGCAGAGGGGGTTTCGGAGGCATGGCTAGAAACTAGTACGAATGTGCAGCATTTTGTGTTTTGTTTTGATATCATTCTAGTGGTCTGTTTTTTTGCCATTTCCTGGTTTCTTTGCTTTTTTTGGGGGGGGGGGGAAGGGGTGGTTGTTTTGTTTTTAGTGTATGCTGGCTAATAGTGCAAACTAAAAATAGGAAATGTGCTGCTAAAATTATCAAAATCCCCACCACCACCACCACCACTCCCTCGGCATCTTACCCATCCACAGACTGCAAAGGGGCAGGAATGATCCCAAGTGCATCTATACTTTCAGCCCTTTAAACAAGTAAATATTCCAAGTTTAAGTGCTAAGGCCGCATCTTTAAACCAAGCCTAAAGGTTAAATAAGAGCATATATAAATTAAAAATATGAAAAGCTCTGTTAGTATATATCAGAAAACTGGAAGCAGCTGTCCTTCTCTGTTATGACACGGCAAAGCACATGGCCTGCTGCTCCCTTGTGCCAGAGCAGCTTGCTGGGTTTCTCCCTCATGATTGCTCAGTACATATGTTGCTACTTCCAGGGCTAATGAGGTTCTCTGGCTGAATGCACTTCTTCCTACATCCACTGAGACAGGGGAAGAGCAAAACAAAAGGCTCCCTGGGCACATGTTGGATCTGTTCAATTTGCAACCTGGATAGCCAGAGAATGAGCACCCGTCTGTATTAAACAGTTAATCTTTACTAGTCTAGGAAACGCATGCTCAACCTACTAATGTTACTACTACTTATTTCTATAGCACTACTATATGCACACAACACTGTACATAAACATATAAGGGACAGTCACTGCTCTACAGAACTTACAATCTATTCAAGACAAATAGCACAAATAAGAGATTAGGGGGCCCTTTTACGTTGTACGTGCAGGACATCAGACTCATAGAAATAGAAGCCTTGCGCCAGAAGAAGAGGACCTCAGCTGGCGGGGGTTGGGGTCCCCTGCCAGCAAAGGTAGCTGATGGCGACGGCAGGGGAGGGTTGGCGGCGGGAGGAGGGTCGAGAGGGTCGTCGGCAGGGGGGTTCAGGGCCAAATCTACGGGGGCCCAGGCCCCCGTGGCCCCACGTAGCTACGCCACTGGTACTCACAGGTTTTTCAGTGCCAGGCTGTACCCAATACCCGCAGTGAACATCCGAGTATTCAGCAGCTGCCAGAAGCTGATATTTAGCACCAGTACTCAGGAAGCGATCTGGGCAAGTTATCACAGCTATTTCTCTTCCTGGAGAGTTATCCAGGTACCGGCACTGAATATCAACGGTTCCCAGATAACGTCCAGCTCCACCCTGGACCTACTTCAGCACTACCCAAATAGTGCCGAGGCAGGCAGAGATAAGATTCAATGGTATTATCCAGATAGTGCTTCTTTCAAAAAGTACAAAGACCGGGGGACACTCAATGAAGTTACATGGAAATACTTTCAAAACAAATAAGAGGAAATATTTTTTCATTCAAAGAATAGTTAAGCTCTAGAACTCATAGCCGGAGGATGTGGTAACAGTGTTTAGCGTAACTGGATTTAAAAATGGTTTGGACAAGTTCCTGGAGGAAAAGTCCATAGTCTGTTATTGAGATAGGCATGGAGGAAGTAACTGCTTGCCTGGAATCAGTAGCATGGACTGCTGCTACTATTTGGGATTCTGTAGGTACTTGTGACCTGGATTGGCCACTGTTGGAAGCAGGATACTGGGCTAGATGGACCATTGGTCTGACCCACTAGTATGGCTATTCTTATGTTCTTACAATGATGTAACTGGCTGGAAATGGCTGTCACTTGTTCACAGCTATCCAGCCATTTTCAGTGGCACTTAACTTTTATCTTCACTGAAAATGACCAGTTAGCGCCAAATTCAAGAGCTGCTACCTCATGGGCACTCCAGGAATTGGGTTAAGTGCCAGTATTCAGCCCCTCACTGCATAAATTGGGCCGCATAAATAGCAGTCCTATCTTTAAACAGTTTGGCTTATGTGGTGAGGGGCTGAATATTGATATAACCGACTATGTACAAGCTCCTGCTTGTACCTAATTATCAAAGAGGAAGGATATGAGAACTTTCCCATTGAAAATTGCCATGGATCCTTGTTTGCATTTGGATTTAGCTCACGCCCTTTCAGAACTAAATGAGTTACATTTAGGTACAGTAGGTATTTCCCTGACCCCAATGACTTATAATTTAAGTTTGGAGCTACTACTTGAAACAAAATGAGTTTATTTGAACTTTGCACTTTGACCAAATTACCTAAAGTAATAACTAAAATAGAAACATGATGGCAGATAAAGGCCAAATGGCCCATCCTGTCTGCACATCCTCCACAACCACTAACTCTTCCTTTTCCTAAGGGAGCCCACATGCTTGTCCCATGCTTTCTTAAAGTCTGACACAGTTGTCGTCTCCATGACCTCCACTGGGAAACCATTCCATGCTTCCACCACCCTTTCCATGAACAAATACTTTCTTAGATTCCTCCTAAGCCTGTTTCCTCTTAACTTCATCATATGCCCCCTCATTCCAGAGTTTTCCTTCATTTCAAAAAGGCTCACTTCTTGTACATTCATGCCCCTGAGATATTTAAACATCTCTATCATATCTCCTCTCTCCCTCCTCTCTTCCAGCGTAAACATGTTGAGGTTCACAAGCCTGTCCCTATATGTTTAATGTCCAAGACCGCTTACGGATTGCACACAGTACTCTAAATGGGGCCTCACCAGAGACTTATACAAGGGCACTTTCACCTCTTTGTTCCTGCTGGCCATCCCTCTCCTCATGCGCTCTATAAAACCTGCAGTCTGTTTGTTCCGGTTCCTAAAAAAAATTATTGAGGATGTCTAGGCATCAACGTCTTCCATTATTATTACTTATGGTTAACCAAAGTTTAAGTTTAACGTTAGGACTGGTTCCTACATCTTACGAAAACCTTCTAAGGCTGATCTTGCTTCTGTACAAAATTATAGGCCTGTGTCAAATTTATGTTTGCCAACTAAAGTGGTAGAACAGTTGGTGCTCAAACAGTTTGAAGATACTAATGTTCTACCTCCTCGACAAGGGGGATTTCATAGAGGACACAGCACAGAAACAATGGTAAGTTGTTTTCTGAGTGAAACTCACAAGTTGTTAGATAGGGGGTACGTTGCACTTGCAGTTTCATTGGACTTAGCATAAGCTTTTGACCTTGTTGGTCATGACCTGTTGTTACAAGGATTAAGTCCTAAAGGAATTTCATCTACCGTTTTGACATGGTTCAGTTCAATTTTTTAACAATAGAATATATGCAGTGTCAGTAGACAATAATGTCATTTCCAAGAACTATCATTTAACGTGGGGTTCTGCCCTATTGCCAGCTCTCTTTAATATCTCTATTGCACCTTTACTAACGATTATTCAGGAATTTGGAGTTACGGACTATTGCTATGTGGATGACATATTAATAGTAGCAAAAATAGATCCTTTAAAGTTAGATCTGATAGTACTACAAAATTGTTTAACTGCAGCTGTCCAGTGGTTGAAAGAACATTGTCTGGTTTTGAATATAGATAAGACCTTGACATGTTGGATTACTGGTCAAGAATCTCAGTCAACCTTAGTGCCAACTTTGTTAGGTAAGGCTATTCTGTACATAGCTAGTTTTAAGTATCTGGAGATAATAGTAGATTCACAATTGACTTTTAATGATCATATATCAGAAGTTATTTTAAAAAATGTTTTATATATTAAGGCTATTGCACTCAGAGAAACATTACTTTGATGAACAAACTTTACATACATTGATTCATGCATTATTTATTTCCAAGACTGACTATGGTAATGTAGCATATGCTGGATGTTTAAAATCTAACCTCATTAGTTTCCTGCACTTAGACTATTTGGTAACTACAGAAAATATGATCCTATTACTCTGCTTTATTTGAAATGTCATTGGTTACCTATGAAATATAGAGCTTTATTTTGAAGAGTTGACTCTGGTCCACCAGGCATATTAGGCCCAAAAGCCAAGCTATTTACATTCAAAGACCATTCTGCATACTCCGGCCAGAGTCCAAAGATCTTTACAGGATCATAGGATGATTGTACCACAATTAAAAAGAGCTAAATGGGCCTTAACAAGAGTAAAAGCCTTTTTTTTTTATTTGGGGGCCCTTTTACTAAGCCGCATAGGTACCTACGTGCGCCCAATGCACGCCAATTTGGAACTACCATGTGGCCCAGGCGGTAATTTCATTTTGTATGCGCGTCCATAGGCGCACCGGATATTTTCCAGCGCACTGTGGTAATTGGCATTGTACCTGCGCTGATAATTACCGCTAAATCAATGGGTGGCAGTAAGGTCTCAGGCCCAAAATGGATGCGTGCCCATTTTCATTTTGCTGCACGTCCATTTTCGGCTGAAAAAAATACCTTTTTTGCAGGTGCGCTGAAAAATGAACCTGCGTGCGTCCAATACATGTGTCTATACCAGTGCAGGCCAGTTTTTGGCGCACCTTAGTAAAAGGACCCCTTTGCCCCTTCTTTGTGGAACGATCTCCCTTACTATATTCACGCAAAGGCAAATTTTAATAAGCTTACAATCTTATTGAAGACCTTTTTTTTAAACAAGCTTTTGATATTGATTTACAGGATTATAGTAATTAGTGGTCCTGCACAACACAGTCTTAATGAAAAATGAAGTATTTATATTTGGCTGATTCTTGGGTGAGTTTTTTCAGGCTTTTCTATTATATAAATGGAGTTCCTCGTGTTTTTATTCTATGAATGTTTACTGTAAACCGTTTTGTTTGATAACAGTTAAGTGGTATATTACATTTTTAAATAAACATAAGTGACTCACCCAAGGTGACAAGTAGAGTGAGAGGAACTGGAACTCTGATTTTGCTGATTCTCAGCCTGCTGTTCAATCCTACTGGCTCTCAATCCAGGCCTCGTACACTCCCAGCCAGTCAGGTTTTCAGGATATCCGCCACTATATGCAGATCTATTTCATGCATATTCATTATGGGTAACCTTAAAACCTGACCGGCTAGGTGTGTCCTGTCAACTGGACTGAGAACCACTGCTTTAAAGCAAAGGGAATGCAGCGTGTGCATTGAGGTTTTTTCACGCTAGCAGTTTATCAAACCTCGTGAAGAGAAGATTGTAATTCTAGGTGATAAAATTAAATGAATTCATTTCATAAATATAGCTACCTTAACTACACCATTGTTGCATCCCAATTATATTGAGATATACGGTTCTGTATTTCCCAGGAAAAAAAAACTGACAGTCTCAGCAATGCAGTTAGCAAGTTCCTGACTGTAGCTACTCACACCGAATGCTGATGAAGTCAGTAGAGCAGAGTACAAATACTGAACAGTGTCCCTCCTGCAGTACAGCCAGAAGCATAGCCAGGTTGAGGGCGCGGGGGGGGGGGGGGGAGCGGAGAGCAGACTGCCAACAGCATCGGTGCCTATTTTAAATGCAACAGAATAATAGACGCTGGTGCCGTAGGAAGTCCGATTGGGGGAAGCGACTGCTCCTCTGGTGACCCACCTAGCTACGCCTCTGAGTACAGCCATAGGTTTCACTAAGACGGTGTTTCCCAAGTCGGTCCTGGAGTACCCCCTTGCCAGTCAGGTTTTCAGGATATCCACAATGAATATGCGTGAAAGTGATACTTCATGCAGGGCCAGCCTTAAGCAAGAGTAACAGGGGCGGCCACATAAGGACCCATGCTCCTAGGGGCCCTCATGGGCATAGGGAGAGGTCAAGGAGGCATCACCCCAAATTTCTTAGCCACTGCTGCTATTCTCCTTTGCCCAGAGACATCTCTGCCTCCTACAACCCCCTCCACCCACCCACAAAGTTCATCATCTCCCCCTCCCCCTCTCTCTCAATCAGTGGCGTTCCTGGCCTGGATGGCACCCGGGGCGGAGCGCCGATGCGCCCCCCCCCCCCCCCGCTAAATGACACCTTCCCCCCTCCGGTCAAATGACCCCCCCCAGGTGCATGCCGCTGGGGGGAGGTGCCGCGGCATGCGCCTGCTCCGAGTTCGCTAAACTACGCTTCGCTGCAGCTCCCTCTGCCCTGGAACAGGAAGTAACCTGTTCCAGGGCAGAGGGAGCTGCAGCGAACGAGCGACGAAGTTTAGCGAACTCGGAGCAAGCGCGCGCTGCGGCACCCCCCAGCAGTGTGCACCCGGGGCGAACCGCCCCCCCCCCCTTGGTACGCCACTGCTCTCAATGTATATTCCGACGCTATCATTACGCCCTCAAAGCGAAATATACATTTTTTTAACCTCCTGCCAGATCCTTTCAGTTAGATTGAGCTCGCTCTTGAGCTTACTCTCATTTTATGACCTGTTTTGTAGAAAAAGGTTCCTCCCTCTGTGAGATCTATTAATGGTCTTTTGGGATTTCGTAAGAACATTTTTTTTTTGTTTTCGTTTAGCTGTTTGATGAGCTGAAATGCTCATTGTCAGGCTGGAACTGTTGCTTAATTGTATTTTGTTGCATATTGTACTGTTTTATTACATTATGAATGTATTTCTGTAACCCGTTCTGGGTGCTGTCAGGAGGATGGGCTCAATAAAAACATAAGAGTAGCCATACTGGGTCAGACCAATGGTCCATCTAGCCCAGTATCCTGTTTTCCAAATAGTGGCCAAGCCAGGTCACAAGTACCTGGCAGAAAATAAATAAATAAGAGTCTGCTCCTTTGCTTCTATTTGATCCAAAAGGAACACTCTTGAGATAAAGTGTGCATTCTTTTAAAAAAATTGCCTCCAAAATAAATAAAGTGAACAATCTTGTAAAAGTCAGGAACTAAACAAAATGTAAACATTTGTGGGCTGCACACCCGTGCTCTGTTTTGTTTCCAGCTGCCCCTACAGCACTGGCCTCCCTTGGGTTACAGTGTCATTAGACTTCATTTGCAGCTATAAGGGGGAATTGTCCTCCCGAGTTTTGTATCTTCCAACCAGTCCTCAGCCAGGGTCCACAATCGATGGGTTCCACCTGATCCTAGCCAGGTGGACGCCTTCTGGCCACTAGATGTTGCTGTAGAGCAAGGGTGGGAGTCCTTGCATTATTTTTGCAGCCGCCTCAGCCAGCATGTTGCATAGAGTCCTGCCTGGGAATCTTATCAAACACAGGGCTTCAGAATAACAACTTTACAGCACTGCCACTAAGCTATGCTAGCACTGGAAAATCTACTGGGGAAAAAAAAGCCACAACTTTGTAAATGTTTTCAGAATGCTCCCATGTTGTATTTTTTTCATTTCAGATTGCAATCATCAGCGTTATCCTATAAGGTGACAGCCACAGTAGATCGGGGTGGGGGGGGAGGTGAGTGGAATTTATCATCTGGATAACAACTTTGTGACCATTCAAACTATTTCAGGATGGAATTCAGTTAGAAAAAGCGGACTGGAGGAGTGGCCTAGTGGTTAGGGTGGTGGACTTTGGTCCTGAGGAACCGCGTTCAATTCCCACTTCAGGCACAGGCAGCTCCTTGTGACTCTGGGTAAGTTACTTAACCCTCCATTGCCCCATGTAAGCCACATTGAGCCTGCCATGAGTGGAAAAGCACAGGGTACAAATGTAACAAACAAAAAAAAGTGTTCTACAAATCCTTTATTGTGATGGTACATGCCTGGGACACACAAAAAGTAATATGTTAAAAATTCATAATTTTCCATGTATCCCATCCCACGGGATCATTGGCATCCCTTCCCCCTCCCCTTTCCTATTTATTTTGAAAGTTTTATGGGACGTGCAAATGAGAAAAACTGAAAAAGGCAACAAAGGTGCAACACTTGAGTTCATGCTCAATATTTTATAAGCGAATAAATGCGTTTTATTATTATCATTTTTAATTTGCAGGTACCTAGAATGGAAATGCTTTGGCAGTTTCATATCCATAGTATTTTGTTTTCATCACATTCTGAACTGCATGCAGCCATAACCACAAATACTTCACATGGTACTTTGGATTTAATAGCTCACGAGGGCTACTGTCTGAATTACTGCGTTTTATTTTACGACCAAATTACAATTATATACACAAGAGCACATTTAAAATACCCAACTGGGTAAAAGAAATGATTGCTTTGTTAAAAAATATAAATTTTTATGCAGGGAAATTATTGGGCCGCTTTCAGTCGGTAGTGCATTAATATGCATGAATTTTGGTTTTACTTTTTCCTTTGACCTTTATCTCGACACACTGTGGCGTATTATCTTCTAACTTTAATAAAACAGTAATTCACTGATGGTTTTTATGACCTACTAATTTGTCTGGGTTCATGTACACTAGGTTTTATAATTTCTCTATGCAAATCGATAAAAATCCTTTCATGTCTTATTTAAATCACTGAATACTTAAACAGGATGCTGGCACGCTGTCTGCTGTGCTGCACAGGCAGCAGGCACCGCTTGTGATGGGAATGAGAATGAAGCAGTCTTGCCGGGTTCATGTTTTCACCAGATTCGGGGAGGTTGGAAAGTCCTCTTTTAAATGTGGTGCCCTGGCACGAAGAGAACTTAAGACCGGCATAAATAAAGAGGTATTGACTGTCTTTATAATATGCATAAATATTGAAATGTGCCAAAATCTCACCATAAGCACAGAAAAGGAATGGGACTTGATATACCACCTTTCTATGGTTACAATCAAAGCGGTTTACATATTGTACACAGGTACTTACTTTTGTACCTGGGGCAATGGAGGGTTAAGTGACTTGCCCAGAGACACAAGGAGCTGCAGTGGGAATCGGAAAAAAATATACATATGTGTTGAACAGGAGAATCCTGCTTTCTGGAGAGAAGCACGTGCTTGAAGTATTTTACAGGTGTCCAGCTCAACATGCTCTTTTATTTGTGACTAGTACCTTGTTATGCCAAAGAAGCACAGAAAGATTTTTTCTTCTGTTGTCAACAGTTCTCTAGAAAGCCATAAAAAAGGTTTAAGAAGCTGAGAACTAACATCCTGCTTTTTTTCTAAGTGAATTTTTTTCCAAAGTAAATTCTAAGAGAATTTTTCTAAGTGCTGAGGTCATGGCTAATGGTAGCCCTCCTGTTGCCAGACACACACTGACAGTAACCGGCTGCCTCCCTGTGTATGGGCCAGGTGCTCCCTGTGCACTCAGGAGAGAGGGCTGTCAGCCGCCGACTGCAGGGGAGGCCACTTCTGCTCCCATTAAGGGTCTCCAAAGGAGGCAAGGCACTGTCAAGGAGAATGAGACCCAAAGGAGTACAGGCCAGTTGAGGTCTAAAAGCTCTCAATATGTAAATTTATGTTATAAAAGGAAAAGAAATGAGTGAATATGTACCAGACAATAAGCTAACTTGATAACACACAGCCCTTTTGCTATCTTATCACAGAGCGTGGATATGAAGGGTTTCATTTTCCAGTATGCCCCTACTTTCTAAGAACGACAGGGCACAGAGAACGGGCACCATTACTTGAGACTAGAGGAATCTCACCTTGCTCAAGCAAGAATACTGCAAACAGGCTCCATCCACTAGCTCGTGGGACCAGATCTTTTAGCTAATTTGCTCGTCGCTTGTGTACTGATAGTGATCTAGTTCAGTTTTGGAAGAAAACATGAAGAGGTCCTTTTACTGGGCAGTGGGGCCTTATTATGCCCTTCCACAGATTATTCCCGTGGACTAAGGCCAATTTTACCGCAGGAATAAAATGGTTGATTTTCAGAGTTTTTCAATAATGGCCAGGCCACACGTTAAAGTTCCCATTTGCGCCTGGCCATTAGGGTGTGAGCCCCTACCGCCACCTACATTATAGGTGGCAGAGGCCCACATGCTTAAATCTGTGCTAATGTTACCCCCTCCCTTTTTATAAAGCCATTTAAAGTGAATGGGCTGTGTCGGCATTATCACACTGGCAGCCGCTAGTGCGGCTTTGTAAAATGGGGAACCTTACTGCACGGCAATGTAGCTGCACTAACCAATTAGTGCAGAACACGCCCACTCTGTGCTCCCAGATGCACCCCCTGCGCCAAAAAAGAAATGTAATTATTTACGGATGAGTAGCACATGCGCTTGACAAAATTAACATGGAATGCCTCAGCACACCCCGCAGTACACCATTTCTTTCTGTGATAAGCACATGGAGTGGAGGAGTGGCCTAGTGGTTAGAGCACCGGTCTTGTGCTCCAGAGGTGGCTAGTTCAAATCCCACTGCTGCTCCTTGTGATCTTGGGCAAGTCACTTAATCCTCCATTACCTCTGGTACAAACTTAGATTGCAAGCCCTCCTGGGACAGAGAAATATCCAGTGTACCTAAATTCACCTTGAGCTACTACTGAAAAAGGTGTGAGGAAAATCTAAATTAATAAATAAACGTTAGTGCTTACCACAGCTTTGCAAAAAGGCTCCACCATGACCCTGACCTTGCTGTTTGCTTTGTTCAAGTCCACCTAGTAGCATCATTCCATGACTAGAAAATGTTTCTACCCTAGAGATTTCCATGCAGTGGAGGTAGTGCATGCTAAAGAAAAAGTCCATAGACCATTATTAAATTGGACTTGGGGAAAATCCACTATTTCTGGGATAAGTCACATTCTTTTTCTGTGCCATCTCTGTGTTGCATTGTATCCTTTTGACTTAATGTAAGCCACATTGCACCTGCTTATGTGGGAAAATGTGGGGTAAAAATGCACCAAATAAATAAATAGATAAGCAGTATAAAATGTTTTGTACTTTTTGGGATCTTGCCAGGTATTTGTGATCTGGATTGGCCACTGTTGGAAACAGGATGCTGGGCTTGATGAACCTTTGGTCTTTCCCAGTATGGCAATACTTATGTACTTATGTAGCTTTCCAACAGAAACTAAAGGGAGTCCTGCATTTCCTGGGCACATTACTTTCATATTTCCTTCCTTTAAAAGGAAGTTCTATAAATGCATGTGATCTGAAGGAAATATAATTCATTTACAAGTGATGCTCTCTTGTCAGAGCTCTTCCAATATCTCGCAGGCTATAGCTTTTTCCTAAAGAAATCTCATGGGGCAAGCCAAACACCCTGACTTTTCCATCAGACGATGGGTAAAGCTAAATCCTCAAATATAATCATGCCTCAAGAAATATGTTAGTCTGTATGGTACCATCAGCCTTCTACCTGGATAAAGGACATACATTAGCAGAGTTTAGATCTGTCCAAAAATGTTCTAAACACATTAGCATTTAACTTTCAAAAAGGAGACTATGATAAAATGAGAAGAATGTTAAAAAAAAAACTTAGAGGAGCAGCTGCGAAGGTCAAAAATTTACATCAGGTGTGGATGCTGTTCAAAAATACCATCCTGGAAGCCCAGGCCAAATATATTCCGTGTATTAAAAAAGGAGGAAGGAAGACCAAACAACAGCCAGCATGGTTAAAAAGTGAGGTGAAGGAAGCTATTAGAGGTAAAAGAAAATCCTTCAGAAAATAGAAGAAGGAACTGACTGAAAATAATAACTCACAGCATAAGGAATGTCAAGTCAAATGCAAAGTGCTGATAAGGAAGGCAAAGAGGGATTTTGAAAAAAGATTGTATTGGAGGCAAAAACGCATAGTAAAAATTTTTTTAGGTATATTAAGAGCAAGAAGCTGGCAAAAGAATCAGTTGGACCACTAGATGACTGAGGGGTAAAAGGGGCAATCAGGGAAGACAAAGCCATAGCGGAGAGATTAAATGAATTCTTTGCTTCAGTCTTTAACAAAGAAGATTTGGGAGAGATACCTGTGCCAAAAATGGTATTCAAAGCTGACAAGTCAGAGAAACTGAATTAAATCTCTATAAACCTAAAGGATGTAATGGCGCAATTTGACAAATTGAACAGTAGCAAAGCTCCTGGACCAGATGGTATTCATCACGGAGTACTGATAGAATTGCTCCCCAGCAGGGCCGCCAAAAGGGGGGCAAAATTCCCTGGGCCCGGGCTTCCCTGGGGGGCCCGGTGCTGGGGTCTCTCTCTCCCTCTTCTGCTCGGGAGCAATGGCGCGGTGAGGGCGATGCGCCCCTGCTTTAAAAAAAAAAAATCTCTCAATCGTCAGCACAGCACCTCACGTCTATGTGAAAGAAGCAGATTGCCTCGGACCCCAGCCTTCCCTCACTGTACCCTGCCCTTCTCTGATGTAACTTTCTATTTCCACAAGGGCGGGACACAGTGAGGGAAGGCCAAGCCCAAGGCCATCTGCTTCTTTCACACAGACGTGAAACACTGCACGCTGGTGCTGCACTGTCGATTGAGAGATTTTTTTTAAATGCAGGGGGCTGGGTGGCAGACAGAAGGGGGCAGTCGAAGGAGCTGATGGTAGGCAGGTGGAGACTGGGGGGAGCTCAGATGGGAGAAGGGGGCTGGATCTGGAACGGGGGTCTGAGAAGGGACAGGAGGGAGAATGGGGGCCAAGCCTGGGGCAGCGGCAGGTCAGAGAATGGGTCTGGGCTGAAAAGGGGGGGCAGATGAGAGAATGGGGCTGGGGCTGAAAAGAGGGGTCATAATGCAAAACAAGTGGAAGACGGGGACTGGAGCTGGGGGCTGAAAAGGAGGGTAGGTGGGATAAGGGGGCTAGTACTGGAACTAGGGGCTGAAAAGGGGCTGGGGATGAATCTGAGGACTGGTGGTGGGAGAAAAGGGCTGGGACTGAAACTGGGGACTGAAAAGAGTGGGCAGAGAGAGAGAGAGGGGCAGATCCTGGATGGAAGGGAGAGAGAGAGGGAGGGCAGACCCTGTATGGATGGGAGAGGGAGGACAATGGTGGATGGAAGGAGCAGAGAGAGAGGGTAAACTCTGGATGGAAGGAAGGGAGAGAGAGAGCAGACAGTGGTTGGAAAGGGGAGAGAGAGAGGGCAGACAGGGGTAGATGGTGGATGGAAGGGGCAGAGATAGCAGATGCTAGATGGAAGGGAGAGAGAGGGCAGACGACCTGAGGGGAAAAGCAGCCGCAGGGGAAGGACACGCAGCAGAACGAAGAAGATCAGTGTTTTTAAGATGATCTCTTCTGCTGGCGGGGCCTTGGGATCCCTGCCAGCCAAGGTTCTTAACAGTTGCGGCAGGCGGGTGGTAGCAGCGATCGGGGAGGGTGGGGTGGAGGCGACAGCAGTAGCGATGGGGGGCAGCAGCGATTGGGGGCAGTGGCAGTGACGATCCTGGGGGGGAGGAGGTGGCAACAATCCTGGAGGGGGAGCCCAGGCCCGGCTCAGTCTCTCAGTGGCGCTGCTCCCCAGAAATGGGGTTTAGATCCAGTAAATTTGTTTACAAAAGTCCACGTCACTGTGATGTCATTGAAGTAAGCTGATACCGCTTTTTTATTTTTCAAATAATAGTATTTTTACAGTGCAAACATTTTTGAACATGCAAAAATCACATGCTAAAAAGTCTGTAACTTCACCATGTTTATAGATAATCTCATTCCACTTGGCAAATAAACATGGATAGTGACAATAAATAAAGCTATAAAATTTCACATTGAAATTGCAAGCGGTTGCCGAGAAAACAGCAAAATATCTGTGCTATAGGTATGCTAATGTTTTTAGCATGCGGTAACACTAGAGATGCCCATGTGGACATCGCTAGCATTTAGCGTGCGCAAAAAACACAAGTGCACCTTAGCAAACAGAGCCATTACTTTTTTTAGCAAACAGATTATTTGGTTTAAAAGAATTTAGTTTGGCTTATATTGTATTTGGGGTTGTTTTTTGTTTTTGTTTTTTTTTGTTTCTACTGTACCTTTTGCTTTATTTAAATGTTAATGCCTCTGATACATGAGAATTTCTTCACTTGTTAACCACTGTGAACTCTTTGGGGATTAACAGACGGTATACAAAACTCGAATAGAATATAGATATATATATAGATATCAAATTACTCATACACTGTAAAAACAAACTATAACATTTGAACAGCTCTGAGCCCTTCCATTAAAAACTGCCATTTCTGTCATTTGGAGAACCCTCAAAGAGAGAACACATCCCACCCAACCCTGTAGAATTGAAACATGTGTTTATGTAAAAGCTTTTGTTGTTTGTTCTTCATGATTGATTAATACTTAATATTTATGAAGCTGCTGGATGGAACTGTTACAAGTTTAGAAGCAATAAATTAATAAAGTGTGGTATGATTTAAAAACAATGAGCCTGGCTTCTTAGTAAGTCTATTTGTCATTCATTCATTTAGAATTCCAGACTCCTGATGCAGATGCAGAACCCGACCCCCCCCCCCCCCCCCCCATCAGCACAGTCTCAATGGAGAAGCCATTCGTCTAAATCCAACACTTATTTTCATGTCAGGTTTCTAAATGACTAGACTAAGAAGCCTGACATATTATACAGTTATTTTTATTCATTAAAAATTTGTGTTGTGCACTTCAAAGGGAGGTTCTGGTATAAATTCCTCTTTGTGCTATCTCCAAAGGATTCTATGGTTCGACACTTTCCCCAATAATTGTAGCCATAGCCCTGAAAATCATGGCAGAATCTTGAACGCAGTGATCATCACAGAACAGTAGTGGATATGAACCGGGGCTTTTTTTGAGGGGGTACTTGGGGGGGTACTGAGAACCGGCACCTTTTCTATTGTCTGCTAAAATTAGTCCGTGTTCCCCATGTTTGTTTGTTTTTTACTTTTCCATCTTTATTTATATATTTTCAATTTACATCCAATGACATAAACAAAGAAATTCAGAATAATAAAGGGAGAATGAATTCTCCATACTCACAATAATTTAATCAAAAAAGAGAAAGTTTAAATTTGTCCACAATAAAGCAGTTGAAATTGGATCAAGATACTAGGAAACAAATATGTGGTCCCTAAGTTTTAATGAAAGAGCTCAGGCTCTACACACCAATTCTGCCTTGTCATAGATTCTGTGACTGGTTGCAGGGGGCCTAGCTATTGTGGGGTGGGTCCCTCAGTGATCAACCCATCCCTGAAGGGTGGCCTGGCATTTGAATACCAGCACCTTTTTCGCTAGAAAAAAAGCACCGATATTAACACCCTTTAGGACTGATCCACAAAGCTATACTAAGATTAATGCTACATAGCTTCCAGTTTTAGCATGAGGCATACAATTGGCATTAGCTAGTTACAACAGTCAAAATGAATATAGTATATGCAACAGGATGGTTCCACATGCAGTGAAGACATTCACAACAAAAGATGGTCTTTATTCTATAGAGGTGAAATATAGAGGAGTGGCCTAGTGGTTAGAGCACCGGCCTTGCAATCCAGATGTGGCCAGTTCAAATCCCACTGCTGCTCCTTGTGATCTTGGGCAAGTCACTTAACCCTCCATTGCCTCAGGTACAAACTTAGATTGTGAGCCCTCCTGGGACAGAGAAATACCCACTGTACCTGAATGTAACTCACCTTGAGCTACTACTGAAAAGGGTGTGAGCAAAATCTAAATAAACTAGCTGTTGAGCCTGTAAAAACGGGCTAGTATAGGAAGGGGGGGTTGAAAGGCCCCTCCCGCCACCGAGTTCGCCCCCCCCCCCCCCCAGAGTCGTCGACACCCACCTTCCACCCGGTCGGGCCCTTGCTCCGCTATTGAAACAGCGAGGGCACGCAGCTCTGCTGCTGAGCTGCCGTGGCCTTCCTTCTTCTTCTCTGCCTGTGTCCCGCCCTCGTGTGACATAACGTCGTCGAGGGCGGGACACAGGCAGAGAAGAAGAAGGAAGGCCGACGGCAGCTCAGCAGAGCTGCGTGCCCTCGCTGTTTCAATAGCGGAGCGAGGGCCCGATCGGGTGGAAGGTGGGTGGCGGCAGCGACTCCGGGTGGGTGTCCCTCGCAAATGCTCTCTGCCCCGCCCCCGCGTCAATACGTGATGACGGGGGCGGACCAGAGAGCATTTGCGAGTGAGTACGACACTCGCCACTTATATATATTGATGATACTAAAAGACTCAACACAGCACCATGTTTCAACCAATTGACTGCTTCAAGAGTCTGATAAACATCACTAAATGATATAAGGCAAAAATACAAGTGCTGAGAGTGCAGGAGTCTTTAAAAAGACTGTCAGTGCACTTATGGAAATAAAGGACAAACAGCCTTGCAAAGCATGTCAGGTCTTTTAGAATCTTTCACCTCTATAGAATAAAGACCATCTTTTAGTGTGAATGTCCTAACTGCATCATCATTTTTCATTGCGTGTGGGAACATCCTGTTGCATACATTACTCCTTTTGACTGTTCTTTACAATCTTAGTATTTTTGTTCTCCCACCTTGGTGGGTGTCCTATTATCTAGTAAGAAGCATTTGTGTACACTGCTATGCTAAAACAGTTGCAACCATTTTTGCATGGTCCATGCTAACCACCCTGTTACATAGGGTCAGTTATTATGTTAACAGAGAGCCTTTAAATCCTTGCTTTTCCCTCTCCCCCCAATCTCCAATCCCTCCAGACAATTTATTCATTTGTTTGTTTGTTTGTTGCATTTGTATCCCACATTTTCCCACTTATTTGCAGGCTCAATGTGGCTTACAATATTCCATCATGGCATTCGCCATTCAAGAGTAAAGAAACAATTGGTAATACATAAAGAACAAGTATAGCATAATAGAGTTAAGCAATCTGGTATAAAAAGAAGACAATCAGAATAACAGGTAAGTGGTGATGCGATACAATTCCTATTATTGATCATTGTGGTATGCCTTGTTGAAGAGATAAGTCTTCAGTGATTTTTGAAAGTTGATTAGGTTGGAAATAGTTTTCAGGTCAAGTGGCAGTGCATTCCACAGCTGCGTGCTCATGTAGGAAAAGCTGGACGCATGTGTTAATCTGTATTTTAGTCCTTTACAGCTGGGGAAGTGAAGATTTAGGAATGTGCGTGCTGATCTTTTAGCATTCCTGCGTGGCAAGTCAATAAGGTCTGACATGTAGGCCAGGGCATCTCCGTGAATGATTTTATGAATCAGCATGCAGACCTTGAACGCAGTACGTTCTTTAATTGGAAGCCAGTGTAACTTTTCTCTTAGGGGTTTAGCACTTTCATATTTTGTTTTTCCAAATATGAGTCTGGCTGCAGTGTTTTGGGCTGTTTGAAGTTTCTTGATGATATGCTCTTTACAGCCAGCATATAGTGCATTGCAGTAGTCTAGATGACTTAGCACCATTGACTGTACTAGGTTGCGAAAAATGTCTCTTGGGAAGAAAGATTTTAATCTTTTGAGTATCCACATTGAATGAAACAATGCTTCCTTCTTCACCAACCCAAAGATTTCCCCAAAGACCATGCATGACATCGATTTGCGTAGAATGGAGGCTGTGCGGGCAAATAGATCTCATTGCCAAGTCATTGGGGAAATCCTGAAAACCTGACTGGATTGCGGCCCTTGAGGATTGAGGTTGCCCACCCCTGCTTTAATACATCACCCCTTTGGCATACATATGCAAAATGTAAATGATATCATTTTATTGTACATATCATTGCTTTAGTGCCATGATTTAAATGTGAATATTTTATCTGAAAGGAATAAAATTTTGCAAAATTGATAAAAGATATACCAAAACAAGTGGGTGGGGCAGAGTTGCAGGAGAGTCAATACAGGGTACTACATAGAGGGTACATCACACAAACACAAGCAGCAAGGGCAGGATGGATATCTGATGCCCAATGTCTTAAATGTCATAGAGAAAGTAATACATTTTTACATGCATTTTGGAGATGTGATAGAATAAAAGTATTTTGGAGAGCGTTACAGAAATATCTTGAACACCTCTCAGGGCAACAAATAATTCCGTCCTGGAGAGGAATGCTTTTGAACAAAAGTGATGCGTATGGGATTTCAGATAAAAATTTGGAGTTATTATTGTGTAAAGCATACGCAGTGGGGAAAAAATGTATGCTAAGACACTGGATGCAAGAGGAACCGCCCTCCTTCTGCTATTGGAGAAACACACTTCATGAATTAATGCTCTGGGAGGCCAGGGGGGCATATGGTAATCCAAAGAAAAGAAAGAATTTTATCGCTGTTTGGAATAAATATTTGCAAAATATCTCCCATAAAACAAGAAGTGCTGTGCTAAATAAAATTGGAACACCCTAGATAACGGTGCACTCAGTAGACATGCACTACTAGCGTTAGACTGGTAAAGTCCTGTAGTGGACATTGGAAGGAATAGATACCATGAAGTAATGAGACAAAGGCGAAGATGCTAGGAGGGGAAAAGGGGGGGAGAAAAAGATGCAAAATATTGATGATGGAAGTTAAGATGTATGTATACAAATACGATATGTTATTACAATTGTAAAATGTTAAATTTAATGAGTCTGTTCAAAGTGTTGAATCATCAATAAAAACCGTTGAAACATAAATGCGAATATTTTGAAATATTGTGGAAACCACTACAAACAGGCATCATTTTGAAGGAGGCACCAACCTGGACAGCAGCACAGAAGGACCTCTGCAACTGCCAGCTAAATTAAAGAGCTCTGAAGACCCCAAGGTAGGTCCTGTGAGGGTTTGGGGGGCTGGGGTTAGGGTAGGGCTCTGAGGGGCAGGGTTTCCTTCAAGGGGTGGTGTCACTGAGTTCGGGCAGGAGGGGGTTTGGATCTAAAAAGGGTGATCAGGAAGGAGCTGATCTAATCGAAAGAGCAAGAGAAAACTATAATCATGGGAAGGAAGACATTGAGGAAAACTGGTGCTGTTGCATTTAAGTTTAAAAGTGACTCTGATAAAAATGAGTGGAGCCACATTGTAAGTTTTCCAGCTAAAGTTCACATGAATCATAGACGCTGTTTGAATGTATCAGCCGATATTCACAATTCACTTAACTGAGCAGTGCATAATATGAAATTCAATAAGGAAAGTGATGCAGAATAATAAGAAAAGGAGCCTAGATTACAAAACATTAAGCAATAATACAAGGGGAAGGGAATAAAACATTAAATTGTTAACATTAAATTAAAATCTAAGCCAGACAAGGAGGGAAGGAAATGCTAACAGAAGACAAGGACTGTGATAATACATTACTGTCAAGGGGGACGCCCAACAATGACTAGGTATGAAGTTGATTAGCTTGAGGATAGGCCTGAGTGAAAAAAAGAATGTTTTAAGAAGTATTTTAAATTTAGCAATTGAAAGTTCAAATCTAACTCCATAGGGAGGGAGTTCCGTAACACAGGTGCTACTACAGAGGATCTTGCAACATGCGATTTGATTTGTAAGTAAAATGTTGTAAAGAATGTAATGAGCAGAAAGGTATATAGGGAATAAGAGATCTATTCAGAAACTGAGGAACACCAGTCTGAAGAATCTGAAATACAAGAATAATCATTTTTTAAAAATTAGATGAAAAGAAACCAGTAACTAATGATCACTAATAAGTAAGGGAGAAGCATTCAAATTTGTTAGCACTGCTGTATTTTGAATTAATTGTAAACAGTGAATCTAATATAATGGGGAAGCCACTGCTTGCCCTGGGATTGGTAGCATGGCATGTTGCTACTATTTGGGTTTCTACCAGGTACTTGTGACCTATGGGACTCACTTCTGCCTATCACAGTAGTCAGTATAAAATGGATGCCACAACCTCCAGCAAGTACTGCAAGGCTGCTGCTAGAGGTCGCAGCAGTTGGCATTGCTTCTGCCCATACAACTCCTCTGGACCACCAGGCAGGCCCGGGGAGTCCTATAGGGGTAGAGGTGGGTTGAGAGGATGGGGGGATTGGGGTTGCAGGGGAGGGAGAGGGGATTTGGAGGAGCAAAGAGCACTTAATGCGCATCATGGCTGAATATCAGCCAGAACCTGCATAAGTCCCTGTGGCTTCCTTAAATTTACTTAGCCCTGGATATTCAATATCAGTGCTCGGATATGGCCCAGGATTGAATATCCAGGGTTAAATCTGCCAGTCTGCATATCCATATTGTCCACTATCCCTTCCTCTCCCATAGAGATCCTGCGTACTTGTCCCGTGCTTTCTTGAATTCAGATAGAGTCCTCGTCTCAATCACATTCACTGGGACACAGTGGAAAAGAGGGAAGTGCAAGATAGGAGCAGGCAGCAAAAGACTACGTTTATGGGCTGGCTCCTAAGTTCAAAGAAAATTTGTCTTGGACTGAATTACAACAAAATAACACGCAGAAAAACCCACTTTAAAACATAAGTAGAAAGAAGCAGATGTAAAAATGAAAAAAATAACAATAAAACAACAATCACAACCAAAGTAACTCTTCATTGCCACCATGCCACACCCTGGATTCCATAATGTCTAACAAGAGGAGTCAACTAATTACGCAAAAAGCCAGTCACCCCAATCATTATCCCCCTAATTCTATAAACTTGCACACCCAAATTTCCAACTAGCATGCAAATTTGTTCGTGCAAGTTATAGAATAAGGTCAGTTGCGTACATAACTTAATTTCATAATTGGATGTTAACTGAAGTGGGGGTAGGGTGTTGGATGTGCCTGATAATTTTTTGGTACGTGTGTTGGAACAGGATTGAAATTAATATTCAAGTGACAAAGCAGGGGTGGGAGGGAATATTAGGTGGGTTGTTCTGGGGGAACTATTCTTTTATTTTTTCTGGCTCCAACCAGAAGCCCCATCTCTTCAGCAATAGCAGGCCTATCTTATTGATCAGCTTCACTTGGAACATATCCCAATTACTGATTTACAGAGTGCTGAGGGACAAGCTTTTCAGTCATTGTGGTAACCCTTTTGGATCACTTTTGGGCTCATTTTCGAAAGAGAAGGACGCCCATCTTTCGACATAAATCGGAAATGGACGTCCTTCTCCTAGGGTCGTCCAAATCGATATAATCGAAAGCCGATTTTGGACGTCCCCAACTGCACTCCATCGCAGGAACAGCCAAAGTTCAAGGGGGCATATCAGAGGCGTAGCAAAGGCGGGACTTGGGCATGCCTAACACTTGGACGTCCTTGACCCATAATTGAAAAAAAAGGATGTCCCTGACGACCAGATGGACGTTTTCACCCGGACCTGTTTTTCTTATGACTAAGGCACAAAAAGGTGCCTGAACTGACCAGATGACCACCGGAGAGAATCAGGGATAACCTCCCATTACTCCCCCAGTGGTCACTAACCCCCTCCCACCCTCAAAAAAGAATCTTTAAAAATATTTGTGCCAGCCTTTATGCCAGCCTCAGATGTCATACTTAGGTCCTTGACAGCAGTATGCAGGTCCCTGAAGCAGTTTTAGTGGGTGAGTGCACTTCAGACAGGCAGACCCATCCCCATCCCCCTCCACCTGTTACGTTTGTGGAGGAAACAGCGAGCCCTCCAAAACCCACCAGAAACCCACTGTACCCACATCTAGGTGCCCCTTCACCCATAAGGGCTATGGTAGTGGTGTACAGTTGTGGGTAGTGGGTTTTGGGGAGGGGGGTTGTGAGGCTCAGCACACAAGGTAAGGGAGCTATGTACCTGGGAGCAATTTATGAAGTCCACTGTAGTGCCCCCTAGGGTGCCCGGTTGGTGTCCTGGCATGTCAGGGGAACCAGTGCACTACAAATGCTGGCTCCTCCCACAACCAAATGACTTGCATTTGGTTGTTTCTGAGATGGACGTCCTTGGTTTTGAAAATCGCTGGAAATCAGAGTCGACCATGTCTAGGGGCATCCATCTCTAAGGACGACCAAATTTAAGGATTTGGACGTCCCTGACGGTATTTTCGAAATGAAAGATGGACGTCCATCTTATTTCAAAAATACAGGTTTCTCCACCCCTGGACCAGGATGTTTTGCGAGGACGTCCAAATCGAAACATGGGCATCCCTTTTGAAAATGCCCCTCCACGCCTCATAAGGCTAGGAGCAGACTTTTGAATATATACGTACCTTTTTAGTGATTGCTCTGACTGGCAGTAGTGCAGTGATGATCCTTTATATTTTGTTCTTCTAACTGTGAGGGGGCAGAGGAAATGGGGTTGTTCATTGTTCGTGTTTTGACTTACCTTTGTCCTTCTTGATTATTGCTTTTTCTTCAATAAACATGATTTAAACATAAGATGTTCCGCCTCTGTGAGCCACATCCAGCCACATCCACCTTCAATCAATTCAAAGTGAACAATATTGTAAATTCCCTAGTGGCAGATTGGTGTTACTACCGCTTAGTTGGGGTTTCCCACTTTAACCAACCACTTAGGGGTTTCACAAAGAGAAGTGAGGAAGTGTGAAGTGGATTTTTGGAATCTGATGTTGAATATGTGCATGAACCTTTTACAGTACAATGGCAGTGAAACAGCACAGCATTGAAACCAGTTTCTCAGTTATTAAAAGCAGTGGCGTTGCTGGCCTGGATGGCACCCGGGGCGGAGCGCCGATGCGCCCCCCCCCCCCGGGTGCAGCACGCCCCCCCGCAAGATGACACCTCCTCCCCTCCGGTGAAATGACACCCCCCCCCGGGTGCACGCCGCTGGGGGGGGAGGTGCCGCGGCGCGTGCCTGCTCCTCCGAGTTCGCTAAACTTCGTTCATTCGCTGCAGCTCCCTCTACCCCGGAACAGGAAGTAACCTGTTCCGGGGCAGAGGGAGCTGCAGCGAACGAACGAAGTTTAGCGAACTCGGAGGAGCAGGCACGCGCCGCAGCACCCCCCCCCCAGCGGCGTGCACCCAGGGCAGAGCGCCCCCACCGCCCCCCCTTGGTACACCACTGATTAAAAGTTTTATTGCACAAGGGCTTTAAAAAGATAACTGGTTAAAAATACACATTAAAAAACAACAAAGGCAATAATGTTTAAAAGGTACAGCTGTTCAGTTAAAAATTGTTTAAAGTGCTTGGAATCTTAATTGCACAAAAATGAATAAAAAAAACTCTGAATTAACAGTGTTGTACAACCTTTCATTTTAACATTTAGCTAATCAATAGAAATAAAACAAAATAAAACACGGAAAAGAAAATAAGATGATACTTTTTTTATTGGACATAACTTAATACATTTCTTGATTAGCTTTCGAAGGAGTTGTGGAGTTCTATTGATTACCTCCACAACTCCAGCTTCCACCCTTCACATACAAAGAGATCCATTATTTACAGCCAAGCCACAAGATACCACCGTATCTGCTCTGACCCAAGGGACAGAGACAGACACCTTGAAATCCTGACTGCATCCTTTGAACGGAAAGGCTACAACCCCAAAATAATCTCCAAGAACATTGCCTCCTCCCTCAAAACACCCAGGGAAAATCTGCTACAGTACAAAGAAAAAAAAAGCCACAGACAGAATCCCCCTTATAGTGACATACAACCCAGAGCTGGGAAAATTAAGAAAAATCATAAAAGATCTATAGCCTCTACTCCAGGAGGATGAATTACTGAAAGAGATATTCCCATCCCCACCAGTGCTTGCTTTCTGACAGCCACCCAACTTAAAACACAAGCTAATCAGAAGTAAACTCCCAACACAGACTCAAAAAGAAGAGAATGGCGCACATCCTTGCAATATATCCAGGTGCAAGCTATGCCAAAACATTTCACAGGACCCCACAGTCATTCACAAAGGAAAAATATTCAACATAAAGGAATCCTTTATATGCTCATCTTCCAATGTGGTATACATCATTCAGTGTAAAAAATGTAACGAAGGATGCTATATTGGAGAAACATGCCAGATGCTAAAGACAAGATTTAATTTACATAGACATCACATGAAAAATGCCAGTGCCAGACAGGATTCCACCCCTGTGGGGAAGCACTTTACAAAACCAGAACACTGTACAAGTGATTTCATAGTAATAATCCTGAAAGGTAACTTTAAAACAATACAGGAACGTAAGACCTTTGAAGTCAAAATGATTGAATATTTTGACACCCACCAGACAGGACTTAACATTAAGTTGTACTGCTCTGTTTGTCACCCTCCTGTCTCCATGCATATCTCACCTATCCACCCCTATCCTATTAGACTATCACTGAAATGCTTTGATGTTCCCATGCATATCTCCTTGTCTCTCACTATCCACCCCCACCCTGTTAGACTGTCACTGAAATGCTTTGATGTTTCACTTTTATATACTGTCATCTACCAACACTTGCTTATTTCCAATCTGACCAAGAAGAGCAACCTTCGAAAGCTAATCAAGAAATGTATTAAGTTATGTCCAATAGAAAAGATATCATATTATTTTCTTTTCCATGTTTTATTTTGTTTTATTTCTTTTGATTACCTTTAAAAGTGGACTAACACGGCTACCACACTTCTCTACTCAACATTTAGCTACAATTGCTACTAGAATTCCTCTGAGACCCTTCATCTAACCAATTTCTATCATTTACAGAAATTCAACACAAGTTATGCATCAGATAAGTATCCCCTCTTTTTCTCCCTTTTAATTCTTGAGTTTTCTAAAACATTTTCATATCTCTTCCTATAAGAAAGGAGGTGTGGGGTGGGGGTTGTCCAAGGAGAACCAAAAATGAGGGCACACATTGGTATCTGTTTATCTGAGCTTTGAATATGAGCCTTGAAGTACAAATAACCTTTTAAAAGCACAGAGGAACAGCGCAGATGTGTGTCTGCAGTTCTGGTACTGTCTAGACTTGCACACATGAGCCTCACTTAATGGAAAAACCTTGTGTGTATGTGCCAGGCATGTAACTCCCCCTACGTTTGGTTTCAAAATGCAATTTAACCATGCATAAAATTTGAATATAAGCATCAAGCATCCCTTAGCTTGCTTTCTTAGCTGTTGTTGCATTATGGAGTTCTGTACTGTGGGCTTTAGAGCGAACATTTGAGCATCAACCTCTGTCAGAACTGATCCAAGACAAGAGCTGATTTAATTCTCTTTCAGCTCAGTTAAATTATCAGGGATTAGTCTCCAGATTTCCCTAACTCAGAGACACTTCTGGAGCAGAAGCCTAAATATCAGCACCAGAGCTTGCTTGCTTTATTTATTTATTTTATTGTGAACATTTATATCCCACATATTCCCAACAAGGCGGGCTCTATGTGGTGTACAATGTTAGGAGAAAGTACAACACAATAACAGTAGTGCAAAGCGGAAGAGAGAAAAGAAAAAAAAAGAGTAGATAAGGGGAGGGAGGGAAAACTGGAGGGGAAAGGAAGGCGGAGATGCAGGGATCAAGCTGCTGAGGAGAATGAACGATCACATAGGTAGGTCTTCAGGGATTTCTTGAATAGGCTGTGATCAGTGGTCTCTTTTAACGCTGATGGGAGAGCATTCCAATAACGGGGGCACTGGTAGCAAAATGAAAAGGCAAAGAGCTGCTTGTATCGTAAGTTCCTGCAGGTAGGAAAGTGGAGATTGAGGTAGGAGCGGGATGACTGCACGGCATTCCTGGGTGGGAGGTCGACCAGGCTGTACATGAGCGACGGAGCGTCCCCGTATATAATCTTGTGTGTAAGGGCACAGACTTTGAATTCAATTCGCTCTTTGATCGGGAGCCAGTGGAGCTTCTCACGAAGAGGAGTTGCTGCCTCAAAACGAGATTTCCCAAATAGCAGCCTCGCCGCTGTATTCTGCGCTTTCTGGAGTTTTTTAAGGGTATGCTCCTTACAACCGGTGTAAATACCATTGCAATAGTCAAAATGGCTCAAGACTACCTGAAGAGGGTAAATGGCAGGTACTGCTTGATACGCCTGAGGGTCCTCATGGACAGGAACATTCGCTTCATAATGGATGAGACTTGTAGATCAAGAGTCAAGTGGGGATCCAGAATGACCCCTAGGAGTTTCAAACTTGCAGCGACAGGAATGGAGAAGTTTTGCGCAGTAACCGTGCCCGGTATAGACTTTTTGAACTGGGAGGAGAGGATGAGGCACTGCATTTTATCCTGATTAAGTTTAAACTTGAATGTGTTAGCCCAATTGACCATGATGGCGAGACTGTCTTGGATTTCCGCTGAGATTTCGGCAATGGAAGACCGAAAGGAGATGTAGATAGTCACATCGTCAGCATAAATGTAGGGATTCAGGCCACGGTTGTGAAGGGCCATTGCTAGAGGCGTCAGCATGATGTTGAACAAGGTAGGTGAAAGGGGTGAACCTTGAGGAACCCCACAGCAAGATTTCCAGGAAGGTGAAAAAGAGGACTGGACCTTGACCCGATAGGATCGGCAAAATAGAAATTCCCGGAACCAATCCAAGACGGTACTACCAACACCATTTTCAGCTAGTAACATGAGGAGGAGATTGTGGTCAACCATGTCGAACGCACTTGACATATCAAACTGAAGAAGTAAGATGTTTTTACCAAACAACAGCTCTTTCCTAAAGTTGGACAGGAGAGTAACTAGCACCATCTCGGTACTGTGGTGAGGTTGGAATCCTGGAGCTTTCTCCAAAGAAGAAATCTGATTTTTTTTTAATATCAGCTTTACACTTCAATTCTCAGCTGTCTAACAGATAAAACATGAATAATTTCTGCCCCACAAACCACAAACTCAAACACAACAAACTCAGAACCGCTCCTGAATTTAATCAAGTATTGTTAATGGAGAAAAAATGAATAAAATATAGCAAAGCAGCGTCTTCCTATATTAGGCATACTCTGATCCTCCTTCTATGCCCCAGACTTGGTCAATATTTTGTATAAGTTGAATAAGCTTAAAACATGGGCTTTCAGATATTCCTTTCAAACAAATCAAGTCCTTTTATCTCTCACAAGGATGTCTTTCTTTTATTTCAAGCTTTCACAAGTCCTCCTTGCCTCAGAATTAGGGTTACCATATTTGCGAAGACAAAAAAGAGGACAGAAAAAATAAAAATGGTTGCTTCCTTTGCTAAAGAAATATTTAATCATAGCCTTTAGTTAATGAACACACATCAAACAATGACTTACAATACAGCAGTAGACAATCTACTTTTCAAGAAATTCTGGATTTGAGTCTGATTGAGTCTGAGCCCAAACGTACTTATCAGAAGAGCGCATATCCATCAACAACTTTGGTTGGCTTCTGAGATACATGTGAAAGTCTTTGCATGACAAATGCTTAAAATTGTGTTGCACAAACAAAGTTTTATTTGACAGATTCAACCAGCAGGGGAACAAAGAGGGGATCAGTAATGCCTTTCTCTCCCCTTAGCACCCCCATTGACTAAAAGGCCAGAGATGGTTTGTCTTATTATGTGGGTAGGTGTGTTGATCATAGGCACATAAAAGAAAAAGAGGACATTTCCCCAAAAATTAAAAATCCTGGAGGACATATCTGAAGAAGTCAAGAAAGAGGACATATGGAGGGGCATAATCGAAAGGGGAACCCAAGTTTTCCTGAGGACGGCCTCGCAGGACGTCCCCGCGAAAGGGCGGGGAAACCCGTATTATCAAAACAAGAGGGTCGTCCATCTTTCGTTTCGATAATACGGTCGGGGACACCCAAATCTTGACATTTAGGTCGTCCCTAGAGATGGTCATCCTTAGACTTGGTCATTTCTGATTTTCGTCGATAATGGAAACTAAGGATGCCCATCTCAGAAATGACCAAATGCAAGCCCATTGGTCGTGGGAGAAGCCAGCATTCGTAGTGCACTGGTCCCCCTGATATGCCAGGACACCAACCGGGCACCTTAGGGGGCACTGCAGTGGACTTCAGAAAAAGCTCCCAGGTACATAGCTCCCTTACCTTGTGTGCTGAGCCCCCCCAAAAAAACACAAAACCCACTCCCCACAACTGTACACCACTACCATAGCCCTTATGGATGAAGGGAGACACCTAGGTGTGGGTACAGTGGGTTTCTGGTGGGTTTTGAAGGGCTCACATTTACCAACACAAGTGTAACAGGTGGGGGGGATGGGCCTGGGTCCACCTGCCTGAAGTGCACTGCACCCATTAAAACTGCTCCAGGGACCTGCATACTGCTGTCATGGAGCTGGCTATTATATTTGAGGCTGGCATAGAGCTGGCAAAAAATATTTTAAAACATTTTTTGAGGATGGGAGGGGGGTTAGTGACCACTGGGGGAGTAAGGGGAGGTCATCCCCGATTCCCTCCAGTGGTCATCTGGTCAGTTCAGGCACCTTTTTGTGGCTTGGTCATAAGAAAAAAAGGACCAAGTAAAGTCATCCAAGTGTTCGTTAGGGACACCCTTTTTTTTCCATTATGGGTCGAGGATGTCCATGTGTAAGGCATGCCCAAGTCCCACCTTCGCTACGCCTCCGACACGCCCCTGGGAACTTTGGTCATCCCCGTGACGGAAAGCAGTTAGGGACGCCCAAAATTGGCTTTTGATTATGCCCTGTGAGAAGGACGCCCATTTTGCGATGCGTGTCGAAAGATGGGCATCTTTCTCTTTCGAAAATAAGCCTGATGGTAACCCTACTCATAATCAGTTTCAGCCTTTCTCTAAGGCCTTTTCTGGGCTTTTTACAGCTCTTTCTCTCTTTAGTGAATTATTGTTGGATAATTAAAATAACCAATTGTTATAGTGTTGTTAGTTTTCCTAATATCTTTTAGTATTTCATCTTCTGTCTGTTCTTTATGATCAGGTTGATGGTAGTTTAGCCCTACCAGTATTCTCTTTCCGCTCACACAGGGTCACATTACTGTTTCCTGATGAATTTTTATTCTTTCACTCAATTCCATCTTTAATATATAATGCCACCCCTACCCCTCCAATTTGATGCATCCTATCATTGCAATATAATTTGTACTCTGGTAGCACAGTATACCACTGGTTAACCTCCTTCCACTAGGTGTCTGAGATGCCTATTATATCTATGTCTTCATTTAGCGCTATATATAACTCACCCATCTCATTTTTTAGGCTTCTAGCATTTGTATAGAGACATTTAAAAGTATGTTTTCTATTTGTATCTACAACTTACTTAACAGTTGGCAGGGATATATTTGCTCTTTGTTTGCTCATCTCTTAAAGGTACCTGGACTACTTTTCACTTTGTTGCAACCTTTCTATCGGGATGCACTAAATTCCCTATTTTAACAATATCCTTCAAAGATTCCTTATTCTGAACTATGTGCTGCTGAGAAACTGCTGATTTTCTCCCAGGTTCTAGTTTAAAAGTTGCTCTAGCTCCTTTTTTCAATTTTGGCACCAACAGCCTGGTTCTACTTTAGTTAAGGCGGAGTCCATCTTTTCAGAGAATAGGGATCTCCCCTTTCCCAGAATGTTGCCAAGTTCTTAACCAATCTAAATCCCACGTCACTACAACATTGTCTCATCCATGCATTGAGACTCTGGAGCTCTTCTTGCCTCTTGCATCCTGCAGGTGGAACAGGGAGTATTTCTGAAAATGCTACCCTGGAGGTTCTGGATTTTAATGGTCTACCTAAAAACCTAAATTTGGCTTCCAGATACTTCCTTCTACATTTTCCTTTGTTGTTGATCTGACCTGTATCAAGACCACCAGCTCTTTCTCAGCACTTTATAAAATCTTATCTAAGAATAGCCATACTGGGTCAGGCCAATGGTCCATGTAGCCCAATATCCTGTTTCCAACAGTGGCTAATCCAGGTCACAAGTACCTGATAGAAAACTAAATAATAAGTGACATTCCATGTTACCAATCCCAGGGTGAGCAGTGGCTTCCCAATATCTATCTCAATAGCAGACTATGGACTTTTTCTCCAGGAATTTGTCCATACCTTTTTTTACCACATCTGCTAGCAACGAGTTCCAGGGCTTAGGTATTCATCGAGTGAAAAAATATTTCCTCCTATTTGTTTTACTAGCATTTTCATGTAATTTCATTGAGCGTCCTCTAGTCATTGTACTTTTTGAAAAAGTTTTTAAAAAATCAATTCACTTTTACCCATTCTACATCACTCAAGATTTTATAGACCTTAATCATATCTAGGTGACATGTGATGTCTGCCTCCTACACACAGGTAACCAAGCAATCCTCACATCTGCCAAACATCCAACTATCCACCTGTCTAATAATCAAACCTCCAACTAAAATGGCCATCCTAACCTTTCCTATTATGCAAAAGCCCCAGGAAACTCATCATCGGTGTGAAAGAATATTATGACACCTGGATGGCAGGCCTTAGCTACAAGATTTATTCCTGCATTACCAAGGTGATGCTCTCCTGTCAAGTGACCTCCATCTTTCAAGGCAGCACAAAGACAGCCAGACTAGAGGATGATTTCTCTACTGTATCCCTGTAGGTCTCCTCTCTATATCTGTCTGCTTCTGCTCCTCCAAGTCTGGTAGCCTCAAGAGATTGGACTCATTCTCTGAGAGCTAGGAGCTCCTTGCACCAGGTGCACACATACGACTTCTCACCAACTATTAACAAATTGGTGAAGTTCTGAGGGCAAAAAAGGCCCTCAGAAGTATCTTCAGCCTTTATGTCTGAAAGTTGCCCCTTCAATAGCTAAAATCTCATCAAGAAATAAAGAGCAATATACAAGCATCTCTTAATCTTAGAAATCATTTCTGGAAACAATTCCATTAATGAAGATCCAACTTCTACAGCTGAACGTTTTTTAAGTTTAAATGTAACCCAGTGGGTTAAAAAAAAAACAATTTGCAAAATGTTACCCAAGTCCGAGATTTGTGGTGGTGCTGCATGGGTCCCGTGTTTCCAAAGGATGCCGGGACTGCGCGGTTCAGTTGCACAGGCGATCAGCAGGTTCTCCAACACTCACTGTAAACAAGATACCTGTCCCAACTACCTAATGAAATCTGCCCCGACCGCTTCATAGCAGACCTCACATCCCACCTAAACTACATGCTTCAGCAAGGTCTCTCCCCGAAGGAAAATGGCAATATCCTACTCACTCCGATACCAAAAGACACCAAGAAAAAAACTAATGAAATCACTAACTACCGTCCAGTAGCATCCATTCTGTTGTCAGTCAAACTGATGGAAAGCATGGTAGCCAAACAACTTACAGACTATATAAACAAATTCTCAATATTACACAAATCACAGTCAGGTTTTCACCCCCTCCACGGCATAGAAACAGTACTATTCACTCTCCTAGCCAAATTCAAACAGGAAACAGCAATAGGCAAAAACATCCTCCTTCTCCAATTCGACATGTCTAGTGCATTCGACATGGTAAACCATAATATATTAATAAGATTACTAGATAAGTTCGGGATTGGTGGAAACATACTTAGCTGGATCAAGGGTTTCCTAACCACAAGAACACATCAAGTAAAATCAAACTCAAACATATCATCACCGTGGAAAGCAGACTGTGGAGTACCACAAAGATCACCGCTATCACCGATCCTCTTCAACCTAATAATGACCCCACTAGCCAAGTCCTTATCCAACCAAGGCCTTAACCCTTTCATCTATGCAAACGAAGTCACAATATTCATTCCTTACAAATCTAAATTGACTGAAATCACCAACGAAATCAAGATCAGCTTGAACAACATGGACTCTTGGGCAAACACATTTCAACTAAAACTAAACAAAGAAAAACACACAGTCTCATCCTCTCATTCCTACACAGTGCGGATAACCCCACAATTATCAACACCCCAGATTACACCCTTCCTATCTCAGACAGCCTGAAAATCCTCGGCGTTACAATGGACCGCAACTTAACACTAGAGAGCCAAGTGACATCCACAACAAAGAAAAAGTTCCACTCAATGTGGAAACTCAAACGCGTGAAACGCGTGTTCCCGAGGGGAACATTTCGCAACCTGATACAATCAATGGTACTAAGCCATGTAAACTACTGCAATGGAATATATGCGGGATGTAAAGAACAAACCTTAAAGAAACTTCAGACCGCTCAAAACACGGCAGCTAGGCTTATCTTCAGAAAAATGCGATTTGAAAGTGCAAAACAACTTCGCGAAAAACTACACTGGCTCCCAATCAAAGAACGCATTGTTTTCAAAATCTGCACTCTGGTTCACAAAATTATCTACGGTGAAGCTCCAGGATACATGACAGACTTGATCGACCTACCAACTAGAAACACATCCAAATCAACACGAACGTACCTAAATCTGCACTACCCAAGCTGCAAAGGACTCAAATACAAATCAACTTACGCGTCCGATTTTTCCTACATAAGCACACAGCTGTGGAATGCATTACCAAAAACCCTGAAAACTACGAACGACCACCTAAACTTCTGGAAAACACTAAAAACTAACCTGTTTAAGAAGGCATACCCTACCAGTCCAACATAAATGCCTGATCTCTACAACACGACAAAACTAAAGAACATAATAGACATAACACAACTCTTCCGTTGTACGATTCCCTAGTGTGGCTGTGCCACATGAACTTTATCTTACCACAACATCACTTTGTATTTGTTTACACCGGTGTCTGTAACGCCTCTCCGGTACTATGTAAGCCACATTGAGCCTACAAATATGTGGGAAAGTGTGGGATATAAATGTAACAAATAATAAATAAAAAATAAATAGAGTAAGTACATATGTATTGCCATACTGGGAAAGACCAAAGGTCCATCAAGCCCAACATCTTGTTTCCAACAGTGGCCAATCCAGGTCACAAATACCTGGCAAGATCCCAAAAAAGTACAAAACATTCTATACTGCTTAACCCAGAAATAATGGATTTTCCCCAAGTCCATTTAATAATGGTCTATGGACATTTTCTTTAGGAAGCCGCCCCAACCTTTTTTAAACTCCGCTAAGCTAACTGCCTTTACCACATTCTCCAACTCGTTTTAAATTTACTACATTGTAGCTTCATCGCATGCCCCCTAGTCCTAGTATTTTTGGAAAGCGTAAACAGACGCTTCACATCTACCTGGTCAACTCCACTCATTAGGCGAAAATGATTTCCACGCAGATTTTCCAGGCAGCATATATAGAATCTCCCCCTATGTCTTTGAAAATTATCCCACCCAAATTACAGTATCCTGCACAATGATACCTTCTAATTTCTGCAAAAAAATGTTTTTTTGTGGGGGGTGGGTGGATTTTATGTGAACATTTTTGAATATCCAACAGTATGCATGTAAATATAAACTTTTCCCCAATCCCAGGAATGTATCTGCTCACTGTGGTTGAAAGTATACATGAAACTATTTGCATACCTTTTACCTAATCAGGCAGGCAGTTATGGAAAAATGTCATTTCTGTTTGCACAATCACAAAAGAGAGGGTAATACAGCATACAACCATACAATATAGACAAGAAAAAGCAACACTGGGCCTTCAAGAAAGAGACAATGGCAGTCCTTTATTGTGAAAAAGACCCGACACTGGCCGTGTTTCGGCGCACAAGCGCCTGCCTCAGGGGTCAAAGTGTGTCTTCACAATATATAAGCAGGAATGTTCAGACAGTCTGAGTAAATTGCCAGCCACCACTGAGCGTTTGTTCAATCCTAACAGACGCTGTCTGTGTGAAAACTGCCAAGAGATAGGACAGACGCCATTACCAGCTCATTAATTAGAGGTGAGCAGTCAAAAATGTTTAGTTTTGTGTTGTTTCCCCTGTCTTTTATCGGAGTTTTCATTTTATTCATTTTTATTTGACCATTTTTCAGTTTGTCAGTTGGCAACAATAGTGCACACTATGTGGAAAGGTGGCACTCTCTTTCCTCAACAGGGCGTGCATACATGCACAAGTCTGCATAAGTGCACTGGTTTGCACATGTGTGGTTGTTCCATTAACAAGAAATGACAGCCCATCTCAAGTATTAATCAGTCACTGCAGCAATGATAATCAGAATCTTTGGTGCCTGTTTACGTATCTCATCCTTCAATTTATGGATCTTTGTCTCCCTCTGGTGGTGCAAGGTGGGCAGTGGAATATTTAGGTATAGTATGTTATATTCAGTCATTCTCTAGTGATAACTCAACCACTCCTTTAACACAAGCTATAGAAAATTCAAAGTTTGATTTCAAACTGCAGAAAGGATAAGGATTTGGGGATGGGAGAAAAGCATCTGGCTAAAGCAAGAAATGACGATTTTTCTCTAGACATTGTTTACCAAATCTGGGAACATAAGAATTATGATACTGGGTCAGACCAAATATCTATCTAGCCTAGTATCATGTTTCTAACAGTGGCCACTCCAAGTTACAATTACCTGACTGGAGCCCATAGAGTAGCAAAATTACAATTTACCTACACCCAATCCCCAGGGATAAGCAGTGGCTTTCCTCAGGTCTACCTCAATAAAAGTTTATGGACTTTGCCTCCAGCAAGTTGTCCAAACCTTTTTTTAAACTCAGCTATGCTAACTGCTTTTACCATATCCTCTGGGAATACGTTTGAGAGTTTAACTATACAATGAGTGACAAAAAATTCTCCTATTTGTTTAAATGTACTACTACATAACTTCATGACATCTCCCCTAGTCTTTCTACTTTTTGAAAAGAGTAATCAACTCATATTTACCCATTCCACTCTACTCAGGATTTTATAGATCTCTATCATATCTCCCATCAGCCATCTCTTCTCCAAGGTGAAGAGCCCTAACCTCAAAAACCTTAATCACTTTGGTCACTCTTCTCTGTAGTGGAACAGGTCATACGCACAGTAAACCCACAGGTATCATAGCACATTTGCCTCATAAGTAGGAAATAATAATATATTCATACATTTGGGTTACTTACCTGTCCTGGCTGTTCCATACTTACCACCTCCCCAACTAGACAAACTCCTCACATAAGAAGAAAGCCATGGCTTCCTCTGGCCCTAAACAGTCATAAATTGTAACCCATAGAAAGGATAGGGCAGTAGGGCACTATTAACATCCCTTCTACCCCTTCTGAATTAGGTTTAAAGTTTATATGTACAGGGACAAAATTTTCAAAGACATCCAATTATTTTTATTTATTTATTTATTTAATTTTTATTAGGATTTATTTACCACATTTTTGAAGACATTCACCCAAGGTGGTGTACAGCAAGTATAACCTGGACATGGCAATAGACAATTACATCAGTAAAATATTCAAATCAAAGTGCAAATCACAGCGTACTATGCTACATACAACATCACAATACATATTTAAATATCAAAATAGGCAGCAAAGGGGACAAACAGAGGTGGAAGATATAGACAAATGAGATACAGTAACAGGAGTTTGGGTAAATAAAGTTGACTAACTTGAAGAAAAACTGTTTTCAACTGATCTCAACTAGAGTAGATTAGATCAAATATTTAGAAAAATGTATCCCCAATGAGCAACTGCTTTGCAGGGAATTCTATGGGGAAATGTCCGTGGTAAATGCTTTCCATTCTACAATAGAGCCAGTAGAAGAATTTGTAAGCCATATCTTCTCTCTCTGAAGTAAGGAAACTTCATGTATTAACCCCCCTGTTCACAAAGCCTCGCAGCAATGGGTGGTGTCAGCAGTACTGAACCGAGGCTTAGTAAACAGGGGCCTAAAAGAGGATTTATGTATTTCTCATTCCGATAATGGCGATCGCCACTACGGCATAATGTAAGCCACACTGAGCCTGCAAATAGGTGGGAAAATGTGCGATACAAATGCAATAAATAAAATAAATTTAAGCATGGGTTTTTACAAGTCGTCTTAGGGTCCCTTTCACTAAGATGTGCTAGGCACCAATGCGCACCTAACAGCAAAAATGGCCTAACGCAGGGTGCACTAAGGCATCCTAGAAACCGTGGACCATGTTTCGCTAACCTGCTGTTTCAAGGGACCCAACTTTAACACCACATGTTGTCTGCAGAAAGTCCCGACTGACCCATTGAATAACTGACAAAAAGATACTACTACTACTACTTAACATTTCTAGAGCGCTACTAGGGTTACGCAGCGCTGTACAATTTAACAAAGAGAGACAGTCCCTGCTCAAAAGCTTACAATCTAATAGACAAGTGAACGGTCGGTCCGATAGGGGCAGTCAAATTGGGGCCACGGCGTTAGCTGTAATGCACGCTAACCCACGCGTTAACAGCCTAGAGTACTTTTGTAGAAAGGCCCCCAAAGTATGAAACAAAAAAAATAATAATTTCAGCACTGAGGACAAATGTATTTCCTCAGTCAACACGGCTGTCATTATAAGCTTTAAAAAAAAAGAACATCTCTGGAGGTTTCAAAAGAAACTGGCTTTTTACAAGCACTTCATTTGAGGTTATTGCTTCAGTGAAAGATATCACAGCTCACAGAATTGCAATTGATTTAATGAAAAAGGCCACATTTCAGGTTAATTGATTAGATGAACAAGATATGTGAACCCCCCCTCCAAGGGCAACATGGTAAACATTCTCAGGGAGGCAGAGGAGAGGAAGAAATTGACTTTGCCTTCCAGAGTGAAATTGCAGGACTCCTTGAGGAGACTGCGGCAGCTATCACAAGTTTGCTAAGCAAACTTAAAAAAAAAAAAGTTTAGAGATGAGGTAGCCGTGTTAGTCCACTTTTTAAAGGCAGTCAATAGAAATAGAACAAAATAAAACATGGAAAAGAAATAAGATGATACCTTTTTTATTGGATATAACTTAATACATTCTTTGATTTGCTTTCGAAGGTAGCCCTTCTTCGTCAGATTAGAAATAAGCAAATGTTGATAGATGACAGTATATATAAGTGAAACATCAAAGCATTTCAGTGACAATCTAACAGGATGAGGGTGGGTTAGGTGAGGGACAGGGAGATGCATGGAGGTCAGGGCTGCCGAGAGACTGGACCTGGGGCAAGGCCGGGCCCAGTGCCCCGCCCCCCCCAAGGTCGCCACCGCCGCTGCTCCCCCCTCCACCCCCCCCCCCAGGTCGCAACCACCGCAAACCCCCTCCGTCCGCCACCGAGCCGGGCCCCCTGCATTGAAATCGGAGTCTCACCTCCGTGAAAGCAGCGCTGCAGGCAGCAGAATGCCTTCCTTCGGCCCTCCTTCCCTCCTTGTGTCCCGCCCTCACAGAAGTTGTCAGACGAGGGCGGGACACAGGGAGGGAAGGAGGGCCGAAGGGAGGTGTTCTGCTGCCTGCAGCGCTGCTTTCACGGAGGTGAGACTGCGATTTCAATGCAGGGGGCAGACGGTCGACGACAGAGGGCGGGTGGGACTGCGGCGCCGGGCCCCCCTTACAGGCCCGGGCCAGGGGAATTTTGTCCCCCCTGCTCCCTCTTCTCGGCAGCTATGAAGAGGGTGACAAAGCAGTACAATTTTATGGTTTATAATGGGCTATAATGGTAAAATGGCCGATTTTTTTCTATTTTTAGTATTAATGACCACGCACTAATTTTCCCATTAGAGTGTGGCCATTAGCATTTAGGCGGTAAGAGCTCATGGGCTAACTATGCACACATCCGTTAGCATGCAGTAATGTAGCTGCGCCAACCGATTAGCACAGAACATGCCCACTCTCCACCCCAACCCACCCCAGCACTAAAAAAATAAAAGCACGTGGGGAGCATGCACACATCCAAACATTATTACTGTGAGATGTCTCAGCGAGCCCCGCGGTAAGGCATTTTTTTGCTGCAGTATGCACGTGTTAGTGCTTAGCTTAGTAAAAGAACCCTTATTACAACAAAAAATGCCCTACCTTTGTCAACAAAGCGATGCTAGATTGTACTGGAAAGGTCTGGATTCTAGAAAGCGGCACAAAACTAAAATTTCAATTAAGAAATTCACTAAAAATTGTGTGTAGAAAAAAAATGTCCTCTTTTTAAACTTATCATGCCAGTTAACGTAGAGCATCCTTTAAATTATTTGTATAATCTCTCTTGTCGTCCCCCTTCTCCACTGCTAACTCCAGGCTTCGTTCCTTTTCTCTCACAGCACCTTATGCCTGGAATAGACTTCCTGAGCCTGTGCTTCTAGCTCCATCTCTACCTGTTTTCAAATCTATGCTGAAAACCCACCTTTTCACTGCTGCTTTTGGCTCCTAGCCACTACTCATTTGCCTCCCCCCTTGTTCCTTCTCATCCAGTACTTCCCTCGCTCTTAATTGTCTTGTCTGTCTGTATTATTTTAGATTGTAAGCTCTATTGAGCAGGGACTGTCTATCCGTGTCAGGTGTTCAGCGCTGCGTGCGTCTGGTAGCACTATACAAATGCTAATAATAATAATAATAATCAACTAGTTATTAAAAATAATGCATCAATGTTCAAAGGCATTCCCACTGTCTGCAGGAGGCAACAACCAGGTAAGAGTCTTCTAAAAACATACAGATAACTCTTGTCCATATAAGCCACTATCCAGCGAAATTTATCCACTGTAAATTGGAGGGTGAAGCTTGGCTAGTCACCCGCAGGGGCACAGCCAGACATCGATGGGAGGGGGAGCCAGAGCCCAAGGTGGGGGGGGGCACATTTTGGCCCGCCTTCCCGCCACCGCTGCCCCCACCACTGCCCTCCTGCCAAAGGTACCTTGGCTGGCGGGGGTCCCTAACCCCCGCCAACTAAAGTGTTTCTCCCGTGACTGAAAACAGGATAGGGCGCTAGACAATGTGAGACCAGCGTAGGACAAACGCTTTAGCTGGTGGAGGTTGCGCATGCTTGGTTTTATTAAAACGAGCGTGCACAGTGACTCAGGACAGGGCACTAGGCAATGTGAGACCTGCGTGGGACAAACGCTTTAGCTGGCAGGGGTTGGGAACCCCTTCCAGCCAAACCAGGGGCCCTAGAGCCCATTTGGGGGACCCAGGCCCCCGTGGCCCCCCATAGTTATGCCACTGGGCTAGTGTAGTCCTAAACGTTATATGGAACTTGGTGAAATTCCGCTATTGTCCAGATAACGTATGCAGTCAAGTTTAAACATAGAAATAACAGGAATAACTTTTAAAATGTAGTTTTACAAAGCATTTTTCATATATACTGCATGTTTTATACACACTTACTTTTACTCAATTCATTCTTAGAGATGTAGTCAAGTATGGCCTATGGGTTATGTGGGGCCATGTTTAGAGACTCATTTTGGGGCTTCACTTGCATAAATCAGAGGGAACCAAAAAAAATCAGGTCCATATGAGAAAACCACAGCCACTGATGCATAGGGCCAGCCCGAGGTCTAGTTTGGATGGATCAGGGGTAGATATGTGATGTTTGCCTGCAAATGTCATGCCCAGTGTGGTCAACCAGACAGTCAGGGAAAAATATCCTGCAGTCAGCAGTGCACAGTGCAGAAACTCAGGTAAAACACAGGAAGGAGTTCAGCAGGTCGTTTAACACTGCGGTGTCCCAGAAAAATCACTTTAATCATTCAGATCATTGGAGTTAGCACAGAACAAATAATAAGGCTTCAGTTCATAATCCTAGCCCTCACTCAGAGGGCAGAAGTTTCTCAAACAAATGCAAACCCCAAAACGGGTGTGTTGCAGCAGGCTAGAGCCCAACAAACAGGGCCAACACCAAAACAGGCATATATTCAATTCTAAAACAGTGCTCACATTCTTAAAACAGTAAAAGAAAAACAACCCCTAATAAGTCTCTTGTCCCTCTTGGGATAAAACAAAAATTAGGGACAAGAGGAAGGAGATCTCTACCCAATCCTTAACTTGCACGACCCTCTTCAAGGACCTCCTGGCAGCAGCAACAAACAAAGTGAAACTCAGCAGGCCCAAATTCTGCCTGCTTAAAAAAAAACAGCCCATAATACAGCACCGGCTGTCTTTATTGCTGCCTCCAAAAGAAAAAAAACCAAGCCCAAAGTCCCAACTCAGGCTGTTCTCAGTTCTTATTCCCTTTACAAATAATGACCCCCATTGGTACAAACTAAAGCAGTCAGATCTACTGCCTTTCCGGTGTGAGAGTTCAAAACCAGGCAAACAGTCAGAGCAATCCAGGGCTTTGTCCTGTTTGGGAAAGGGTCCTCGTGGAAATACTTGCACCCCACACAGCTATGGAACTCCTTCTCTCAGGCGCAAACAGCAGCCAAGGAGCCCGGCCTAATAGGATGCCTCCCCAGTCCAACAACTGCAAATTCATTTTCAACAGCAATGAGAGCAGAAAAAAATTAATTCTTGTAGCTTCTGCGTCTCAGAAGGCCCTGCAAGCTCAACTATTACCCATGGCCAAATACCTCAAGCCTGCAGTTCACCTCTGAGCTCAGAGACAATTAAACTAGCCCCGTCTCCAAGGTTCTAAACTATGGAGAGGAAAGAAAATTAAAAGGATTTTAAGACCCAGTAACCCAATTTGGGGTATAGAAAATGTAGTGTTGTTAACACATTAGGTTCTTTTGTTGCATAAACATACATTTAAACATAAACTAACAACTGACATTTCTCTAACAGATGCAGTAGTATTGCTTAGGAACAACAGTGAAGCCATCAGATAAGTAGTAACCAAATTTTCTTATTTGCTCTCTCTTACTCTGTAGTTATAACTTTCCTTTGCAGTGTATGTCTCTTTTTGAACTAATTTATGTCTTTCAGGTGTGAACACCCAGATCCAGTCTCTAGGACAGATAAGTTAAGTTAAACTCAGAGACTTTTCAGTGTCCTTTCCTTAGCTGTGCATGGATGTGAAGACTTATCTTTCGTTCTTTCTTCTTGCTTGAACGTTGGCGCTCAGGTTCTTTTCTTCTAGTTCAGGAACCTACTGCCTTACACTGTAAAGAAAATCAGGGATAACTGTGGCTTTCTAGCTGACAAAATAAATAATAATTTTGCAACCTTAAATAGTTTTTCTATTCTTTTACTGTATACCCTAACTAAGGAAGGACATTCTTCACTGAATCCTGCAGTCACACTGCCCACAGAAACTGGGTCTCTCCAAAATCATGCAATCTTCCACACTAACACACCAGCAGATCATGCAGAACACACAAGCTGCAATACCCCTGGCCCAACTTTAAGCCTTGGAGACCAGTTTTCCTAGTGACTTAACTGGGATTAATCCACTTAAACAAACTTGTTGTACGCAGTCATGCACTTGGTCTCTCTACCTCAGTCTTAACTGCAAAATTTATAAACAACACTCAAGAAAGTTTTAAAAAATCAGTTTTAGATTTTTTTTCTCTGCTCAAATCCAACCCTTTTCACCTCCAGCTCACTTCACCTTTACTTGATGCTCAAACACTTGCAGAAAAACTCACTTTCAAATACTTTCTGTCTCAGAAATCCTATCATGCAGTCAGAGCTCCCTCACACACATCCTCACTCTTCGGTGTCTTCAGCCCCTCTCTCCACTCCCAGGTAAACTGTTGCTAAGGGAGACGGTGACTCTGAGTCACCAGCTGACCTCTGCTAGCCAATCAGGTTTCAGAACGCAGGATGTTTGCATCATGGACCCTAATTTTTCATAGTCTCCATTTTGGAAAATAGTTTCTCCATAGAAAATAATAGAAAAGTTATATTTTTAGAAACAAATACCATAAAATTTCTATACAATTTGATCAAAATATCTTATAACCATTAGTGCCGTCGAACTACACATCGCAGAAAATCAAGCCGTTGGGATGTAGGAGAAGACAGCTTTCTCAGTAGACTGACCACATAGACATTCCAAGAGAGCAATGAGGCACCCTAGGGGGCACTGCAGTGAACTTCCCTTATCTTATCTGCTGAGCCCCACAAAACCCACCAAAAACTCACTACCTCCAACTGTATACTACTGCAATAGCACTTATGAGTGAAGGGAGCACCTATATGTGGGTACTGCAGGTTTCTGGTGAGTTTTGGAGGGCTCACAGTTTCCACCACAAGTGTAACAGATCGGGGGAGGTATGGGCCTGGGTCCACCTGTCTGCAGTGCACTGCACCTACCACTAGCCTACTCCAGGGACCTGCATGCTGCTCTAATAGACCTGAGTATTACATCTGAGGCTGGCAAATAATGATTTTAATTACATTTTTGGGGGTGGAAGGGGGTCAGTGAACACTGAGGGAGTAGGGGGTGGTCATTCCTGATTCCCTCCAGTAATCATCTGGTCATTTAAGGTTCCTTTTTGTGCTTTATTAGTTATAAAAACAGATCTAGCTGAAAATGTTTTGGTTTAAGACCTGGACGGTTTTGTTTTGTTCCATTATGGCTGAAAAATGTCCAAGTTCCCGCCCTTAACATGCCCCTAACATGCCACCTTGTGATTTGAATGCACTTCTGATGGACTTCATAGAAAAATATCTAAAAAATGGTTTTGAAAATACCAATTTGGACATTTTTGTGAGAAAAACATCCAAATGCAGATTTAGGGCCACTTTTTGGACATTTTTCTCTTTTGAAAATGAGCCCCATAGATAGTATATATGTATCCAGATTTTTTTTCTTATAGGACACAGAGGGGCCCTTTTACAGAGTGGCGGTAAGCCCAATGCGGGCTTACTGATCGCTCTTCCGGGACTACTGCCGGCCCGATGTGGCTGCTGGCGGTAGTCCCGCCCCGAGCGAGCACCATTTCCATGGAAAAAAGAACCCCCTCCCCCAGAAATGGCTTGCACGGCAATAACCCTGCAATAATCGGGCAGCACGGGTTAGCGTGGGAGCCCTTACTGTCATCTCAGTGGGTGGCAGTAGGGCTCCCTGCCACATGGCCATGCAGTAAGAGTTCTCTTACCGCATGGCCACGTGCGCTAGGGGCTTTTTCACCCTCTGCGCAGGGTCCTTTTTCCCGCAGCTTGGTAAAAGTACCCCAGAGATAGGCAGACAGTCTTTATTCTTTTATTTCTTTAAAAATAGCCACAGGTACTGAAGATCCTCATTTGAAGAAAGAACAAGGGTCAGCCCCAATGTGGAAGAAAAAAAGAGAAATTAGAAGTCAGATAAGTCTTCTTCATCAGTGTACTCACATCACATGTAAACACTGAACCAAATACACTTTTAAGAGTGTTTTCACACAATTAAATGAGAGACTCTGAGTAAAGAGAAATTATACTCACCTGAGAAAAAAAAAGGATAACCTGCATAGAGTTATTGGATTGAAGGCAAACTTGCCATTCTCCTGCAAAGGAAGTAGGAGTCATAAGAAAAAGAACTGATATATTTTTAGGTTATCTGGAGGGAAGAGATAAACCTTTCAGATTTAACAAAATTGGTTATACTTAGCTGATATTTAGGTGTATTCCTTGTTGAAGAAATCTTCTTAACTTCATTGAGGATAAAAGCTGTTTTATGAGAATTTGAAGTGAAAAGGTTTTGTAAGAAAGTTTCAATGCACTTTCTGTAAAAAATCAGCTGAATTTATATATCTTTTAATTGCTGAGGTTTATATTTTTGTCTGGTTTAACTTTGGATTTGGTTTTAACAGCTTACTTGCCCCCGTGTTTAGTAAGCCACGTTAGCTAGTGGCTGATGGTGGGCTAATGCTGACATAGCCCATTTGAATGGTCTGTGTTGCTGCGTGGCTTAGTAAACAGGGGAGGGGAGGTTAAATATTTAAACTAGGTTTGTTCTTCTGTGTTGCCATGCACCACCCACCCGAAGGTATGGGCTGAGTATCTGTGAATTCCACAACAACACAACAATCCAGGTATGTCCAAAAACCCTTGGCAAAAGTCCAAAAGAATGCACCTCAAGCAAAACAATAGTCCAAAAGAAAAGGTCCATTCAGATCCTCCACAGCAAACAAAAGAGAGCCATCCACAATCCTTCACAGCAATCAATTGTCCAAGTAGAGGTTCATCCACAAGGTTCCACAGCAATCCTCCACTCCTTCTGGCAGAAAGCACACATCTCTCTCTCTCTCTCTCTCTCTCTCTCTCTCTCTCTCTCTCTCTCTCTCTCTCTCGGCTCTTCCCTTAAGGTCAGGGTGATTTTACAATTCTACCCTAGTCTATGCCCCCCCCCCCCCTAATTTGCCCTAATGTCCTTGGAAGTTCAGATCTTTCCCCTTTGGGTCTAACAGAGGCCTTTACTCCATTCTTTGGTCCTTTTATAAGGAATGTTCACAGAATTCTTCTATTCATGCAAACAGTATGCAAATGAAGATACTTGCTCAATCACTGGGCACCTATTGCTTGTCCCCAGCTGGCAGGGAATAATGTCACTAAGTCTCAGAAGGGGTAGTTTCCCCACCAACACCAACACCTGTCACCTCTCTTGTAGCTTTCCTTAGGGCAGTTGACTGAGAACCTGGGGAACTGGGTTTGATTATGGCTACCTGTGACCAGGGCCGCCGAGAGATTGGGCAGGGCCTGGGACAAGGCTGCCCCCTCGCCCCCGCCCCCACTGCCAACCCCCCCCCCCCCCGGTTGTCGCCGCCCCCCCCCCCAAGGGGGGCCCGGCGCCACAGTCCCACCCGCCTCCGCGCCGGGCCCCTTCCAATCGAACCCCCGCCAGCAGAAGTGCTGTCTTCTGATTCCGGCGTGCGCGGCCCACACAGACGTGCTCCTCTCAGTCTCAGCTGATCTTCGCTGTACTCTGCAGGGCTTCTGTGCGTCTGACGTCCTGCACGTGCAGGACGTCAGACGTACAGAAGCCCTGCAGAGTACAGCGAAGATCAGCTGAGAGGAGCGCGTCTGTGTGGGCCACGCACGCCGGAGTCAGAAAACAGCACTTCTGCTGGCGGGGCTTCGGGTGGAAGGGGTCCAGTGGCGGTGGCGGGTGGGACTGAGGTGCCGGGCCCCCCTTGGAGGTCCGGGCCCCGGGAATTTTGTCCCCCCTTTCCCCCCCCTCTCGGCGGCCCTGCCTGTGACCCTGGGCAAATCACTTTACCCTCTATTGTCCCAAGTACAAAAAAACGTAGATTGTAAGCCCACTAGAGACACAGTACCTGCATATATGTAAACTGCTTTGGCTGTACCATAGAAAGGTGGCATATCATATAGAAACATAGAAAAATAAAGACAGATAAAGACCATATGGCTCATCCATGCCATCTACCATCCTTTCCTCTCCCTTATAGATCCTTTATGCTTGTCCTAAGCTTTTTCAATTCAGATACAGTTTTCACCTTCACCAGGAGGCCATTCCATGAATTCCTAGAATCAGAGTAGAGGTCGACCAAAGAATTTCCAGCAATTGAGTATAAAAAACACTCTTTTATTGGCAAAGCACCAACAATTAGGACATGGCAAGTGCAACAAAGCCCATAGGAATTGAATAGGCTTTGTCGCATTTGCCGTGCCAGAATGCAAGCCCTCCAGGGGCAGAAAAATACCTGCTGTACCTGAATGTAGCTCACCATGAATTACAACCGATTAAAAGGTGTATGCTAAATCCAGAATCTCTGTTTTCCTTCCTTCCTTCCCTCCTGCCCCTGTTACAAATTGACTCCCATTTTTATTTATTTATTACATTTGTATCCCACATTTTCCCACCTATTTGCAGGCTCAATGTGGCTTACAGAGGTCTGTTATGGCAATGCCATTCCAGTGAGTCAGATACAATTGGTGATGTAAAGAGATTGAGAGTGGGAAAGAGTTCTATGAAGATAATTATTAAAGAAGAGTAATGTGGATGTAATATTATGCTATGGGTCCTCTTTGTAGGCTTTGTTGAAGAGGTACGTCTTCTGGGATTTGCAAAAGTTAGGTAGTTCTTCGATTGTTTTCAGGTCGGCAGGTAAAGCGTTCCATAGCTGCGTGCTCATGTAGGAAAAGGAAGTCGCATGTATAAGCTTATATTTTAATCCTTTGCAGTTGGGGAAGTGTAGATTCAGAAATTTTCTAGATGAGCTTTTGGCATTTCTGGGAGGCAGGTCTACTAGGTTTAGCATGTAAGTCGGGGCGTCTCCGTGGATGATTTTGTGTACACTCGTGCAGATCTAAATTAAACCATTATTAATAACAAGACTATATCATATATGATCATTCACTTTCATACAATAAAACATATAGATATAACAACTAATTGACTCTGTATGTATAAGTCATTTGGCAATGACAAACTTGTGTGTCAGAAAATTCTAACGTTAATGGCTCTTCAATTCTGAAAACCTTTGGTTTGGTATTCTGTGTGGCCTGTAGGTGGCGCTGTCATACAAAATGAAAAATCAAGACCCATGCTTTCTGTTTCAGCAAGATAGCGGCACTTTGACAACCCTATAAATCTACAGACCAAGATTCAAAAGAAGTTCTACATTCACCAGCAACTGTAAACATAAAGCTTGCCTATTATATTTTAAAACCTGCATGAATAGTATTGAGCTATTGAAATTGCTAAACAACCCAATGGTGAGAGCTGACCAAAAAATTATCTGGATAGCAGCTATATTTTGAAAAACTGAAAATGTATTTTGTTACCTTTTTCAGCAACATAGATACTGAGAGCCACAACTCCTGAAGATCACAAGTAGGACCACTGCTGGGCTAAACAATGCCCCTCCTCGTCATTTTACCCACTTTTCCAATGGCTCTGGTCACATATATGAATGATTTTTGCTCATCTTCCCCCAAAAAACTATTTCATCAAAGCTCCTTTCTTGCGTGAAAAAAATGCCTTACATGCTGAAAACCTTTATAAAATTCTCCTTTATGTCTATTCCAAAATAAAATATGTCTCATTCTCAAAATGATGTAAAAAGAAAACAGAATATCAGAGATTGTTCGAAAAGGCAATATCATTATGCCTCTGCATATAGATCATTGGTGCATCTGTAACTTGAATACTGAATGCAGGTCTGGTCTTCCCATCTCCGAACTGATATAGTAGAACCAGTTCAATAACAATGTTTTCAACTTAGAGCTCTATGTTGTATAATGACACGTAGCTGTTCACATTTCTGCTCACAAACATATTAACATAAGAATGGCCATACTGGGTCAGATCAATAGTCCATCTAGCCCAATATCCTGCTTCCAACAGTGGCCAATCCACATAGTAGCAAGATTCCATGCTACATAACCCAAGGGAAATCAGTGGCTTCCCCATGTCTGTCTCAATAGCAGACTATGGGACTTTTCCTCCAGGAACTTGTCCAAACTTTTTTTTAAACCCAGGTACGTTAACCACTTTAACCACATCCTCCGACAATGAGTTCCATAGTTTAATTATTCGTTGAGTGAAAAAATATTTCCTCCTATTCGTTTTAAAAGTAGTACCATGTAACGTCATTGTTACGTCTGTGCTCACCTCGCTCTCTGGTGACCAGAACCGGTGGCTGCTACGGACTATCTCCCGGTCCAGAATTTGGTCCAGTCCAGTCTGGATCTTCCAGGCTGCCGGATTTGTCTGTCTTGGTTGACCCTGCACAGCTCCCGTAGTTGCCTGGTGATTGCGGCAGCTAAGCCTCAGCTGCTGCTAGGCTTATTAGCCATTTGGAACCTCTCTGCCTTTGCATCGTCTAAGGCCCTGGTATGTTGGTGCTTGTTGCACTTCAGCCTGAGTTTGTTTCCTTGTTCTAGTTTCTTGCCTGAAGTTCTTGCCTGTTTCTAGTTAGTCTATGTTTAGTTTAGGGTTTGCTTTTTCTTAGTCTTGCTCCTTGCTTGTAGTTCTTTGTGTAGTGCTTAGGTTTCTGTGTTGTCTGTCTTCAGTGGCTGCTTGCAGTTTCCAGTTTCTGTTCCCTAGCTTGTCCTTTCCCTGCCTTGTGTTGTGTTGTCTATTCTGTGAGTCCTGGCCCAGTTTCCTGCCTTGCTGCCCATGTTTAGTTCTTTTCCCTCTGACCCTAAGTCCCTGAGCTGCCTAGCTGTTATCCAGTCCTGCCTTGCACAGTAAGTCCTGCTGGCCACCTGCAGCCAGGAGCTCAACTCCGGGTGAAAAGTGCAGGTGAAGTTTAAGGGTACCTGCTCTGCTTTAGTCCTGCTTGTTTGCCTCTGCTGCAACTCCAGTCCGGGGTCCAGTCCTGTTCTGCCTAGTCTCCGGTGTGGGGTGGTTTTGCCTGCCACTGCCACTTCTCGGAAGTGGTCCAAGGGCTCAAAACCCAGTTTCCAGCTTTGAAAACGTGACAGTCATTGAGCGTCCCCTAGTCTGTGTATTTTTTGAAAGAATAAGAGAAGTGTGGTAGCCGTGTTAGTCCACTTTTAAAGGTAATCAATAGAAATAAAACATGGAAAAGAAAATAAGATACATTTTTTATTGGACATGTATTAAATGTATTAAGTTATGTCCAATATAAAAGGTATCATCTTATTTTCTTTTCCATGTTTTATTTTTTTATTTCTATTGATGACCTTGAAAGAATAATCGATTCACGTTAACCCATTCTACATCAATCAGTAACATATGTTTGACATTATTTAAATACAATTTGCAGCTATCTCTGGCACGCACGTTGTTTCCTCTGCTAAAGCCCTATGAGCATTCTGTGCAGATTAATATGCGCACTATTCCGGCGCTAATTGCCCTTACCACCTACGGTTGGTTTTGAGAATCGGCCCCTGAGAGAGGTATGTTGATGGTGGAGGAAAAAACCAAAGAGGAGAATACTGGTGCTAATGAGTGCAGGCAATACCAGTGCTGGCCACATGAAGGGTGAATGGTTTGAAAGACAGACTAGTAGTGCATTGTGGGTAGGGTGTGACAGAGAGACAGATAGCATGTGATAATAGGAGTTGAAAGAAAGACAAACATGGATATATGATGTCATTGGCATGTGCCAGTCAGCAGTGCCACAGCTCTGATTATGTTTTAGTCAGGGATGAAATAGTCTAGGCTCAGCTAAGCCATCCCTTCCAGAAAGAACAAATGTCTGTCAGTAAACCTACAAATTGCACTCATACATTCACTTTCAGATTTACCATTACCAAGCCTGACAATTTCTGAACCATCTTGCTGATGGACAGTGAATTCTGAGCCCATCGGTTGGCACCTCCACTAATCTTATCCAGTTAGAAAAAGATATAGTAACCCGCAAAAAAACTGTAACTCTTGTCATAAGTACATAAGTGTTGCTATACTGGGACAGACCAAAGGTCCATCAAGCCTAGCATCCTGTTTCCAACAGTGGCCAATCCAGGTTGCAATTACCTGGCAAGATCCCAAAACAGTACAATACATTTTATGCTGCTTATCCTAGAAATAAGCAGTGGATTTTCCCCAAGCCCATCTTAATAATGACTTGTGGACTTTTCTTTTAGGAAGCTATCCAAACCCCGCTAAGCTAACTGCTTTTACCATATACTCTGGCAATGAATTCCAGAGTTTAATTACACATTGAGTGAAGAAGTATTTTCTCCGATTTGTTTTAAATTTACTACTTTGTAGCTTTCATTACATGCCCCCTAAGCCTAGTATTTTTCGAAAGAGTAAAAAAAGACATAGGGATGGCAATGAGTTGTAGGTACACAGGATATGAAGAGAAAGGCCGATGCAATGCTGCGAGAGGCTTTAGTGCACAACGTAGCGCAGGTTCTGCAGCCATTTTCAGCTTCATTATGACCATCCTATGCAGAGAGGCATTTAGTGCAGAAGAAAAGTGTGTGAAAAGAACTGTGTAATCATCAGCTCACTGCTCATTTCAATCCTGTGGTTACGAAGGTATTAGCTATTACACCCAGGTGCAAAGAGGCACACGTAAGACTTAACACTGGGGTTTGTAATGCTGAGGATTTAGTCTAATGATAAGTAGAATGTTAGCTTGCACTTCTGTGGCTTGCATTAGTGAGGATATGGTGTCAGTGTGTTTTCTCGTGCCAGCAAAAACTACCTACAGTTTTTCTCTTGTTTTATTGAAGAGGATGTGTAGACAATCTAGAGAAGAAAATAAGATTAAAATGGAAGAGGGATCAAGAGCAGAGGCGATCACTTTAGTGAATGTGAAATGATGGGTAAAGCACCCAACAACAGAAATCTACATTATATCATACCAATTCTACTTTTGTGTAGTACAAACATTTTGCGTTCCATATATGCACATCTAATGCACGTAGCCTGATATTCTCATAGGGGTCCTTTAAATAAGGTGCGCTGAAAAATGGGCTGCGCTAGTGTAGGCGCGTGTTTTGGGCTTGCGCAGATCCATTTTTCAGTGCGCTTGTAAAAAAATGCCTTTTTTTAAAAAAATTTGCCAAAAATGGATGTGCGGCAAAATAAAAATTGGCGCGCGTCCATTTTGGGTCTGAGACGTTACCACCAGCCATTGACTTAGCGGTAAGGTTTCTCCCGTTAACTGTGCGGTAGTCACCTATGCGTGTCAAGTTGGAGTTACCGCCCGATTTTCGCCACGTGCCAGAAAATAAAATATATTTTCTGGCGTGTGTAAAGGATGCGCGTAAAAAATTAAATTACCGTACGGGTCACACGGTAGCCAGGCGGTAACTCCAAATTTACAGACATTGGGTGCACATAGGCGTCTACGCGGCTTAGTAAAAGGGCCCCATATTGCGATATATGCAAATGCAATGCACCATCAGGTCCTGGTACAATCTCTGTGCAAAATGTTAAGTCTGCTGCTAATGCATTCCCAATGCATTATAATGTGTGTATGTTTCCTTATATAACCAAATAAGAGGCGTATGCAAAGCTGTATCAGCAGTAGCGTACCAAGGGCGGGGCGGTAGGGGCGGTCCGCCCCGGGTGTCAACGGGTGGGGGGGGTGCTCTGCTGGCGAGTCCCTACCAGCTTCATCCACCCAGCAGCTGTGTGGTGCGACGCCTTGTGCGACTCTGCACTGCTGTAAAAGAAGAAAATCGCCTCGTCGGCCCTTCCCTCACTCTGTCCCGCCCTCAAGGAAATAGGACGTTACATCAGAGGGCGGGACACAGTGAGGAAAGGGCCGACGAGGCGATTTTATTCTTTTACAGCAGTGCAGAGTTGCGCACGGCGCCGGGTGGATGGAGCTGGTAGACAGGTGGGGACTGGGTCGGGGGGGGGGGGGTGCGCACAGCAGCGATTCGCCCCGGGTGGCAGTGAACCACAGAACGCCACTGTGTATCAGTTATAAACTTTCCTCTAATTTAGACACCACCAAAACATGCATCTCCTGATTTACAGTACTCTAACCCTCTATCATCTCATGCTCAGATTTACACAGCTTCTGCTTGATTTGTGCACGCAAGTTATAGAGTGCTAGCAGTTGATGCCATTAATTAGGCTGTAATTGCTGCTATCAATAATCAGCATTAATTGCTGTTCATTGGCAGTAATTGGCACTAATTTAAATTTATGTTTGCAACTGTACTTAGTCCCTATTCTGCTTTCTTGAATTCAGATACAGTCTTCGGTCTCCACCACCTCCACCAGAAGGCTGTTCCCCACATTCACCCTCTTTCCATAAAGTAGAATGTCCTTGGATTACTCCTGAATTTATCCACTTTCACCTTCATCCTATGCTCCCTCATTCCAGAGCCTCCTTTCAGATGAAAGAGACTCACCTCCTGTGCACTTACTATGCATCTCTATCATATTTCCCTTCTGCTGCCTTTCTTCTAAAGTATACAAACTGAGATCCAGTCTATCCCCATGTGTTTTATGACGAAGACCACTGACCATTTTAGTTGCTGCCCTCTGGACTGACTCCATCCTGTTTATATCATTTTGAAGGTGCCATCTCTAGCAATTTAAACTTTACCCCAAATGAGGTCTCATCAGAGACATAAACAGAGGCATTATCGCCTCCTTTTTCCTGCTGGCCCTGATGATCAAAAGTAAATGTGGATGCTAGAGGCTATTAGCACCATAAAAGTCAGACGCTAGAGGCTATTAGCGCTATACTAGCGCCTGCATTTGCTCCCGCCCCATGATCTGAGCTGGCCAGCATGTGAAACAATGAGCTCACCAGCTCTGACCGCAAGTAGCGTGCAAATGGCATGCTAAACAGGACCTTACATATTCCTCCCCAATGCTCAGTGGGCAGCGTGCCAAACAAGGCTACTGCTGCCATGGCAAATTCTATGCCAGCTTGGAGATGGCGTTGGGGTTTGCAGAGCATTAGGGAGGAATGGGGAGCCCTGTCCAGCATGCATCTGCATGCTAGTAGGCTTCCCCATCCCACCCCAGGCCAAGAAGCCCCTCCCCACAAGCCATCTGTCATGGAGCTTGATCCCCCCCCTTGGACAGAGACCCCCTCAAACCCCCCTGGATATAGAGGGCCAGCCCTCCAGCCCACTCCCCCGGTGGTCTAGTGCCCCCAAACCTCACCCTTCCATACCTCGAAAAGATGGAGGAGGAAGTAGCACTCCAAAATGGTGGCACCCTGTCCTGCCCAGCGCATCCCAGAGGCCGTTTTTCGGTGAAATGGGTCCCGCTGTTTTTTTATGCAGCATACAATTTCTGTTGGTGTCATTTGAGCATATCTACACCATAGGCACTTTAAAAACTGATGCTGAACTGTTTAATGCTTAAAATATTTGGAAGAAAATGTAAAAACATATATTTCTACCTACAAGAGTGCGGAAAAGCACTGAATAAATTTGGACACCTTCTTCACACTATATTGAGAGATTTGTTTGCTTTTTAAAATCTAAGTACACCACATCTAACGCTCTCCCTCAATCTAACTGTCTGGTCACCCATCTTAGTGTCCACCAAGGGGTTCTGTGGAAGGTTTTGCAGTTATCAGGCTTTGACAGAAGAAGTCCGTGCGTGATAAGTGCAAAGTGTGAGCAGTAACTGTTGGTTGCCTGCCTAGCATGTCCTGTGCTTCTACCACACTAGTTCCATTATTTTTTTAATTAATTTTAAATATAATATCCATCCAAATACAGTACAGAATATAGTAAACTTCCATTCCATTAGAAGAACCATATGATAACAAACATATAACTAGATTACTGTCAAAGTTCAAAAATTCAAAGTAAGTATACAACAGGTATACAAAAATGGAAGTTGTATAAAAAGAAATGATAACTTAAAAGGAAAGACTAGGGACAGAGGGGAAAAGAAAGGGAAGAAAGGGGAAAAGGGGAAATCATAATATCGTGCTCAGATGGCTAACTAGTAGAATTTGATTCCAAATATTGCTGCAATGTTAGCCAAACGTTATGATGAGACATCTGGAAATGACCAATCTTGGCCATTCAATATTTATGAATTTGTAAGACATTATTCTACCACACTGCAGTAAGAAGACTGTTTACAACTAGTTCAGGGTCAATTCTATAACACAGGTGTTAATATGTATGGCATCTCCCTCTTCCGTTTAATTTCAATTATATTCCGTCTTTATAACACCAAGCTTCCCAAGGCAGGTTACAACAACAGTTAAGATGAATTCATCACGAAACAGGATATCCTCACTGAAATCTGGCCATCTGTATTGTATAGGACAGTGTAGAAAAATGGCACAAAATACAGAGTTTATATGCGCTGTTTCAACTACAATAATTTTAAAGCTATTTTAGTGATATTCAATTTTTATTTCATAATATTTATATCTAGATGCAGTAAGCTTTCAAAACAAATTGAAAAGCTGTCAAATAAGTTAGAAAAAAAGAAACTTTTGTCCTCCATCTTTTAAGGCACTGCCTATCCAACTGGAACAGCTTTAGACTTTTTACAGATGGGCCACGCATAGGCAGTCCGTTATTTCTAATAATCTTTTGCTATGGTTTTCAATAGTGTTTGCTATTGTTTTGGGTGAACTAAAATGCCAGCAAGCTCCGCCTACTGGCTTCAGCCCATATAATAGACTAGATAGGCTCACCTCGTCTCCTGTTTTCATCCAGCCTCCTTGGATGAAGCACCACCCACCGCTAGCAGCAATGCAGTTGGGGGAATCCTGCTCATCTTAGAGGGAACCGTGCTGGGTAGAGGTTGCTGCAGAGGCAGGCAGTGTGCCTAGCCCCAGAAGAAGGAGACATGGTCTTTGTGCAATGGTGCCCCCTAGTGGCTGTATTTAAGACCCTTGATTGCAAGGTTCTGGAAGCAACTCTTGTGCATGGCCACCAGGCAAAGACTGTTGCTGCAATGACTGGCAGAGGGGGAGTGCAAAAGAGGAAGAAATCCCCAGGCAAATGGCAAATCCCAGCCCTGGCTCTTACTAAACTAGAGAGATGTGGACATGAGTTACACAGCATAAAGAAAACAGTTGTAAGGCAGCCAGCTGAGCATTGCATTTAAAAAAACTAACTGGGGCAGAGCTGTGAGTCAGCTAGTGAATAATGATTTCATTTGTTAGAGCCCTTTGCCAACTTTTGTAGTAATGGTGTTCCTTAACAGAGTTCCCAGTGTCACAGGACCCGATCACCATGGCTAGTTCTAAGCTGGCCTATGCCAAAATGTCTTCCATCCACATTCAGCGTTGTTGTTGTAGGGTATAATAAAGCCATGGGCAGCATGAGTCATTTTTCAGTGGAAAGTTACAGAAGCATGTAATTGTGGGGCCATTTCTGGATGCTGTGCTTGGCATATCATGACATCCCCATTGCACTTCATTAAGGATCCCGGCATGACCTAGTTAGGACACTAAAAATAATTAGCACTTGCTAATCCTTAAACCATTGGAAGAAAACATAATTAAAACATAATTAAAGGGGGGGGGGTCTTGTTTTCATTGATGATACTTATTTATGCCCACAGAGCACCTCAGGATAAGCAAGAGCTAGGCCAGTTACCATAGCATAAAGCATTGCTTTAAATCAGGGCTGGAGGCAGTACATGCAAATCTCCTTCATGCATATTCATTGGTGTTATGTAGCCCTAAGGACCAGAATGCCCAGTGGGCACTGCTCACCCCTCATTTAAATGATCCCAGAGTCAGTGCTGCACACAGTTACAGAACACAGATTCCTTTTTGCTTTTGGCTGGTTACTTGCTAATGAGATCTGTAATGTCATTAGTGCTAATGAGGCACAGACTTCTCAGCAAAATGTCAGGCTTCTCTTCCCAGACGGATACGGATGTACAGACAAGACACTTTCCAGGCACAAGTCCAGTAGAAGCATTTTCAAGGGAAGAGAGATGCAGCCAATACTCTGTTTCTTCAGCAGCATTCGGGGATCTACAATGGTTTTGCGCTAAGCTACAGGTCATTTGAACATTACAAATTCAGCAGGTCTATTTAGGAAGGCTTTTCCTGGTCTAAAACTTCTTTAAGACTCGGAAAAGGGGCCTTTTCCACATAGCTCTGTTTGCAGTTATAAGGAGACTAATGAACACACTTATCCAATGGTAGGCATTCCCAGGGCTAAGCCGAGAAGGAGATACAAGGTCCCTGCAAACTTTATAAAACAGAATGCATGCACGCATTTACACCTGCCTGACAGCAGGTGTAAATTTGTGTATTTGAATTTGTGTGCATTCTAGGTACTTATTTTATAAAGGCACATAGGTGCCTCTATTCGCTTTATAAAACACAAGTAGAATATTCTGGTAAATATGTTTTATAATGAAGAAAAGGCAAATGTGTCACAATTACTCAAATAGCCTTCTACCATGAAACAAAAATTTATACTGCGGACTATCAAAAAAATTAGCACTAAATGACATCAAAATCATTTATTTATTTATTTATTGCATTTGTACCCCACATTATCCCACCTTTTTGCAGGCTCAATGTGGCTTACAGGGTGTTAATATGAAAAAGTCATTACATAATCTTAGATACAGTCGGTAATAATCTGGAGGAAGAAGAGGAATAAGTTAGAAGGTGTTCGGTGTTAGGTAAGGTCGTGTGAGGGTGTTTTAAAGCATTTGGGTGGTGTAAGGAGTGATTTGTTTCATTAAGGATTATTTCATTTATTTACCATTTATATACTGCCCTTGTCCAAAGCAATACACAGAGGTGTACAAAGTCCCAAAAAGTCTTAAAGCGAAAGGGGCAATAAAATGTTAGCCTTCAACAACTCAGCACCTATTGTATTAAACACAAGAAGTCATTTTTAAGTAAGTGAGTGCAAAATCAACAAATTAAGTCATATAGGAGCCTCGGCAGCAACTCGTTCCACACAAGGCTGTAACCCTGCGGCTTGCCAAGATCATCATCAGCTCCAAACTTTTCTACTTTCACCATTTATTTCCATCAATGCTTTAGACAATATCAAACTTTCAAATTTTACTTAGAACTTCTAAGACGTATCTGTATCATAAGATGGACCTCTGCCAATGTGGGCCATGTTTCGCCATGCTGCATCAAGACAAAAGATCCTTATAAACGATGCCACATTATTTCGGTGTCTACATTATGCACTTAGGGGGCCCTTTTACTAAACCACATAAGCATCTATGCATGCCCAACGTGCCAAAATTGAGTCACTGCACGACTACCGCATGGCTCTTGCAGTAATTTCATTTTTGGCGCATGTCCGATATGCGTGGCTGAAAAATAGTCTTTATATTCTGACACGCGTATTGGGTGCATGCCAAGTGGCATTTGACATGAGTAGGTCATTACCGCCTGTTTACCACGTGAGCCTTTACCACTATGTCCATGGCTGGCAGTAAGGACTCAGACCCAAAATGGACATGTGGCAATTTTCATTTTGCGGCACGTCCGTTTTCGGCAAAAAAATTTAAAAAGGCCTTTTTTACAGGTGCGCTGAAAATGATTCTGAGCACGCCCAAAACACGCATCTACTCTACCACAGGTTATTTTTCAGCGAACCTTTGTAAAAGGGCCCCTTAGCTAAGTGCCCTTACCATCTCCTCTTGAAGAGGTGGTGAAGGCTCCGATGGTAACCCGACAGTAATCGGGCAGTGCATGGCACTTGCCTGATTACCATCGGGCACACCTCTCAGTGCTAGAAAATAAAAAAGATATTTTCTAGCACAAGAAATAGCACAGGCATACCAGGAACAACCGTCAGGCTCCTGGACGAGCTCGGAGGTAGGGCCAATTTACTGTGCGCCAAGCTAGCAGTAACCCTACTGGCCTTTAGTAAAAGGGCCCCTTTGTCTCAGATCAGGAGAGTATTAATCTGACGTGACATTCCTGCTAGAGCTATGAAGAGTGTGCCAAAAACAATTTGAAAAATTGAAATGTGATCGGACCGTCTTCTTTCTTTTATTTTCAGGAGATGAATTCACATTTTGATATAACTGCACTGCTTCAGAGATATCATGTCAGATTAATAATCTCCTGACTGAGACAAAGTGAAATGTTCTACTGAAAAGATAAGTTTCTCTTGTTTGAAAACTTTGGAGTGATGAGGAAGCAATGGAGCTTAAATGATTTTAATACCCTTCAGCACCAATTTTTCTGATGGTCTGCGCAGTATAAAGTCTTTACAAAAGAAACATAAAATAGGCATATTATTTACATTTTTAGATGCCCTCATAAAATCAACAAGTAATGACAGGGTGTACAGAGTACTTGCATTTATGGGTTTAACCCCTAATTCTATAAAAAGCACTAAAAAATGTGCACGCAAATCTGGCCATGTACCCAAACTGCATGTGCAATTTAATTAACAAGCTAATTAGTGCCAATAATTGGCATTTTAATGAGCAATTATTGGCACTAATTAGAGTTAATGAACACGTACGCATGTAACTTTAGGAACGGGATAAATTTTACACGTGGTCCAAAAAAGGGGACATGGAAAAGGGAAGATCATGGGCCTTTTGGGACTGTGGTTTCAAGTTATGCATGTAATTATAGAATATGGGGCTCCACGCGCAAATTTAGGTACGGACATTTGCGCCACATTTGTGTTGGTGAAAATGGCCGTGCATAAAGTTAGGCACAACCCTTGAGTGTAAGCACTATTCTATGAACTGAGCTTAACTTTAAGCACGGTTTATGGAATAGTGCATTTTTTGGCACCATATATAGAATTTCCCTCTTAATTCCAAATACTTGGATTCTATAGGACATATAAAATGACACCATAAGACGTGTGCATTTTTTACTACCATTTTGCTTTATAGAATATTTGCATAGCTCTTATGATGCAATGCGAGGATTTGATTGCAGAATACTTGATGATCAAATAAAGTTGTTCTTGAGGAACAAATCCAGCATGGCACTGACAAGTAAAAGAGCAATCAGAAATGCCATCGGGTTACACCCAAATGCAACTGCAGGGTATTCCTTTCTATCTTTACTAATGAGCATTCCCGTTAATAAATGAATGTACACAGAGAGATGGTTCAATAATGGACAGCTGTTATGCTGCCTGTCTATAACCTCACAGTTCCACCAGCGCCTCACTCTTTTCCCCCAATTAACACGAGAAGCAGAATCTGTCTTGTATCATTACACCCAAACTTAGCTGCAACACTTCATTGTACCAGAAAATTGCAATGCAGATGTCACTGTTTTGAGCTAAAAGAACAGCCTGTTCTAGCCTGTTCCACATAAGCCGGCTTTTGATGCGGTTGCCCCAGATCTTTGGAATAAGATCCTCTTGCTGTTTTTGCATTTTAAATGTTTATTAAAAGCTCATTTTTTGACATTGGCATTTCCTGTTTTAAGTTTGGGGATTGAAGTTTGTTTTTTTTGTATTATAAGCCCCCGTACTAGCAGAGCAAAATATAGCAATGATGTTAAAAAGTCATGGTGTTTCCCCAAATAAACCGTACGCCAAACCAGGGAGGTTAACAATAAAAATAAGTTTTATTTTTAACATTTAAACATAAAATCATAGCATTCTACAGTGCTCATTGATTTCAGCCACATAACAAACATGGACATTCTGGAAACATTTTCAACCTCTCTTTTTAGTTTAACAATTACATTTTTCCAATAAAATATTTTGTTAAGTTAGCTCATTTAAAAACTTGACGCTGTAAATGTATGCTTATCTTTTGTCCTTCAGCCTGATTAGTGTCTACAGGACTTGGAATTCCCACCAGGTAAGTATTCGGTTCTATTTTTTCCCTATCTTTGCCCTTCGGTTCCTATCTTTGTGTCTATTCCTTTGTGTATATTTTCTCTATTGCTCAGTTACTTAACTCACAGGTCTTTTTTTTTCCTCTTCCAAGAGCTCTCTTGCATTGAGTAGCTTCTTTGAAAGTTTTCAGCAATGTCTTCTCCCAAGATTTTCACAGGTACGTATTGCACCACAGACTACATCCTACTCTCCTAACTCAACAAAAGGAAAGGAAGGAAAACCCTGTCTCCCTAATATGTCTCCTACTGTGTTCCAGCTATTCCCTAACAAATAAAATGAATGATTAAATACCATAACATTTTTTTTCAAACCCACAGTCGATTGCCATGTTTATATCTTGTATTTCTCCTCTCTTTCAAACTCTCTCTCTCTCTCACTGGCTTTGCTCAGTAAGTTTTTTCTATAGCCATCAAGCTCACTCTCACTCAAGTTTCAGGCTTCCAACATTTCTTTCCCAGATAGGGTCCTGCTTGCCCTCTGTCAACAGTCTTGAACTCAGCAGACATTCTTCTCAGTGCTTTCTGTCATAGGTAATCACCAACTCACCACCACAAACAATTTACCTCCAGCAGTGACCATAACAACTTTAAAGTTCAGTTTACCATCTCTTCATGCAGCATTCTGTTCAACTTTGAGCCACTACAATGCAGGGCTCTTTAAATTAATTACCATGTAATTATCACCCCTAACACAAAGTTTCTTTCAGTTTTTCCTTTAAATCTTTCACACTTATCATTTTTACATCCTCAGTCACACACATCTCCTCTCATTATTTCCCTCCCAACTGCCTGCTTCAGCAATTTAGAAACCTGCCCAATCACTGCGGTCTCGAGACCCTGTAATGGAAGATTTAAAGGATTGCTTTTCAACCCTGCTTTGATCGATAATGAAATCTGAAATCTTGTCTTTGACCGAAAGTAACTTTCCTTGTAAATACAAAAACAAGTTGGAATGTGGAAGATAAGGCACATTTCTGACCAATTCAGTTTGTGCAAGAGGGAAACAGGATATGCTCGGAGTTCAGGAGATGAGCCACCTGGCTAATGGTTTGTTTACTTGGGCCGGAAGTGTGTGACTGCATCCTCATGTACATTCTTGTAATTTTCCTTAGCTCTGAACATGAGTTCTGAGCCTAATAAAAAGGGGAGTTTCTTTCAGTGAAATTGGGGGCTCATCTGTGAGTGGAAGCACTGTACAGAGGACTTGTTCCTGGTCAAAGAAGCTCCTGGCTTTCACTACAATGCCCCCCCCCCCCCAGCTGATGATAAGAACCTGGATGATGTAAGGACCAGTGATGATTGTATGTATAGTGTATTATTGCTTCTTTTCCTGGTCTAAGAACTCTTAGCATTGCTTAGATGTAGAGACCAGTGATGTAATGATTGTATATATAGCTAATCATTGTAGATTTTAGCACCTCTAATAAAGGTCTCATTTATCTAATACGAATCGCTCCGCTTAACACAAGAGTATCTCTATTTCAGGAAGCAGGTGAAAGCATGGCTCTTCAACCAGGCCTGTAACAGAAGAAGTAACTAACTTTTTACTCTCACTCACACACACAAGGAGTAACTCGGGCTGCACATACTGCAGCAGGACATGTTTACCCACTCCTACCCTAACTGAGATAATATTTAACCATCTCTCTGACTTCATGTGCACATTTTTTTAAACCAGTCACCTTAATTTCTAACTCTTCTCACTCTCCTATCTATCTATATGTTCCATCTTTGCTTTACCCTCCACTATCAATTGAAATGTTCTAATACGTATTGTGTTGACATTGTAAGTAGTATACTATCAGGCTTATTTTTGAAAGAGAAGGGCGCCCATCTTCCAATACAAATCGGGAGATGGGCGTCCTTTTCACAGGGTCACCCAAATCGGCATAATCGAAAGCCGATTTTGGGCGTCCTCAACTGCTTTCCATCACAGGGATGACCAAAGATCACGGGGCGTGTCGGAAGTGTAACGAAGGCGGGACTGGGGCATGCCTAACACATAGTTGGCCTTGACCGATAATGGAAAAAAGAAGGGTGTCCCTGACGAGCACTTGGGCGACTTTACTTGGTCCTTTTTTTTTTTATGACCAAGCCTCAAAAAGATCCCCAAACTGACCAGATGACCAACGGAGGGAATCGGGGATGACCTCCCCTTACTCCCCCCAGTGGTCACCAACTCCCTCCCACCCTACAAAAAACCTTTTTAAATATTTTTTGCCAGTCTCAAATGACATACCCAGCTCCCTCACAGCAGTATGCAGGTCCCTGGAGCAGTTTTAGTGGGTGCAGTGCACTTCAGGCAGGCGGAACCAGGCCCATTCCCCCCCCCCCCCCCCCCCCACCTGTTACACCTACCAATTTCGGACACCCTAAAAATTCTCGGAGTTACCATTGATCGGCACCTAACACTTGAAAGTCATGCGAAAAATACAACCAAAAAAATGTTCAACTCAATGTGGAAATTAAAAAGAGTAAGACCATTTTTCCCAAGGACCGTCTTCCATAATCTGGTACAATCATTGGTACTCAGTCATCTAGACTACTGTAATGCACTCTACGCTGGCTGCAAAGAGCAAATACTCAAAAAACTCCAGACAGCCCAGAACACAGCAGCCAGACTCATATTCGGAAAATCTAAATATGAAAGTGCTAAACCCCTACGTGAGAAGCTACACTGGCTCCCACTCAAAGAACGCATCACATTCAAGGTGTGTACCATAGTTCACAAAATCATCCATGGCGAGATGGAGCTTGACATACCGGCTCAGGAAGTCTATTCCAGGCATATGGTGCAGCAAGATAAAAGGAACAGAGTCTGGAGTTAGCAGTGGAGGAGAAGGGTGCAGATAAGAGAGATTTACCCAGTGAACGGAGTTTCCGGGAAGGAACGTAGGGAGAGATGAGAGTTGAGAGGTACTGAGGAGCTGCAGAGTGAATGCACTTATAGGTCAATAAGAGGAGTTTGTACTGTATGCGGAAACGGATAGGAAGTCAGTGAAATGACTTGAGGAAAGGGCTAATATGAGCATAACGACACTGGCGGAATATTAGTCGTGCAGCAGAATTTTGAACAGATTGAAGAGGAGAGAGATGGCTAAGTGGGAGATCTGTGAGAAGCAAGTTGCAATAGTCTAATTCCAAGATGGATATCAAGATGGATACTTTTGGCCAGTCCTGGTTTTAAACTTATCAGTGGCGTAGCCAGACCTAACATTTTGGGTGGGCCCAGAGCTAATATGGGTGGGCACTATGTATATGGGTGTGAGTAGTGTTTCTTGGGACACTCCTAAATAATGCCTTAGAGTGCATTTGATGACAGATTTTTAATAAACAGTCTGCCCAGCAGTTGTCCTGCATCAACATAAACCACATACATACTTAGAACCTATGTTGCAAACCTTAATACCACCAGTTCTGAACACACAAATACCAATAACAGCACCTTTAAAAAGGCAGCAGTGAATATAAACAACAGCAATGTGTTCCATTGGAACAAAATAGACAAGTCAGACTGATACAGATCCCATACAAACCATATGCAAGCAGAATCTCTCACCTGGGTCACATGCAGAACACAGATTAACCCTCATCAATTGAGAATAGAGGACCAAGCTTTTGAAATTGGCCTGTAGCTGAGTATGGGAGCGAAAGGGGAGGATGGGGGGCAAAGGACATCACTACACATGGATGGGAGCGGGAGGGGAGGTAAGCATGGCGCCCTCTTGCCATGCTTACCTCGTGCAATGGAGCCGGCTCGCCCCATACAACAACCGGCTCGCAAGAGCTGTCAAAATTTAACTAGCGGCTCTTGCGAGCCGGTGCGAGCCGGCTCCAGCACACCACTGCTTATATCCCAAAGGTACGTGGTATTTGTAGTCCCTGATTCTACACATTGAAATCAGTGCTTCAGGTCCCATAATGCATCAGGAAGATGCTGCCAGAAATCCAGGACTGGCTCAAAATCTCTCTCCTGGAACTGGGTAATTTGGAAGCTCTGCTATCTTTCTTCTATTATTTAGAATTAGAATAAAAATTCCCACAAGTTCCAGGTTAAACATTTATTTATTTTATTCATGACATTTATACTCCACATTAGCCCGCTATAGACTCAAGTTCAAAGTGGCTTACAAACAAACAATAAAGTGAATAAAACATAATAATGTACAGAGTATAACACAAATTACAATAAATTCAAGAAGCAAATTAATACATGTGCAGTAAGTGACCAGTTTAGACTATCTCAAGGACAAACAAGTAATTAAGGGTGGATAGGTGAGGGCATAATTAGGCAGGTCTAGATGGGAAACGAGATTAAGAAAAGGGTGTGGATAAAATTCAAACAGAGTTCTTTGTATTCAGAAAGGCCAGACTGAAGAAATGTGTTTTTAGAAGACTTCTAAAAGTTAGGTAATCATCTGTAAACTTGATTGATTTAGGAAGAGAATTCCACATTTTGGTGCCTTGCTAGGAGAAATTAGCTGAATTTCAAAGCTGTCTTGTAGGCATCAATGCAAATTCCAAGCCATTTTGTATTAAATTAAGAGAGATACAAAGTCCGATCTTACAACATTCCATAATACATTTTGGGAATAACAGAGCTACCCAGTTCCAGGAGGGAGACTTTTTGTTCAGTGCTGGTTTTAAATTTACATCCCAATGCAGAAGTCCCTGATTCTACCCATTGAAATCAGTGCTGCAGGTCCCTTAATCCATAAGAATGAAGTTGGTTGAAATTATTATTTATTACATTTGTACCCCGCGCTTTCCCACACATAGCAGGTTCAAGAACCTCCTGGAACTGGGTAATTTGGAGGCTCTGGTACACTTTAAATTGTTTGCACCCATTCTGCTGTTTATTGAGCCCGGAGCCAAAACAGAAAGTGTGATCTTCACTGGGAAGCGCACTTAGGAGAGCAGGATTCTTGCCAGTCTGGGGAAAGACTCAGCAGTTCTAAGCAAATGACACAGGGGACTGCCTAAGTGCCCCTAAGTGCTTCACAGTACCTTCAGAAATCAGGCATTCGCTGTCTAATTGCCTGCTTGAGCCCTGTTGATGAAAGAGTGCACTGAGCCTGGTAATTTGCAACAGAGAAATAAGCACTTCAGAGCAAAACAAAAGAGTCATAAAATGGAGTGGGAAACCTTATATATGGTTTCTTTCCAGGGAAGACACAAAAACAATTGAATTGCAGAGTGTCTGATGCATGTGCAGGTATTTTCCAGCTAAGAAAACAAAAAAGGAATAAATGCAGATCAGTCAATGGAGTGGAGTAAGAGAATTCATAAGAGCCTGGGGCCCATCTCTGTCTTCCCCCTTCACGTCCCCTCCCTGTCTGTCCCCAGCCCATCTCTGTCCCCGTCTCTGTTTTTCCCCTTCACGTCCCCTCCCTGTCTGTCCCCAGCCCATCTCTGTCCCCGTCTCTGTCTTTCCCCTTCATGTCCCCTCCCTGTCTGTCCCCAGCCCATCTCTGTCCCCGTCTCTGTCTTTCCCCTTCATGTCCCCTCCCTGTCTGTCCCCAGCCCATCTCTGTCCCCGTCTCTGTTTTTCCCCTTCATGTCCCCTCCCTGTCTGTCCCCAGCCCATCTCTGTCCCTGTCTCTGTCTTTCCCCTTCATGTCCCCTCCCTGTCTGTCCCCAGCCCATCTCTGTCCCCGTCTCTGTCTTTCCCCTTCATGTCCCCTCCCTGTCTGTCCCCAGCCCATCTCTGTCCCTGTCTCTGTCTTTCCCCTTCATGTCCCCTCCCTGTCTGTCCCCAGCCCATCTCTGTCCCTGTCTCTGTCTTTCCCCTTCATGTCCCCTCCCTGTCTGTCCCCAGCCCATCTCTGTCCCTGTCTCTGTTTTTCCCCTTCACGTCCCCTCCCTGTCTGTCCCCAGCCCATCTCTGTCCCCGTCTCTGTCTTTCCCCTTCATGTCCCCTCCCTGTCTGTCCCCAGCCCATCTCTGTCCCTGTCTCTGTCTTTCCCCTTCATGTCCCCTCCCTGTCTGTCCCCAGAGCTGTGGAGTTACCCTGTCCTTGATTTCTTGACCAGTCCTGGTTTTGAACATCTATCCAGTGGTATTTGTAGCTCCTGATTCTACCCAATAAAGTCAGTGTTGCAGGTCCCATAATGCATCAGGATGTTGTGGACACAGACTGTTTACTGGAGAAACTGAGACTGAGTTATCAGGTTCTGTCTTTTATTGGTTTTGAGGATTTCTATCAAGTTATTGTGTTCATAAAAATAACAAAACTCAATTGTGGGTCCCGGTTTATGGAGCGCCTCAGGACTCTCGTCTATCCCCTCTTCTTTTGAATCTGTTTATATCATCTCTAGGATCGATTATGATGGAGAGAGATGAGCTTTTACTCTCTTATGCTGATGATATTTTTATGTTAACACTAGTATGTGATGATCTAATACAGACCATTACTAGATTATCATTTTGCTTAAATCGAATTAAAAAATGGACCTTGAGTAATATGTTAACATTGAATATGAACAAAACAAAGCAATTATGGTTTCATAGCTCTAATGTTTCTGTTCCTGAGTCAAAACTTTTGCCTTGTGACATGTCTTTTCCCATTGGCAATAAATCTAGTGTCTTAGGCGTTATTTTGGACACTTCATTACAGGGGCGTAGCCAGACACCCAAGTTTGGGTGGGCCTGGACCCAAGGTGGGTGGGCAGAACTCCGCCTTGTCCTACAAGTGATTTGGTTTCTCCCTCTCTCGCCTGCATGCCATATGGTCTTTCAAACATCCCCTCTCCCCTGTATACCTTTTAAATAGCAGGTTTTCACCGGCAGCAAACAGTTTCTGGGAGTTTTTGGCTGGTGGGGCTTGGGGTCCCTGCCAGCCACATTATAGGTGTGCTGCTACTTGGTGAGCCCTAACCTAAAGTGGGTGGGCCTGGGCCCATTCCGGCCCACCCTTGGCTACGCCACTGCTTCATTAACCTTTGAACCCCAAATAAATCATCTGTAGCAGAAAACTTTCTTTAAATTAAGACAGCTACACTTGGTGAGGGCTTATTTTGATCAATCCATCTTTGCTCTATTGATCCAGGTGTTAATTCTCTCTCATGTGGACTATTGCAATGTTCTATATTTGGGTTTATCATCTAAGTTAATGAATAAACTCCAGCTTATCCAGAATACCGCTGCTCAGTTGACCTATAGGCGAAAGAAATTTGATTGGGTTACTTCATGTCTTTCGATACTGCATTGTCCTGCGAGAGAGAGTGTGTGTGAGTGTGTGTTTTGAAGAGCCAAGCTTTCATCAATTTCCTGAGATAGTTGTGGTGAAATCGTCAGCAGCACCATCAGAAATAGAGATGTCTTGATTGTAATCAACAACTTGAATTTAGTATGATCAACAGCAAGTTCAATGGTATGAAAGTCCTTAATAAGCAACTGATTCAGTTCTTGAGTACAAGCAACAGGATGACCACGGAAAGCATCCAGGACTTCATTCATGATGAAATAACTAACTTCCGCAAATCTCTGAAGACACATCTATTCAACAAGGCCTACAAAGAGAACCCATAGCCTTACAAAACTACCTCACCAACTCACCCAATTATTACAGTCCACCTTATATCCTGCCTAACACCTTCCTTCTCTCTTCCCTCACCTAATCTTTGTACATCACTAATTGTGTCTGATATCAGGGAATGATTATGTCATAACCAAACTCTGTAAGCCACATTGAGCCTGCAAATAGGTGGGAAAATGTGGGATACAAATGCAATAAATAAATAAATTCTCATTATATACAGGATCTGCTTCAGGATAAAATAAAGAAGCTCCACCAACATTTTAGCATGATATGATGAATTTTCAGAGTTATTGATTATGCTGGATACAGAAATATAAAAATGGTTTGTTAAGATTTGTGACTTTAACTTGTCCAGACAGCAGATTTGGCACTCTCCTCCTGCAGACCATTCAAAGCCTGAAACAAAAACTGTTAAATGAACAACCAGAGCCCAACAAAAGAAGGTTGGGTTGATACAGAAGAGTTAATTACCACCATTCTCCAAAAAACAGGATCTGTATATTGACAGCAATCAAAGAGGCTGGGTATAACAACAGAAAAACCATCTACCTGAAACTCCCAGACAATGACCCTCTTATCAAGTACATTCTGGGATGTGTAAATCAATACTTGTTCAGCCTGGAAGCATGTGACCAGCTTAAACCAACTTTTCCAAGTGTCCATCTCCAAAACTAGAAAGACCCAGTTTCAAGTATCCCTGAATTGTGATTGGGTTACTACACACCGTGTAACTTCAGTTCCCAACAAGAATTATAAAAGTTCGACTCTCACTGAAATCGCTTTTTCTGGACCTTCACTAAATTTCTCTGAACTCCTCACCGAACTCTCTCTCTCTAGACTTTCGCTGGACTCCCCATCTACACACCAAGATAAGACTTTCTTCATGTTCCACTCCCATCCAATCTGCAAATCAAAGACTTCTCTTCCAGTGAGGATCACCATCAAGCTACAGATACAAGGCCTCCTTCAGCACTCCAACCAGCAGCAGAAACAAGAAACAATACATCTGAGCCTCAATCAGAGTGAGTTTACGCCAATCCAGCATAATTAAAAAGTCAGGCTTTCTAGCAATATTTATCTGGTGGCACATTTCCCTTGTATAAGATCCCTAAACTGAGTGCTAAACTTATTGCATGTTATAATTCTGCCCATGTTTCAGGCTCTCAGTCATCTCTCCGCCTGGTGGCTGGACCTGGTGGCTGCATTGAACTGGCTGGTTGTTGTCACCCGTTCCAGATTTCAGCTCGGTCCGGTCCGGATCCTCCAGACTGTCAGACTTGCTCCTTTCGTTTGAACCTGCACAGCTCCCGTAGTTGCCTGGTGATTGCTGCAGCTAAGCTTCAGCTGCTGCTGGGCTTATTAGCCATTCTGAGATCTTTCTGCTTTACCTTTGCATCGCCTAAGGCCCTGAGGTTTGTCGGTGTGCTGTGTGCACGTCTGCCTGATCTGGTTTTACTGTTTTGACTCTTGTTTGATTTCTAGCTAGTTTGTGTGTAGTTTGGTTTAGGGCTATTGTTTGTTTCTTAGTCTTGTTCCTGGTTTGCTGTTCTTTGTGTTGTTCTTAGGTTATCTGTGTTGTCTGTCTTCAGTGGCTGCTTGCAGCTTCTAGTTCTGTCCCTTGTCTGTCCGTATTTGTTTCCTGTGTTAGTGGCTGCTTGCAGCTTTCAGTCTCTGTCCCCTAGCTTGTCCTCTCCCTGTCTCGTGTTGTATTGTCTGTCTGTGAGTCCTAGCCCAGTGTCCTGCCTTTTGCCCATGTTCATTCCTTTCCCCTCTGACCCTCAGTCCCTGTGCTGCCTAGCTGATATTCAGTCCCGGCCCTGTACAGTAACTCCTGCCGGCTGCCTGCATCCAGGGGCTCAACTCCTGGGGAAGGGCGGCTAAGTGCAGGTGAAGTCTCACCGTTTGTCAGAGTTCTGCCTTGCCTCTGGTGTGGGGTGGTTTTGCCTGTTGCTGCCGCTCCTCGGCAGTGGTCCAAGGGCTCACAACCTAGTTCCAGCTTGAAAACGTGAAATATGCAAAGGCCATGAGCTCGGCACAATCACCCTACCTGCTGGGTCTCCGGCCTATGACTTTTTCTTTTGCTGGCACTCTGGGGTTCCAGTCTCTGACCTTGTTTCCTGTTGGCAGTCCTGCTCCCAGCCCGGGTGCAGCTCCTAGTTCCAGTTCGGATCCCAGTTCCAACCCAATTTTTGCTTTGGATCCATTTATGATGCTTTATGACTACTGGGTTAAACTTTTGTCTGATCCAGCCCTGAAGAATACTCCTGAGGCTGCAGCAGAGAGAAAGTGGGTCTTGTTGCTTGGGACCTCTGAGAACCCAGTGCCTGCTATTGATCCCTCTACCAAGCTCTTCCTTTACCGCATCAAACTTCTCTTGAGTCCAGCCCTGCGGGATACTCCGGAAGCCCAGGCTGAAGGAAGGTGGGTTGGTAATCCCGAGGTCCAGGCTTACCGGCAGTCCATCCTGAGGGACGCTGTCTGACGCAGAGAGGCTGAGTCCGGATCAAGTTGGGGGTCCAGCCAAGCTGCTGAGTCTAAGCCGAGTTCCAGCTCCAGCCGAGATGCGAAGTCCGAGCCGAGTTCCAGCCAAGCTGCTGAGTCCGAGCCGAGTTCCAGCTCCAGCCAAGTTACTGAGTTCACGCCAAGGGCGTAGCCAGACAACAGATTTTGGGTGGGCCTAGGCAAGAAGTGCGTGGGCACCAAGTGTTCTCCTCTACCACCACCACCAAAAAAATATCTCAGCTGGTGGGAAAACGCTTCTTTCCACCTTGGCAGTCTGCAGCAGGGATGCGCTGAAAACTGAGCATGCGCAGGTGCCAGTATCGTGAAGAGTAGTATTTTCATTACCATCAGGGGGAAGTCTTCAGCTGGTGAAGCTTGAGATCCCCATCAGCTACCACTAAACATGTGCTACTGTTCGGTAGGCCTAAGCCCTAAGTGGGAGGGCCCTTGTCCACCCAAGCCCACCTGCATAGTACCGGAACAAATACAGGGTGATGTTGTGGTAAGATCAAGTTCGTGTGGCACAGCCACATTAGGAAATCTTAGAACAGAAGAGTTGTGTTATGTCCATTACGTGCTGTAGTTTGGTTGTGTTGCAGAGATTAGGCATTTAAGTTGGATCTGTGGGGTATGCCTTTTTTAACAGGTTAGTTTTTATTGATTTCCGGAAGTTTAGGTGGTCTTATGTCGTTTTCAAGGCTTTCGGTAGTGCGTTCCACAGTTGTGTGCTTATGTGGTAAAAACTAGATGCGTAAGTTGTTTTGTATTTAAGTCCTTTGCAGCTTGGGTAGTGCAGATTTAGATAGGATCGTGTTGATTCGAATGTATTTCTAACTGGTAAGTCGATCAAGTCTGTCATGTAACTCAGGGCTTCTCCGTAGATGATTTTGTGAACCAGGGTGCAGATTTTGAAGGCGATGCTTTCTTTGATTCGGAGCCAGTGTAGTTTTTTGTGGAGGGGTTTTGCACTTTCAAATCGCGTTTTACCAAATATAAGCCTAGCTGCCGTGTTTTGAGCGGTCTGAAGTTTCTTTAAGGTTTGTTCTTTACATCTTGCATACATTCCATTGCAGTAATCTAAGTGGCTTAGTACCATTGATTGTATCAGGTTGCAAAATGTTTCCCTCGGGAAGAAATGTTTCACGTGTTTGAGTTTCCACATTGAGTGGAACATTTTCTTTGTTGTGGATGCCACTTGGCTCTCTTGTGTTAAGTTACCGTCCATTGTAATGCCGAGGATTTACAAGCTGTCTGAGATAGGAGGGGTGTGATCTGGGGTGTTGATACTTGTAAGGATGTCTGTCCTGTGTTGGGATGAGAGGATGAGGCAATGAGTTTTTAGTTAAAATGCATTTGCCCATGAATCCATGATGTTCAGGCCGAGCATGATTTCGTTGGTGATTTCTGACAGTTTGGTTTTGTAAGGAATGTATATTGTAGCATTGTCTGCATATATGAAAGGGTTAAGGCCTTGGGTGGATAAGGACTTGGCAAGTGGGGTCATCATTATGTTGAGTAGGATCAGTGATAGCGGTGATCCTTGCAGTACTCCACAGCCTGCTTTCCACGGTGATGATATGTTTGAATTTGATTTTACTTGCTATGTTCTTGTGGTTAGGAAACCCTTGATCCAGTTAAGTATGTTTGCACCAATCTCAAACTTATCTAGTAATCTTATTAATATAAAATGGTTTACTATGTCGAATGCACTAGACATGTTGAATTGGAGGAGAACGATGTTTTTGCCTGTTGCTATTTCCTGCTTGAATTTGGCTAGAAGAGTGAGTAATACTGTTTCCGTGCTGTGGAGGGGGCGAAAGCCTGACTGTGATTCGTGTAATATTGAGAATTTGTTTATGTAATCTGTAAGTTGTTTGTTTGGAAGGAGGTGCTGTAGTATAGCTACATCCCTGCCTTTATATGGTTGAAAACTCTCTATGAAATCACATGGTTTCTGCAGCTCTGGGGTGTAGTCAGAGAAGGTGGGATGAGATGTTCCCTCGGCCTATGGGGTGCAGCAGGAGTGTTCAAGAAAGTCTATCCTGTATTGAAATGGAAGCAAAATAGTGAGCCATTTTGTTCACATGTATACTGACATTTGAATTTCTACCACACCTCAATAGCAAATAATTTCTGCAAGAAGTTCACTTCCTGGAAAGGAATGAATGACAAACAGTGGCTCAGTATGAAAGAAATGTTTAATTTTTCTCAGGGTCAGCTCAACTATTAGGAAGAACAAGGCAACCGCCTAAAGCAGCAGCTTCTGGGGCATGCCAAAGAGCAGCTCAAGTCAAAGCAAAACAATAGATTCTGACACCCATACAAACCGAAATAAATAACAGGAGGTACTTCTACTTGTTTTCAAACAGCTTGGCAATAAAAGAGGGAAAATCTAATCTAAACAAACTATAAACTTTGCCAGAATATAGAGAAAAATATAATGTCATAAATCAATGAGGAGGAAAAAAAAAAGGACCTCAGACCAACAACTTCAAAAGTTCCATTTACTATGGGTAACTTTTCTTTCATTGGTCCTTTCAAAAAAAAAAAAATACTCTTCTAAAAATAATCACCATCTACTCTCCAAATTGGTCGTAAAACATCTTCACTTCTTTTCAGTAATATCGCAAAAACATTTCTATAATACTTAGCGTCAAAATAAAAGCCTTCTAATTCACTTAAACCACCCACAAAAGTCTTCGTTTTCCAAACTTAGCTGTATCAGGGTTATACCCAGTTTCAATCGTTTACTCATCAAAATGGTATTCAATCTTTATACAAATACTTTTGGATGAATTAGCCAATCAGAACACTGAAAAAAAAACCCCAACAACCAATCAGCATACACTACTTTTTAATCAAAAGCTTTTCAATAGGAAACTTTCCCATCCACACAGATTTTTAAAACATCCGGTATTTAACTTGGAAATCCATTGCTACTCACTTTGTAACATAGCATAGTAACATAGTAAGTGACGCCAGATAAAGACCTGAATGGTCCATCCAGTCTGCCCAACGGTCTAAATCGTTAACAATGTTTTTTCTCGCTGTCCCCCTCATGTCCATTCCAGTACTCTGTCCAAAACACAACAGCAAAGGTCCTCAAAATCATGTTTATATTATAAACGACGATAAGCTAAAGGAACTTTCAACTTCTAGTTGTTAAGACTAGAACAATGTTCAGTCAACTGAATTCTTAATAAGCAACTTGTTTTCCTGAGATCACTATACGATTTGTAGAGCATAGTAATGCATAACATCTTCCATCTCCCGGATTGATAAGTTTATTTATTTGCAACATCATTTTATAACTTTTACAATAAGAATGACCACCTTGTTTTATTGACTCCATAACGTAATAATTCTCTTCGATTCCTCCCTCTACTGTAAATAAACATAAACATGCATGAATAGAGAGAACTTTCCAACACTTCTTAATAATAGCTGTTATTCACAAAACCAATGGAGAATACTGCAATATACATAATTGGTTGCCATCAATCTGCTGCAAAGAGCAAAACTGTAATAACAAATCCCTATCATTAAAAAAGGCTCTGGATGGGGGGCAGCAAGATGGTATCAAAGTAAGATGTGACGGAAGTGACCTCCTGCAATAGCTTTTTCTTGGTTTATATTTTTCCTATCTATACTTAAACGAAGGGACAAGCTTGGAGGTACTTATATATTTCCTTCCAAGAGTCATGGGGTGAGTTTCATGGTATTGTTGGGGGGGGGGGTGTTTGGTTTTTTTTTTTTTTTCATTTTTGTTTCTAAAAGTTTCCTGTCAAAGGACTTTCTTTGTTTGTATATGTTTCAAATATAGGGCCCTGTTTACTAAGCAGCGTTATAGGCGAGTTAAAGTTTTTAACGCATGTTAACTATGTATGTGCCTACAAGATCCCTATAGGCACCTACATGGCTATTTGCAGGCTCAATGTGGCTTACATAGTACCGTCAAGGCAATTGCCAGGTCGGTTGATAACAAATACAAGGATGCATAGTGCTTGAATGAGGTAATTATAGAGGGTCGAAGTTAATGAAGATTGTATATTGTCTGGTACGATCATTGGTCATACTGTGTTGCTGGGTGAAGGGTTTACATTGGATCATTGGGGTAGGCCTTTTTGAAGAGGATGGTTTTTAGTGATTTCCTGAAGTTTAGGTGTAAACAGGGCCCATAATTTTTTTAAAAATGCTCACTTATAGGCTTGTTGAATAATCAATATTGAATATCCACAAGAAATAAATTTCTTTCACAGCAATGATTGTTGAATATAGTTGTCTTCCTGAGAACAAATCAATCTGAAACACAAAAAATGTGAAATAGGCAAGCCATTCTTTGACCTCTGTAGATAGCAACTAATGTAATTCGACAAAGTATTACGATCCTTTGGTTTGGAATAAACTGTTGTAGCAAAGCCCATCTTCACCAATCGCACAGAAACATTCAAAACATTCAGCTTCTTGGTACTATATTACGTATCAAATTGTATGACAAGAATGCATGAAATCAGCTAATCTAAAAAGACAGGAATGGGCAGCAAAAAAAAAGGGAGATGACATGTCTCTGTTTAAGTCTCTGGAGACTGCAACTTTAAAAAGATATAAATTGGATGGGATTGGTCCAGAGAGCAGCTAGCTAAGGGGACTTTTATTAAGGTGCTGTAGGGATAACGTGCAGGTAGCGCGAGGTAAACCTACAATACTGCCAGGGTAGCGTGGGCCAGTGGCGTAGGTACGTGGGGCCACGGAGGCCTGGGCCCCCATAGATTTGGCCCTGGCCCCCCCCTGTCGACGACCCTCTCGACCCCCCTTCACGCCGCCAACCCGCCGTCACCAACCTTTGCTGGCAGGGGACCCCCGCCAGCCGAGGTCCTCTTCTTCCTTTGTTCTGTTTCTGAGTCTGACGTCTTGCACGTTGTACGTGCAGGACGTCAGACTCAGATACAGAACAAAGGAAGAAGAGGACCTTGGCTGGCAGGGGTTGGGGTCCCCCGCCAGCAAAGGTAGGTGACGGAGGTGGCGGGGGAGGGTTGGAGGCGGGAGGGGGGTCCAGAGGGTCGGTGGCGGGGGGGTCAAAGTTGGTGGTTCGGTGGCCGCGGGGGGGGGGGGGCAGCGTCAGCGGGGGGAGGGCTAAAATGTACCCCCCTCACCTTGGGTTCTGGAACCCCCTCCCGCTGAAGTCTGGCTACGCCCCTGGCGTGGGTACCCAGCAGTAATTCCAAAGTTGGTGTGCCCTGTGTTCCACAGTAGAAAATAGTTTTCTATTTTCTACTGCGGGGGATGTTCCTGGCAGTAATCAGCAGCACGGCCACATCGACGTACACTGACTGATTACCGCACAAATTACACATGAGCCCTTACCACCAAGTAAACAGGTGGTGGTTAGGGCTCAGGCAGCAAATAGCCGCGTGCCATTTAGCGACCTGTTAAAAAAGACCTTTTTACCCGCCATGGTAAAAAATGGCCCAGCATGCACCAATTTCACGCATCCAAACTAGCGCAGGCCACTTTTTACCGCAGCTTAGTAAAAGGGCCCCTAAAATGGCCAATTCTTCATAAAATGTATGGGGACAGACTTAAAGGTCTAACCCCTGGATTCTATGTATGGCACCCAAACTTGGGCACGCTGCCAAGATGTGCATGCAAATTAATTGGTTAATGAGCTCTTAATCATCAATAATTGGGTGGCAACAACCAATTGGCACGCACATCTGGCTATGCACTATTCCATAAAATAGCATGCCTAACTCCCATAGTGCGTATTCCAAAAGGGATTGTGGCCATCGGAGGGACATTGGCATGCCAGGGGCATTCTGAAAAATTATGTGTCTATTTACAGAATACTGTGTAAGAGCACCTGACTTGGGTGCCAACATTTACACCAGGCTTCAGTAGGGGTGCCCTTTATAGAATCGTTCTTAGTGTTGGGTTGTCATTGTTTTAGTTGGGTTCCTCTCCCCCCCCCCCCCCCCCCCCCCCCATTTCTGAGCACTATTTATAGAATTCCTTCCATTAAGTATACTTTCTAGTGAAAGGAAACTCTGGAACAAGGGGTGATAAGATAAAAGTGAAAGAGTATAGACTCAAGAGTAATCTATGGCAATAATTTGGGGGACTTTCATGCTCATTTTCAAAGCACTTAGCCTCCCAAAGTTCCATAGAAACCTATGGAACTTAGCCTCCCAAAGTGCTTTGACAATATGCCTGAATGTCTCCAAATAGGATAGTTTTGCACATACCATGACAATAATGAACTACACTCCTAATACTTCTTAATGGAAAGCCTCCCAGTCAGTGGCATTCCTGGGGGGGGGGTCCGCGTTGCATCAGGGGGGGCACTGCACCCGGGGGGGCGGGGCGCATCGGCGATCCGCCCCGGGTGCCAGCCCCCCCCAGAAACGCCACTGCTCCCAGTGGAGGTAGTGGAGACATGGACAATATGAAACTCAAGAAAGCTTGAAGTATTAGAGGATCTCTGAGGGAGAAGAAAAAGCATTTTGCATGGATAGGCAGACTGGATAGGCCTTGTGGGGGGGTTTTTTGTTGTTGCAGTTGTGTGGGTCTTACCGCGTCTGATTAAGTGGAACCGATGTTTCAGCCATCGTACTTTGGCTGTGACGCCAGCAGCAGAAGCCTAGGAGAACATAGAACCCATGTGGTCTTTATCTGTCATCATTTGCTATGTTTCTATGATCAGGATGGAGAAGGGGGTAAACACGTTTATTTTGGCCTGGCCTGGGAAGCCGGAGATGGGGGCACTTGTATAGGAAGTTCAAATATTTGAAAGGTATTAATCCACAAACAAACGTTTTCCAGAGACAGGAAGGCAGCAGAACCAGAGGATATGAATTGAGGTTGAAAGGGGGGCGACAGGAATAATGTCAGGAAGTATTTTTTCACCGAGGTGGTAGATACCTGGAATGCCCTCCTGTGGGAGGTGGTGAAGATGCAAACAGTAATGGAATTCCAAAATGCATGGAATAAACACACAGGAATCTTGTTTAGAAGGAATGGATCCACAGAAGCTTAGAGGAGATTAGGTAGCAACACCAGTAACATAGTAGATGACGGCAGATAAAGACCTGTAAGGTCCATCCAGTCTGCCCAACAAGATAAACTCATTTACATGGTTTGTGATACTTTATATGTATACCCCAAGTTTGATTTGTCCATAGAATTCTACCCAGCACTGTTCTTGTATTAAGTTCTGGAGCTAACGCCGAAGCCCCTTAAAATTTACACTCCAGCCCATCCATATCTGTTCAGTCACAATCAGGGCATAGACTGTAGAAGTCTGCCCAGCTCCCATTTTGTTTCCTAATTACTGGCGTCCCCACCCAAGCTCTGCTAAGATTCCACGGAATCATTCCTTCTAAACAGGATTCCTTAGTGTTTATCCCACACATGTTTGAATTCCATTACCATTTTCATCTTCACCACCTCCCGCGGGAGGGCATTCCATATATCCACCACCCTCTCCGTGAAAAAATACTTCCTGACATTAGTCCTGAGTCTGCCCCCCTTCAACCTCAATTCATGCCCTCTAGTTCTACCGCCTTCCCTTCTCCGAAAAAGGTTCATTTGAGGATTAATACCTTTCAAATATTTGAAAGTCTGTATCATGTCACCCATTTCTCCTTTCCTCTAAGGTAAAAAGCCCCCCCCCCCCCAAATACCTGGCCATGCGGTAAGATTGCTCTTACCGTGTGGCCATGCAGGGAGGAGCACTTACAGCCACCCATCGAGGTGAGGGCTTCCACGCTAACCGGGTAGCGAGCGGTGCTGCCTGAGTACTGCCAGGTAACCCCCTACAGAAATGCTGAGCGCTGGGGGTGGAACTTCTGGAGCCTGCGTTGGGCCGGCAGTAGCTCCATATTGGCATACGGTAAGCCCGCAGTGGGCTTTCTGCTGCTTAGTAAAAGGGCCCCCTTGTGAGCTAAATCTAAATAAATAAATAAGTACTTTAAACTGTAGTATTATCATCTCACACTTTCATTTGCCGAGGTGCCAGCTTTGACCTTTCAGGGCTGCTTGGTACAGATGTTTCATTACAATCAAGCTCAGCGGTTGTTCTCTAAGATGCTGAAAACTAAAAGGATTCCCTTGTATTCCAGCTGCCTACTGTCCGTACCCGCTCTGTCACTAAAACAGAGATTTCAACATCTCATGCTGTGACACAGTAACCTGCACAATGGGGTTCTGTTCTTGCAACAGTGGATCGATTTATTAGAACTCTGAAATCTTTATGGCTTGACCTGCAAACTTATGCATTTATACTTTGTTAAACAATCTAAAATGAAGCACCAACAAGGGTACACAAACCTCCTTACTGTGGCCCCCTTTTATCAAGCCGCGTTAGAGGCTGCCGCACAGCGATGCTGACGAGGCCCATTCAAAGTGAAGGGGCTTTGTCGGCCTTACCACACCGGCAGCCACTAGGGCCAGCTTGATAAAAGGGGGCCTGTGTGATACATTGTACTTTTCAATTCAGTCTTCAGGGACATCTTGGCCGGTTGGGTCTTCAGGACATCCACAATGAAAGAATAAGCAAACAGTTTTAAAAGAAATACGTTTGTGAATTGGAAGTCAATGAAGCCTGGCAATATAAAAGGATACATTACTAAACTTATTAAGACCAAAAATACGTCTAACAGATGTATTTTGAATAACTCACTGATTTCGTGACGAGAAGGAGTTTACTTGTGAGAGTTTTTTTTCTGCTTGAAAACTGTGCACAGGGATAGCACGGTGGCTCAGCATATTGCTTCCAGCTAACAGCCGTACGCATTGTGCTACACTTCGCGACCCCTGACGCAGGTGCTGTGCGCCGAAACACGGACCGTTTTGGGTCCATTCTAGGATTGTTTCATCAAAATATATGATTAAAGGTTTTATCCCTTTTTTGAAGGCTCCTGGTACTTTTTGTTTTGCTCTTTGGATTTTTGTTTGTACTTTGCTCCCTCTCTTTGCTACACTTTTGAATAACTTGCAACTTCTTTGAGAGCTTAGCAGCAAGACCCTAATACAGAAATTTGCAATAGTCCAGGTATGGGAGTATGGTCAACCAATATTGTAGTGAAGCTCTGGGCAAGCTCTTTGGCATAATCAGATGCATGAATTCTTGAAAATAGAGTGAATGTTTGTGGAGAATGCTGGACTAGCAAATAAAAAGCATTTCTTGAAAGCCTGGGAACCCTTTCTGGGAGTGTTAGCACCTTGTACTGCTATGATAAATAATTTGGAAGTGTAATTTAGGTAGGAATACTCTGTGGGTTGGGAACAGGAAGGATGGGATAGCTACAGGCTTTGCAGTTATGTAACATAGTAACATAGTAGATGACGGCAGAAAAAGACCTTCACAGTTTCTTGCTTCATTTTGTAGTTGGTAGATTTTTTTTGTGATGTGTTGTTTTGGAAATTAATAAAATGCATTTACACATAGTGAAGCGCTGGGCAAACTCTTTGGCCAACAACTACAATGGGAGCCTGATCTGGGTGGGCTTATGTTTATGTTTAATAAGTATTTCATGTACTGCCGTTCAATCAAAGCGGTTTAGAAACTAAAATTACACTCTTAGGAAAGAACAACGAGATACTGATAGGAAAGTCAAAAGAACAAAGAAAATAGCAGTGTTGGTAGTAAAGTATGCAGCTGCTGTCAGAGAACATGCCTGCCTACCGCCCCACACACACACATACTAGGAAGTGCCAGAAAGAAAAGCTGGGCCTTCAGGGCCACTCTAAGGGGCCCTTTTACTAAAGGATTGCTACACGGCAACCCAGAACTACCGCAGGCCCAATGTAGCTGCCAGCATTAGTTCTGCCTCCAGTGTGTGTCATTTCCGACGCTGCTGGATTAAAAAAAAATATATACCACAGGGGGTTACCGCTGGTGTAGCGCGGGAGCCCTTACCACCATCTTAATGGGTGGCGATAAGTGCTCCCCCCCCAGTGGCGTAGGAAGGGGGGGCGGGAGGGGCGGTCCGCTCCGGGTGCACGCACTCAAGGGGTGCCGGCCCCGCTGGTTCCCTGCTCCCTCTGCCCCGGAACAGGTTACTTCCTGTTCCGGGGCTGAGAGAGCAGGGAACCAGCGGGGCCGACGCAGCTCCGAGTGACGTGCACTCGGGGCGGATCGGCCCTCCCGCAGGTAAGAATGCGGTCGGGGGGAGTGCGCCGCAGAGGGGGGGGGTCGCGCCGTGCTGCACCCAGGGGGGTGCGCAGCGGCGACCCGCCCAGGGTGCCATTAGCCCTCGCTACGGCACTGCCCCCCCACACACACGGCAATGCGGTAAGTGCAAGCTTTTTACCCACTGCAGTAAAAATGGCCCTGGTGCACGGCAAAAATGGCCGCTGCCACTACCACAGGGCTCTTTTTACCGCAGCTTGGTAAAAGGACCCCTAAATTTCTTGTAGGACTGTTCAGTACATAAAAGCTGGAGGGAGGGAATTCCATAGAGAGGGAGCAATGCCGATAAAAATAAAAAATAACCTAAAACAAAACTAGTTGATTCTAGATGGGAACAGGGTACAGAGAATGTAGTGGTGCACCACTGTGCACAGGACCAATATTTACAACACTCACAAAGACCTGCCATCTCCTCCTCTAGCCCCTTCCTCAGGTTGCCACTCAGGGGGCTATGGCATCTCCTGACCACTCCCCTTGGTATGCCAATGAGGGTTCAGAGAGTGTCCTTAGAAAATCCAATGAGCCAATAATGATATTGCTTCTGAACAGCGGTGATACTCTCCTGTACTGTAGGCCAGGACCCAGCTCTCCACCGTGGGCTAGACTGAATCCCCCCCATTTGCAATAATTTGCCCACCTCTGCTATATTCTTACCTTATTATCCATTCTGAAAATCCCTGAACGCTATGAGCATGTATGGACACCAGATTAGCTCTCAACAATCACCCTGCTTTCTAGGGAAATGCACAGCTGAGAAACATTCTAGTAGTTTCAAGAATTTTTCCTGATTATTTGGTTGTTCCTTCAGTTAGTTTCACACACTCATTTTAACAGAGAATTTTTAGTGTGCACTAAATGGATTTAAAGTGAACTAACCGATGAATTAAGGCATGCAACTGATTAATGTGCCTTAAATCAATGTAGGCCAGCAAACAGATGAAGAGAGCAAAATGCAGATTGAGATGATCCAAGATAAAATTTGTTGGCCAAGCAACAGAACTGGAGGGTGAACATACAGTGGTGGAAATAAGTATTTGATCCCTTGCTGATTTTGTAAGTTTGCCCACTGACAAAGACATGAGCAGCCCATAATTGAAGGGTAGGTTATTGGTAACAGTGAGAGATAGCACATCACAAATTAAATCCGGAAAATCACATTGTGGAAAGTATATGAATTTATTTGCATTCTGCAGAGGGAAATAAGTATTTAATCCCTCTGGCAAACAAGACCTAATACTTGGTGGCAAAACCCTTGTTGGCAAGCACAGCGGTCAGACGTCTTCTGTAGTTGATGATGAGGTTTGCACACATGTCAGGAGGAATTTTGGTCCACTCCTCTTTGCAGATCATCTCTAAATCATTAAGAGTTCTGGGCTGTCGCTTGGCAACTCGCAGCTTCAGCTCCCTCCATAAGTTTTCAATGGGATTAAGGTCTGGTGACTGGCTAGGCCACTCCATGACCCTAATGTGCTTCTTCCTGAGCCACTCCTTTGTTGCCTTGGCTGTATGTTTTGGGTCATTGTCGTGCTGGAAGACCCAGCCACGACCCATTTTTAAGGCCCTGGCGGAGGGAAGGAGGTTGTCACTCAGAATTGTACGGTACATGGCCCCATCCATTCTCCCATTGATGCGGTGAAGTAGTCCTGTGCCCTTAGCAGAGAAACACCCCCAAAACATAACATTTCCACCTCCATGCTTGACAGTGGGGACGGTGTTCTTTGGGTCATAGGCAGCATTTCTCTTCCTCCAAACACGGCAAGTTGAGTTCATGCCAAAGAGCTCAATTTTTGTCTCATCTGACCACAGCACCTTCTCCCAATCACTCTCGGCATCATCCAGGTGTTCACTGGCAAACTTCAGACGGGCCGTCACATGTGCCTTCCGGAGCAGGGGGACCTTGCGGGCACTGCAGGATTGCAATCCGTTATGTCGTAATGTGTTACCAATGGTTTTCGTGGTGACAGTGGTCCCAGCTGCCTTGAGATCATTGACAAGTTCCCCCCTTGTAGTTGTAGGCTGATTTCTAACCTTCCTCATGATCAAGGATACCCCACGAGGTGAGATTTTGCGTGGAGCCCCAGATCTTTGTCGATTGACAGTCATTTTGTACTTCTTCCATTTTCTTACTATGGCACCAACAGTTGTCTCCTTCTCGCCCAGCGTCTTACTGATGGTTTTGTAGCCCATTCCAGCCTTGTGCAGGTGTATGATCTTGTCCCTGACATCCTTAGACAGCTCCTTGCTCTTGGCCATTTTGTAGAGGTTAGAGTCTGACTGATTCACTGAGTCTGTGGACAGGTGTCTTTCATACAGGTGACCATTGCCGACAGCTGTCTGTCATGCAGGTAACAAGTTGATTTGGAGCATCTACCTGGTCTGTAGGGGCCAGATCTCTTACTGGTTGGTGGGGGATCAAATACTTATTTCCCTCTGCAGAATGCAAATAAATTCATATACTTTCCACAATGTGATTTTCCGGATTTAATTTGTGATGTGCTATCTCTCACTGTTACCAATAACCTACCCTTCAATTATGGGCTGCTCATGTCTTTGTCAGTGGGCAAACTTACAAAATCAGCAAGGGATCAAATACTTATTTCCACCACTGTACATGCACCTGACCCAGCCAAGTTTCACTCTATTTGGGTTGCCTCAGTGGCTGAAAACACCAAACTGGAGTAAAATTACTGAGAACATCAGGCTTGTTCAAAACTTGTCCCTCTCCCTCACAGATACAGGTCCTGCTGTTCTCTTGTTTACTGGTCTGGATTTTGCAGACTGACTGCCTTCTTGTTTCTTGGGTTTACCACAGACTAAGGGGTCCTTTTACTAAACAGAGCTAAATTTTGCACTTACCACATAGTTAATGCAAAATATACCATGTGATAAGTAAAAAGACTATGAGATCAATGCTAAGGACATGACCACCATCTGCCCTGCATTTACCATACAGGGCAGGACAGGTTACCACAGAGGCACCGCATTTCAAGCAGTGCCTGATTCTGCACTCTCAGGCACCACATGTAAAAAGGTGAAGGCCTGGAAAATAAATAAAAAGCTTAAAGCACCAATAGCATTCTCCTCCCTCTCTCAATTTCCCCAAATCAGAATACATCCCCCCCCCCCAAAAAAAAAAAAAAAAACCAGTTCTTCCTTTTCTGTTCGGAACACGATGACGGCAAGTGCAGCCCTCGCTACATGTTTCATTGATGTTCTGTCCTCCTTCTGTGCCCTCCAGAATGTGACTAGCCTTCTATGCCCTACAAGACTCTAATACCCTTACTTTCTCTTGTTTTCTATAATTTGGGAGCTGTTTGCATTCCCACTATCTATACAAATTCTCAACCATTCCAGCTCTCCCTTAATAATGTGACTTCCACAGTTGACCGTTTTCATGTTATCAATGCCTCTAAAATCGGAACCAACTTAACCTTTCCTGGGTTGAAATGTAACGTTTTCTCTTATGTCTCCTTCGTTTATACTGGTTGGTTTCTTTTAAGTGGAAGGATGACCTTTTCTTACATGCCCGCTAATGCCTCAGGAGGCCCATTCACTACTGGCAGGTTAACCACTGGTGCATTACTCCATTGGCCTATCCCTTCAGAATGCTTTAGTCATTTTCACTGCTCTCTTCAGATTGCCAATCTGGTTTGCACTTTGTTTCCAGGGCTGAGGCTGCTTCCCTCACCCTCTTTTAGTGGGTCTTCCCGGCCTAGTTATCCGACTGACCCAGCCTGCATGTGCATTAACCAAAGCCGTTAATTTGACCTATTCTTTTATTGTAACTTTGATTCAGGAAACTCATAGCCTAAGAAAAACAGCTATTCAAAACTGCTTGGTGATGATCTATTTTAAGAGCTAACCATGGATGAAAAGAGGGAATTTGTTGTTTCAACTTAACTGATAATAGTGTTTTCATCAAACAGAGACTGAATAGTCTCCAGAATTTGTCCTCTTAACATCCAATATTCAACTGCTAGTGATAGTTGGTTACATAGCATTACTGACTGGTTCACCAGTTGGATACCCTACATAGCATGGTTACGTAATTTGCTTTTAACATTTCTAGGACTCGTGGCAGTCCTTGTCATCTCCTGTTGTTGCTTACAGTGTTGCTGTTCCATATGGCAAATTCTTTGGGATTTACACCCGAAACCCAAGGTAAATATGATGATACAGCAAACTGTAACCAATGTATCCCATACCCCTTCTCAGACTGAACTGGCACATTTAGGCCAAATTACTGATCCCTTGTGGGTTCAAAGGGGGGAATCTGATGGGCCTGGAAATATAAGAACATAAGTGTCTCCATACTGGGACAGACTGAAGGTCCATCAAGCGTCGCATCCTGTTTCCAACAGTGGCCAATCCAGGTTCAAGTACCTGACAAGATCCCAAAACAGTACAAAACCTAGAAATAAGCAGTGGAGTTTCCCCAAGTCCATCGTAATAATGGCTTATGGACTTTTCTTTTAAGAAGTTATCCAAACCTTTTTTAAAACCCGCTAAGCTAAATGCTTTTACCACATTCTCTGGCCACGAATTCCAGAATTTAATTACACGTTGAGTGAAGAAATATTTTCTCCGATTTGTTTTAAATTTACTACTTTGTAGCTTCATTATTTGCTATATTTATGAGAGCACAACCCCACATGTTTAGGAGGAGGAGTATGAAGGTTTAGGGGTGTAAGTAGAAAAATAGGAAAAAAATGGTATGAGCAACTTGTGACTTGTATAAGTGATAAACATATCCTGTACAGATTATCAGGGATAAGAACACAGAACCAAATATATGTTAAACCCATCCTGCAGGAGATAACATTGAAGAGGACAAAGTTGAAGTCTTAATATAATTTTACTTAGCCTTGAACTATTATAATAATGTAAAGGTAATCAGTATTTGTTTCCTGCTATTGCTTGCTCATTTTACAAGAACAATAGCTGAACAGCAGATTTATGTGGAACAAATGTCACAGATGACCAAATAAAAGGAACAGAAGCAAAGTAGAGGGTTGAAGCGTTTGGGACTACCATGAACGTTTTTCCAAAAGCTTTTGCCAATAAGAAATTTACCTGTATTAGGGGTTTTATTTAAGAACATGCCATACTTGGTCAGAACAATGGTCCATCTAGCCCAGTATCATGATTCCAACAGTGGCCAATTCAGGTCACAAGTACCTGGCAGAAACCCAAACAGTAGCAACATTCCATGCTACCAATCCCAGGGCAGGCAATGGCTTCCCCGTGTCTATTTTAATAGCAGACTATGGCCTTTTCCTTCAGGAACCTGCCCAAACCTTTTTTAAACTCAGATACACTAACCACTGATACCATATCCTCTGGCAACGAGTGCCAGAGCTTAACTATTTGCTGAGTGAAAAAATATTTCCTCCTATTTGTTTTTAAAGTATTTCCGTGCAACTTCATTAAGTGTCCCCTAGTCTTTGTACTTTTTGAAAGAGTACAAAAATCAATTCACTTCTACTCATAATAAAGCACTCAGGATTTTGTAGACCTCAATCATATCCCCTCTCAGCTGTCTCTTTTCCAAACTGAAGAGCCCTAACCTCTTTAGCCTTTCCTCATATGAGAGGGATTCCATCAACTTTATAATTTTGGTCACTCTTCTTTAAGCCTTTTCTAATTCCAATATATCTTGTTTAAGATACGGTGACCACAACTGAACACAGTACTCAAGGTGGTACAGAGCTGAGCAGGTGTTCCGAGCAAACAATGCAGATTGTGAAAGTTGCAGGAAGACCTTAGGAAATTGGAAGACTAGGCATCCAAGTGGCAGATGAAATTTAATATGGACAAATGCAAAGTGATGCAGGCTGGGAAGAATAATCAGAATCATAGTTACCTGATGCTAGTGTCCACCTTGAGGGTCAGCACCCATTAGGGAAAGGGATGGTAAATAACACCAGGAATACTATAAGACCTCTGTATCACTCCATGGTGCAACCTCACCTTGAGTATTGCATTCAATTCTGGTTGCTGCATCTCAAAAAAGATATTGTGGAAAGGGGATGGAACTCCTCTCATATGGCTCCTCATCTTCTGACTCCACACAGTATACATTATGGTTTAAAGCAGGAATCTGAGGGCAGAAGCACAACACTCAGTTTCGGAAATAAAATCTCTTGAGGCGGTCATGCAACGAGTGTCCTCTAACTCTGCTGCAGGGTCGGCTCAGCTGAGCAAATCTTTTTAGAAACAGCACTGACTCAGCGTTCAGTGCATAAAGTCACTTCTCAGCCTCTTTTTAACTAAGGTCATATGTAACGTCACAGCCAGGAATGGAGGCCGAGCATGAGAACCTTTACAATGCGGAGGGAGCGGGAGGCCTTAATGCCCTGACATTCAAGCCAACTGGAGAAACAAAGGGGCTCACGTTCATCTTTTTCTACACTCAGAGCAGTGACGTTTCCAAAGCTGCACAGCTACTGTACAAGCATACGTGTGCCCAACAATAATGCACATATGTAAACATATGAGCTCCCCCAAATTCTATAAATGACACCTAAAGTTGGATGCAGATACAGATTTGGTGCACAACTCTGCCTTTATAGAATATTGGCTTAGCACCCAGTTTTTTGACACGTAACTTTTACTCAAAACAATCTTCAGGACAGTTCTTACATTAATCATACCATTGTATTATAGTACAAATATGTTTCTTTATTTCAAAAATCATTTTTCTAGTAGAGAAGCAAAGCAAACTAAAAGTTTGCTGTGCTACTCTACTAGAAAAATGATATTTGAATTAAAGAAACAGAACTATAATGCAATGCAGTGGCGTAGCCACAGGTGGGCCGGGGTGAGAGGCACTGTGATTTCAACGCAGGAGGCCCGGACCGGTGGCGGACGGAGGGGGGGTGGTGGCCTCAGGGGGGGGAGTGGTGTGGGTGGAGCCCCGGGGGCGGCCTTGCCCCGGGCGCGGCCCAGTCTCTCAGCGGCCCTGGTGAGCAAAATCCAAATAAATAAATATAACCCTTACCCTTTACACTCCCTTATTGGTCCCCAGTGACAGCTCTATTATGAGAGCTACAGTGCAGACATAAAACAAAGTATGATATGCATTTTGGCTTTTTCTGGGAAGAGTGATGATGTGGTAATCACTGTTATTCAATTCTATTTTCAAGATTTGTGGGGAAGGGGGGACTAGGGGCTTCAAAGTTACAGAGGGCCCTCTTCTGCCCAGTGGCTTAGTTATGTGGGGCCACGGGGGCCTGGGCCCCTGTAGATTTGGCCCTGGACCCCCCTGCAGATGACCCTCTCGACCCCCCTCCCCCGCCGTCCGCTACCTTTGCTGGTGGGGGACCCCAACCCCCGCCAGCCGAGGTCCTCTTCCGGCGCAAGGCTTCATTCTGTTTCTGTGAGTCTGATGTCCTGCAACGTGCAGGATGTCAGACTCACAGAAACAGAACTAAGCTTTGCACCGGAAGAAGAGGACCTCGGCTGGCGGGGGTTGGGGTCCCCCACCAGCAAAGATAGTTGACAGCTGGGGAGGGTTGGCGGTGGGAGGGGGTCAAGAGGGTTGTCGGCAAGGGGGGGGTCAAAGTTGTTATTGGTGGCGGCGGTCAGCAATGGCGGGGAGGGCTAAAACATGCCCCATCACCTCAGGCTCTGGTCCCCCCCCTCCCGCCGCTGTCTGGCTACGCCCCTCCTCCTGCCTACGGGGCCCTTTTACCAAACTGCAGTGAAAAGTGGCATTAGTGCATGCTAAATGCAGGTCATTCCCAAGTGCTAAGGCCATTTTTATTGAACGGGGGGGAAATGGCTGCTTTTTCTATTTTTTTAAATTAATGGCCACGTGATAATTTTACCAGTAGCGTGTGGCCATTAGTGTATGAGACCCTACCGCCATCTATTTTGTAGGTTGTAAGGGCTTACGTGCTAATCAGTTGGCTCACAGCAATGTAGCCGTAATGCTGAACACACCTAGTCTCCACCCTGATCCACCCCTTCCACTAAAAATGACGCGACAATACCAAAATTACCATAGGAGGCCTGAGCGTGCCTCATGATACGGTATTTTTAATTGTGGTAAGTCCCCAGCTTAGTAAAAAAAAGACCCCTATATCTTTCACCTAGGGATCTTGATCCAAATTCCTGTAACCTTTCTAGTCCATATAACCTGGTTTAAAAATTCATTGGGCTACATTCTGCTTGACATTCTGATTTTTTTTCTTTTAATGGGCAAGTTTAATCCTTTTGCTTTAGCCTGGAGTTTTTGAGGTGCAATTTATAACAGGGAGGAATAAGTGGCGCTGGTGTGGGGAGCCTATCAGTATTCAAAGGAAAGAGAAGTTGCCTTGACATAGAGCTGAAACCTGAAACGTGTTCACGGTGGTGGAGTTAGAAATACTACTGTTCTCCCTTCAGAAAAAAAAAAAAAGACAAAACTAGCATAAAGAGGAAGTGCAAGGATTTCTACACATCAGATAAGTGTGAAATTAAATTAATGGAGTGAAGTTTAAGACTACATTGATTTTGGTGGTGTCAAATTTCTATGGGATACTCCATGATTATATTTGCAGAAGGTGACGTTTGAAAATTATGAAGGTTTTTCCAAATAGTTTCTTGCCTCTGCTACCACCTCCATCTATAATAGAAAGGTATGTTTCATATAAGATGCTGAAGTGTCTTTGAAAAGCATCTACTGAGTTCGCTTCTTCTTCCTGAGTGTTTGGTATTGATCTTGGCTATTTTATAAAGCTAACATAGGCACCTATATGTAACTCTGCATTATTTTTATTACAGTTGTACCCCGTGCTTTCCCACTCATGGCAGGCTCAATGCGGCTTACATGGGACAATGGAGGGTTAAGTGACTTGCCCAGAGTCACAAGGAGCTGTCTGTGCCTGAAGTGGGAATCAAACTCAGTTCCTCAGGACCAGAGTCCACCACCCTAACCACTAGGCCACTCCTCCACTGTTGCTACTATTTGAGATTCTACATGGAATGTTGCTATTCCACTAGAAGTCGGCCCTTGCAGATCACCAATGTGGCCGCGCAGGCTTCTGCTTCTGTGAGTCTGACGTCCTGCACGTATGTGCAGGACGTCAGACTCACAGAAACAGAAGCCTGCGCAGCCTTCTACATGGAATGTTGCTAGTGGAATAGCAACATTCCATGTAGAATCTCTAATAGTAGCAACATTCCATGTAGAATCTCCAATAGTATCTATTTTATTTTTGTTACATTTGTACTCCGCGCTTTCCCACTCATGACAGGCTCAATGTGGCTTACATGGGACAATGGAGGGTTAAGTGACTTGCCCAGAGTCACAAGGAGCTGCCTGTGCCTGAAGTGGGAATGGAACTCAGTTCCCCAGGACCAAAGTCCACCACCCTAACCACTAGGCCACTCCTCCCTCCCCACTAACAGATCTACCATGTAATAAATAATGTGATAACAAAATTAAAACAGTGCCCAGCTCTTAACTATCCAGTTTGAGTCTACAATGCATTTACATAATGAGAGCAGTTTGCAGAAGCCTTTTTTTCCAGCAAAATGGGCTATTTGAAAACTACCGCTCTCACCCACCCCACCCTAGAATACTATTCCTTCTGTCATTGCCAGAGATTTTTGTTTCCCCCACTTCTGCTAGAAGGTTATCCCAGGTATCTGCCATCCTCTCCCTAAAGATCCACTTCCCTCCCGTAATCCTTCTTTCTTTCCTTTTTGCTGAATATGGGCAGCAGGGCTAGCCCAATCATTAGGCAAAACTAGGCAGTCGCCTAGGGTATCAGCTTCTGAGGAGAATCCAAGAGCAGCTACAGTCAAAGCAAAACAAGAGATCTTAACACAGCTGCACAAACTCAATGGGCAGTTTGAAATAGTCCATACATATATAACATAGTAGATGACGGCAGAAAAAGACCTGCACGGTCCGTCCAGTCTGCCCAACAAGATAAATTCATATGTGCTACTTTTTATTTGTACCTGTCCTCTTCAGGGCACAGATCCTTATAAGTCTGCCCAGCACTACAGTACTTGGGTAAATGACTTTTGGGGGTGGGAGTTAAGGCTGAAGGATCACCTAGGCGCCCAATACCCTCGTACTGGCCCTGAATATGGGAGGAATAGTCAGTAGCACAAATCCCATCTTCTTTCATCCCGGTCAGGGGGCAACGTGGGAGCCGGGAATTCCTGGCATTTTCTGCCCACCAGGCGGGGCTCAGCCCCGGAGCAGACGGCGATCAAAGCCAGGGGACACGGAGGGAAAACTTCCCAGGATCCGGAGTAGAAATGGGGGGGGGGGGATCCTGACGGAGGAACACTGACGGAAGACTTCCCAGCCCCCGGGGTAAAGACAGAAGGGACACTGTGGGAGCAGAGGGCGAGCAAAGCCAGAGATCCGGGGCGGGGAAGCAAGGTGGAGCCCCAGAGATCCGCGGCCGACACGTGGAGTGAGTCAAGCTCCCTCCCAGTCCCATCCACGCCCAGCACAACTTCTGCCTCCGCCCGATCGCCGCGGGCAGCCGTCACTCTCCCTCCTCGTCCTCGCACTGGCCAGCTCTAGCTTTCACTAGCCACGCATTGGGCTTCTCTCTTCAAGAGAGGAAGAGACAGCTGGGCACGGGACACACAGACTGTAAGTAAAACTCCAGCTCTTTTCTGGGGGATCTGGAACGATGTCACAATCTTCCCGTTCCTACCAAAAATAAAACCCTGAAAAATACGGCCATTTCTTAGATGTGCGTGGGGCTTTTGGTTAATCTCCCCTTCTCCTCAGGTCTAACTCATTGTTTTTGTTTAAGTGTTTCAGTCTGTGCTACTTAACTAACCTGGATTTCGGGTTATTGGGTAAACTCTGATCAGATGCTTTTCAGTTCGTGAGATCCTCTGGGCAGTCTTTTAGGATTTCCTATCGGACTCAGCCGTCGCATGACCAGAACATGAATGCTCAGCTGTAGGTTCCCCTCCCCACGACCCTTGGCAATCAAATCGACTAAATCAAGCTTTAAAATAAGTAAATGACCAGATTGAATAGAAATTGCTATGGAACTGTATAAATTGGGGTTTCAAAATCAAACTTCAGAAATGTACCAAACAAAATTAGGTATCTTGCTTAGTGCAGTGGGTGGAGGAGCATTTAGGGAGGGGCTGGGACGGGTCATCCAGGGTGGGAGGCGTCAGGTCAAATGCCTTCAACCGCTGGAGAAGTGGAATAATGTTCCAGCCTACACGGTGTTTAAGTACTCTGGCAGACTTGTTGTGACTAGATTTTAAATGGAACAGATTTTGAAAGCGACCTGTTGCATTTATTGTGTCTCAAAAGGAAAGTGTTTTAGATGCACAGTCCCTGGATGCAGAAATTATTCAGTTGTTGGCTTCATGCCATGCAGTGTGCTTTGAGGTGTGTGTCAAAATCGTTTAACTGGCTTTACATTATGTTTCGCGCATACCCCATCGGTTGCTCTGCACACCTCTGCAAAGCTGCCTAGTTACCCAGTTCAGGAAAGAGACTTTCTGGCCAGTGCTGGGTTTTGAACTTACATGTCAGTTCAGTGTGCTGTTCATAGTCCCTGATTTTACCCATTGAAATCAGCACTTCAGGCCCCGGCCATGATGCACTTAGGATAGTCAGAAATCCATGGCTGGCCCGTGTACTCCCTCTTGGAAATGGGTAACTTGGCAGCTCTGCCGGAGTCAGGACTGGTGAATAGCAGGATTTGTGCTGGGAAGGGGAGCTAGAATCTCCCCCTCCTCCAGGCCCAGATGTATATATAATATAGATAAGCTACAGCTTAGGGCTTTATTATTATTATTATTATGCATCACTTGATAATAATTGAGTAGTATAAAATGTTTTGTACTTTTTTGGGATCTTGCCGGGTATCTGTGATCTGGATTGGCCACTGCTGGAAACAGGATGCTGGGCTTGATGGACCTTTGGTCTTTTTTTGTTGTTGTTACATTTGTACCCGAGGATAGTGCTGGGCAGACTTATACGGTCTGTGCCAGAGCCGGTGGTGGGAGGCGGGGCTGGTGGTTGGGAGGCGGGGATAGTGCTGGGCAAACTTATACGGTCTGTGCCCTGAAGAGGACAGGTACAAATCAAGGTAACGTATACACAAAAAGTAGCACATATGAGTTATCTTGTTGGGCAGACTGGAGGGACCGTGCAGGTCTTTTTCTGCCGTCATCTACTATGTTACAATGTTACTATGTTACCCCACGCTTTCCCACTCAGGGCAGGCTCAGTGCGGCTTACATGGGGCAATGGAGGGTTAAGTGACTTGCCCAGAGTCACAAGGAGCTGCCTGTGCCTTTCCCAGTATGGCAATACTTATGTACTAATACAGACATTTGTATGTAATGTAATATTTTATGCATAGTCTTTTACAAACATGGGAAACTGTTAAACTAAAATTTACTTTCTGTTTAATCAAGGGGGGGGGCTCTGAAATGTTACAGCTTAGGGGGTCACAATACCCATTGCTCATACGTTAGCTTGGAGAACAACCGACTGACATTTTGGTTGTCTTTGCAGAGGCTGGCCTGTGTTTATCTTTATTGGTTGATTCCCCGAATTGCATCCTTTTTGCTAAGGTGCAAGCATAAGGCCTAGGGCTATGAGTCATCTTGGTCCTTTTTTAATCTTTCAGCAGAGATTGAAAGTGTGTAACACGAGGGAGTGGTTTAACACCTCGCCACCCAACCGCACTGAAAACTCAAGTACAATATGACCACGCTAAACCCCCCTGTAAAATAAACATGATGGCAGCAAAGCAGTGGAACCCATCATTCTGTTTAAAATCATTTCTGTCAAAATAATGCTTGTTGCTAATAACCTTGTGAGTTAATGCCACACCATGCCATGCAGTTTATTTTCTCAAAAGATGTGGTTAGTGGACAGGATCCAGTGCTATGTCCTCTTGTACAGTGAAATACCAAAATACTTTGTAGGGTGAAGGAATGTAACTTAGTATCCAATTCACAAGGCTTTCAGGCCATGTGATGCCTGTTTTGTGTGGATACATTCCAAACTATTGTCACTTTTATTTTTCAAGAGAATTCCAAGGAAGTTACTCCTTTACATGATCCCACAGATTTAAATCTTATGTGAGAGGAAGTTAAGGCACCCTGGATCTTATCTTAAAGCAAACAGTTAACCAATACAGCTCAGGTGGGACTGAGTACAACTAGAGTTTTGTAACCTGATCAACAATATCTGGCAACTGTAAGGAAATGCTTTCTAATTCTTAGCTTTCAGTCACCCACAGCTAAGCAATTTGGCAGGACTTCTAAGGCCAATACGGGTGTGGTTTGTGCTCCACATTTCCTTTAACAGTGACAGGTGACTTTTGCAACAGCAGCGCCAACCAACAACAAAAAGATCAGATTAGAAGATTAAACAAGACAATTACCAAGATCTCCCTTTTCTTTTCAGATTTTTATTTCACTTAGAAAGGATAACAGCTCTGCTTTGAAGTAATAATAACTAATAAAATGCAACTATGTGTCAAATAGTTTTTGCCACCACTGGGCATTATCTCAACCAAAAAGGGCTGTCCACTATTAAAATAAGCCAGTGGTTACAAATTTGTCCTGAAAGACAGCACAGTCAAGTGAATATGCAAATTGGTGTGATACTTGTGCAGACCCAGAACAAACACAGGCACAGAATGAAGAAAGAATTAACAACAGAAAAGTGGGCTCAGAGGAAATGTTTTACATAGTAGATGACGGCAGAAAAAGACCTGCACGGTCCATCCAGTCTGCCCAACAAGATAAACTCATGTGCTACTTTTTGTGTATACCTTACTTTGATTTGTACCTGTCCTCTTCAGAGCACAGACCGTATAAGTCTGCCCAGCACTGTCCCCGCCTCCCAACCACCAGTCCCACCTCCCACCACTGGCTCTGGCACAGACGTATAAGTCTGCCCAGCACTATCCCCGCCACCCAACCACCAGCCCCGCCTCCCACCACCGGCTCTGGCACAGACCGTATAAGTCTGCCTAGCACTATCCCCGCCTCCCAACCACCAGTCCCACCTCCCACCACCGGCTCTGGCACAGACCATATAAAGTCTGCCCAGCACTATCCCCGCCTCCCAACCACCAGTCCCACCTCCCACCACCGGCTCTGGCACAGACCGTATAAGTCTGCCCAGCACTATCCCCGCCTCCCAACCACCAGTCCCACCTCCGGCTCTGGCACAGACCGTATAAGTCTGCCCAGCACTATCCCTGCCTCCCAACCACCAGTCCCACCTCCCACCACCGGCTCTGGCACAGACCGTATAAGTCTGCTCAGCAAAAAAAAAAAAGAAAGAAAGAGGGGTTGTGACCAAAATAAAGATGCACATGTTTTAGTCAAAAGAGTAGAAGAATATAAAGGAATAAAATATGAGTAGCCTAATATGAGTTCAATTCCCGCTGTGGATCCTTGTGATCCCGAATAAGTCACTTAGTCCCGGATTCTAGGTATAGTGTTTTCTGCGTGCTCCTGAGATGCATATGCAAATTGACAAATGAGCTCATAACCATCAATAATTGGGTACTAGCCGTCTTACTGATGTTAATTGGCACCCAATAAAATTTGCGTGTTCTGCTGGTTGCGCACTATTCTGTAAGGCAGGGCAACTGAGCAGAGAATTTCAACATATCAACAATGACACCTGGATCCTTTTCCTGGTCAGTGGCTCCTAATGTGGAAACTTGTATCACGTAGCTGTAGTTCGGGTTCCTCTTTCCCACATGCATCGCTTTGCACTTGCTCACATTAAACTTCATCTGCCATTTGGATGCCCAGTCTCCCAGTCTTGTAAGGTCCTCTTGCAATTTTTCACAATCCTCTTACCATTTAACAACTTTGTGTCGTCAGCAAATTTATTTACCTCACTAGTTATTCACATCTCTAGAGGAATCCTGTGCAGAAGGAATGGATCCTCGGAAGCTTAGCCGAAATTGGGTGGCGGAGCAGGTGGGGGGAAGAGGCGTTGGTGGTTGGGAGGCGAGGATAGTGGAGGGCAGATTTATACTGTCTGCCAGAGCCGGTGATGGGAGGCGGGACTGGTGGTTGGGAGGCGGGGAATCCTGCTGGGCAGACTTATACGGTCTGTGCCCTGAAAAAGACAGGTACAAATCAAGGTAAGGTATACACACATGAATTTATCTTGTTGGGCAGACTGGATGGACCATGCAGGTCTTTTTCTGCCGTCATCTACTATGTTACTATGTTACCTAACTCCCATAGCGTGCATCTCGAAAGGCAGCATAGCCATGGAGGGGCAAGGACGTGCCGGGGGCATTCCTAAAAGTTATAGTCGTAGTGATTGAATACTGGGTCAGCATGCCCAACTTTGGCACTAGTATTTATACCAAGTTTCAGCAGGCATAAGTCTGGCACCTAATGTTTGGGCACGGGAACTGGCATTAAGCTCAATTCTGTATAGGGCACACAGCCTTACAGAACCGCGCTTAACACCAATCTTTTTCAGCATCCATTTCCGAGTGCTGTCAAGTGCAGTTGACAGTAGATGACCGCGGAGGTTTTTTGAGCTGTATGGGGGGGGAGGGCTTAAGAGGGGATCCACCGGAGTCTAGCATCCAGCGGCCTCCCCCCCTTTTGAGCCCCCCTTCTAGAAAATCCATGGTGGTCCAGTTGATCTCCTCCTGACCCCCAGGCCCCCCAAAAAACCTGGTCTAGTGGCCTCCTCTTGAGTTCCCTCACTCTAATAATCCTATTCCCTCCCCTCCCTATACCTTAAAATGTTGGAGGCAGGAGGAACACCTCCTCCCTCCTGCCTCTGGGCCTGCCTTTTGCAAAATGGCAGCACCCAGCCCATGCTGGGGCTAAGCACCATATTCTCTCCCAAAGGTGTAGCTCTCAGGGCTACTGCCTTTGGCTCCATCATGCTCCCAGACAAGGTTCTACTGCTTCACGCCTGGAGCACTCCTCCACCTCGTGTACTGGCAGAAATCTCCACTTAGTTCAGTCTTAGTTTCTTGAACCCATCTAGGACAACGCCCTCTCCACACAGAGGGGTGCTGCTGGACAGGGCAAGAATAAAGATACAGAGAGGGGAGGTGCTCAACATGGCAGGAAGATAGGGACAGGGACACAAAGGGGAATTGAATGATGAACTTGGACAGAGAAGAAATGCCAAATAGACCAGGAAACCCTGGCAAAGGGGTTAAGAGAAGACAGAAGAAAGCAGAAGCCAGAGAATGGGACCAACATGATCACAAAAATTAAAAGATCAGACAACAAAGGTAGAAAAATGAATTTTATTTTCTATTTATTGATAGCAGCCTTAAAGAACTGAATCAAATCGAAAATTGATTCATATAAGTGAATCAGATCAAAAACCTTTGGGCAAATTAGATAGCAATAGTCTGGAGATTTTACTTTCCATCATGTTGGTTCCAGTTTCTCTTTTCTGCTTTTCTGTCTGTCTTCTCCTAATTCTCCTTCAAGCGGCTGCTATCCATTTGTCTTTTCTCCTCTCTCCTGTCTTGCTCCTTTCCCTCACTACACCTGCCTATGACATACTGACATTCCTTTTTAGCTCTCCTGTTCTCCATCTCACTCCTTCCCCCAGCCTTCCATTCCTTTTCATCTCTTATCAACTTCTCATTTTAACCCCCTGTAATCACTATCCTTCTCGCATTCATTTCCTTGCCACCAACTCCTCCCCCCCCCCCCCCCCCCGGCCTCTCTCAAATAGTTCCACCATTTCTAGCATCTTCCTCCACCCTTCTAGCACAGCACCTGCTCCCTCTTTCTCCCCTCCCCACCCTTTAACTTGACATCTCCCTGTCCCTTCAACTCCCCCCCCCCCAGCATCTTCCTGTCTCTTTTCTCTTTTCTCTTCCCTCCTCTCTGCTGTGTTCTGCCCAGGCAAAAACAGGAAGTTGTGTCGAATGGGGGTGGTATGCGGCAGAGGGGAGGCTTTCAGGTTAGCTGCGGGCAATGTGTGGGAATCACTGCTGCTGCTGCCGGCAATCCTTTGACTTGAGAAACGTGAAGGAAGGGAGGAAAGCAGATTCAAGACGCCCCCCCCCCCCCCCCATGCCAGCACTGCCAAATTTGAGTCCTGGGATGTTATAACACAACAGCGATTAATGTGTGCTAAATCAATTTCAGTTATACATTGCCTATATGGCACTTGTGGCGCTTCAAATATTTGGGGGCTCATCGTGCTGCTGAGGACTCTTTTTTTTTTTTTTTACAAAAAATGTATATTAAGATACATTGTGGTTATTTTACCCCTTTGGTTGTGTCTCATTTAGTATAGAGAGGTTTGGTTTATTGATATTTAGTTTCTCTCATCAGAATGTTAGTATTGTGGGGATGTCAGAGGCCGAGTCAGAGGGGCAGGGCTCAGGCCGAGAGGTGGTTAAATGATCAGGGAGGCCCTGAGGAAAGAGGTCTCTAGGCATGGGCGTAGTTTGGGAGGGTAAGGGGAAACATTCCCCCCCCCCCCAAAAAAAAATGCAGGGCCGGCGCAACCCGGCTGCAGGCAGCTCTCGGTCCCCCCTGCCCACCCTCATCTCCCCGACAACCCTCCTCTCTGTTCCTGCCGCCCTGCATTTAAACTTTTTATTTTAAGTTGCAGCAGTGGCAGTGAAAAAAAAAACAGCACAGCAGGCTTGCCTCAGCCTTTCCCTTCTCTCTCAGCTTCCCGCCTTCCTCTGATGATGTATTTCCTGTTTCCATGAGGGCGAGACACAGAGGGAAGGGAAAGGCTGGAGGCGAGCCTGTTGTGCTGTTTTTTTCACTTCCGTCGTTGTGACTTAAAAGGTTTAAACGCAGGGCAGCAAGAATGGAGAGGAGGGCAGGCAGGTGGGGCTGCGTTGGAACTCAAACTCGGGGACTGAAAAAGGGGGGACTGAGGCAAGTCACTGGACATGGAGGGGAGGATAGGGAGCAAAGGAGAATTGTTGGACATGAATAGGAGGGGAGGGCAGAGGAGAATCGCTGGACATGGAGGGGAAGGGCAGAGGAGATTCGCTGGACATGGACAGGAGGGCAGGGGAGAGAAGAGAAATCACTGGACATGGAGGGGAGGTCAAAGGAGAGAGGAGAATTGCTTGACATAGAGGGGGCAGGGGAGAGAGGAAATTTGCTGGATATGGATGGAGGATAGGGCAGGGGAGTATGAAGTTGCTGAACTTGGATGGATGGATGGATGGATGGATGGATGGAGGGGAGGGCAAGGGAGAGAGGAGAGTTGCTGGACATGGAGGGGAGGGCAAGAGAGAGAGGAGAGTTGCTGGACATGGATGGAGGGGAGGAAAGGAAGGAGATGCACATGGATGGAGGGAAGGGAAGAGAGGAGAAATATTGGACAAGGATGGAGGGAAGAAAAGACAAAGGAAGGAGATGCACACGGATGGAAGCGAAGGGAGAGAGGAGACATGCTGGACATGGATGGAGGGGAGGGAAGACAGAAGAAGTAGATGCACATGGATGGAGGGGAGAGGAGTGAAGAGGAATGCTGGATATGGATGGAGGGCAAACTGCTGAATTTAAGGGCTGGATCAGAACACTTTGAGGGCAGATGCTGAAACTGGAGGAAGGATAGGGACAGGGCTACGGATGTTAGACAGGATGCATAAGGACACAGGAGGATGGTGGACATGGTGAGAGCAAAAATATCAAATGGAAAGATTCTCACTAGGAAATGCAGAATTTAAAAAAAAAGTAAAGAGGTAAAAGAGAAGATTCTGTCAGCCTGCTCAAGAATAGTGTCAAAGAAAGTGATTGAGTAGAGATGTTTATATTTATTATGCAACTTTATAATGCTGCTTAATTTGAAGAACAAATTTACATGAATCCAAATAAATAATATAAAGGAAAAAGAAACTCCAGCAAAATACAGGAAAGACACAAGCGTTCCAAGAATCATGCAGTCAATAAATAAATAAAATAGTACAGTAGCTACCTGTTAAACATCGAACCATATTAATGAAGTCTGACTCCTGGCCAGGACCCCGATGAGTCTCCAAAAGCAAGCTGAAAAAGTGTATTTTCAGAGCAGTCTTAAAAGGTGTCAGATTACATTCCAAATGAAGGGTTAGAGGGAGATTATTCCAAAGAGAGGGAGCTAAGAAGAAGAAAAAAAAAAAAGCTGTATTTCTTGTATTGTCCCATTTCGCCCTAGAGGGTCCAGGAAGGACCATTCTATGATTATTGATGGATCGTAGAAAACGCGTTGGGACATAAGGCATAATATGCAAAGCTAAGTAATCAGGGAGACCAGTGTGTAGTTTTTTTAGGAGTCAATAGTAAAATCTTAAACTTGATTCTAAAGATTACCAATGTAGGTGCTGAAATAATAGGGAGAACCTATATATGGCCAATGAATGCTATAGGACTGCAAGTTCCCTCACCCTGCAGGATATAAATCAGGGACTCTCAAACTTTTCTGAGAAGGACCACATAAGACATTTCAAGTCACCGGAGGAGCTGGTGGGAAATGTCCCTGATGAGGGGGTGGGTTCTCCTTGGAGTATGCTAAGTTTGTCACCATGTCGTACTGTCTTCCATTTCTTTGGCTAATGGAGCCTGGGAACCTTGCTAGCTTTGCCACCTTCGACATTACTGTACATGAAAAAGAAAATCTTTCTCCATGGGCTGGGTTCAGCTGAGAGTATGAAAAGGAAGATGGTTGAGAAACATGATCTCCACTTAGTAGGCTGCATTTGACCCACAGGCAGGGCCACCGAGAGGGGGGGGCAGTATTCCCCAGGCCCGGCGCTGCTGCTGTGTCAGTGCTTCAGCAATCAGCAAGGCTTCCTGGCAGTCAGGGGTGGCGCTGGCAGCCAAGCAGACAGAAGAAAGAAGGCTGCAATACATTCATTGGTTTCCTGGGTTATCTCATTAACACGTTACGTGTCGCGTTGTCTTCTCTGCCGCAGTAGGTCCTCGTCCTTCTAACTCCTGCCTTGCTCCTGTCACTTCCTGTTTACACACCATGGGGCACAGCAGGAATGATCAGCGTGCTGTGGCGGCAGAGAGACTCGGGGTTAATGCGATAACCCAGTCCAGGCTGGCACACAGCGTGAGCGGCAGTGCAGCGGGAGATAGACAGATGGTTCTGTGTGACTCTGAGGGGGAGTATTAGTCTGTAGACGCTGAGGTAGTTTCATCATGTTTGATAGATAAAGGTTTTAAAACCCCATCCTACAGGTTGATAATTTACAAGATAGCGACCCGAGCGGATGGGGCAGTGGAGGTGTTGGCTGTGGCCCTGTCCCAGGCCCAGCTCTGTCTCTTGACAGCCCTGCCCGCAGGCCCTAGTCTGGGAACCCCTATTACAAATAGATGGAGAGGTGCATTCTTTTATTCTCACTCCAGCTCTACTTCTTTAAGGCACAAAGAGAGAACACGGGTCATAACAGCCCAAAGGAAGTCATTGTAACTGAGGAAGTATATTCATTTACCCCTTGTTGATTTGTCCTACCACATACCTCCTTTGTTGATCCTGATACTACAGATTGTATTCTCTTGTTACTATGTAAGCCGCATTGAGCCTCCGATGAGCGGGAAAGCGCGGGATACAAATGAAATAAATAAATAAATGTAAGAACAAGTGGCATGTAACACCACCTCTGTGTAAAGGGTGACCACTAAATGATGTCTAGCTGAGTACTGTATGTGAGCAGGAAGAATACAGGTAGCCCTAACCTGAGATCAGAAACAGTGGCAATATGCCAGCATGCTTGTGCACACAAGGATTAGGAATGATTAATATTGTTTCTGCTGGTCTTAGACTTGAAATGGCCCATAAGATAACACAGTTTACAGTCTCCTCAGCTGTCAACATGAAGAAATTATTCTTAACCTCAACAGCTATCTCCAAATGTCTTGTTTCTTGTTGGGTTTCCTCTCTAGTATCTCTCTGTTGTGCTTCTAACCTAAATATGCTCATGACACATTAGCTCAATACATTAATCTTGTATTTATTTACTAATTCCAAGACCTTAAGACAGGGGTTCTCAATCCAGTCCTCGAGACACACCCAACCAGGTTTTCAGAATGTCCACAATGAATAGTTCTTGAAATAAATTTGCATGCTCTGCCTCCAATCTCATACATATTCATTGTGGGTATCCTAAAAACCTAACTGGCTGAGCGTGTCCCTAGGACTGCCCTAAAATGTGGTCTTGAGAAAAACCATGAGCCAGTGGTTTTCATACCTGTCCTGGTACTACCAACCAGTTGGGTTTTTAGGATATCCCTAAAGAATAGGCATGAAAGAGATTTGCATATAATGGAGTTGACAAGCATGCAAATATGTCTCATTCATATTAATAGGGATATCCTGAAAGCCCAGCTAGCTGGTGGTCCTCCAGGACAGGTTTGAGGACAACTGCTGTCAGTTGTTTGAGGCTTGTGTTGACCATGAATCGGTCTCTCCAATTGGCCATCCTAACTGGAATTCACCCATTTTATATACCCTGAAAAGCATGAATTTGCTGCTTGGCCAGCATGTAGATATCTTGGTATTTATGGTTGTTACTTTTTCTAATGCCTTGGTTTCAGATGTAACTTAGACTCAAGGTCCCTGGGCTGATCATTTTTTAGCTGGCTTTACATTGAGATGTCTATGTTTAGAGAAGAGTTTAAAGAAGGCTAAACAATTTTATTACTCTAGAGGTAAACTTGGCTGTAGTTAATTTTGGACAGAATTAGCTCCATTTTTGGAAATCACTGAAGTAATTTAGAAGCTGTGTTATGGAATAACTCTATTAATTGAATTTTGATGAATTAGCCCTAGTAAGAGGAAGCCCTCTCCCTGGTTCCATGAAAATCTTTTACATTTAAAACAGGAGTGTCATAAAGTCAAATGTGGTTGGCAAAAAGAAGGTAAACCAGAACTGAAATAACAATGGGCTGAGAAACAGGCTGCTTTATAAAAAATATATATTCTTAAAGCTACAAGAGAATATTATTTTAAACTAGTAAAAAAGCCCCGTTTCTGATGCAAATGAAACGGGGGCTAGCAATGTTTTGTTCTGTGTGCATGTGGGAGTGTGTGTGTCCCTGCCCTCTGGCCTCTCTCCCCTCCCCCCTCTGAGTCCTTCACTGTTACAGAGCCAGCGATTTGATTTCATGCTCTGCTGTTTTCCTTCACTGACTGTGTTACAGAGAGGGCGGGGCAGACACTCATAGGGAAACCGGATATCTCGCCCCCTTCACACTTCTGGCTGGAGGCTTCATAGAACGTTGGTGTTGCTTTTTATATAGAGAGACTAGTAAAAAAGGCCCGTTTCCGAAACAGATGAAACGGGCGCTAGCAAGGTAATCCCCCCTTCCTCCCTCCCTCCCTCCCTCCCTCCCTCTTGAGTTCCAGAGCCCCCCCCCCCTCGGCGCATCACCGGAGCCCCTCCCCCCCCTCCCCCCCGGGCACATAAACCCCCCTCGCCACCCGCAGCCACCAGTACTAACACAGTCCAGCCGCTGCTGCTTCTCCTGTTGAGCAGCAGCGGCCTGAACAAAAAGAAAAAAGCAAGAAATCATTTCAAACCTGAAACAGTGCTCTGTAGACAGCCAGCTGGCATTGGCTGTCGTCTCTGCAGCCGCTCCTCCTCTCCCCTGCACGTCTCTGCCCCTGGAGGAAGACCCCGTAGGAGCGCAGCGATATCACGGGGTCCGCGTGTTTCCCTACTCCTCCCCTTGCCTTGGAATCAGCTGTCACTGACGTCTCTGATGTCAGTGCGTTCTATCCTGCCTAGAAGACCACCTCTGAGGGAGCCACGGTCCCAGGCAGGTTAGAACATTGGAGGTGTGTATTATTATATATGATTAATTAGAACTGATCCAGTTCATCATAAATTGTTATGTAGGACACTTGGCAAGTTATGCCAGACAAATGGCATTACTTCTTGCTGAACCTGTCTACTCCAGCTGCAGACGAGTTAACCACCTATTTTAAAACTTAAATTGAGATAATTAGGCAGGAGATTAAAAATGTACATGCCCTGCCTGAACAAGAGAGAGAATTTAGGGCTGATATATTAGGATTCTATTCCTGTTGATAGAAAAAAAAAAAGTTGAAAACCTAAGAAATATTTACTTGGTTAATTTTGTTTAAAATGTTATTGTTTAATCTAGGACTACCTAGTTTCTATTTTGTGATCCGCATAAAACCATTTTTTGGTAGCTTGCGGAGCGGAATATACCAGTAAGTTTTACTTGTATTGCATTATATTGTCAGTAAACAGAGTCCTGTGTACACTATTTCTGAAAGACTGTTCCCAGGTGTGTCCAAACTCGGTTCTCAAGGGCCACAACCTAGTTGTGTTTTCAGCATTCCCTCAATGAAATACAGTGGTGGAAATAAGTATTTGATCCCTTGCTGATTTTGTAAGTTTGCCCACTGACAAAGACATGAGCAGCCCATAATTGAAGGGTAGGTTATTGGTAACAGTGAGAGATAGCACATCACAAATTAAATCCGGAAAATCACATTGTGGAAAGTATATGAATTTATTTGCATTCTGCAGAGGGAAATAAGTATTTAATCCCTCTGGCAAACAAGACCTAATACTTGGTGGCAAAACCCTTGTTGGCAAGCACAGCGGTCAGACGTCTTCTGTAGTTGATGATGAGGTTTGCACACATGTCAGGAGGAATTTTGGTCCACTCCTCTTTGCAGATCATCTCTAAATCATTAAGAGTTCTGGGCTGTCGCTTGGCAACTCGCAGCTTCAGCTCCCTCCATAAGTTTTCAATGGGATTAAGGTCTGGTGACTGGCTAGGCCACTCCATGACCCTAATGTGCTTCTTCCTGAGCCACTCCTTTGTTGCCTTGGCTGTATGTTTTGGGTCATTGTCGTGCTGGAAGACCCAGCCACGACCCATTTTTAAGGCCCTGGCGGAGGGAAGGAGGTTGTCACTCAGAATTGTACGGTACATGGCCCCATCCATTCTCCCATTGATGCGGTGAAGTAGTCCTGTGCCCTTAGCAGAGAAACACCCCCAAAACATAACATTTCCACCTCCATGCTTGACAGTGGGGACGGTGTTCTTTGGGTCATAGGCAGCATTTCTCTTCCTCCAAACACGGCGAGTTGAGTTCATGCCAAAGAGCTCAATTTTTGTCTCATCTGACCACAGCACCTTCTCCCAATCACTCTCGGCATCATCCAGGTGTTCACTGGCAAACTTCAGACGAGCCGTCACATGTGCCTTCCGGAGCAGGGGGACCTTGCGGGCACTGCAGGATTGCAATCCGTTATGTCGTAATGTGTTACCAATGGTTTTCGTGGTGACAGTGGTCCCAGCTGCCTTGAGATCATTGACAAGTTCCCCCCTTGTAGTTGTAGGCTGATTTCTAACCTTCCTCATGATCAAGGATACCCCACGAGGTGAGATTTTGCGTGGAGCCCCAGATCTTTGTCGATTGACAGTCATTTTGTACTTCTTCCATTTTCTTACTATGGCACCAACAGTTGTCTCCTTCTCGCCCAGCGTCTTACTGATGGTTTTGTAGCCCATTCCAGCCTTGTGCAGGTGTATGATCTTGTCCCTGACATCCTTAGACAGCTCCTTGCTCTTGGCCATTTTGTAGAGGTTAGAGTCTGACTGATTCACTGAGTCTGTGGACAGGTGTCTTTCATACAGGTGACCATTGCCGACAGCTGTCTGTCATGCAGGTAACGAGTTGATTTGGAGCATCTACCTGGTCTGTAGGGGCCAGATCTCTTACTGGTTGGTGGGGGATCAAATACTTATTTCCCTCTGCAGAATGCAAATAAATTCATATACTTTCCACAATGTGATTTTCCGGATTTAATTTGTGATGTGCTATCTCTCACTGTTACCAATAACCTACCCTTCAATTATGGGCTGCTCATGTCTTTGTCAGTGGGCAAACTTACAAAATCAGCAAGGGATCAAATACTTATTTCCACCACTGTATGTAGGAGATCTATTTGCATGTACTGCCTCCGCTGAATGCAAGCAAAAGTCGTATGTATATTCAGTGTGGAAATCCTGAAATCCCAAGTAGATTTAATCCTAGAGGACCATGTTTGGACACCTCTGACCTGATCTATACATAGATCTTTAATGACAGAGTTTGGTTTACGTAGCTGAAAACTAAGGATGGCCAAAATATTTCAGATTAAATCCAGTGGAGGGGTTTTCTAGCAAAAAAAGGTGCCAGTACTCAAATGCTAAGCCACCCTTCGAGGGTGGTGTGATCACTGAGGGACCCACCCCACAATAGCCAGGCCCCCTGCAACCAGTCACAGAATCTATGACAAGACAAGAATTGGTGTGTAGAATCTGAGCTTTCATTAAAACTTGGGGTCATGGGTCAATTTTAGCAGACAATGGAAAAGGTGTCGGTACTCAATACCCCCTCAAAAAAAGCCCTGATTAAATCAGGAGGAGTGGCCTAGTGGTTAGAGTGGTGGACTTTGATCCTGGGGAACTGAGTTCAATTCCCACTGCAGCTCCTTGTGACTCTGGGCAAGTCACTTAACCCTCCATTGCCCCAGGTACAAATAAGTACCTGTATATAATATGTAAGCCGCATTGAGCCTGCCATGAGTGGGAAAGCGCGGGGTACAAATGTAATTAAAATTTTAAAAAAATCCAAATTAGGTAGAGAATTACCACCAAACCTGATGGCATTTTCCAGTTTATGAAGATAGTGGCAGTATTCTCTGTATCTGCACAGATGATCATAGGCTTTTGTCAGGCTTATTTATTTTCCTGCAAGGAATTCGGGACATTTTTGACCCCTGACGCTGGCGGACTCTCGCTGAAACATGACCCATGTCGGGACATTGTCTGAATAAATTTTCATCTATTGTCCGAGTCTTGAAAGCCCTTGTGTGCTTTTTTTTTGTTTTGGACTATAACATCAACATATGGATGAAATAACAACCCCCACACTTCACGTGCTTTGGCTCTTTGGTATGTGTGATCAGTCCACACTTAACTTGGAGAGAAGGATTTAGAAATGTAACCAGGATGCTCCTGAAAGTACATGTCAGCCTCTTTAATGTACCTCAAGTAGGTGGGGTGATGTATATCCCCTGGCAAAATAGCCTAATGAACCCCAAAGCTCCTCCTGGAAGCATACTTGGGATTTTTTGTTTTTCTTTTGTTTTGTTTTTGATGGCGGATAATTTTGACAAAGTAAAAATTCAGTGACGTTTCTCTTTATAGTAATGTGAAAAGTATTCCCCCCCCCCTCGATTTCCCCTATTATTGTACATGTGTCACACTGAATGGTTTCTGATCTTAAATGTAATATTAGACAAAGGGAACCTGAGTAAACACGAAAAACACGTAACACAGTTCTTACTTTATTTGGGGGCTTATGTTCAAAGCACTTAGGTTCCATAGAGGGGCATAATCGAACGCGAATGCCTATCTCCATGGGCGTCTATGTCCGAAAACGGGTACGTGAAGAGGCGGGACAGACCGTATTTTCGAAAAAATGGACGTTTTTCAGCTGTGCGTTTGTTTTTTTTAGCGATAATGGAAACTAAAAACGCCCGGCTCAAAAACCTCCTAATCCGAGCCATTTGGTCGTGGGAGGGGCCACGATTCGTAGTACACTCGCCCCCCTGACATGCCAGGACACCAACTGGGCACCTTAGAGATCAGTGCGGTGGACTTCAGACAACGCTCCAACATGCATAGCTCCCTTACCACGGGTGCTGAGCCCCCAACCCCCCTCCCCCAAAACCCACTACCCACAAATGTACAACACTACCATAGCTCTTAGGGGTGAAGGGGGCACCTACATGTGGGTACAGTGGGTTTTGGAGACCTCCTATTTACCAGCACAAGTGTTACAGGTAGGGGGGGATGGGCCTGGGTCCACCTGGCTGAAGTGCACTGCGGTACCCACTAAAAGTGCTCCAGGGACCTGCATACACGCAGGCCTCTAGGACTTGTTGCTGCTATATAACATTGGCACACCAGTTGACACCTGAAGACTAATCTCTCCGAAAACGTCCTTTATTGGAATAAGCACGCTTACTCACAGTTAACTGCAGATCAGAGGTTGTGCCCCACTGGCAACGAGTCTCCCTGGTACTGAGATTAGCAGTAGGTCAGAGCTGGCAGAATGCTGTACAATGCCCTCTTTCAGCCACATTCAAGGTAAGAACTAAGTTCTGTAACATGGCTAACACGTGAAAGGGATCTAAAACTGGCTTACAAAAATGGCCACTACCTCATGGACTACTGGAAACAAAACAGGGCACACTCTGACCCAGTAAGCAGGGGGAAAAGCACCGTGGGAGCAGAGCCTACCTACTACCAACATCGTGAGCATTTGCCACAAGCTAGTGGAATCACGGAGCCCAATACCCTACACCCACCACAATGCATTGCTGATGTGACTCTGCAGTGCGCATAACAGAAAAGGTATCACACTCACCCGAGAGCCACATCAGAACCAGGGAAAGGCTGTCACAGGATAGAACACATTCTGCTGTCATGGAGGTGGGTACGGCATTTGAGGCTGGCATAGAGGCTGGGAAAAAAGTTTTTAAAGTGGGGTTCTTTTTGGTGGGAGGGGGTTAGTGACCACTGGGGGAGTCCGGGGAGGTCATCCCCGATTTCCTCCAGTGGTCATCTGGTCAGTTGGGGCACTTTTTTGGGACCTGTTCATGAAAAAAAGGGTCCAAAAAAAGTGACCCAAAATCGCTGTAAAAACGCCTTTTTTTCGATTATCAGCTAAAGACGCCCATCTCTCCTCGGCCGATAACCACGCCCCAGTTCCGCCTCCGACACGCCCCCGTCAACTTTTCCCGTTTCCGTGATGGATTGCAGTTGGAAACGCCCAAAATCGGCTTTCGATTATACCGATTTGGGCGCCCACGGGAGAAAGACGCCCATCTCCCGATTTGGGTCGCAATATAGGCGTTTTCCTATTTTGATTATAAGCAGGATAGGGTACTATGGGGCTAATTTTTAAAAGAGAAAAACGTCCAAAAAATATCATAAAGCACCATTTGGACATTTTTTTTGTCAAAATGTCCAAATTGGTATTTTCAAAACCTGTTTTGCAGATGGTGCAGCCAGTTATTAGGGGGTAGTTAATTTTCCATATGGGCGTTGGATAACTTAGTTCTTTAAATAAATGACATAGAGGGGCATTGTCAAAAGAAACGTCCAAGTTGCGATTTGGACGTCTTTGTAAAATGTCCAAATCTGGTAACGGGGAAAACCGTATTTTCAAAACAAGATGGACTTCCATCTTTCGTTTCGAAAATACCGCCAGAGATGTCCAAATCCAAGGATGTCCTTAAATTTGGATGTCCCTGAATTTGGACGTCTTTGACTTTCGCCGATTTTCAAAACCAAAGACGTCCATGTCAGAAACGACCAAATGCAAGCCATTTGGACGTGGGAGGAGCCAGCATTTCTAGTGCACTGGTCCCCCTCACCTGCCAGGACACTAGCCGGGCACCCTAGGGGGCACTGCAGTGGACTTCATAAAATGCTCCCAGGAACATAGCTCCCTTTCCTTGTGTGCTGAACCCCCCCAAAACCCACTACTCACAACTGTACACCACTACCATAGCCCTTATGGGTGAAGGGGGGCACCTGTATGTGGGTACAGTGGGTTTGTGGTGGGTGTTGAAGAGCTCGATGTTTCCTTCACAAATGTAACAGGTAAGGGGGGTATGCGCCTGGGTCTGCCTGTCTGAAGTGCACTGCAGTACCCACTAAAACTGCTCTTGGGACCTTCATGTGCTGTCATGGACCTGAGTATGACATCTGAGGCTGGCACAAAATATTTTTAAACATGTTTTTTGAGGGTGGGAGGGGGTTAGTGACCACTGGGGGAGTAACAGGAGGTCATCCCTGATTCCCTTCAGTAGTCATCTGGTCATTTCGGGAACTTTTTTGTGCCTTATTCGTAAAAGAAAACGTCCAAGTGTTCGTCATGGACATCCTTGCTTTCTTTGATTATGGGTCAAAGACGTGCAAGTGTTAGGCACGCCCAAGTCCTACCTTCGCTACACCTCCGACACACCCCCTTGAAATTTGGACATCCTTGCGACGGACTGCAGTTGGAGACGTCCAAAATCGGGTTGCGATCATACCAATTTGGACATCTCTGGGAGATGAACGTCCATGTTCCAATTTATGTCGAAATTTATGCCCTTCTCTTTCGAAAATGAGCCTGATAATAATGTAAAGCCTATGTTATATGTTTACTCAGATTCCCTTTGTCTAATATTACATGTTGGTTAAAGATCAGAAAACTTTAGGGAAAATCAGGAACGGAAGGGTAGGCATTGTTTCACATCACTGTATAACTTGTATGTGCTCCTATATACAGAATATCTGAAAACACCTTTGTGAATACAGTCCTGGCAGTCGAACCCCCTTGTTTCCTCTTCTCATTTTCCTCTGGAGAATACATACTCTATACAGAGGGTTTTCAGCAGGTCATAAACAAATAGAGACCCAGGACTCTGGCATGTTATAGTGATGCAACTCGTGGTTTGAGTTGGAGAAAATAAAACCAAAGATCACGTGGGAAATAGAAGGAAATTTTTATGTTTGGAGCTGCAGCAGTTAGTGAGTCACAGACATATTTGTAAAGCAGATACAAAATATTCACAGTGGTTGGCAAAACTGATTGGCACGAGAGCTGGTTTTCCCAATTAAATTGACTCGCAGATGGAGAATAAGATGTAATGTATATTAAAAGTAGGAAAATAGCTTTCTTCCTTATCAAAAATGTATGCATTTATTTAAAAACATTTTAACCCTCTGTATTATACAATTCACAGTGGCTAACAACTCAACATACATAATTAATCTTAGCAAGAAGCAGCCAATAATACAATGAGTGGCATAATCGAACGGGGTGCCCAAGTTTTCCTGAGGGCGTCCTCGCAGGACGTCTCGTGAAGGGGCGGGGAAACCCGTATTACCGAAACAAGATGGGCGGCCATCTTTCGATAATACGGTCGGGGACACCCAAATCTCAACATTTAGGTCGACCTTAGAGATGGCCGACATAAATGTTGAGATGGTCAACCTTAGAGATGGTCGTCCCCGGTTTTCGGTGATAATGGAAACCGAGGACGTCCATCTCAAAAACGACCAAATCCAACTCATTTGGTCATGGGAGGAGCCAGCATTTGTATTGCACTTGTCCCCCTGACATGCCAGGACACCAACTGGGCACCCTAGGGGGGCACTGCAGTGGACTAACTGATGCACTAACTGAACGGAAAAAGCCCTTCCCTTACCGATCCCTTAGTGATTTGGAAAGGAACGGGCATGCATGAAGGCAATCGCATGCAAATGAGCTGCTCACTGTTAGCTCATTTGCACACGATTTCCTTCCTAAGAAGGGGAAGCCAGTGCAGAGCAGCCAAGCATTATGCATGGCTGCTCTGCGCATGCCAAAGACGACTTCATACATGCAGACAAGCTGTGTGTATAAAACCCGTCTACAACCTTAAATAAATTGCCATCTACAATCTTAGAAAAATACAAGTCCAAGTGCTCGTCAGGGACGTCTTTTTTTTTTTTTTTTTTTTTTTTAAGAGTATGGGTGAAGGACGTCCTTCGCTATGCCTCCGTCCCTGCGACGGCAGTTGAGGTCATCAAAAATGTGGATGCTTCTGTAAGAAGGGCGTCCATGCATGGATGTTTCTATGAAAAGGACGTCTATGCCTTTGCTATGCCTCCGACATCCCCTTTATTTATTTGGATTTTGGATCACAAGTAGCAGCAGTGGGATTTGAACAGGCCACCTCTGGATTGCAAGTCCAGTGCTCTAACCACTAGGCCATTCCTCCACTCCACGCCCTTGAAATTCCTCCACATATGTAGCTGGTGGGGGGGGGGGGGGGGGCTGTGATGGACCTGAGTTTGACATCTGAGGCTAGCACAAAATATTTTTTAAAGATGTTTTTTGAGGGTTAGAGGGGGTTAGTGACCACAGGGGGAGGGAGTCATCCTCGATTCTCTCTGGTGGTCATCTGGTCATTTTGGGCACCTTTTTGTGCCATGGTCGTAAGAAAAACACGACCAGGTAAAGTCGTCCAAGTGTTCGTAAGGGACATCCTTGTTTCTTTCGATTATGGGTCGAGGACGTCCTAGTGTTATGCACACCCAAGTGCCGCCTTCGCTATGCCTCTGACATGCCCCCTTGAACTTTGGTCGTCCCTGCAACGGAAAGCAGTTGGGGACGTCCTTGTTTCTTTTGATTATGGATCGAGGACGTTCTAGTTTTAGGCATGCCCAAGTCCCCGCATTCGCTACGCCTCCAACACGCCACCTTGAACTTTGGCCGTCCCTGCAACGGAAAGCAGTTGGGGATGTCCAAAATCGGTTTTCGATTATACCGATTTGGACGACCCTGTGAGAAGGATGTCCATCTTCCGATTTGTGTCGAAATATGGGCATCCTTCTCTTTCAAAAATAAGCCCGTGTGTGTATGGAGAAGATAGTCAAGATGCAAAGGAAGAAAGAAAGCTTGCTCCAAGGCAACATCGGTGAATTTAGCCGATCCCCAGATCCAATCCCTCAGATGATGTAAGAGACATGCATTATTATACATCTGTTCATAAGAACATAAGAGTAGCCATACTGGGTCAGACCAATGGTCCATCTAGCCCACTATCCTGTTTCCAACAGTGGCCAAGCCAGGTCACAAGTACCTGGCAGAAACCCAAATCATGGCAGCATTCCATGCTACCAATCTCAGGGCAAGCAGTTGCTTCCCCATGTCTCTCGCAATAGCAGACTATGGACTTTTCCTCCAGGAACTTGTCCAAACTGTTTTTAAAACAGATAATCTAACTGCTATTACCACATCTTCTGGCAAAGAGTTCCAGAGCTTAACTATTCACTGAGTGAAAAAATATTTCCTCCTATTTGTTTTAAAAGTATTTCCGTGTAACTTCCTTGAGTGTCCCCTAGTCTTTGTGCTTTTGGAACGAGTAAAAAATTGATTCACTTCTACTCGTTCTACACCACTCAGGATTTTGTAGACCTCAATCATATCTCTCCTCAGAAGTCTCTTTTCTAAGCTGAAGAGGCCTAACCTCTTTAGCCTTTCCCTCATATGAGAGGAGTTCCATCCTCTTTATCAGTCTGGTCGCTCTTCTTTGACCCTAGTGAAATAGAATAATAATTTTTATGGTCCTTAGATATCTGAGCCATAACCAAGCTGTATATCAACTGTATTCACTTCTACAATGAAGAATCAATAAAACTTGATTATGGAGATCTTCAAGGGCTTTCTAGAGCTGTTGGGCTAGAAATTGGCCAGCCGTTTTGTAGTGGATGAAATTAAAAAAAAAAAAAAAAGAGACATTGGCTAGCATATCAGACTGTTTAATAAGGCCTCCATTTACCAAGTGCTTCACTTCATTTTGTGCCTGTTAGAGAATGACATGGGGACAAAATTTGTCCTCGTCTCCATCCCATACCTGTGGGTTCTGTCTCTGTCCCCATCCCGCCCCCGCATGCCCTGTCTCCAGCCCTGCCCCATCCCCGTTGGCTGTGTTCTCATCTGAAGCCTTGAACACTTATGATTTTATATTTAAATCTTTTTATTAAAGTATAAAAAGGAACAATATGCTGTGCAACTGCTGTATGTAAATTACAAACAGAAAACAATAATAACAACGTGCAGCTATAATAACCCTCCCATCATCACCACCCTCTATCTTTCCAACCCCAACAATAGCTGACTTCTGCTACCCCAAGGAATCCTAATCCACCCTGTTAAAATGTCCAGGGGTACAAAATACAACCCATTCTGTATGCCCTAGAGGGGAGAAATATGCCGTATGAAGCACTGTTATGACTTTTTAATCTGTGGATAAATAAGTCATCAGCAATCTCAGGATTCAGTCTAGCTCTCCTGTCTTCCACAGTCCTTCCTACAATAGAAGATGTCTTCTTAGAAGATGTGCTGGAAGAAGGATGTACAGGATCCTTCAGGCAAATTTTGCTAGTTGTGGCCAGCATGTTTGCTTGTTTTTCCAAAAAAATCAAAATATTGTTGCCTGCATCACTCCAACATAAATAACAGTCCAGTTCATTAACAGGCTTCAAAGTAGAAAATGACACAGGAACAGTTTGTCCTGTCCTCGTGGGATCTGTCCCTGTCCCCATCCCCGCAGTTACTGCGGGTCCCCTTGTGATTCTCTAGCTACAGCGAGCACGCACTAGCGCTTACCGTAGCTTGGTAAAAGGAGCCTATATTGATGTGTGCTTTCAGAGACTCAAGAGGCACTTTGCTGTCTTCACCATCATCATCATATGACACTGTCAGGCTTATTTTCGAAAGAGAAGGGCGCCCATCTTCCGACACAAATCGGGAGATGGGCATCCTTCTTTCAGGGTCGCCCAAATCGGCATAATCGAAAGCCAATTTTGGGCATCCTCAACTGCTTCCTGTCGCGGGGACGACCAAAGTTCACGGGGGCATGTCGGCACCTTAGCGAAGGCGGGACTGGGGCGTGATTAAGAGATGGGCGTCCTTGGCCGATAATGGAAAAAAGAAGGGTGTCCCTGACGAGCACTTGACTGACTTGGTCCATTTTTTTCTTGCGACCAAGCTGTGAAAATGTGCCCTAAATGACCAGATGACCACCGGAGGGAATCAGGGGATGACCTCCCCTTACTCCCCCAGTGGTCACCAACCCTCTCCCACCCTAAAAAAAAACTTAAAAATTTATTTTTGCCAGCCTCAAATGTCATACCCAGCTCCATGACAGCAGTATGCAGTTTTAGTGGGTGCAGTGCACTTCAGCCAGCCGGACCCAGGCCCATCCCCCCCCCCCCCTACCTGTTACACTTGTGGTGGAAAGTGTGAGCCCTCCAAAACCCACTGTAACCACATGTAAGTGCCCCTCTTCACCCCTTAGGGCTATGGTAGTGGTGTACAGTTGTGGGGAGTGTGTTTTGGGGGGCTCAGCACCCAGGGTAAGGGAGCTATACACCTGGGAGTAATTTGTGAAGTCCACTGCAGTGCCCCCTAGGGTGCCCGGTTGGTGTTCTGGTATGTCACGGGGACCAGTGCACTACAAATTCTGGCTCCTCCCACAAACAAAGGGCTTGGATTTGGTCGTTTTTGAGATGGGCATCCTCGGTTTCCATGATGGCCAAAAACCAGGGACAACCATCTCTAAGGTCGACCTAAATGTTGAGATTTGGGCGTCCCCGACCATATTATCGAAACGAAAGATGGACGCCCATCTTGTTTTGATAATAAGGGTTTCCTCGCCCCTTCGCTGGGACGTCCTTAGAGATGGGCGACCTTAGAGATGGTCATCCCCATTCAATTATGCCCCTCTTTGCTATTTCATTAATAAATATGTTATTGTTACCACCCCTCTCGGCTGGACTATAGTGATTTGCTCCCAGATACCTGATTGTTGTAGTCGTGGCGAATATCCAGGGAACACACACTCGCACTCTCAAAGAATAAAGGAGGAAAATAAGCTAAATTTAGGATTTGTTCCTGAACTGGAAGAACTGCACCTTCAGATCTGCAAATTATCTTTTTCTTTATTGAATACAAATGCAAACAAATTTTCATTCAAATAAACTCAAATTCACAATTAGTGTGTGGCTTAATAGAACTGCAATAACATATTCAACATTCAAATGTAGTTTTACATGTATACCCTTAACTTTTTCTGTTTCTTTCAACAAAATCACCTAAAGAGGCAGAAAAGGACCTTTTCAGATAAATATTTAAATTGTCTTTTTATCAAAATCAGATATTTGTTTTAATACTCTTTCCTTGCTATTGATGTCAGAATTTGAGTCTTCATCATGGGTATTATGGATGTTTGTGCAAGGATCTCACTTGAACCCAGAACACTTAGGCAAGTCAGGAAAACATGGATTTTTTTTATATTTGATGTTGTTCTTTAGCTTTCCATTAAGATGTTGTGAAAAAATAATATATTCCTTTCAACACCCTTGGCAATGTCACTTAGCTGTAGTTGAATTTATTTAGGTGATGTCTTTCTTGCGTTGGAGCTCACCTGGAACCCTTCAGAGGATGACTCCCCCAGATTTCTTCTTCCTAAACCTCACTTATAAAGAAAATAACCAGGGAAGCAAAATCTTAAACTCCCTGCTTGTCCAGGAACTGACTCCACTGTGGTGACAATTAATCAGTTCTCAATACTGTGGCCACTCTCTCTAATTGAAATAAAATAAGTTAAAGGTTTTCTCACTACAAAACCTATTTCTCACTGTTAATTCCGTATTATAAACTGTTGCAGAAGAAGGCTTTTGCACTGCATTCAGGGATCTCACACAGTAACCCATTCCATATTCAAATAGTAATACAACATTCCATCTCACAGACGTCACATAAAATCATAACATTTCCCTGCACAGCTATCAGATCAATCTGGAGAATACAGCACACTCATACAAAAGCAGTGCTTAATCTGCCCCCTGACAACCCTTGCACTGAACTCAGAGCACTCACAAACAACACACCTTTTCCACAGACACAGCCTAAAAGTTTCTTTCTCCAAATAACAGATTCACCTTCAATTTCCCCTTAATCCCCCTTTAAATTCTAGCACATTTCTTTCCCTGACACCCTTATAGTTTCTCTCACTTAGTATAATTACCAGCAGAAATCACAGTCTCCCACACTTCTACCAGTCTCTCTCAACATGAGTCTCAACTGCTTTTCCCTATTCTAAAAAGAGTAGGCAGGCATGTGTCCACTTAATACCTTAGCATACAGACTCTCATTCCACAAAATTGTAACTCACTTTTTATCTCTTGGAACCCAGTTCTATCTCTGAAACACCCTTCACACTCACCTCAGCTCACTTTCAATATCAAAGTATCCTTTTTCAATGTCACATTTCACTTTAAACTCATAAAATATACTGTTTTCTCTTACATTACACAGACACACACCATACGTTTTTCTTTCCCAGTGCTTCCCTGCAGGGTTGCCAGGTGGAAAAATTTTTTCCCACCCAATCCCGCACAAGAAACAGCCCAAAACCCGCCCAAACACAAACCCCGCCCCTGACACCCCCATCCCCGCGTCATCAACCCCGCCCCTGCCGTCACCGGCCCCGCCCCCGCCGTCACCGGCCCCGCCTCCCCCGTCACCGGCCCCGCCTCCTCCGTCACCGGCCCCGCCTCCCACGTCATCGGCCCCGCCCAAAATGTCACTAACCCCGCCCCCCGCGGCCGAAAAAAAACCCGCCCTGAAGCCCAAAAACCAGCCCAAAAAACCGCAACCCGCCGCGGGCAAAAATTTCCCGCGGCGGGTCGCAGAAAACCGCCCAATTGGGCGGTAAAACCGCCCACCTGGCAACACTGCTTCCCTGCTCTCATCTTCTCAGCAGTCTTCCTGGCAACTCACCCCCACTAGAGGAACCTCTGACATCACTCAACCAATCAGCTTGTCAGCTAAACACTGGGTTTTTTTCTTATCTGTTTGGTTTAGAATCTTGGCTGTCCCTTCCCCCCATAAAAGTAACTGCAAAACTTCCTACACAAAGAATTTCAAAGTCAATTTTAACCTGACTTGTACCCAAAACAGCAAGAAACATTTTATAGTAATCATGGTTTATTTCTTGAAAAATAAAACCATATTTAAGAAACATCTCACACTTTCTTCACCTAACTCCATTAAAAATTCCCAAACTAACTTTAAACCTTTTCCAGCCAGCAGCATCCACCAAAACCCTGGAACAGCCCCCCCCCCCCCACAGATATTAATAAGTATAAACAGTTAGTCCAATAGGTGTAATTAAAGGTTGATGCAGTGTATCAAGATTTTCAGAAAGCTTTTGGCAAAGTTCCTTATGAGAGGCTCCTGAGAAAATTAAAGAGTCATGGGGTAGGAGGCAAGGTTCTGGTGTGGACTAGGAATTTTTGGACAAAACAAAAGGTAGAGTTAAATGGTCGTTTCTCTCAATGGAGGAGGGTGAATAGTGGAGTGCCGCAGGGATCAGTACTGGGACCAGTGCTATTTAACATATTTATAAATGATATGCAAATCGGAAAGATGAATGAGATGATTAAATTTGCAGATGACACAAAACTATTCAAAGCTGTTAAAACACATGCAGCTGTGAAAAATACATAACATACCCTTGCAGGACGACCTTAGGAAATTGGAAGACTGGCAATCCAAATGGCAGATGAAATTTATTGTGGACAAATGCAAAGTGATGCATATTTAAAAGAATATTCCGAATCATAGTTACATGATGCTAGGGTCCACCTGGGGGATCAGCACCCAAGTAAAAGATCTAGGTGTCCTTGTAGATAATACGCTGAAATCTGCTCAGTATGTGGCGGTGGCCAAAAAAGCAAACAGCATGCTAGGAATTATTAGGAAAGGGATGGTGAATAAGACCAAAAAAACTATAATGCCTCCGTATCGCTCCATGGTGCGACCCACCTTGAGTATTGCGTTCAGTTCTGGTCGCCGTATCTCATAAAAGCTATAGCGGAATTAGGAAAGGGTCAAAGAAGAGCGACCAGACTGATAAAGAGGATGGGACTCCTCTCATATGAGGGAAAGGCTAAAGAGGTTAGGCCTCTTCAGCTTGGAAAAGAGACTTCTGAGGAGAGATATGATTGAGGTCTACAAAATCCTGAGTGGTGTAGAACGAGTAGAAGTGAATCAATTTTTTTACTTGTTCCAAAAGCACAAAGACTAGGGGACACTCAAGGAAGTTACATGGAAATACTTTTAAAACAAAGAGGAGGAAATATGTTTTTCACTCAGTGAATAGTTAAGCTCTGGAACTCTTTGCCAGAGGATGTAGTAACAGTGGTTAGCATATCTGGGTTAAAAAAAGGTTTGGACAGGTTCATAGAGGTAAAGTCCATAGTCTGCTATTGAGACAGACATGGGAAAGCCACTGGTTGCCCTGGGATTTGTAGCATGGAGTGTTGCCACTATTTGAGTTTCTGCCAGGTACTTGTGACCTGACTTGGCCACTGTTGGAAGCAGGATACTTGGTTAGATGGACCATTGGTCTGACCCAGTATGGCTGTTATGTTCTTATGTTTTTACTAGGGCTGCAAGGGTATGTTATGTATTTACATGTTTCCCCCACTGCAGCCCTTTGTGACTCTGGGCAAGCCATTCAACCCTCCATTGCCCAGAATCACAAGGAGCTGCAGTGTGTGTGTGTGTGTGTGGGGGGGGGGGGGGGGGGGGGGGACATAACTTTAATGACAATTACAAATTATAATCAAAATGTAGTCCTAAATAAATTAATAAGAAGTAATGAAAAGATAAGAAACACAAATATAAATTGGCAAATTACAAATTAAAGAATTTAAAACAGCATGCAGAATAGCTATAAACAGCCTTACAGTTCTTACAACCTACTTCACAAATGCAGCCCTACCTACAACCCATATTTCTACAGTGGCTCTAAATCAAAAGTTTAAATGTTATATAACAGCAGTAGCTTCCACAGGTGGGGAACATGTCTGAACTGTAGACAGCTTGTCCTGCGTCTGGCTTACTTAGGGTTGCTAAATGTGAAGCAAAAATTAAAAAAAACCCTCACCAAATGTGGACACACCAAAGCATATGTATTAGGCCCCGTTCTCCAGCTCACATGCCAAGGCCGCCTCCTCGTACGCATTTCATCAGTGGCAAGGGAAGCTAAAATGGAAAGGCAGGGTGGGACCTTTCTGTCTAGGTCACACTGGTAGCCTGCTGTGGCCCCACACACTCCATAACAGAAAGTCTGTGTGGTAGTGGGTGGTGACACAGCAGGCCTCCAGTGTGACCTAGACTGAAAGATCCTACCCTTCCTTTCAATTTTAGCTCAACTTGCTATGAGTTCTGCCTACCAACTACAGTGGTAAGGTAGGGGAACTGCTGGGGAAGGAAAAAGGGGAGATACTGGACTGTGGCAGCAATGGGAGAGAGGTGAGGAAAGGAGAAGAGAAAGAGAGAGAAGGGAAGATGCTGGGACACTGAGGTTAAGTAGGAGTTTCTGAACTATTGGGGGATAGGGGCAGGGAGATATAAGACTCTGTGGGGAAGGAGATGAGAGACAGGAGATGCTGGATCACTGAGGAGAACAGGAAGGTGCTGAGCTACTAGGAGGAAGGATTATGGAGTGCAAAGGGAGGAAGAAAAATGGAAAGTGGCTATGCTTGACTGGGGTGGAGGATTGTGGGAAATGGAGATAGAACACAGAGATGCTGGACCATGGGGATAGAGGGAAGGGAGAGGAAATGGAGAGATGCTAGACTACAGGAAAAGAAAGGAGAGATGCTGGACTGGTGTGGAAGACTGAGGGAGTGGAGAAAGAGCAGGAGGGAAGGAAGAGGAGATGGAGAGATGCTAGATGGGGGAGGGGAGAGAGAGAGAGAGGAGAAGAGATGCTAGACTTAGGGAGATATCTGCAAAGGAATACAACAGATAAATCTTTCCAGATTTGTACTCTAATGCACCATAACAAAAACCTCACTCATTGGCTTTCAGTCTTACTCATTAGAGTAGTGCATCTCACTCTTTGGTGATAGACCACCCGGCCTTGGCAAACTGCAATGACTCCCCCCTCCTCCAATATGGAATGTCCAGTATCAGGAGAGATGAGCTGCCCCTGGCCCTTCCTTTTCCTTTGCCAACAGACAGCAGGAGAAGGAGGAGGTGGGGCTGCAGAGAGCACCAGAGCTCCTGCTTCCTCGCTTCTCATGTAGGCTACTGTGGTCCTGCTGTCCACTGCATTTGTGAGTCTTTAGAACAAAGCCAGCTTGCAGACAGAGGGAGTCAGTTCCAAACTAGCTTGTTAGTTTTAATAACTTGTCCCGGTAGCCAGCCAGATTGGATGGGAAAAAAAAAATGGCCATTTGGCAACCCAAGCCTTTGATCGGCCTTTCTCCTGGCAGACCCTGTGTCCTCACTGGTTGTTCTGAAACCTACTGGAAAATCTCCCCTAACTCTGTGGTTTGGTTGTGTTGGAACATTAGGACATTTTAGTTCAGAATTATATAATGACTCATAAAATTGGCTGTAATAGTTTATACTTTGTGAGGACTTGTACGATGCACAGGACAAAAAAAATCAATTACAAAGTACTTCAGGGCCCAAAATTCAGTGCCATTTAACCAGCCAGGAGCGGTTGTTATTGCTTGTTAAGTGCTGTTATCAGCGCTCATTAGCTTCTTCAGGGCCTCTTTTACCAAGCTGCGGTAAAAGGCGGCCTCGGCGCTTGTTTTTGATGCCTGCTGAGGCCCCCTGTTACTGCAGTGGGTAAAAGGTAGGTCTTTCTTTTCTTCAGGAAATGGCCGTGTGGCAAGTGAAGCACTTACCATGTGGCCATTTCAGGGGGGAGCCCTTACCATCACCTATTGAGGTCATGGTAAAGGCTCCCGCGGTAACCAGGCAGCACGCAGCACTGCCCGATTACCGCCAGGTACACACTGGCGCTACAAAACTAAAAAAATATTTTTGTAGCACCGGATATGACGGTGTGCTGGGGGTGGGAACTACCGCTTCCTTTTTAGCAAGTGGGAAGCCCGCACTGGGCTTACTGCTGCTTTGTAAAAGGGGCCCTCAGCTTGTTAAGTTTCATGCATTGTTATAGAATCCGCTTGGATTTTGACAGGGATCACTAGGCGCTGCATAGAATCTGGGGGTTAGTGCTTAAACCGAAACCAGCTATTTTGTGGGCGGCCGAGGGGTGGAGTCAGCACTCATCTGCTTAAGTGCTGATATTCAGTATTTAACCAGATAAATTAACCCGATAAATAGGACCATACAAAACACAGTCCTATCATTACCTGGTTTAACTTATCTGGTTAAGTTTTGAATATCGCAGTTAACCGGATGTGTTATCTGGCTATACATAACTAGATATTCAGTGCCAGTGTACGGACATGGCCTGCATTGTATACCCATGGATACTGCCAGCATCAGCCAAAAAAATACTGACCACTAGTGGATGAATATTGACCCCTTAATTTATATTCAGGTACAGTAGCTATTTTTCTGTCCCTGAAAGGCTTACAGTATAAGCTTGTACCTGAGGCAGTGGAGGGTTAAGTGTCTTGTCTACCATCATTGAACCAAGCTCTCCTGCTTCTCAGCCTGCTACTCTTAGGTTACTCTTCTACTCCAGCTCTATATGAGTGAGCCCAAAGTCCTCAACAAACCTACTACTACTTATCATTTCTATAGCGCTACCGGACGTACGCAGCGCTTCACAGTCCCTGCTCAATAGAGCTTACAATCTAATTATGACAGACAGACAGGACATATCAGGGATAGGGGACAGTTGAAGGTTTAGGAGTTAAAAGCAGCATTGAAGAGGTGGGTTTTTAGCCTAGATTTGAAGATGGCCAGAGATGAGGCTTGGCGTACCTATGCCATCTCACTTTTCTCTCTATCATCCTAAGAGATTATACAGTTCAACCAGAAAATAAATACCACTGGCATTAATTGCAATTGCATGTCATAAGCATAGGAGCCAACTTGATTGGGGGGTGTGAAAATCAGTGGAAATGACCCCTCCCTGGACACAGCTAAAGAGTTTGCTCAATATTAGGAGTGCTGAAGCACCCACAGCACTGGCACCTATGGTCATAAGGGATGTATTACTCCAGTTCTGGTATTACTTAATCCCACGCTTCCTCTTCATGCATGCAGTCTGTGGTGAGTTTCTGGAAACGTCTGATGTCATTCCCCTCCCCCCCCCTCCACTTCAGCTGACCTGAAATTGGAGGCCCTTGGTGGCCCAGAACTAAAACCATTTGTTTTCCTTCAGGAAATCAGTATTGTATGTAGCTGAGTAAAAACCAGAGCTGATTCTGTCTAGTCAGCATGACCTGGAAGTGTGAGCAGTCTCAACAGAGAAGCCAAGGGCTGAATGGATGAAACAGAGTTATCCTCTGAGCCCCCCCCCCCCCCCCCCCCCCCCCCCCCAAAAAAAAAAAAAAAATATATATATATATAGTTTTAAAAAAACATAATTATGCAAAATTTAAAATTGTTTTTCTGGATAATTATCCCGGTATTGTCCTCCAGTAGAACTACATATCCCAGAATTCAATTTGACGAGGCTGGAAATACCAGGACTTAGTTTGGCTATCCCCACCTTAGGTAGTGGTTTCTTGGTTTGCTACAAAAGGGGCTGAACTGTGAAAAAGTGAGTTATGAAATATGCTGTGCTTGAACCTCAGGCCCATCACTTCTCAATGGAAAATGGGACAACTAGACTTCTTTAAATGCATCTGAATGAGCATGTTTTAAATTACTTTGAAGTTGTTGCCAACACATACACACATTCTTACTCAGCTCTGAGTCTCCACCCAAAGCAATACCAGCTTACACAAGTGCTTTTCCATTTCCTGTTTTGGAGACAAATTTATTACAAACAACTGATAAACACAACTACCTTGCAATTGTCTTTTGTACTAGGTTTGCATTTGGTGGGGGAGGGGGGCGATGGGGAAAAAGTTTACTCTTTTTGCTTTCTGTTGGCAGGAGATTAGGGAGTTCCCCTCTGATTATAGGGATCAATCAGTTCTTGAGACTTGTGGCCATGCTCAGAGACTGAAAGGCAATCAGAAGTAATTTCCATCCTTTCTGTACAAGTCATAGGGCTATGATTTCCCTTCCCTTTCTGCAACAAGTCAGCCATGTAAACCTTATGCATCAGTAACTCTATTTAAAGGATAAAACCGCTATTACAGTATCTTCCTACAGTACCAGGCCTGATGGTGAGGATGATTCATCTGTGCTCCAGAAACTTCTCTCTTAGCTGAGCACTTCCTGGAGACAGGCACAGAGTGTTCCACTCCGTTTTAAGATGTTTCTCTAGTGATGAGTCACTTTTTAGAAATGAGACTGGCAAATGTTTTGAGGTGTGTCTCGGAGGGAGAGTGGAGGAGCAGCCTAATGGGGCCCAGTTCAAATTCCATTGATGCTCCCTGTGATTTTGGGCAAGTCATTTTAACCAGTGTGTTTTTTCTAGTGAAAAAGGTGCCGGTACTCAAATGGCAGGCTATCCTTCAGGGGTGGGGTGATGACTGAAGGACTCACCCCACAATAGCCAGGCCCCCTGCAACCAGTCACAGAAACTATGAGAAGGCAGAATAATTGTGGTGGCTGCCTTAGTCCCTTGGATATGTGGAAATAAGGAGCAACTGTCCCTGACACCTTCAAGCACGCCGTAGTCACACCTCTCCTCAAAAAACCATCACTTGACCCTACCTGCCGCTCCAACTACCGCCCCATCTCCCTCCTACCCTTCCTCTCCAAAATACTTGAGCGCACCGTTCACAGCCGCTGCCTTGATTTTCTCTCCTCTCAGGCAATCCTCGATCCGCTTCAATCCGGTTTTTGCCCTCTACACTCGACAGAAATAGCACTCTCTAAAGTCTGTAATGACTTGTTCCTTGCCAAATCCAGAGGCCACTACTCTATCCTCATCCTCAATCTGTCCGCCGCTTTTGACACTGTCAATCATGATTTACTTCTTGCCACACTGTCCTCATTTGGGTTTCAGGGCTCTGTCCTCTCCTGGTTCTCCTCCTATCTCTCCCACCGAACCTTCAGAGTACATTCTCATGGATCTTCCTCCACCCCCATCCCGCTCTCTGTTGGTGTTCCCCAGGGATCTGTCTTTGGACCCCTTCTTTTTTCAATCTACACCTCTTCCCTGGGCTCACTGATCTCATCTCATGGTTTCCAGTATCATCTTTACGCTGACGACACCCAGCTGTATCTCTCCACACCAGACATCACTGCGGAAACCCAGGCCAAGGTATCAGCCTGCTTATCCGACATTGCTGCATGGATGTCCAACCGCCACCTGAAACTGAACATGGCCAAGACCGAGCTTATCGTCTTTCCACCTAAACCTAATTCTCTTCTTCCTCTGCTCTCGATCTCAGTCGATAACACCCTCATCCTCCCTGTCTCATCCGCCTGCAACCTTGGAGTCATCATTGACTCCTCCCTCTCCTTCTCTGCGCATATCCAGCAGACAGCCAAGACCTGTCGCTTCTTCCTCTTCAACATCAGCAAAATTCGCCCTTTCCTCTCTGAGCACACCACCCGAACTCTCATCCACGCTCTCATTACCTCTCGCCTTGACTACTGCAACCTACTCCTCACTGGCCTCCCACTTAACCATCTATCCCCCCTTCAATCCATTCAGAACTCTGCTGCACGTCTTATATTCCGCCTGAACCGATATACTCATATCACCCCTCTCCTCAGGTCACTTCACTGGCTTCCAATCAGATACCGCATACAGTTCAAGCTTCTCCTTCTTACCTACAAATGCACTCAGTCTGCAGCCCCTCATTACCTCTCTACCCTCATCTCCCCTTACGTTCCCGCCTGAAACCTCCGCTCACAGGACAAATCCCTCCTCTCAGTACCCTTCTCCACCACCGCCAACTCCAGTCTCCGCCCATTCTGCCTCGCCTCACCCTATGCTTGGAATAAACTTCCCGAGCCTGTACGCCAAGCCCCCTCCCTACCCATCTTCAAATCCTTACTCAAAGCCCACCTCTTCAATGTTGCTTTCGGCACCTAACCTTTATACCTTTCAGGAAATCTAGACTGCCCCAATCTGACGACCCCTACTTGACTGTTTGTACATTTGTCCTTTAGATTGTAAGCTCTTTGAGCAGGGACTGTCCTTCTATGTTAAATTGTACAGCGCTGCGTAACCCTAGTAGCGCTTTAGAAATGTCAAATAGTAGTAGTAGTAGTAGAATTGGTGTGTAGAGCCTGAGTTCTTTCATTAAAACTTGGGGACCATGAGTCAATTTTAGCAGACAATGGAAAAGGTGCCGGTACTCGGTACCCCCTCAAAAAAAAAGCCCTGCATTTAATCCTCCATTGCCTCAGGTACAAACTCAGATTGTGAGCCCTCCAGGGACAGAAAAATACCTACTGTGCCTGAATGTACACTGCTTTGATAGCATTTTGGCATGCAGGTAGAATATAAAAAATGAAATAAATATTCTCATAGTGGTGGCCTTATGCTTATAGTAGGCTTTTCCATATTTAAAATGAGTAAATAATTGTGGTGGCTGCCTTAGTCCACTTGGATATGTGGAAATAAGGAGCAACAAGCAAATTATAAGTGAGATCTTTTTATATGGACACCTCTTTTGAGAGGCTCAGATTTAGATCCTACCAACTGTGCAAATTATAGACCAGTGGTTGAATATTCCTTTTCTGGCCAAAATGATAGAGGCAGTGGTAGGACTCCAACTTCAGAATTACCTATGTAAACATCAATTATTGAACCCAATGCAATCTGGATTCTGCGCCCATTATAGTACAGAGACATCATTATTGGCAGTGATGACAGATCTGAGATACGATCAGGATAAGAGCATTTCAACTCTGATTGTGCAGTTAGATTTGTCTGCAACATTCGATCTGGTAAATCATAAGACCCTTCTTAACAGTTTAGCCCGTTGGCATTTCAGATAAAGTGTTGCGGTGGTTTAAAAGCTTTTTACAACATTGTACTTTGCAGGCGTAACCCTTGGTTAGGATGGAGATTATTGGCGGTCCTGGGTGGGAGGGAACCCAGTGCAGGGAGAATTATGACATTCACTGTAATAATGAAATTCCCTGATTTGTAGAGCCCCAGACTGGGGAGGAGTTGGTAGATAACTCACCTACTGAAAAAGGTGTGAGCAAAATCCAAATAAATCGTAATAAATAGAGGGAGAAAATGCAGGAGATTGTCCTCGGTTGCCTGAGCTCTTAAGCTACATATTGCCTTCTTAACTGGTTAAGGGGGATTTTGAACCGCCAACTGCAGTTAAGCTGATCCAAGAGAGGAACAGTGGCAATCAAGTTTGTACAAGCTGGTACAGAAGTCAAACCTCGGGTGGATTGGGGAGTCCAGTCTGTAACCTGTGCTCAGGGTACGATGTGCTCTGCCCACTTCCGGGTGTAACCATTCAGTAACACCCACGGATGGCGATTAGCTACATAAGAGGTCCCAACCCAGTGGTGTAAGGAGTCTATGGGGAGAAGGATAGGCATCACAGGGTTGTGCCTAAGTATTGTGTTCAGTTTTGGAGGCTGGAAGCGGTGCAAAGAAAAGCCGCAAAAATGGTATGGGAATTTTGTATTGCAAACCGTATGAGGAGAGACTTTCCGACCTGAACCAGGGGCGTAGCAAGACCTCGAGGTTGGAGGGGGCCAGAGCCCAAGATGGGGAGGGGGCACATTTTGGTCGCTGCCCTGCCACCGCCTCCCACTCTGCCGCCCACTGCTGCCGCAGTAACATCTTGGCTGGCAGGGGTCCCCAACCCCCGCAAGCTGAAACACCGCTGCCGCAAATACCTTGGCTGACGGGAGTCCCCAACCCCCGCCAGCTGAAGACTTCGTCCAGTGCTGGTCTCCGGCACCGCCACATTGCCTGCCTTGCTCTCTCTTCCCCTCATGTCAGGCACGTTCCTTTTAGTAAAACTGAGCATGCTTAATTTCACTAAAAGGAGCATGCCCGATGTGAGGGGAAGAGAGAGCAGGGCAGGCAATGTGGCAGCGCTGCCACAGACCAGAGATGGATGAAGTATTCAGCTGGTGGGGGTTAGGGGTCCCCACCAGCCAACCAGGGGCCCAGAGCAAACCTGGGGGGGGAGGGGGCTGAGGCCCCCATGGCCCCACCTAGCTATGCCACTGACCTGAACAATGTATACCTTGGAGGAAATGAGAAACAGGGGTGACATGATATAGACGTTCAAATATTTGAAAGGTATTAATCCGCAAACAAACCTTTTCCGGAGACGGGAAGGTGGATGAACTACAGGACATGAATTGAGGTTGAAGGGAGGCAGACGTAGGAGTAATGTCTGGAAGTATGTTTTCATGGAAAGGGTGGTAGATACGTGGAATGCCCTCCCGCGGGAGGTGGTGGAGATGAAAATGGTAATGGAATTCAAACATGCGTGGGATAAACACAAAGGAATCCTGTTTAGAAGGAATGGATCTGTGGAATCTTTCAGAGATTGGGTGGCGACACCGGTAATTGGAGAGTAAAACCAGTGCTGGGCGGACTCCTACGGTCTGCGCCCTGATCGTGGCTGAATGGATATGGAAGGGCCAGAGTGTAAATTTTAAGGGGCTTCCATGTTAGCCTCAGAACTTAGTACAAGAACAGTGCTAGGCAGACTTCTATGGTCTGTGCCCTGAGAATGGCAAGGACAAATCAAACTCTGGTATACATATAAAGTATCACATACCCTGCAAAATGAGTTTATCTTGTTGGGCAGACTGGATGGACCTGTCGTCATTTACTATGTTACTCTCTGGGGTTCTACATGGAATGTTGCTACTAATTGGGATTCCGGAATCTTGTAACTCTTTAGGGTTCCAGAATCTTCAGAACTTTTAGTACAAGAAGAGTGCTGGGCAGACTTCTACGGTCTGTGCCCTGAGAAAGGCAAGGACAAATCAAACTCTGGTATACATATAAAGTATCACATACCCTGCAAAATGAGTTTATCTTGTTGGGCAGACTGGAAGGACCTTTCAGGTCTTTATCTGCCGTCATTTACTATGTTACTATGAAAGAGAAATCGCTCTCTACTAAAACTCCTGCTGGGTGTGGAAAAGAAGTGCCCACTGCCAACTGAAGTTGATTAGGAGTTACAAAAGCCATCTCTATACTGACTGTGCTAGAGAAGATCGTTGCTACAGAGTTGTTATTTTGTTACAGTTCAGTAAAGTTCCAGTTATCCTTAACCTCCTGTTGTGGCATAGGCGGTCGGTGGCCCAACTGTTTGGGGAGGCTAAAGGGGGCGGGAGTAGGGGTGGGGCCAGGGGTGGAGCTTAAATCCATAATTGTCTGATAACACACAGAAATAAATAAATAAAAATAAAAGTCACAATTAATACCTTTTATTAAATTTAGATATTAGATATGTATCATATGTCAAAGAATAAAGTGGTTGCTCAAAGCATATTCTAAGCACAATCGCTCAACTGCAAAACACTATGCACAACTTTGTGCAAAAACACACTCAGAACCTTACTGTACCATAAATATTACACTGGGCAGAACCTAATACACCAGTATACCACCCATACGGAAAATGCAGACTGTCAACAATATGAAACAAGGGATCATATTTTCACAATTCTCATGTAGAGCCACAAAACACCCTAACTCATGTTTAATGTGGGATAAAAAGCCATAAATAAGTAAATAAATATAAACTTTTAATGTTGAGCACCTGATTCTCAAAGTGGACATATTCCAAACACTATAATGAAAATAAAATGATCTTTTCTACCTTTGTTGTCTGGTTGTCCGATTCTGCTGCTACCTGTTCTCAGTGCAGGTCAGGAAGTCATCCTCCTTAAATATCTCCCTGGCAACCCAGCCAACCCCCTCCCCCTGCTCTCCCAGCAGTAAGGTAAACAAACCATAAACCAATTTCTACAGTTGGTTACACAAGGCTAGAGGGCTTTCACTGCAGCTCCTGCTGTGAGGATGGAGGTAAATCAACAATTTAAACCTCTCAGAGCACAGCAGGGGAGGCTTAGCCTGTCTAAGCCTCTTATACTGGGCGCCTATGTGTTGTGGTGTGTGATTCCTGATCTGGAAGCTTCAGGGAACCAGCCTGTGGACCAAGTCTACCCAAGTCCCAGCTATTCATCCGGATCTGTGTTTAAGAGGTTCCGGAGATTAACTCGGGTGAGACTCGGGTTACACAGGTAGTTTGGAATAATTCTGTTTCTGATTCTTGGCAAATGTTGCAGGGGGTACCGCAAGGCTCCTCACATTCCCCAGTACCTTTCAATATGTATTTGAGTGGTTTACAACAAGTACTTAAACATTTTATAATTAAGCTGTTTTCATATGCTGACAATATCTCCCTGTTATTTCCAGTGAAATCTAATCTACAAGAAACTTTTGATGTGATATCAAATGTATAAAGCTGGCAAATGGACGCTAGCTCATGATTGGAAAATCAACCGTGACAAAACTAATATTCTGTAGATTGGGGGAAAGGGTGAAGATCTATATCTCCCTGTTATTTCCAGTGAAATCTAATCTACAAGAAACTTTTGATGTGATATCAAATGTATAAAGCTGGCAAATGGACGCTAGCTCATGATTTGAAAATCAACCGTGACAAAACTAATATTCTGTAGATTGGGGGAAAGGGTGAAGATCTATCCCAGTATAGATTAAAACTGGCTACTAAAGTAACTATACAATCAGGTATTAAAATATTGAGAGTGATATTAGATTCAACCCTAACTATGGAGAAGTATGTTGATGAACTAATCAGGAAATCTTTTGCTAAACTGAAATTCTTACGTCAAATTAAACCATTCCTAGAATCCTCCCAACTGGAAAAGGTACTATTGGCAACCATCATGAGTTGAATCGACTATTGTAATGTTGTCTTGCTGGATCTAGCTGACTCGCTGTTTAGGTGCCAACAGATTGTCCAGAATGAGCAGCCAAGCTGATTTTGGGGGGTAGTGCTATAGACCAAGTCACTCCATTATTGATAAGGTTACACTGGCTTCCGGTTAAAGCAAGAGTTAATTTAAAACCGTTGATGTCTATCTTTAAGACATTATACGGCCTTGTGCCCTAGTACCTTTGGGAGTCAACTGTAATGTACTTGGTCTTTAGAACATTTCATTCTACACAGGAAATTAGACTCTCGATACCATCTAATACCGTGGGTCACACAGTATCTACCAGAAGACTTATGGAATAGATTACCTTGTAATATAAGATCAATTATGTATTACCTGATATTCAGAAAACAGGTGAAAGCTTATTCATTTGACCTTTATTTGTTAAATAGTTAGGAACTTATTTTACTTTATGCTGAATTGATCTACTGGTTATTTTTTAATTTGTCTTTTTCTGTATCTATTGTGATCCGCTTTGAGCCACGTCCAGGTTCGGTGGAATATAAATACCTAGATTAGATTATATTTCATTAGAGTGGCAATACACCCGTAACCAGTTTTCAAGTTATCCTCTCTTCTCTGGGTCAATGAAGAATCAAAGATACAGTGGGTTTAGTCAGTCCTCAGTTCTTTGCTACTGGACTATTCAAATTCAACTGGATGAAGAGAGAGTCACAGTTTCTTTAAGAGACACCCTTTATTTCTCTCCCTCGTCCCCGTGCACCAAGCTGCAAATGGCATATGGGAGCCACCACAAGCATGATCGTTTCCATGACAAGCCCTAAGCGGAGTGAGGTTACCTGCACCACCCCTGGCCACTTCAGGGCAACGGAGGGTTAAATGACTTGTCCAAGGCCACAGGGAGCCGCTAGTGGAATTTGAACATGGGCATTCTGGTTCCCAGGTTTCTGCTCTAACATTAGGCTGCTCCTCCACCTCACCCTTTTTTCTAGACTTTAAAATGAAATATCCTCCTTATTCTTGGTGGGACTTTTCTCCTCAGGTACCTCTGTAGGTGTCTGGTGGGATTTAATCCTTTAAACTATATTTTCTTTGAACCTGAGAAACTCAGTGAGTAAGGAGTAGAGAATTGAACCGTGAATATTTGTGCTATGCATCGGCTGCGCTCAATGAAGATGCCATCTGCCTCTGTTTCTTTAGTTAATTTCTGAATTTTTGTTCTCTTATTGTTACTTTGATCTTCGGCAAAATTGTGGTCTAATAATTGATTCTGTTTCTTCTTTAATACTCATAGTTATTTTTTTCTTGATTTTTTCCAAATTTATGTATATGCATGAATGTAATGAGAAAACTTATAAATAAAAAATTTTAATAAAATAAAATGAAATATCCTGATGACCTATGGCCCAGGGATCCTTTTGATGCCTTTCACCCCTCAAGGCTTAAGGCTTAAATTCAGTTAACACAGAACTCCTTGGTTAATGCATGGTGAAGCTGAAACAAAAATTCAGAATGTGGTGTTTCTTGAAACAACTTTATTTTATTTATATGATGCAAAACAAAGGTTTCTAAGCCACTAACAATAGAAACATATAACTTATGATATATGTTTTTATTGTTAGTGGCTTAGAAACCTTTGCTATGATCTTCAAGGCTGACATTCAGCAGGGCATTCTGCTTAAAGAGAACTGAATAACTTAAGAATATCTGCAGACATCATCTAATATAATAAAACGCACCGTGAACGTTCTGAAGACAACGTTCTGAAGCCACTCAAACACTCCCTGGCTGTAGGGTTCGTGGATTCGTGGTGTGAAGCCAGCCAGCCGTCTCTGCCCCGCCCTCGCATCAAACGTCATGACGTCGAGGGCGGAAAAATTTTTTAAAAAAACGGATCGCACCCACGCACGCGGTTCCGGCAGCGCAGCATCAGGGAAGGAGGCGGCGCTCCCGACATCTCTAGCCTTCCCTTTGCTGTGTTCCGCCGCCTTCTGACGTCAAGGATGACGTCAGAAGAAGGCGGAACACAACGAAGGGAAGGCTAGACGTCGGGAGCGCCGCCTCCTTCCCTGACGCTGTGCTGCCGGAACCGCCACGGAGGTAAATTTAAAAAGAAAAAAAAAAAAGGGGGATGTTGGGGGGAGAGAAGAGGGTGGGCAGTAAAGTTGAACAATGGGAGCGGAAGGGCAGGGGAGAAACGACAGCATAGATGCTGTTTTAATTTCCCCCTCTTGGACCTCTTTCTGACTCCAGATCACACGGGGGACTAAAGATACCTATTTTACCTAACAGGTTCTGTATGGTTTCTCCAACCTCCATTGTCACCCAATCACAAGGAGGTCTGCTCTGGGTTTGCATTAGGGGCTGTAATCGAATTCTAATTCCCATAACTACTGCTTTCTGTCTTCCTGGATCTAGGTATACTCTGGGCCATTTATGTTCCCAGATAATGCCTAATAAAAATCTGTCTAAGTTTCTCCAGAGACTGAGTGTATGTAATCTGCCTTGTAAACTAAATGTAAGGTAAAGAGAAGATAGAATAAAGACAGAGATAGATTTGAATAAATAGATACATTTTATTTCTTACCCAAAGACAAGTCTTCAAGTTGGTACAAGTACAGACATCAGACTTTAATCAGGTACATTCAGCAGACAGATTCTTGGTACAATCGGACAGAGCCCTGCCGTCTGAGAGAAGCGTTGGGGCGGATACCAAAGCTATGGCAAATTGTCCCCTCTTTTATACACAAACTCTCCATAGAAGTCAATGGTGAGATACCTAGCTCTCAATTTCTGAGATGATACTTTCCCATGCAGTGTTATCAGCATGTTTTGGGAAGCTTTGAGATAACAGTTCCACATCTGTCTGTGTCGCAATACTTTTCACGCCATCTTAAGAACCCTGTATAACCTTGTATAACCCTGTATAACCTCTGTTGCCTTTTATACAAAAGTAATAGACTCCATTTTGTTCATCTGATTTAAAGTGACAGTTGTACCAGTTTGTGTCAGGACTCATTGTTCAGACCTGCTTTTTTTTTACAGATTCTGAAATATTAAATCATTTACTTGTTGTTTGGCCTAGTCAGTACTTTTTCAGTTATTTTAGCTGTTAAAGGTATGTAAATTGACCCACCACTATTCCAGTGGATGGATCCCAAGCGGGGACACATATTAACTTACAGGAAAAGCAAGTCCTTGCGCAGCCAGTCATAGATTTTTAAACCTGGCTGGTATTTTTACAGCCTGGGTCCTAAAATCTGGCCTTCCCACCCTTCCGGTGGGCATCCAGTGAGGGTCTCTTGCTGTACTATAATTATACATTCCCCACTTGTCACCCCCTCTGAGGAGGGGTGACACAAAGCTCGTCAAGCTTGTCATCATCCATTCCAGAAGGTGGCAAGCTTTCAAACGAGAGGGGGAGTTTTGCTCTTATGGATTGCTAGCAGATATTATGCCAGACAGAAAACTTCATTCTTAGGTGGTATATTTCTGGGCATATGGAATTCCCTTTATATTACCCAACCCCTTGGGCCTTAATCTTGATGTTACCCCTCTTGAGGCGTACTCAAACCTGTAGTGATAGAGGTTTTATGAATGGGACAAAACCATGAGTTCATCTACAAACTCTCATGAAGTATAGGTCATACTAATACTTTCAGGTCTTTCTATGACTTCTATTGTATCTGTTGCATAGTACATAGGGAGATAATCTAATGTATGTATCTCAGTAGTCTTGAGAAGGAACAGTGGTTTCGATTAAGCATTGTTATGGTGGCTCAACAAATATATAGTTAGTATTCAGATTGCAGGCTGTTTAAGGCTGTAGGTATTCAGAATCCTTAAACAGGTCGGAATTCTTGGATCTTACTATTACTCATCATTGGCATCCAATCATGAGCACTAATAAGTGGATAGCAAGTATGAGGTTGCCTCATACAGCAAAAAGGGTAACAAAGGTCATGCATGGATCTTGACATATGCATAATGACCTGGAAGTATGGGAAGCAATTTATATACTCATTACCCCACTTGGAGCTTAGTCAAACCTACAAAAAGACATGCAACGTAAGTAAGCCTACACCAGAGTTAAACAATTGCATAACTGGTTGATACTCGTATCTGAGCAATATCAACTTCCATTCAAATTACATAAACAGAAATAACAGGGAAATTCTTAGAAAAACAATTAGAACAATAAAGAACAATAAAGAAAATAATAGAAAAATAAAAATAAAACCTTTTCAATATCTAGACAGGATTACTGCTAAAATAAAACAAAATATAAATCTATAATGTCCATAAACAGCAACAGTAGTTCTCAAATTAAGTATCAGTTCTAAAGTCTCTTTCATCGATCATGGTTGAGGCGGTGGAAGCGCTGAAGAATCTGGACGGAGATCTAACAGGGCTGGGTTTTCAGGCTGGCTTGCTGAAGGAAGTGGCTGGTCTTGAGATGGTTGGGGGATCTAACATCATTTGGGCCTGGATAGATCTTGAAGACGTACTTGTGGTGTACAAATTGGGATCTTTCCATGTCTTTATTCTAGGCATGCAGCATCATAAACAGTTCATCAAGAGTCAGAGGTTGTCAAAGGAATATGCAACATGACTGTATGCCTGAATGATACATTGCTATATCTTAGTGGGCACAGTCAGGGTGAATTGAATAGACATGAAAGTCAATGTAAACATTGGGGTTCAATAATGAAAAGCCAATTTACATAAATAGCAATAGTATATATGAAATTGTATCTACAAAAAAACAATTAGAATTTAGAGATGATGGTAAATGTTCAATTATTGATGTATGGAGGGCAATGCGTTGCAATTTATCGCCAATAGATATGGAATCTTCACCTACGATGACTACCATTCACCAAGGGTTGAGCCCTCAGCTGCAGGAGGCCAGTCTCCTCGGTGAGGGACGTCAACGGAATTCCTGTATCCATCTGAGGAAAGGCAAAACTTAAACAGACCAGTAGTGCAATTTATGTGGTTAAGTTATTGAAAGAAGTCAGAATGCTAGGGGCCAGGAAAGAGGCTTGGTAAGAAACAAAGCATCGAAAATGAAAAATTATAAAAAATCCCCCCCCAAAAAAATAAAATATATAAAAATAAAAATAAAACAAAATATTATACATCTGAATTGCAGCAAGGCGTATTCAGACGGCAATGCAAGAAAAAGGTTCCTCGAAAAAGACAAATGGAAGAAAAACATTAAAAGTGCAGCCACTTGATTGACCTTCACATAGAGTTTAAGTAACCCTTTTCAGTCAGTCAAAGAAGTAGAGAGAAGCATATCGCTTTAAGACAAAGCCACCATGTGGTAAGAGTTAGTTGAAGCAAGGTGTTAGTTAAATACACAAAGCATAAATTCCAGGACCGCTGCACACGAATAATGTACACCAGTTCTTCTCACAATCACTCACAGTGAAAGACAGAGAGATAAAAAGAGTAATAGTTGCCATATTGTGAGAACCTGTTTTGAATAGAAAGGAATCAGAAAGTGGAGTGTATAATTTTCCCAATTTATGTTTGAAAGCTTCACCAATTCTTAGTCCAAGAATAGTACAAAATCTATGATCAGCGCAAAATGCTTCCCCAAATGGCCAGTTCAGGGGAATATTTTTCGCATTCATTCCATATAACGGATAATGGTTATTAAATATTTCTTCTTTCTTAGACAAGGAAATAATGAAAAGCTTTCAGATGTCACACATATCATAGAGAAATTTCAAAAATGAAGGCTTTATATTCATGAAAAAACTAAAGAAGTGAATGTCACATTAATTTAAACAGCATAACAGTTAAAGCAGAAAACATTTTAAAAATGTGCAATACACAGCTTTTATTTAAAAGGGATCCCGTATAGAGTAAAATGGCATAAATAAGTCAGTTAAGGTTTATATAAAAAACATAAAATGAACATCCTCTGGGGATCGCTTATCCCTGCAGTTGATAAGAACTCCCCAGGGAAGGTATGCAAAAAAAAACAAATAAAGAACTTGCTGACTCAGTTAGGTCATTTGTATGGTACCATAAACATACACTTGCAATTAAACCTAAAAAAAAATATAAGATAACGACATGTCACCTGTAATAGAAACAGAAACATCACACCAATACATATACAGAGAAATGGTTTCTGGATACTAAATGAGGAGCTGAGTAGTATGAGTGACTGAGAGCAACAAAATCAAATCGGGTTTGGGGTAACGCCTAGTCATTATGGGGTGGGTAATATTGATCCCTAAATCTGTGGTCACTGCGGACGGTGTTGATCCGGGTTCCATAAAGGGAATGACTGCCGTTCAGGGGGATTTTGACGGACCTGCGATTTTCTAAATCTATATGGCTGTGTCTGAAGACATTCAGCAGCATAATGACCATATTGTTGGCAGCGATAACAGAGCACATCAGGATAGCGATCAGGGCTAGGCCGGGAACGGTAGTCTCGTTGTCGCCTAGTATCCTCAAGAGGGCCCCTTGGGGGACCTCGTTTGGGTAGAGAGCGACGACCCCGTTCTTCTGGGTAATCAATTCTACGGTCTGGGCGGTAGGGCCGATTTCGGCCATTATTGTCATAGCGTTGGTCAGCATACATAACAATAACAGGGGGAGAAGTGTCAGGAGTATTGGTATCAGGGTCAGAGCTCCTAGAGGCTCTTTTCTCTTTGAGATCTTCAGTCTGCAGCACTTCCAAGTTAGTGTGTACTGTCTTACGATGTTGGGCTTCATTTTGCTTGCTTTTAATGAGTCGTCTGCAATGATGAAGGATGTGTTCACGAATTTTAGGCCATTTTTCCAGGTGGAGACCCACGGTGTTCTCCAACTTAAGTTTAATTTCTGAAGGTAAGGTTCCCTTCAGTAAATGGTAGAATACTGGGAGGGCATTATCAGAGTCAAATTTTTCCTCTGTTTCTTCCTTATATAGGTCTTGGAGTCTGAGTAAATAAGCCTCAATAGGCTCTGAATCCATTTCCCATCTTTGGGAAGTGATAACCGAAAAGTCTTTAAGGGTTGGATACATGGTCCGGATTTCCTGAAATATTTTTGTCTGAATTTCAGTCAAAGGGTTACCATCATATTGGGTATCTGTAACAAATTTTGCATAGCCCGATTGAGTGAATATGTCAGTGACACTAGCGTGTGGGGTTCTGCCCAGGAGCGCTTTCATGTCGCCGACTGACAGAGTGGTCCCCAGGGTTATGTCTTGCAATTTCTTTAACCATCGATTACCTCCCTGTGCAATATCTGGGAGCTGTAGTATGAGGCTGTTCAATTCAACCGCTGAAAGTGGAGTATATTCCGTATGAGGGACACCTCCGGACATTTTATTCAACAGGGGAAAAAGTTTTACTTTCTCCAATGGTTTTGTGGCGGTTGGAGGAAACTGATTCTCATACTTTTTCCAAACCTGAAAGCCCTGGATTAAATAAAGTGTTGTCTTCTGATCCCAATGGGGGTCAGGGTGGTCATAAATTAGATCTCTTACAAGTGAAAGTTTGTCAGAACGTAAGGATCCTTCACGCGGGAAGAGGGCGGACTGGGGCTGGAGCGCCTCAGACCATCCTGCAAGGTTATCAATCCATGGTCGAACATAATGCCATGAATTCTCATGTAATGCCACATATTGAGCAGGTGTGCTAGGTGGATCAGATAGGATAGGTTCTGTACTGGTATTTAGGGCGGGCAAAACTGTAGGATGATGGGGACTATCAATGACTGTAAGGCAGCGGTTAGATCCCTCATTAGTAAAATAACTTTGAGGGTGGCGTTGTCTGGTATGATGAGAAATAAGATCATGTTGTTGAGGAAAATCAGATTTTGGTGCAACAGATACCACGGTGTCCGGGGTATCAGGGCGCGGTTGTGTTGTCAGGGACTTGCGTAAGGAACGAAGTCCCTCTGAAACAAACGCGAGGCCATCTCCCATACTAGCCAATGCGTGACCGTATTGTTCTTCCGAGGGGACTGGGGTATTAGGTAACGTAAAACGAGGTGAATCGTCTGCAAGGGAAGGGATTACTTCACTATCTGAAAAAGGGGAGAAATGGAACATCGGAGGAGGCTCGTTTCGAATATCCTCTATGTCCGATTTTGTGGGGAGTTGTTGTTTTAAAACTTCCCATGCTTCGTCTAATGGGGAGAGTCTAACCTTCGGTCGCTCCTTATTAGCTGGTTTGGCTGGGAGTACCAAGGGACGCATTGGCCGTGCACCTAACGTGTCCCATCTAGGGTTCACTGGAGCAGGGGGCGGTTTAATGAAACCCCGATCATAGAGTTCCTGACAAATAGCCCGTGTTTGTGTAGCAGGACTACATGGAATGAAACCCATTTGTCGCAATTGGGATAGGATAGACTGTAGGGATTCAGCGGGCAAGGGACCAGTTTGGACAGAAGAGTCCAAACGTAGTGGTGGAGGTGATGTTTGAGTTGGGTGCCCTATATGTGGGTAGGTAGTCGTTTGGGTGGTCATGTGTGAGGTGAATCCTGATCCTAGACCAGGACAAGTGGAGGTCTGGGCAGCCACATCAATTTGATTGATGGCAGGGTGCTGGACGGTGACCGGAACCGGTGGGTTCGGGACACAAGGGTATTGCTCAATAATGGGAGGGGGTATTTCAAGCTCATAGCCTCCAATAGTACGATATACATGAGGCGGTGGTGGGGTTAGCGTCTGGGTTGTTGCTTGCATCGTTGGAACAGTAGTAATAGTAGGCAATTGGGCGGTGGTCGTGGCCACTGGGGTTGTTGAAGGGGTTAAGGGCGTCTGGGTTTGTACTGACCCCTGAGATATTGGAATTGGGTCTTTTTGTGATGAGGGAAGAGATAGATCAACTAAACCGGCAATGTGTACGGTAGTAGGTGGGTCAAATCTGATAGGAGCGGGATGTACCGCAGGCAGCGAAGGTATCGCTGTCTGTGATCCTTGAGATGGGGGGGTCTGTGTCTGAGATCCCTGAGAAATCTGTAGCTGAGGTTTATCACAATATCCCGGGGGTATTGGGGTGTATCCCACTGCACATGGTAGGAGCTTGGTAGTACCTGCAGCGGTAGCAGCATCATAGGGTGGAGGGGCCGTAGGTGTTATTGCCTCTTGGCAAGGGGTTTGATCGCAATCAGACCTTGCTAGGGCTCTGTCATGCTGGTTTTGTGCAATAAGTATGAATTTATTAATAGCAGCTAAATGCTTATCCCTAGATTTTCCTGTTTTGTTGGATTCATTGTAGCAGATCAAGGCTTGGAGTTTACCCTGATCAAATGAACCCTTTGTTGGCCATTCTAGTCCTGGGTCTTTAGCGGACCAAACGGTGTGCCAGGTCTGACATAAACGGGAAAGTTCTTTTTTATCAGCGGGGAAAAAGTTAAGAACTCTTTCCAGGGGGCTAGTAGAGGACTGAGTGGACATAATGGATTTAGAAGTAAGGGGAAAGCAATCCACATAGGTGGAGGTGTGCAGTGTAAAATGGCAAATTAAATCTCAAATTGGATCCTAGTTCGAAGAATTATAATAGGTACCTCTATAAATATATATACATAAATAAAAAGGGTGCAAAAGAAGATCATTCAAAGGAAAACATGCATCATGCGTATAGAAAACACCTTTATACTCACGCGTCTTCAAGAGCGTCCCAGAAGTGGAACCTAAAACATAAATTACTAATTGGCGGAAAGCCCTATGCTTTTGCCGCAGGTTATATTAACAAAGAAATGATAGCCATAAATATGAGAATAGTGCAGGAGTCAGTTGTGTCACTTACTATATATAACCTACTCTAAAAATACTGCCCTCCAGAGTATGCTTCTATAGAAATTGACCATGGGATAACACTCGCCTTGGATTACATATGGGATAACACTCGCCATGAATTTGATATGGGATAACACTCGCCATATTGAAAACCCCAAAAGTGGGGGAAGCAAAAACTCCAAAAAAGATTTTAGCGAACAGCGAAAATAAGTTCTCTAAAATTAAAGGGCAGCGATCTAATTGGTTTTCGCCGGTTAGAAATATGGGAATACACTCGCCATATATGGGAATACACTCGCCATTTTGTCGCTAACCCCCAATAGATGCTTAAATATTCGTCTAGAAGAGAACAAAAATTTAGGGCCCCAGTCAACCTGTATACACTCGCAACGAAAGTCGTTAGACGTCTCTTTATTAACCCCGCGCTCATCTATACAAGTAACTTATAGGTGGGCAATAATGCCGAAACCGCAGGCCACTCCGAAAAATGGAATGGAAGTCTGCTCAAAATCTAATAAATGAGATACCGTCATCCATTGGAGCACCCTCAATGGATGTAAGTCCCAGACATCGGTATCAAACCCAATAGTTATAGCGTGACACTGGTATATAAGAAAACAATAAAAGTATAGTATGTCCCAGGGAAAAGCCCCTGAAAATTACTATAGAAGTGATAGAAAAATAGAGAGAAAAACGAAATATTCCAAAGCAAAACAAAACAAATGTAAGCTCTTTGGGAAAGTCACAGTCATAAAAAGAGCCTTTAGTTGGAACACCTTAGTCAGGACAAAAAATGTGAAAAATTCCACGTTCATCATTCACTAGACAATATATTTTCCACTCAACAAACCAGGAGAAGGAAACTCAAAAGCATTAGAGCGGAACAGTAACAATAAGAAAGCCTGCAATACAAGGGCAAACAGTACAAATAAATTCATTCATACCTGTAGTAAAAGAAGAAAACTAATTAGGAAAGATAAGTGTACATATTATATGATAAAAACTGGGCCTACCTAATTTGTAATGTAAGGCAAAAATAAGCTGTAAGGGTAGGTTGAAAGCTGTATATGAAAACAAAATATAGATTTTAAACAAGACATGAAACTACTACATACTATAATAAGAGTAACAGAGGAGAACCATATATGTAACTGGAACATCGAAAAGGACAAATTAAAACATGTGATTCTTACATCAAGAACTTCCAATGATACAGCATAAAACATACATACTAGTCAGTGATTGTGATGACAAACAGAACAGCTGCAGCATTAGAAGGAAAGAAAAGGTGGGTTGGGTTATAAAGAACCAACAGGAAATAACTGAAGAAGTGAAGCAACGCTGTATTCTCATGGCACGCAGTCATCATCTTCTCAACAGAAAAGGGAAAACATATTTTATATGCATATCTATTAAGGTCTTTAAAACGAGTACGTCATTAAAACAGAGCACAAGAAACCTGAACTATATGAGAATCTTATCTAGAGAGTGAATAAGATCCCCTCATATCTAGCGCAGTATAACACAAACAGTAAAATAGATAATGCAAGCAATAGAAGCTGATGGGCGGGGACAGCATAGCGCCTAGCTTATAACGGGAGCAAGATATAATCCATATAGCGTCTAAGCAAATTTCAAATAGGAAAATAAATAACAAACCTTAAGCATTAATTAAGAGTAGGACAAGTACAAATTTAATAAAACAACTGAAAATAGTAGCCAAGAGACTATCAAAATTAAAAAGGAATATATTTAAATAAGTGGCAGAGAAGAGAACGTAACTTTACAAACAGACAGGCTATACGTAAGAGCAGGAAGCATAGTCAGGAGAAAAGAAGGGTGCCGTTGCCGTACAGGGCGAAAGGTTATTACCGGAGATTATTAGAAACAGGATAATGCATTCCTAAGCTAGAGATTAACAGATACGAGAGACAGAGAGGGCAGAGAATGGAGGGGAAGTTATTTATAAAACAGCCACAGAAAAAGAGGAAAATAGACAGCTATGCACTTGTAAATGGGGAAAGCAAAAATACAGAGAAATGAGACTGCAAGTATAGGGCGAGAGGTCTCAGTCATAAAAAGCTGAGAACTTGAAAACAGCCGTAGAGAGGAAACAGACCTTTCCTTTATTAGAGAGAAGTAAAACAAAAGTGGCTAGAGAGCTGAACGCCGTAATCGGTGCATCCAGCTAACGGTGAAAGAAAGTTATAAATAAACAAATAGAATAAGGAGACATACAAGCGGGTACGAGGAAAAAGGGACACACTCCGAACAGCAATCTTATCAGGGGTGTGCACAGAACGAAACTGTAATAACAGGAGGAAACAAAGGTAGCTGTGCAGTTTTAAATAGAATGCAGGAAGTGTGGTTTATAGCTAGAAAGGTAGCAAGAAAAAATTTTGTTTTAAAGAGAGAAAAACATGTAAGCTCTTCGGGTAAGGCACCTTAGTTTACAGTGTATACTAAGGTTGCCACACAGCAAACTATGAAAGGAAAGCTTGAGGGTGGTAGAGCAGAACAGAAAGGAAGCTAGGGCAAGCAGTACAAAAGCAATCATGCAGGACAAACAAAGCTGAAAAAGTCTGAGAAATCCTTAACCTTGTAGAACAGTTTTGGTATACGTAGCTTAGTGTTAAAGATTATAGATGGGCAGCGGACCAGCACTGCCATCATAGAAGTAAAAGTCATGAAAATTTGAGCACAAATATTTTTACAAGAAAAAGTCTGTAGCTAGCATGCTCTGAAAATCACGCTATATTCCTGTATTATAGAGCACAAGCACAATATGATAGCATTTAAATGTAACAAAAACAGTTGCTTCTCAACAATATAACCACAATATGCAGCAGTCTTCCTAAAACACTACCAGTTAAGCATTCAGCAAGAAATACATGCGTATTAATCATAGCAAGGTAAATGTGACATTATAGTGGAACATTAAGACATATATCTATGCAGGGCAAAAGAAAGTAACATCTGTAGGAATTGAATAATACCATTTAAAGTACGAAAACCAGGATCATGAAGCATAAATCATGGGGGGCCACGTAAATGAACTATCAGCATAATACGAAAAACAGATTAAAGAAGTATTGCAACATAATTACAGAAAGCTACACTAGGACAAAGAAGGAGAAAGTTCCAAAGGGGTAAGTTATGTATGTTTGAAGGAAAGATACTCTTGTAACACTTTGTAAACACATGGTGTAGCACAATGAAGTCTATCAGGCTGTCAGTAGCAGTGCAAAAATAAAGAAACCTGTCTCGGGTTTAAAAGCATGACTCAGAGACAGAGTGAGAAAGTATTAGAGTAAAAGGAGAATGCAAAGTAAGACTAAGATGCAGTGCCATAATCGTAGAAGTGAAAGCAAAGATGCATCCGTACATTCTTACATGCTCAGAAGTGCGCGTATAACGGACTTGGCAGCATGAGGAAATATACCAGAGAATTAGATATAGTTAGATAAATTTAGGAGCAATACAGTTGACGGAGGATAGACAGCAAAAGGTTCACAATATCCCTGTGTAAATGATTGGTTAACTTGTACCGCTTCAGCATAGAACAGAAAAAACGGACGGAGAAGGGGAAAAAAAATTACTTTCTGAGCTTTTAAAAGTGAACTGTAGCCTCTGCCAAAGCAGTGCTGGACTGACTGATAAGGCAGCTAAAGTGGGCAAGCTTCCCAGATTCTCATGTCCTTGAGATAGAGAACTACAGCGCTTGTTAGGGAAAACTCTTAAAAGTTACAGAAATATGTGAGGGAAAAAAGGGTTTAGAACTTCAGCTCTTCGGGCAAATGTAAATGGATTTATAAAGGCAGAGGGAATATATGTATCAAATATGACAGTTACTAGTAATGTAGTAAGCTTTGTTCCGGAAAGAAAAACAAAACTCACAACACATGGGACTGAGAAGGAAAAAGATTAGTTTTATAAGGAAATCAAAAAAAAAGATGATTTCTAGTTTACACCAGAAGCCAAGAAGGTGTATGTAAGGTGTTAAGTTACCCCAATTGGTATCGTGCGGGCCACAGACATATGGTATAGAAGTCGGTAGAGCATCAGAGAAGAGGGCAGGGAGGAAGGAATTCAGATTGGACTTAAGGGAAAAAGAAATGGCCATGGGGGTGGGGTGATAGCACAGAACTGAGCAGCTGTGAAAAAGAGCAGTCAGTTGAACTACGCAGTAAATAATAAAGAACAGAAAATGCGCTTCAAAGTGAAAAAGCCAAGCCAGATTTAGACAACGGCATACAGAGATAAGAACTAAGAAAAGCAGAGACGGAACAGTATAGTTCACACAAAAAATCCAAATTAGACGGAGTGCAGAGACATACAAAAAGATGCAAAAGGAAAAAAAGACGGAATAAGAGATACTACGCAGTCATTCATAACAGCTGAAAAGATAGCACCGGAGCACCGGAGTATAAGATAGAAACTATATATCTGTAAGGAGAAACGGAAATCAGAGGTTATAATGCAGTGTAAGGAAAAATAGCCGAGAAAAATGTGGACAGGAAGGGGGGCTGTGGGCTGTTAGAGGGAAAGCATAGTTCAGAGAACTAAAAGAACTGAATAGGGTCTTATGGGAAGTGTAGTGCACAAAGATGTGAATACAGCTTGCACTTGTTCAAAGTCATGGGAGGCAAAGATAAGGGGAAAACAGTAGTAGAACGGCTACAAAGCTGAGCCCCGTAATTAATGTTTGCAGCTGAAAAGAAAAACAGAAAAGAAAAGTTGTAGGAAGTAGGAGGGACAGTCCCGAGGCATTAAAAAAAAAATCTCGAGGGTCAGCACAAGTAAAAGTATGTGCCGCACACACACAGAGTGAAGACAGTAGCAGATGTGAAAAGGTGGGGGCTGTCAGTGTTAAAGAGTGAGTATAGGAACGGAGAAAGCAGAAGGATTTTTAGGGGACAGCAATCTGAAAGCGTGCTGTTCTCCCAGAGTAAAGAAAATTCCCCCGATCCGGGAGCCTACAGAGAAGAACGGAGCAGGATTAGAGCCAGGGGATTAATAGGAAGAGGTAGGCAGAGGAAGTTAGGATGAAGGAGAACAGGAGAAGGGATTGGGAAGGAAAACAAAGTCGACAGAAAAAGAAAGAACAGAATAAATGGTGAGAACAGGGGGACAGGGATTTGAAAAGGAGGGATTAAGACAGAACACAAGATGGAATGGGAAACAGAGAATGCCCAATCTCTAAGGATTGTTAAGCGAGAATGCTAGCATAAAGACCAATCCAAAGATTTTGAACATTGAAATAAAACTTACAGCAAACCCCAAATCGCAGTCGCCTGGATTCGGTGTTATGCCCCATTCACACAACAAGCACAGTCTTGCGTACATCACGCAAATCAAAGAGATGGACAGGAGAGGAGAAAGAAAAGAGGGCGAGAAAGAACAGAATATAGAAAAACAGAAATGAAAATTTGAACTCAAAGAATCAGCATAGAAAAGGGCAGAGAAGCAGGTGTGTTAGTTCAGCGCAGGGCATGAAGAAAATCAGGGAAGAAAGTAAAAAGACAGAAGAATAGAAGAGTATTTAAAGTAGGGGTGAGAACGGACAGAACATTGGTGCCCAATACCCCTGAAGTGGGCAGTGTCCGTGATAGGGGAAAAATGAAGAAATAACAGCAGGGAGATAAGAGAGAAAGAGAAAAAGAGATGGACAGATGACATAGAACATTTGAACGCACAACGATATAAGTATCCCCTCTTGCGTTCAAAAAAAGAAGAGAAAGAAGGATAGAGTGAACGGTTAGCATACGGCTGGTCACCACTGTTTTAATTTCCCCCTCTTGGACCTCTTTCTGACTCCAGATCACACGGGGGACTAAAGATACCTATTTTACCTAACAGGTTCTGTATGGTTTCTCCAACCTCCATTGTCACCCAATCACAAGGAGGTCTGCTCTGGGTTTGCATTAGGGGCTGTAATCGAATTCTAATTCCCATAACTACTGCTTTCTGTCTTCCTGGATCTAGGTATACTCTGGGCCATTTATGTTCCCAGATAATGCCTAATAAAAATCTGTCTAAGTTTCTCCAGAGACTGAGTGTATGTAATCTGCCTTGTAAACTAAATGTAAGGTAAAGAGAAGATAGAATAAAGACAGAGATAGATTTGAATAAATAGATACATTTTATTTCTTACCCAAAGACAAGTCTTCAAGTTGGTACAAGTACAGACATCAGACTTTAATCAGGTACATTCAGCAGACAGATTCTTGGTACAAGAAGGGGGGGCATGAATGCGAAGGGGGGGGGGGAGAAAAGGGCGGGCCAGGCTGGGACATGGGAGAGAGAGGAGCATGGATGCGAGGGGGGGTCATGGAAGGGAGAGAGGGGACTTGCTGGAAAAGGATGAATGGAGGCGGCAGGGGACAGAGGATTGGGAGGACAAGGCTCAGGGAGAGAGGGGAATTGCTGGATAGGGATGAATGGAGGGGGCAGGTGACAGAGGGGCATGGATTGGGAGGGCAGGGCTCAGGGAGAGAGGGGAATTGCTGGAAAGGGATGAATGGAGGGGGCAGGGGACAGAGGAGCATGGATGGGCATGGATTGGGAGGGCAGGGCTCAGGGAGAGAGGGGAATTGCTGGAAAGGGATGAATGGAGGGGGCAGGAGACAGAGGAGCATGGATGGGCATGGATTGGGAGGGCAGGGCTCAGGGAGAGAGGGGAATTGCTGGATAGGGATGAATGGAGGGGACAGATGGGCATGGATGGATATGGATTGCAGGACAGGGCTCAGGGAGAGAAGGGAATTGCTGGATAGGGATGAATGGAGGGGGCAGGTGACAGAGGGGCATGGATTGGGAGGGCAGGGCTCATGGAGAGAGGGGAATTGCTGGATAGGGATGAATGGAGGGGACAGATGGGCATGGATGGATATGGATTGCAGGGCAGGGCTCAGGGAGAGAGGGGAATTGCTGGATAGGGATGAATGGTGGGGGCAGGTGACAGAGGAGCTTGGGAGGGCAGGGCTCAGGGAGAGAGGGGAATTGCTGGAAAAGGATGAATGGAGGGGGCAGGGGACAGATAGGCATGGATTGGGAGGGCAGGGCTCACACTCTCTCATATACAATGTCTTTCTGACTCACACTCTCACACACTCTGTCTCACACTGTATCACATTCACTCTCTATGTGCCACACAGTCACTCACACACTCACTTGGTCTCATACACTCACTCTCACAGAGAATCTGTGTCTCACACACACACTCTCTCTCTTGCACACACACACACACACACACACACTCTCTCACACTGTGTCTCACATACACACTTGCACACACTCTCATTCTCACAAACACACTCACACCCAGACTCACTCACTCTCTCACACACACACACTCACACTTTCACTCTGTCTCTCACACAGTCACTCTCACATACACTCTCCCAAACATACACACTCCGAGGAAAACCTTGCTAGCGCCCGTTTCATTTGTGTCAGAAACGGGCCTTTTTTACTAATTAGATAATACTAGCAAGCGAAAAACATATTCTAGTCTTCGTAGTGTGGGTCCCATTAGCAGGAATTTTGATTGCTTAAACAGCACTATCTCAATATTAAAAGAGATGGCAGTCATGCCAGTTCACATCTTGGAAAGACCAAGTGGCAGGTCTATGGTATTATTAGTCATCCAGGAGCAGTGAAAATCTGGTAGCAAACAGATTTGGCACTTCGGTTTAACTGTTTACTGCTGTGGCAAGTCATTCTTCCCAGATATGTTCCAGAACCTGGCCTTTAGCCCTCATGACTATCACTGAAGGTAACCTTCACATCAGAGATGGTGAGGTCTCAGACTCTTTTCATGTCAGAATTGGAAGAGGTCACATATTGTCCACCTGAAACCAGCCTGCTGTGTTCTGATGAAGGGAGAATAAAGTGGAACTAATCCAAGCCTACTCACCTGTCCCTGACCAGCAGCACCTGGGGCAATTACAACAGAAGTGAGCTGGAGCCGCTCTATACATAAGGGTGGCCATATCCAGTGCTGACTTTATCTTGGTGAAGGCAGGGAGATGTGCTGTTTTCTTTGGAAAATCAGATGTACTAGTCCTGTATGCAATGGGGTGATAATGAAACCAGTTGGCAACCCATTATACATTCATATATGGAACAGAGATCATATGCTAACAGGACAGCAAGCCCATCTGTACTAGTCAGGGCAGATTTGACTTCAAAACGCTAGTTAAGGAGCAGGGTGAATTAAATTTAAATCATCAGTCAGAAGATTCTATGTAGTCATCATTTTCTAGGAAAAGTGCATTCTTTTTGTTTACTATAACCTTATTAAATATTCATCAGGATAGGATCCAATTTTTCAAAATGATTGAAGGTGCTAAGCCCAATGGAAATTACCCCTCCCTGTCACAGTCAATGAGTATGTTCAGTATCGGCGATGTTCAAGCACCCACAGAGCTGGCTGCTGTGTTCATCAGTATGTTTATTAGATTCTTGAAATCTATTGCCTTTCTGTAAACTACATGGTTTACATATTATATGCAGGTACCTTCTCTGTCCCTAGTGGGCTCACAATCTAAGGGGCCCTTTTTACTAAAGCTTTGCCCGTTCTGACGGATAATAGCGTGCGCTAAGAGGCGTATTTTCAAAGCACTTGGACTTAACAAAGTTACATGCAGGCTCATTTTCAAAGCACTTAGCCTCCCAAAGTTCCATAGAAACCTATGGAACTTAGCCTCCCAAAGTGCTTTGAAAATATGCCTCATGGTAATCTATGGAACTTTGTAAGTCTAAGTGCTTTGAAAATGAGCTCCTAAGTGTCTCATGGCCTATAGGTATAAAACAGGGCACTATGCATTTACCCACAGATTCTATATAGCACGCCTAGAGATCCGCACCAAGAGACTTTATAACAGTGCGCACAACTTAACAAGCTGAACAAGCTAGTGAGTGCTGATAACAAGCAAAAATGAGCATTGATTGGCACTGATTAGAATTTACATGCACAACTCGCTAAGCGTATTCTGTAACGAAGTGCGCTGAACTTCTAACGTGTGCAGGCAAAAAGGGGTGTGGTTGTGGGCGGGGAAATGGGTGTTTTGTGGGCATTCCGAAATTTATGTGCGCTGAACTTCTAATGAGCGCAGGCAAAAAAGGGTGTGGTTATGGGCAGGGAATTGGGTGTTTTGTGAGCATTCTGAAAATTATGTGCGCTGAACTTCTAATGTGCGCAGGCAAAAAGGGGTGTGGTTATGGGCGGAGAATTGGGTGTTTTGTGGGCATTCTGAAATTTTTGTGTCCTGAACTTCTAATGTGCGCAGGCAAAAAGGAGTGTGGTTGTGGGCGGGGAAATGGGTGTTTTGTGGGCATTCCGAAATTTATGTGCGCTGAACTTCTAATGTGCGCAGGCAAAAAGGGGTGGTTATGGGCGGGGAATTGGGTGTTTTGTGTGTGGGCATTCCGAAATTTATGTGCGCTGAACTTCTAATGTGCGGCTTACATTATGCCGTAATGGCGAACGCCATTTCCAGAACGAGAAATGCAAAGTATTGTTACATTAAAAGTTCATAAATGTTAAGGTAAATTGTAAAATAAGTTGGATAAACAGTTCATTTCAGGCATAAGAGATAAAGGGGTAATGCGTTAATGTTCATTGGTGACAAATTGATTGATGCAATCAGGTGTAAAGAATTCGGCTTTATCTGGTTCTGATAGAGTTTTGATGTAGGTCATTTATGATGGTTCATTATGATATGTCTTCTTGAATAGGTTAGTTACTATGTTACTATGAGGGGCATTTTTGACACGATGTCTAAGTCCGACTTTTTGCATAAAATGTCCAAAATCTGAATAGAAAAGAAGGTCATTTTAGAAAAAGAAAAAATATGTATATATTTTTTGAAAATACTTCTTCGAACAAGGTTTTATGCTTTGGACATTTTGTTTTTTGGTCCATTTTGACCCCCCCCCCCCCCCCGAATAAGTGCAAAACAGCGATATTCATGCCAATGGGATGTAGGAGGAACCAGCATTTTTAGTAGACTGTTCCCCCAGACATCCCAGGAGAGCAATGGGGAATGCTCCCAGGTACACATCTCACCTTTGCTCCCTTATCTTATGCCCTGAGGCCTCCAAAACCCACTACCCCTCTCTGTACTCCACTACAATAGCCCTTATGAGTGAAGGGGGTACCTATATGTAGGTACAGTAGAGTTTTGGTGACTTTGGGAGGGTTCATGGTTTCCACCACAAGTGTGACAGGTAGAAGGGCATAGGGACATGAGTTCCCAGTCCATAGCACACAGCACCGACCACTACACTACTCCAGGGACCCGCATGCTGTTCTAATAAACCTGACTTTAACCTTCTGAGGCTGTCATAGAGACTGGTAAATCATATTTTTATTCACATTTTTGGGGGGTGGGAGAGGGTCAGTGATTCCTTCCAGTGGTCATCTGGTCATTTAGGGCATCTTTTTGTGCCGTATTCATTATAAAAACAGGTCTTGCTCAAAATATCTTAGTTTTAGTCCTGAACAATTTTGTTTTGTTCCATTATGGCTGAAAAATGTTCAACTCTTAGGAACACCCAAATCCCACCCTTACTATTATTCAAAGTCGTTAACTCACAACAGGATTGTAAAAAATTACAGAAGGACCTTATGAGACTGGGAGACTGGGCGGCTCAATGGCAGATGACGTTTAATGTGAGCAAGTGCAAGGTGATGCATGTGGGAAAAAAGAACCCGAATTATAGCTACGTCATGCAAGGTTCCATGTTAGGAGTTACAGACCAAGAAAGGGATCTGGGTGTCGTTGTCGATAATACACTAAAACCTTCTGCTGAGTGTGCTACTGTGGCTAGGAAAGCGAATAGAATGTTGGGTATTATTAGGAAAGGTATGGAAAACAGGTGTGAGGATGTTATAATGCCGTTGTATCGCTCCATGGTGCGACCGCACCTAGAGTATTGTGTTCAATTCTGGTCGCCACATCTCAAGAAAGCTATAGTAGAATTGGAAAAGGTGCAGCGAAGGGCGACTGAAATGATAGCGGGGATGGGACGACTTCCCTATGAAGAAAGACTAAGGAGGCTAGGGCTATTCAGCTTGGAGAAGAGACGGCTGAGGGGAGACATGATAGAGGTACATAAAATAATGAGTGGGGGGCATGCGATGAAACTACAGTATAGTAAATTTTAAACAAATCAGAGAAAATTTTTCTTCACCCAATGCATAATTAAACTCTGGAATTCGTTGCTGGAGAACGTGGTGAAGGCGGTTAGCTTGGCAGAGTTTTAAAAGGGGTTAGACGGTTTCCTAAAGGACAAGTCCATAAACCACTACTAAATGGACTTGGGAAAAATTCACAATTCCAGGAATAACGTGTATAGAATGTTTGTACGTTTGGGAAGCTCGCCAGGTGCCCTTGGCCTGGATTGGCCTCTGTCGTGGACAGGATGCCGGGCTCGATGGAACCTTGGTCTTTTCCCAGTGGGGCATTACTTACGTACTTATGTACTTACTTATGTACTTAACATGCCCCCTTGAGATTTGGATGCATTGCAGAAGAACAGCATAGAAAACCATCTAGAAAATAGGTTTGAAAAATATTGATTTGAATGTTTTTGTGAGAAAAACGTCCAAATGCTGCTTTATGCCACTTTTTAGACATTTTTCTCTTTTGAAAATGAGCCCTTATCTGATGTAAATAGCCATGTAGAATTTGCTTTCATAGATGTACCCAGTTCCATTTCTCTCCAGTTTTATAAATCCACTTTAAGAAACATTGCCAATGATGTGATGTATTCACTAGTGACATAGCTACGGGGGGGCCATGGGGGCCTGAGCCCCCTAAATTGGCTCTGGGGCCCCTAGTTTGGCACGTGATATGAGGAGAAGAGCAGGGCAGGCAATGTGGCAGAGACCTGCGCAGGACAAATGCTTCAGCTGGTGGGGGTTAGGGTCCCACTTTTTGCTCTGGACACCCCTCCCCCCCCCTACACACACACACCCACACCACACTACACCACACATCGAGGTCTGGCTATGCCACTGGTATCCACATGTTTTATAATGGACCTTACTTGCCACCAAAATTCTTCAACAAATACAGTCCGTTGCTTAAGTACTCATTGGCAATGAAGCAGAGTGGTAGCAATTTGGGAGAAACTGTGTGCTTCACTGTTTTCAGAGCTGCTGCCTTGTTCCTGAACAAACTAATCTGGCTCCAGCATCTTGTCATGAGTTTCCTTTTCCTGTGGCAATGGATTTCCTTGCCCTTATTGCTCTTGCAAAAGTGGTCATGGAGTAGCACTTTCGAAAGTGGCACTGTTTTTCTTAATTCAAGAGAAATGCCAGTATGGGAAACACAAATAACATTTTGGGTAATAAAACACCTATCCCATTCATATTAGAACTTGCATATTGAGACCCTAATGACAGTGGCAGTGAATCCCAGCCCAGACAATCATTATTCTCTGCTGAAAACTGTATTTGCTCTTGGGAAACTGTGCTGCTCCTGTTTACATCTGTACATTTTCAAAGAACTAGTAGACAAAATGCCAAATGAATGCAAGTCCAATCTTGTCAAAATGAAATTCCTACAAATTTCATTTCCATAGTAGGTGGAAGTCAAAGCGTACTCCGATAATCACAGGAGCATGCCAGTCTGCCGCCTCCTGTACATGGAACAGGAATGTTGAATAGACAGGTGTCCACACTGATATCTATATTTACATAATAGCCACTGCCCAAAACCTGATATTCTCCTGGGCATTGGGAAAACCTCACTGGCCCACAATGCTGCAGACTTTTGTACTGGAATACAGGAATACATTGGATTTAAGGTTGCCAACTTTTCCGAAGACCGTAACTGAAAACCAATCTCAGGGGAAAGGGGAGGGAGGGAGCTTGCTGTAAAAACACATCCAGATTTTAGGAACTGTGAAGGGGCTGTCTCAGGGACTACTTGTATGGGTTAGCCTGGGATAAACAGCTTTCATCTGCTTTCAACTGTGTACAAATGGAAATTGGTCCACCAGGGATGGAGGTTGGCGTGATAGGACTGCCTCCTCATCCTGAATCCCTTCTCAGTTTTTTTTAACCCTATTCCCCCCCCCCCCCCCCCCCTTTCTCAATCTCCACATCCCAAATCAATCAATAACAAGCCAAGCCCTAAATTTGTGTTCTTGTCTCCAACTGAGTTCTTACTTGAGTCCCTGCTCTCTCACCCCATATTCCCAGTTAGCTGCCACCCTCCTCCTCCCCAAAATCTGCACCCTGCATTTCCCCCTACTCATTCTCCCGTTCCCCAGCATCCAACCACCTGCCTCTCCTCCTTCCCCCAGCATCAGCCCCCCTACTTTTCTCTCTTCCTACCCCAGCATCCATTCCTCCTCCTCCCGCTATCATCACCCCCCTCTGCCTCCGTACCTTTCAACATCTAAGACTCAGACTCACTCTCTCTCTCTCCTACAAGTATCAGGCCCTCCTCCATCAACCTTCAAAAGTGGTCCTCTCCCTTCCCCACTGCTCCAGAACATTGCACCTGCTCCCTTACCCTTAGTGGGGTTGCAGCCTATTCCTGCGATTCCCTCTATCAGAGCCGCCGGGACGCTGAGCCGGGGCAGTGCCGCCGCCGGGCCCATCCCCCCTCCCCCTGGATCGCTGCCACCCAGCGCAGCTGGAAATACCTTGGCTGTCAAGGATCTCAAGGCCCTGCTCGCAGAAGAGTCTTCTCCTCCACTCCAGTGCTGCTCTTCTTCACAGTTCTGCCGCGTGGCCTTCCCCTGCAGCTGCTTTTTACCTCAGGTCGCGCATGCTCGGTTTCAAAACAGAGCGTTCGCGCCTGAGGTGAAAAGCAGCCGCTTGGAAGGCAATGCGGCAGTTGACTGTGAAGAAGAGCTCTTCTGCCTGCTGTATCTGCTGCTCCTCCGAGTCCTCCCCAGCCTCCAAGAGAGACCCTGGCGTCGGGCACCCAGATTTTGCCCCCCCCCCCGCCCCTCCCTCTCGGTGGCCCTGCTTTCTACTGTACAGCCTCCTTAGTCAGCATGCTGGTACTAGGAATGATTTTGAAGCTCCTATCCAGTCTTATACGGTCTGTACCAGAGCTGGTGGTGGGAGGTGGGGCTGGTGGTTGGGAGGCGGGGATAGTGCTAGGCAGACTTATACGGTCTGTGCCAGAGCCGGTGGTGGGAGGCGGGGCTGGTTGTTGGGAGGCGGGGACAGTGCTGGGCAGACTTGTACAGTCTGTGCCAGAGCTGGTGGTTGGGAGGCGAGGATAGTGCTGGGCAGACTTATATGGTCTGTGCCAGAGCCGGTGGTTGGGAGGCGGGGCTGGTGGTTGGGAGGCGGGGATAGTGCTGGGCAGGCTTATACGGTCTGTGCCCTGAAGAGGACAGGTACAAATCAAGGTAAGGTATACACAAAAAGTAGCACATATGAGTTTATCTCGTTAGGCAGACTGGATGGACCGTGAAGGTCTTTTTCTGCCGTCATCTACTATGTTACTATATCCAGGACCTCCCTGCTGTTTATTTGATAAGATCAGCGGTGCTTATTACTATTATTTATCAAGTAATGTTTATAGCATCCAAATCTTCATCGGCTCTTCCGATTACCTCCTCCTCTCTAATCTTTATTTAAACATTTACTTCACTTGTTGTAACTTCAAATAACCATACTCATCTTATGGATTGTGTCTGGCTCAGGGGTAGGAGCGTCCGACACGCATGTTGCGCCCTCCCTCGGGCTGTCTCAAGGACATTCCCCCTTAGCCGTATCTAGCTCCAGCTCTGCTGCTATTCACAAGGGTAACCCCTAGGCTTCGGAAGAGCCGACGAAGATTTGGATGCTATAAACATGACTTGATAAACAATAGGAATAAGCACCGCTGAGGTTCTTTAACATCATTTGAAGGAAGATAACAATATATAGTTATTTGTTGAAAGCAAATAATAGAAGTAGAGAGATAATTTGGAACTGGTATATTATAAGGGAGTATCATTTATTGGCTCCTTGCAACATTATTTAAAGATTTGCCAAGGAGATAGGTTATTTGATAAGATCAGCAGCAGGGAGTGCTTGCTAGTTTCCAGAGACTGCATGGTGCATACTGCATGTGAGGGTGAAGGCAGAGCTATGGGGAGTTGACAGAACAGGTTCCCCCTACTTCTCTGAATCGTTTTGGCTGGTGGAGTTCCCCACCAGCTACACGGCTTTGCTCTGCAGTTCCTGTACTCTGATTATAGCTGTGAACCTGCTGCAGGTCAGATCCAGACATTACCGTGTCTAATTACGATGGGGGTACAAATGTAACAAAAATAAAATAGATACTATTGGAGATTCTACATGGAATGTTGCTACTATTGGAGATTCTACATGGAATGTTGCTATTCCACTAGCAACATTCCATGTAGAAGGCTGCGCAGGCTTCTGTTTCTGTGAGTCTGACGTCCTGCACGTACGTGCAGGACGTCAGACTCGCAGAAGCAGAAGCCTGCGCGGCCACATTGGTGATCTGCAAGGGCCGACTTCTACATGGAATGTTGCTAGTGGAATAGCAACATTCCATGTAGAATCTCAAATAGTAGCAACAGTGGAGGAGTGGCCTAGTGGTTAGGGTGGTGGACTTTGGTCCTGGGGAACTGAGGAACTGAGTTCAATTCCCACTTCAGGCACAGGCAGCTCCTTGTGACTCTGGGCAAGTCACTTACCCCTCCATTGCCCCATGTAAGCCGCATTGAGCCTGTCATGAGTGGGAAAGCGCGGGTACAAATGTAACAAAAATAAAATAGATACTATTGGAGATTCTACATGGAATGTTGCTACTATTGGAGATTCTACATGGAATGTTGCTATTCCACTAGCAACATTCCATGTAGAAGGCTGCGCAGGCTTCTGTTTCTGGTAAATAGAACACCGACTGACTAGTTCAAAAACTAGGTAGTTAGCCAGGCAGTGTCAGTCTGATAAAACTGCAGAATACTATAGCTTTATACTAAAAAAAAAACATACTTTCCCTTCTCAAAGTGTGGCTGTACTAATGGGAGCTACTTTTAAAATACAGAGTATGTTATTTACAGTAAGTAAATTATTAAGGCCTACTGGAAGAGTTCTCAAACAGTGCAATGCATGCAGGGGAGGCGGGTGGTGTTCTGTTTTGTTAGTCACTCAGAGGTTTGGAATGCTTGTTTTTTGTTTTTTTTTTAAAGGCCAAAGCCTGCAAACTTTACTGGAGCTGGATCAAAGTTGGACTCAGCAACTTGGGATGCCTGTAAAAATGTCTGGGTGTGGAGAACATTTCTTCTAGAGCCAGGCACAGGTTTTTCACTGTTACATCATTGGAGGATCCAGAAGGAAGTGCAGCTGCTGTTGAGCAATCCTTGTTCCTGGTTTAACAAATATATATATTGTTAAAGCAATAGTGATGGCTATAGTTGCCTTACTCCTCTTTTTAACCTATTCTGTTTCTAACGTAGCCACACCCAGGGGTGAATAGGTTCTCCCGCTGTGACAGGCCGATGCTCAGAACTTCCGTGTAAAGCCAACAGCGCAGTGCTCAAACCAAATGGTATTCAAATTATATGCTCACTGTAAAAGTGAAAGCAGGGGGGGGGGGGAACATGCTTGGTGCATGTGCAGAAAAGTTTGGCAATGAGGTCAGCTCATGTGCGCATGCGCCAGGAAAACCCAAAAACGAAGCACGCATTAATGACTTTTCGCATTTGTTGTTGTTACATGGAAGGCTTATATTTAAGGGCAGGAAACGGGCTTTCATTTTTAGGGTTGCTTGGACTTGCATACATTTATTTCTTAGTACCAGCACTTACAGGCTTGCACGGACTTTCTTCCTCCAAAAGAAATCAAAACTGGCAAATTTTAAAGAAAAAATCATGAGTGGCCTAGTGGTTAGGGTGGTGGACTTTGGTCCTGGGGAACTGAGGAACTGAGTTTGATTCCCACTTCAGGCACAGGCAGCTCCTTGTGACTCTGGGCAAGTCACTTAACCCTCCATTGCCCCTGGTACAAAATAAGTACCTGAATATATGTAAACCACTTTGAATGTAGTTGCAAAAACCTCAGAAAGACGGTATATCAAGTCCCATTTCCCTTTCCCTATTTGAGATTCTACATGGAATGTTGCTATTCCACTAGCAACATTCCATGTAGAAGCCTGCCCTTGCAGATCAGCTGCGAAGGCTTCTGTTTCACAGAAACTGAAGCCTGCGTGGCCGCATTGCTGATCTGCAAGGGCAGCCTTCTTCGTGGAATGTTGCTAGTGGAGGAGTAGTCTAGTGGACTTTGATCCTGGGGAACTGAGTTCAATTCCCACTGCAGCTCCTTGTGACTCTGGGTAAGTCACTTAACCCTCCATTGCCCCAGGTACAAAATAAGTACCTGAATATATGTAAACTGCTTTGAATGTAGTTGCAAAAACCACAGAAAGGCAGTATATCAAGTCCCATTTCCCTTTCCCTAGTTGAGATTCTAGATGGAATGTTGCTACTATTGAGATTGTGTTGCTACTATTTGAGATTCTACATGGAATGTTAATGTTGCTATTCCACTAGCAACATTCCATGTAGAAGCCTGCCCTTGTGCAGCCGCGCAGGCTTCTGCTTCTGTGAGTCTGACGTCCTGCACACAGAAGCCTGCGTGGCTGCACAAGGGCAGGCCTCTCTCTACATGGAATGTTGCTAGTGGAGGAGTAGCCTAGTGGTTAGTGCAGCGGACTCTGATTCTGGGGAACTGAGTTTGATTCCCACTGCAGCTACTTTGGGCAAGTCACTTAACCCTCCATTGCCCCATGTAAGCTGCATTCAGCCTGCCATGAGTGGGAAAGCGCGGGGTACAAATATAACAAAAAAAACAAACAAACTTCAAACACCCTAATGCCTGCTCCAAGGTGGTGTTAGGTTTTCAGTGGTAAGTGTAGCTTTGTTTTGTGCGCTGTTCTCTGAGTATTGGGAGGGAATAGGAAATGACCTCATTAACATCTTTTTAACTACATTTGCATGCTGTTTGCACTAATTAAAAAAAAACTTTTTATTTTCCATATTTCAAATTATACAATCAGATCACAAAGAATGTAACTAAAGAAATGTAACCTGATATTATATATAAAAAGAAAATTAACAACAAGAAAATATTCCTTAAACCTGCGTCCACTAGATTAGGAAAATAGGATCAAGATGTATAGAAAAAGAAATAAATAAAAGGGAAAATAAACTATATCAAGAGCAAACACCTTTCACAAACAAAGACCAGAGCCAATTAACAGTGGCCTCCAATCCCTCTATAGGTTGTCATGTACAGTGGTGGAAATAAGTATTTGATCCCTTGCTGATTTTGTAAGTTTGCCCACTGACAAAGACATGAGCAGCCCATAATTGAAGGGTAGGTTATTGGTAACAGTGAGAGATAGCACATCACAAATTAAATCCGGAAAATCACATTGTGGAAAGTATATGAATTTATTTGCATTCTGCAGAGGGAAATAAGTATTTAATCCCTCTGGCAAACAAGACCTAATACTTGGTGGCAAAACCCTTGTTGGCAAGCACAGCGGTCAGACGTCTTCTGTAGTTGATGATGAGGTTTGCACACATGTCAGGAGGAATTTTGGTCCACTCCTCTTTGCAGATCATCTCTAAATCATTAAGAGTTCTGGGCTGTCGCTTGGCAACTCGCAGCTTCAGCTCCCTCCATAAGTTTTCAATGGGATTAAGGTCTGGTGACTGGCTAGGCCACTCCATGACCCTAATGTGCTTCTTCCTGAGCCACTCCTTTGTTGCCTTGGCTGTATGTTTTGGGTCATTGTCGTGCTGGAAGACCCAGCCACGACCCATTTTTAAGGCCCTGGCGGAGGGAAGGAGGTTGTCACTCAGAATTGTACGGTACATGGCCCCATCCATTCTCCCATTGATGCGGTGAAGTAGTCCTGTGCCCTTAGCAGAGAAACACCCCCAAAACATAACATTTCCACCTCCATGCTTGACATTGGGGACGGTGTTCTTTGGGTCATAGGCAGCATTTCTCTTCCTCCAAACACGGCGAGTTGAGTTCATGCCAAAGAGCTCAATTTTTGTCTCATCTGACCACAGCACCTTCTCCCAATCACTCTCGGCATCATCCAGGTGTTCACTGGCAAACTTCAGACGGGCCGTCACATGTGCCTTCCGGAGCAGGGGGACCTTGCGGGCACTGCAGGATTGCAATCCGTTATGTCGTAATGTGTTACCAATGGTTTTCGTGGTGACAGTGGTCCCAGCTGCCTTGAGATCATTGACAAGTTCCCCCCTTGTAGTTGTAGGCTGATTTCTAACCTTCCTCATGATCAAGGATACCCCACGAGGTGAGATTTTGCGTGGAGCCCCAGATCTTTGTCGATTGACAGTCATTTTGTACTTCTTCCATTTTCTTACTATGGCACCAACAGTTGTCTCCTTCTCGCCCAGCGTCTTACTGATGGTTTTGTAGCCCATTCCAGCCTTGTGCAGGTGTATGATCTTGTCCCTGACATCCTTAGACAGCTCCTTGCTCTTGGCCATTTTGTAGAGGTTAGAGTCTGACTGATTCACTGAGTCTGTGGACAGGTGTCTTTCATACAGGTGACCATTGCCGACAGCTGTCTGTCATGCAGGTAACGAGTTGATTTGGAGCATCTATCTGGTCTGTAGGGGCCAGATCTCTTACTGGTTGGTGGGGGATCAAATACTTATTTCCCTCTGCAGAATGCAAATAAATTCATATACTTTCCACAATGTGATTTTCCGGATTTAATTTGTGATGTGCTATCTCTCACTGTTACCAATAACCTACCCTTCAATTATGGGCTGCTCATGTCTTTGTCAGTGGGCAAACTTACAAAATCAGCAAGGGATCAAATACTTATTTCCACCACTGTATTTATTTTCAATTCTTCCTTTGAAACCACAAATTCCAATAATTGTTTGGGTTCATTAAAGATATAAGAATTATTTTGGTAAGATATATAACAAGAACAAGGAAAATGGAGCAAAAAAATTCATACCCAGAGCTGGCACCCGAGGGCGTAAAGCCAAAAACTCCTGGCTCCTTCTGGAAAGATCAGGAAAAACCCTTATCTTAGAACCCATAAATTCACAATGCATAGAGGGGCCTTTTACAGATCAGCGGTAAGGCCCAATGTAGGCTTACCGCTCACTCTTCCGGGACTACCTCCGGCCCAATGCGGCCGTTGGCGATAGTCCCACCCCGAGTGCACGCCATTTCCGGGGGATAAAGAAAACCACCAGAAATGGCTTGTAACTCAGAAGTAATCGGGCATCGCCTTGCTTTGCCTGGTTACTGCTGGGTTAGGGCAGGAGCCATTATTGTCACTTCAGTGGGTGGCGGTAAGGGCTCCCCGCCGCGTGGCCATGTGGTAAAAGTTCTCTTACCGCATGGCCATGTGTGTCTGGGGGCTTTTTAACCACTGTGATAAAAAGGGCCCTGGCACGTGGGAAAAATGGCCCCCACCACTAGCATATGGCCCTTTTTCCCGCAACTTAGTAAAAGGACCCCATGATGAAAATACAGTTTGAGAGCCGTATCCCTGTCTGGCTCTAACGCAAAAGTCACCAAGAGTGTAGTTCTTTGAGTAACTAGGTCCAGAGAAGATGACTCCAAGAATTCTGTCAAATTTGCCTCCTGAAGGCCCGACCCACTCTTACCACCTGGGAAATAGTTACACTAATCTTTGATACGCACATTGTCTCCCACGGTAGAGCCCTCTGAGTATTCTGCGCTCACTAATGCCTGCGTTAGTCCGATGTTAATCAACTCCAGCGCTTGCATTACATTTTGAACATTGGCCTGTGAATGAGCTTTCTGAAGGGAGCTGTTCCTGAGATGCTCAGAACCTAATGCCAGCTCTAGAGGACAGTTAGTGCCGAACTAACACCAGCATTAAGCTGCACAGAATGTTCCGAGAGCTATAGCTTGAGAAACTACCCACCCGCCAAAGATCAGCGCAAACTATATTTAAATGTAGGCAAACAGATGATAATGAGCTCATTTCCATTCCCTCTGAATGCTCAGAGAACAGAGCACAAACTAAAGCCGCCCTCAACGCTGGGAAATCACTGCCATCCTGGAGGTGGTATTGAGGAGAGGATTTATTTAATTTTTCAGATTTTGGAAGTCAACTTTCTTCCCAAATTAATAATACAAGCAAAAACACTGTACTTTTTTTGCCAGCCTCAAATGTCATACTCAGGTCCATCGCAGTAATATACAGGTCCCTGGAGCAGTTGTGGTGGGTGCAGTGGACTTCAGGCAGGCAGACCCAGGCCCATCCCCCCCTACCAACAACACTTGTGGTGGAAAATGGGAGCCCTTCCAAACCCACCCAAAACCCACTGTACCCACATGTAGGTGCCCCCCTTCACCCCTTAGGGCTATGGTAGTGGTGTATAGTTGTGGGGAGTGGGTTTTGGGGGGCTGAGCACCCAGGGTAAGGGAGCTATGCACCTGGGAGCTATTTTTTAATTTCTTTTTTAACTTTTTAGAAGTGCCCCCTAGGGTGCCCGGTTGGTGTCCTGGCATGTGAGGGGGACCAGTGCACTGCGAATCCTGGCCCCTCCCACGACCAAATGCCTTGGATTTGGTCGGATTTGAGATCGCCGGCTTCGGTTTCCATTAAGGGCAAAAACCGATGCCGGCCATCTCTGACATTTGGCCAGCCCCAACCGTATTATCGAAACAAAAGATGGCCGGCCATCTTTTTCGAAAATACGGTTGGCTCCGCCCACTTGCGGAGCCGGCCCCGGAGATGGCCGGCGTCGTTCGATTATGCCCCTCCCACATGAATCACATCAAATGCATTGACATAGGAATTTCACACAAGGGCAGCGACACAAAAACTGCTATATTATTAAAGCCGGTTTAAGAGAAGGGTCTGTGAGGGAGAGGAAGAGATAGTAGATTGCATGGATGGGCAGACTGGATAGCTCATATCGTCTTTATTTGCCTCCATTTTTCCTCTGTTTCTAAATAGGTAGAAAGCAAAGTTAAGGTTAGGACATTTGCAGCATTTCTAATTCAGGCCATTGATAAATAATTGCTTTCAAACTGTCTGTTGCATTCTTAGGATTCATACTGTCACTCTCTCCCATGGATCCATGGTACCAAAAGACTGTCTAGTTCAGGGGTGTCCAACCTCAGTGCTCACAGATCTGGTTTTCAGGATTTCCCCATTGAATATCTATTGGCATACAGTGGAAGCAGTGCATGCAAATAGATCTTTCATAGTCATTGGGGAAATCCTGAAAATCCAACTGGATTGTGGCCCACAAGGACTGAAGTTGGACAACCCTGGTCTAGTTCTGTGCACAGTTAACAGATGCCTACTTGGGCCCCCTTTGGAAATACAGAGCCATTCAGCCAAATGACTAATAGCTGGTGATTGAAAGGGCACTCTTGGTAAGTGCCAGCTAGATGCTTACACTGTTGACTCTGGGAGGTAACGGGAACTTCCTCAGAAGTGCTGCAAGAGTGACAGATGAAGTATACATGCAAAATCACTGACTCTATTATCCATAGAGACCCACCTACCTAGAGGTTGCGAAGACTTCCAATCCTGCCTGCAGCACAGCTAGCAGCCATGTGCAGAAGGGATGGAGAGATGATACCCCTCCAGCAATTCAAGCTGATTTCAATTTCCTTAGCAGTGCTCTCTAGTCTCTGCAGACCTGCCAAGTTATGTCGTTTCAGGAAGGAGACTTTTTGGCCAGTCTTGTTATTGAACTTACATTCCCAATTCATTGTGGTATTCATAAACACGTGGAGGGGCATAATCGAACGGGGCGCCTAGGTTTTCCTGAGGGCATCCCCGCAGGATGGCCCCGTGAAGGAGCGTGGAAACCGCTATTATCGAAACAAGATGGGTGTTGATCTTTCGTTTCAATAATATGGTTGGGGACGGCCAAATCTCAACATTTAGGTCGACCTTAGAGATGGTCGTCCCCGGTTTTCGGCCATAATGGAAACCGAGGACGCCCATCTCAAAAATGACCAAATCCAAGCCCTTTGGTCGTGGGAGGAGTTAGAATTCGTAGTGCACTGGTCCCCCTGACATGCCAGAACACCAACCGGGCACCCTAGGGGGCACTGCAGTGGACTTCACAAATTGCTCCCAGGTGCATAGCTCCCTTACCTTCGGTGCTGAGGCCCCAAAACCCACTCCCCACAACTGTACACCACTACCATAGCCCTAAGGGGTGAAGGGGGCACCTAGATGTGGGTACAGTGGGTTTCGGGTGGGTTTTGAAGGTCTCACATTTACCAGCACAAGTGTAACAGGTAGGGGGGATGGGCCTGGGTCCGCCTGCCTGAAGTGCACTGCAGTAAGGGGAGGTCATGCCCGATTCCCTCCAGAGGTCATCTGCTGAGTTCGGGCACCTTTTTGAGGCTTGGTCGTGAAAAAAAATGGACCAAGTAAAGTCAACTAAATTCTCGTCAGGGGCGCCTTTCTTTTTTCCATTATCAGCCAAGGACGCCCATCTCTTAAGCACACCCCAGTCCTGCCTTCGCTACCCCTCCGACACACCCCCGTGAACGTTGGTTGTCCCCGCAATGGACTACAGTTGAGAGCACCCAAAATCGGCTTTCGATTATGCCAATTTGGGCGACCCAGAGAGCAGGACGCCAATCTCCCGATTTGTGTCGGAAGATGGGCGCCCTTCTCTTTCGAAAATGCCCCTGTAAGTCTACCTACTGAGATCAGTACTGTAGGTCCCATAATGCATCAATAGGGTTGTTAGAAATCCAGGACTGGCCAAAAAGCTCTCAAGTTTTAGACTTAGTTCACTCTTGGCCAGCATATCAAGATATAAATATCTGAGCAGTTTACAATAAATCAATAAATTCTAATGTAAGGAAGTAGAAATGAACTACAAATCAATAGAAAGAACCGGACAGTAAAGATGTCTATAGGGTTAGAAGAATGCTTCATTGGTCTGCTCTTCAAGAGGGATGAAGGTGGAGGAAGGCAGTTGTAATCAGCATTAGTTTGGACTACGGTTCAATTGTGGAATGAACTGAGAAATAAGAAGGCTTTCAGTTCTGATTTAAAAGGTGAGGGGAAGGTTGTAGTCTTAAGGATAGTGGTAACGAATTCCACAGAGTGGGAGCTGTTACACTGAAAATGCAAGCTTGAATAGTGTCTAAAGCTATGATATGAAAAGTGGGGACCGTTAAACTGGGTAACTTGTGTATGCCTCTGGGAAGAGGAAAGGAAACATGACTTCTCCTGGACACTCACCTACTATAAAACCAGTTTTCCCTTACAGATTCTCGCACTCCCGATTTGAGAAAGAAAAACCCTTTGTCCTCTTTCACTTCTGATTGGCCAAGTCTCTCTTTATGCTCCAACTAGCCGTTAAGCCCGTAAAAACGGGCGAGTATTGCAGCCCTCCTTTCTCCCCTGGCCTCACCCTGTCCACCGATCCTCCCCCTCCCCCCATGTCCAGCAACTCTCCTCTGTGCCCTACTCTCACCCCAAGTCCAGCAACCATGGCCCCTCCCCCCATGTCCAGCTACCCTCATCGCCACCGCTCCCTCCACCCTCCGTGCCGGGCCCCCTGCACTGACCTGACAGCGCCTCTCACCTCCATGTGAAAGCGCTGCAGGCAGCAGCAGATCGCTCTGCTGCTGCCTGCAGCGCTTCCACACGGAGGTGAGAGGCGCTGTCAGGTCAGTGCAGGGGGCCCGATACGGAGGGGGGCGGGGAGGGTGGAGGTTGTTTCATGCGATGTTCCTTTCCAGGCGGCAATGGCGGCGTCCGACAATTTGACTCCGTCCGTTTCCCTCTCTGTTCCGCCCTCTGACGTCATGACGTCTTGATGCGAGGGCGGGACAGAGAGGGAAGTCTGTACTGCGCATTTGCAAGTGAGTACGGTCACTTGCCGTTTATATGTTTGATTGGCTATCAGTCAGGTGGGAAAGGGGAAAGTGCTGTTCCATGATTGTAAACTAAAAGCCCTGATGTTCCAACAAGCCTTTTGTTGAAATATTTGAGCTTTGTTTAGAATTTATCATTTTTTTTTAGTTTTATTATTTTAGTTTGTCATACTTTTGGTTTTATGTTATTCATTTTTATTATATATGTCAAGTTTGTGAACCACATGGATAGTACGGTATATAAGCTGTACAATAAATAAATAATTAGGTGCAGCCATTTGTAGAAGATCATTCAGTGTTCAGGACTCAACCTTCAAAAATGTCTTGGTTGCACTCATTTAAAAGGCACAACACCTAGAGATGTTGCACAGGGAGCAAGATAGGAGGATACTACTCTTACATGGCTATGGGTTTTTTAAAACAGTAGAAGGTGTGAATCTCACAATGCCCCACTGTGTGACTATATGGTATTCTGATGAGGAATGCCTAGTGGCAGAGGGAGTGGCTACCTAGACAGAGTATTCACAAGTGTCTCTTCAAGAATACAGTGGAAATTAGAACAGAAAGGAGAATTTTGCTTTTATTGATGTAACTGGTGTTAAGAGTAATGCCTTGGCACCAGTTCTAAGTAGTCAATGATCAATCGTGTTGTAATGCTGTGCTTCTCAACCATTCATAAATTTTTTAATGAAGATCAGTTCAAGATTTTAGTGCAATCCATTATTTAAGTCAATTAGATTACTGTAATATTGCTTGTTTGGGTTGTACGAAGTATTTACGTAAAAGGATTCAAACTATCCAAAAGACAGTTTTTCAACAGATCTATTTTCTGGAAAAAAAAAATGAGATAGATTGTCTCATTGCTACATTAAGCTGCACTGGTTGCCAGGGGAGGCAAGGGTTTTATTTAAATTGTTCTGTTCTTTATATAAAGTCCAATATGGTCTAATTCCTTCCTATTTTCACAGTCATTGTAAGATAGTAGAAGGTAAGAAGAATTATAGGAAAAGGACTGAAAATTTATTTTATTTTTCCATCTCCTAAAGGAGTGAAAAGACAAAGAATTTTGATTTATCTTTTGGCTTTTCAGGCCACAAGGTCTGGGAAAGATATTTTGCCTATTATTAGTCAATCTGCTTTATATGGGGAATTCCATAGAAATGTCAAAATATTTTTATTTAGGAAATATGTTTTAATGCCTCCTTAATTGGTGATTCAATGAAATGTTTCTGTTTTTATTATTGATTGTCACTATTGTAACTTCCTGGATATGTCCAGCTTCTTGGTTGTTTTTGGCCTCTCTGAACTGTAAGGCCTGAGCAGGCTTTAAGCTTTGATATTATTATTATTAAAGTGCAGCCCAGCACACTGCTGTGGTTTGGGAAAGTCCTCTGTGGCAGCGCTGGTAGCCCAGGCCCCTGATTCTGTGGACCTGACTCCATTTGCATGGCCACGCGAAGCATGCAACTCTCTGGAGGAAAATTAGAAGCTTATTAGAACCCACTGCTTTTAAATTAGTAGCGCACAGTCTAATTTGTGGGTAATGTACGTTTGGGAAGCTTGCCAGGTGCCCTTGGCCTGGATTGGCCGCTGTCGTGGACAGGATGCTGGGCTCAATGGACCCTTGGTCTTTTCCCAGTGTGGCATTACTTATGTACTTATTGATGATATCCCTATGGAGGGCCCACCTAGGTCGCAACCCCAAACATAGGTTTCGTGGCTGCATTTGAGGTCATGACCCACAGTTTTGGGAAGTCCTGTCATATTGGGCTTACCACCGCTTAGTAAAAGGGCCCCTTATAATGTTAAGTTTAACGGTACTGTCTTTTGGAGGACAAATTGTAGGGTTCTGCAGGGATCTGCTCTGTCCCTATCATTCTTTAATGTGCTGATGCTACCTATAGAGTTTTCAGTTATGTGGACGACATCACGGTATTCCTGCCAGTATTTCAGTGAGCTGACTTAGTATCTAAGTAGATTTCATGCTGTATAAAATTACTGGAGTTCTGGATTACTTCTCGTTACTTAAAACTGAATACAGAAAAAAACAAAGTTTTTGATGATCGGGCAGACTACAGATATGTGGAATAATAATATACTGAAACTAAGTAATCTCTGCTTTAAATTCAAATCCACATTAAAGACCTTCAGGGTATTACTATTCACTGTCGCCTGAACCCCAAATAAATGCATTGTTTAGAAAAACTTTTTACTTAGGGGTCCTTTTACCAAGCTGCAGGAAAAAAGGCCCTGCGCTAGCGATGGGGGATTATTTTTCCTGCGCACCAAGGCCCTTTTTATCGCAGCAGGTAAGAACCCACCAGACATACATGGCCATGCAGCAGGGAGCCCTTACCGCCACCTATTGAGGTGGCAATAAGGGCTCCCACGCTAACCCGATTATTTCCAGGTTACCACCATGCAAGCCATTTCTGGGGGGGGGGGGGGGAGGGTTCTTTTTCCCATGGAAATGCCACACACTTGGGGCGAGACTCCTGCTGGCTGCCACATTGGGCCGGCGGAAGTCCCAGAACAGTGCGCAGTAAACCCGTGTTGGGCTTATCACTGCTCTGTAAAAGGGCCCCTTAATAAGGAAATTGTGGAAAATTAGACGCTTATTAGAACCCTCTGCTTTTAAATTAGTAACGCAAAGTCTGATTTGTTGGTAATTAGACTACTGTAATGTGATCTATATTGGGTTGCCCAAACTGTTTCTTGAAAAAATCGCAGACAATTCAGAACATGGTAGCCAGCTTAGTCTTTTCTTAATAATCGTGTGTGACCCCTTTACTGGTAAAATTACGTTGGCTGCCTGTAGAAGCGCACACCCAATTTAAGCTGTGTGTAATGATTTTTAATATTTTATATGGCAATTCTCCATTATACGCGTTAGATTTAACTGGTTTTCCTAATACTGCTAGCATAGGGGTCTCTAGAAATCCTTTCTTGCTCCAGTATCCAAGTGCTAGGAATGTTCATTGGAAATAGCTTTTTACTTCTACTTTCGCCTTTTTAGCTGCTCGTATCCAGAATTCTTTACTGGTCCAGATTAGGATTCTGAATGGCTACTATTTCTTTAGAAAACTTTCAAAATCTTTTATATTTAAGAAATTCTTGGCATGTTAAAGAGCTTTTTAGGTATTATTTTTACATTACTGTAATTCTCCGTGATTTGTAATGGATTTCTTAATTTGTAATCCGCGCAGAACTTCTCAAGGTGGCTGCGGATTATAAGGATTAATGGGATGGGGAGAGGATCAAAAGAGCAGGATAAAGCATACCGGGGCTCATTAGGGGATGTGGGGGTAAGGAGAGCAAATATAAAATAATGGAGAGAGAAGAGCAGGTAGGAGGGGAGGGAGAACCCAGGAGGAGGAAAAAGAAAGGACTAGGGACTGGGGGAGAAGAGTAAGAAGAGCAGAAATGTACCTGGACAAGGGGCAGAATGATAGGGAAAGAGGGACCTGAGAAGGGAGGGAAATGTGAAGGGGGAGAGAGTGGAAGGGGGAGGACTGGGAAGACATGGAATAGATCTGGGGATGAGGGCAAGGGGAACAAGGAGAAGGAAGACCATGGATTGAAGGTGAGGGAGAAATAAAATCGAATAGGTAGGAGGGAGAGGGTAAGAGTGCTGGGTATTCAGTGGAAAGGGAGGGGCCTGCGATAGCGGAGACAGGGAGAGAGGCAGTGGACCAGAAAAGAAGAAGGTTGGGGATAGAAAGTGAGTGAGGACCCCGGATTGTAAACTCTAAATTATATATGGCTGCATCAGAGTGTGCCATAGCTTTTTCTGGGTTGCACAAACATGTTATCTGGCTCAAATACTTAAAAATCTTTTCAATTAGAGAGAAGTTCATCTGATACAGTTTATGAATTGCCAGGTAATGCCCTTTTTATTTCTTTATTTTACTGGCATTTTTCTGGAATACTTCAATTTAATTGGAAACATGTATAGACATGTCTCTAGATCAGGCTGGCTAATTCCTTTGTTCTGAGAAAATTATGAAATCTGTGGGCCCCCGGGAGCTTTCAGTTACGCACTGGTGCATATTCTACAGCTTTGGTGTGTTAAATAAAAATGCTAAACTATACCATTTATTACTTTATTACTTTTTAAATCTACTGAATGTAAACTGTTTTTAAATATTAAAATTCCACTTAAGCTTATTGATGAGGTTCTCTGAGGCACATTGGCATGGAACGTGAAGCTTTTCTCATATTGGAATTTTATGACCATGCTTGGAAAAGTCTGAGATGTACGTTTTTCAGTTTTATAGCAATTTGTTTCAAAGCTTGTTTTATTTCAGATAATTTATCAGAGAAGATTGCCAATCCAATTTCCTGTCAAACTTTACAAATCATAGGACTCTTTGCAGGCTGGGATACCTTGTGGGAGGTCTGACCAAAAGTGTTGTAATCTGTAGATATGAGTAGAGAAATTTCCAGTTCTGCAGTCACATCTGAAGAAAAGCTCTGTAAGGTCTTGGAAGCTCATGGACTACAACAATAGTTCCCAACCTATGATCTGTGAGGGGATCCACAGGACACAGAGAAGAAAAAATATATATTTTCTCATGCTGCTGTAAGGCATGTGAGCAGAGTACAGAAACTGATGTACAAGGGGGGGAGAGGGAGGTATGGATCGGAGATGGCTGCACTGAAAGGGAAGAGAGACTGGTGGAGACAGGAGTGGATGAGAGACAGAGGACTACTGGAGACAGGTCTGGAGCTGAGGAGAAAGGGTCTGGAAGAGTGGTATGGAGGAGCATAAGGTTCCTCCCCCCCCCCCCCCCCAAAGGTATCCCGTTTCTTCTATTGTATTATGGACATAGATTTTGTTTTTCTGTTGGAGCTGCCTTCTCAAATCAAATTCACATGACATCATAGATCAGTTATTTCTATCCCATGTTCACAGGGGGAGGGGTTAATTTATTCCAACTTCCATCTATGGAGCTTGATCCCTTGTAAGATATTATTTCTTATCTAAGAAGGGTTTCTCTCTTTTACTTTCTACTGGAACATCATGGGTAAATGAGCATACATGATTCTCTATTTAGTTCTCCCCAGCACCCTTCCCTTCCCATTTTTAACTAGGAAGCTTTGTAATCGTCTAAATACCTACCAATATTTGTGTGGCTATTGCCCAAACATGGCCTCCATGTGGCTTTTGTGGATGGTACCAAATTGCCACTAGTTGGCTCTGACCCTTCCTGTCTTTGAGGAGATCGGAGCTTTATTTACATACTTACAAATTTAACAATTGGCAATAATCATGTCATGATTACGTTCACTTCCTGTAGGTTCTGTGTACCTTATCAGAGAGAACTGCACAGAAAGTGCCACACCAGGACTCAGAGTATTGAGAGACTACTGCTGCTGCTGAGGGACGGACATTAAATGGGAGATAAGTCAGCAGTGAAGAGTAATGGTTTTAGTCTGCGTGAGCAGGGAATGAGGAATGTTTCTTAAGTATCAACAGAGTCTGTGTTTCCAGATTAGATTGACAAAACACTTCTTGGGGAAGACTTCCTTGGATCTTGTCTTACTTGGGAGGATAAAGCTCCATGTCCAAGAGATAATCTGAACTAGTTCTGAGTCCTATGTTTAACCCATTGCATGCTTGCCAATATAGTTCTCATTTCCACAAGAAAAGCAAAACTATATCTCTGTATAATAGGGTGAAACCAGAAACAGACCAACTTCTCCTCCCCCATCTCACCCCCCCTCATATGAAATATGCAGTTTACCCTACTTATAATCTGCTCTCTCACTAAAGAGACTGGGGGAATGTATGCCCCAGATTTTCCTACCCAAAATCTTATATTTTTTATGTCACCTGCAAAAAAGGAAAGTTTTTTTTCTTGTGACTACCCAGCAATATCACTCACAAACATACAAAACAGAACCAGCGCTAGAACCGATCCCTTGGGTATTCCATTCATCGCCCTTCTTTCTTCAGTGAACTGGATTTACCACCTTAGGTCACACCCGTCAAGTTAAGCCATTGATGTGGGGCAGTATCAAAAGTGCTGTCGAAATACCGAGTATATCGCCTCCAGTGCCTGCTCCCAATCTGATTCTCTGGTAACCCAGTTGAGGAGATGGATCCAGATGTGGCTCATCCTCTGGTACAACCGTGCTTCCTCAGTTATTGCAACTCTGTCTTTAATGAGCAGGAAGAGTTTTTTTCAAAGAAGATGCTTGAAAAACAGCTGTGTGGCGTAACACCTTCGCTTTAAACAAGTAATTCACCCACTAGCCACAGCACCCTTTTCATTATTTAATGCTAATTGCCTTCCTTGCAGATTTGAACTTTTCATGGACTCTCTCAGCTCAATATTCAGTCTACGGTAGTCGACATTTCTGTGGCTTTTTATACCTGAATATTCTGTACTGGGCTGGACCCAGATATGGACTCTGAATATCCAGGTATACTGTAGCTGCTGGCACTAATCTAGATATTGTCAATATTCAGACTTGTATCCGGTTAAAGTTATAAATTCTTTTTTGTTCATCTAACTTTTTCCAGACAGCTATCTGGGCACTGGTCCGAATACTGCTGTTAATGGGGTAACTGCTGGCTCCTCCCAGACTCTGCCCTGGCGTTACACAATCCGTCAGAAATCCAGGTATGACCTGGACCGGGCTTATCCAGGTAGGAGTGACTCTTACCTGGATAAGTCCCGCTGAATATGGCCTGTGGTGGATGGTGCTGCCTATTGAGATGCCTTGCTAGATTTTGAGGACATATTTATTTATTTATTGTGCCCATTTAACCGGCCAGGATCGTCGGCACCATAACCAGGTATCTGGTGACATTCAGCGGGGTATATTCGGCTATCTCCCACTGAATTTCACTGGTTAGTAGCTAGCCGATAGCCAGTTATGTTGACCAGCTATCTGCTGATTTTTAGTCCACTTTAGCAGCTATATTTGGCTGCCTAAATATTTATTTATTTATTACATTTGTACCCCGCGCTTTCCCACTCAAAGCGGGTTCAATGCGGCTTACATAGTAATAGGATTACATAATGTTGTTAGAGAGAATATAAGTTACGTATATTAGAATGCTGAAAGAGAGGGGGGGATAGGGAAATTGATGGGAGATATAATTTTGGTCATTGTCGTTGTTTCTTGGATATGTGTTGGTAGATGGGTTCATAGGGTTAGTTTGGGTAGGCTTGTTTGAACAGATGGGTTTTTAGCGATTTCCGGAAGGGAAGATATTCACTGATTGAACAGATGGGGAGGGCATTCCAGAGTTGGCTGCCTAAGAAGGAGAAGTTGGATCCGTAATATGTTTTGTACTTGATTCCTTTGCAATTGGGGTAATGTAGGTTGAGGGAAGGTCGCGAAGTTTCAGACATGTTTCTGGTAGGGAGGTCAATCAGATTAAGCATATAGCCCGGGGATTCACCGTGGATAATCTTATGTGGGATAATCTTACGTGGATAATAAATATGTGGGATAACCGGCTAAATCTGCAAACCAACATAGCCGCTTATTTTCTAACCGGCCAAAAAGAAACCAGATGTTCAATGCCGGTCACCAGAAATGGCCCAGCATTGAATATCCGAGATTAGTGGTGACAGCGGGAGTTACCGAGCTAACTCTTGCAGTGTGAATATCAGCCCCTGTATATATTTTTTTCTTTATCTGTCAGGTACTACCTTCCAATTTTGTTGTCCTTAATAGGCAGCAGCTCACCAATTCATCTGGCAGATGCAAACATTTCTTGCACATAAAATTTATGCAAGACTGATAGTTATGCACAGTACACCGATGCAGACATGTTCTAGCACTTTCATGATAATACAGTAAATGTCAGCAGATAAAGGCCCACATGGTCCATCCAGTCTGCCCAACAAGATGACTAGAGTTGTATCTGGCACTCTGGGCAGGTTCCACTTCTTCATAATTAAATACTGGCATCGTAAACAGGGCAGTAAGCCACTTGCCTTGCCAACCTCATATGGGAAGTTATATGATGGAGTCTTGGAACTTAATACCACGATACTGTTGTTTGCAACCTTAAGAATGTCTTCTCCTCCCGCACCGCTGACTAGCATCACTTATTCACTAATATCAGCTTTATGATTCTACCCATCCCCCATAGAGATACACAGCACCTGCAAGCATAGTCTATGCTTTGAATGTGAGAGATTAAGTATGTGTACATGACACATCTCTCCCTGCCAGTTTTGGGACACAGACAGTAAAGTCTACCCTGCACCATTTCTTCTTCCCCACTACTGCCGTCAAAGTCCACTCTGGCCTTGATCTTGATCTGATTTTGCCGTTCACGGGACCTGTTTTTGTTCAGATACGCACATGAACTGTTACCTCCCGTCTGTCTTTTAAAGTTGCAGGCACTTGTTCTGGTCACTGACAAATGGCAAAACTGTTATTTAAACCCCCAGATCTGGCAAATTCTCTCAACCAAACCTTCTGTGCAGCCCTGAAGCTAGTAAAAAAAAATGTGCACTTTTGTTTGTGTGTTAAAAGGCACTGTTTCCTTAATGGCCTCATTACCATATATGTGTACCATATGGGTTAACTCCTGCGCTCAACCCCTTTCATCATTTTGTGCCCAGAAACACGTGCATACACTCCCTGGTATCCGCACACTTTGGTCACAGTCGCTTTCTGTATTGGCCTCTTACTAACTCAAGATGAATTACATTTAGATATAGTAGGTATTCCCCCCCCCCCCCCCCCCCCGAGGGCTCACAATCTAATTTTGTACCTGAGGCAATGCAGGGCTTCTTCACTCAACTACTACTACTTAACATTTCTAGAGTGCTACTAGGGTTACGCAGCGCTGTACAGTTTAACAAAGAATGACAGACCCTGCTCAAAGGAGCTTACATTCTAAAGGACGAAATGTCAAGTTGGGGCAGTCTAGATTTCCTGAATATGGTATGGTATGGTGGTTAGGTGCTGAAGGCGACATTGAAGAGGTGGGCTTTGAGCAAGGATTTGAAGATGGGCAGGGAGGGGGCCTGGCGAATGAGGCAATGCAGGGTTTCTTCACTCAAACCCTGGAATTCATTGCCAGAGAATGTAGTACAAGCAGTTAGCTTAGCAGGATTTTAAAAAAGGTTTGGATAGCTTCTTAAAAGAAAAGTCCATAGACCATTATTAAAATGGACTTGGGGGAAAATCCACTGCTTATTTCTAGGATAAGCAGCATAAAATGTATTGTACTGTTCTGGGATCTTGCCAGGTACTTGTAACCTGGATTGGCCACTGTTGGAAACAGGATGCTGGGCTTGATGGACCTTCGGTCTGTCCCTGTATGGCAATACTTAAGTTCTTATGATTTGTCCAAGATCACAAGGAGCAGCAGTGGGATTTGAATCAGGCTTCCCAGAAGAAAGAGGGTGAAAGATTGTTTTGTTTCTCTCAGTAGCATCCCGGTATAACGTCAGGAATGGCAAAATTGCTTAAAAATTCAGAATGCGTTAATAGAAATGTTGCATTTCTCTCTTTTATAACAGTACAGAGAGGGTTCAAAATACAAAAGAAAGTCCAAAGTACAGCAAGAAGCACCAGGAGCCTTCAGAAACGGGACACTGGAATAGCGATTTTTTTTTTAATAGAACTGTGTCCCATTTCTGAAGGCTCCTGGTGCTTCTTGCTGTACTTTGGGCATTTCTCTCTTTTGTCATTGCATAAGATGAAATATCCGCACCTCGTGTGTGCCTTCCTTTCTGCAATTCAGCAGGTACAGAGTGTGTTCTGTATCTAAAAATACTCATGCAGCTTGGAAGCAATCTCCACCACCTGCCACCAATAGCTCTAGCACTGCAGTACTTTTAAACAGTTCTGGCCATTTTATTTTCCATCTCTTCCCTTTTTTTTTCCCCCTGTTGGGTTTTGCACTCTGGCATTGCAGAAATGGTCCTCTCTGCAGAACACTTGAAAGACTGCCTGTCTAGTTTTTTTTTTGTTCAAGAAGTACAAAGCCTACATTTCAAGATGCGTGTTTGCTCCTTCCTGTCCATCTGTCTTCAGTGTCCATCTGTCTATGAGATTCTAAACTCCATCAAGCAGAATATGTTTCTTTGTGTCTGTGAAGTACGGTATGTACACTGTAGCACTGTATAAATATTTTTAAAAGTAGTAGTTAATATTAGGGAAGCAATAATTTCTGGAACATTCCAACAGGATGCATTAAAGCACCTGGCCATCTTAACAGTACCTAAAAATACTTTTGTTCGAATCAAATGCTAATCTGACAACATTGCTGTACTCTATTTACTTATACATTTAGGAGCTGATATCCAAAAGATTGTCCTGCCTGGTTAAACCCCACTGAGCTGATCATCAGGCAATATTCAGCGTCAGTTACATGGTTAGTGCCACCGAATATTGCCTATGACTTCCCACACACAGTCCGGTTAGTTCCAGGGTGGAGCTTGAACTTAACTGGTTAGCAGTGATATTAAGTCCATTAACTGGCTAAGGGGCTCATTTTCAAAGCAGTTGGACTTACAATGTTCCATAGTAGCCTATGGAACTTTCTAAGTCTCTAACCTGCTTATTTTCGAAGGAGAAGGCCGGCCATCTTCCGACACAAATTGGGAGATGGCCGGCCATCTCCTAAACCCGGCCAAATCGGTATAATCGAAAGCCGATTTTGGCCGGCTTCAACTGCTGTCCGTCGCAGGGCCGGCCAAAGTTCAAGGGGGCATGTCGGCAGGGTTCCGAGGGCAGGACGGGGGCGTGGTTACGAGATGGCCGGCTTCGGCCGATAATGGAAAAAAGAAGGCTGGCTCTGACGAGCACTTGGCCAGCTTTACATGGTCCATTTATTTTTAGGACCAAGCCTCAAAAAAGTGCCCCAACTGACCAGAAGACCACCGGAGGGAATCGGGGATCACCTCCCCTTACTCCCCCAGTGGTCACCAACCCCCTTCCACCCAAAAAAAAACATTTTTTGCCAGCCTCAAATGTCATACCCAGCCCCATCACAGCACTATGCAGGTACCTGGAGCAGTTTTTAGTGGGTACTGCAGTGCACTTCAGGCAGGCGGACCCAGGCCCATCCCCCCCTACCTGTTACACTTGTGGTGGTAAATGGGAGCCCTCCAAAACCCACCCGAAACCCACTGTACCTACATCTAGGTGCCCCCCCCTTCACCCATAAGGGCTATGGTGGTGGTGTACAGTTGTGGGTAGTGGGTTTGTGGGGGGGAGCTCAGCACACAAGGTAAGGGAGCTATGCACCTGGGGGCAATTTGTGAAGTCCACTGCAGTGCCCCCTAGGGTGCCCGGTTGGTGTCCTGGCATGTGAGGGGGACCAGTGCACTATAAATGCTGGCTCTTTCCATGACCAAATGGCTTAGATTTGGCCAGGTTTGAGATGGCCGCCATTAGTTTCCATTATCGGCGGAAACCAATGGTGGCGTTCTCTAAGGCCGGCCATCTCTAACGCCGTCCCAAATGTTGAGATTTGGCCGGCCCCGACTGTATTATCGAAACGAAAGATGACTACTACAATACAGTCAGGTATGCTGCTTTGCGGGGCCGACCTTAGAGATGGCCGCCCATATAGATGGCCGGCCCCGTTCGATTATGCCCCTCTAAGGGACCTAGTTTACCAAGATGCTTCAAAAGGGGGTCTGCGCTGGTGTTGGCATGTGTTTTTGATGTGCACCGAGGCCCCCTGTTACTGCAGCTGGTAAAAGGGTATTCTTTCTTTTCTGCAGGAACTGGCCGTGTGGCAAGTAAAGCACATTGAGGTGGCAGTAAGGGCTCCCGTGCTAACCAGGCACTGCCTGATTATCACCGAATACACCCCGGCACTACAGAAATAAATATATTTTTGTAGCACCAGATATGATGGCGTGCTGGGGGTGGCAAGAGCCCTGCTGGGCTTCTGACAGGATTGTGGAAATTTGATCACATTTCTTTGACTTTGAAGGAATTGCACTGGTTTCCTGTATTTTGGCAAATTAGATTTAAAGTGTTGACCTTGATTTTTAAGGCCTTGAACAATGATGCACCTCTGGCTTTAGCAGGCTTCATCTTTTTAAGACTGGATCAGCCCATCTTGAAGTCTGTGTTCTTTCGATAAACTTTTATTGGGTACTCCTTCCTTTAAGTGCATTAGGCTTGGAGCTAACCATTCAGCAATGCTTTAGATTGCAGGCACAGCTATTTGGAATACTTTGCCTGTGAGCTTATTTATTTGGATTTTGCTCATGCCTTTTTCAGTAGTAGCTCAAGGTGAGTTACATTTGTTGGATTATTTGTAGTAAATAATTAGCAGATTTTAGTACACACAGCTTCAGCTTTAGAAATGTTAATTTCTTTCTTCATCTCTCTCTCATTCACCCCTGAATAATTCACTGCTGAGTCACTTTAAAGTTGAAGTAACAAAACATCTGTTTACTCACAGTTTGTAGTTAGATTATAATCAGACAGGCTTATATATACATATTACTATACATTTGTATTATCAGCTCCTTCCATGTGCTTAGATGGTAATGGATGCTCACACCACCATAGATCCTCTCAGGTTAGGAGAGATCATGAGCTCCATGTGCTCCATGTGCTCCATGTGCTGCATCTGCTGTGTGTAACCCCCACAGGAAGTTGCATAGCTGTGTGACCTCTCTAAGTAATTCACATCAGAGGTCACAGAGTAATCACAGAGAAATAATAGGTGACAGGCAATGCATGTAAAATACAATTACATTCCAACAAACCCCTTCTCATGCATAACTGTCATGCAATTATTTATTCATACAAAGTCCAAGCTTTATACGCAGATTCACAAAATGTTCTCTGGGTAACGGTTTGGTCATGATGTCAGCTGTCATCTCACTGGTGTGACAATATTGTAGACTGATGACCCCTTCTTTTGCCAACTCTCGCACGTTGTGGTATTTCGTTGCGATGTGCTTGGTGCGTGACTGAACCTTGTCATTCTGTGACAGTCGGATGCAGCTCTGATTATCTTCCATTATCTGGATTGGTCTCTGTTCAGCTATTCCAAAATCCAGCATAAGTTTTTCAATCCACATCAGTTCTCTGCACGCTTCCGATACGGCCACATATTCAGCTTCTGTAGAAGACAAACTCACAATACTTTGTTTATGACTGGCCCATGAAATTTGTACATTTCCATACATAAACACATATCCACTTGTGGATTTATAATCAGAATGATCCCCTGCCCAATCTGAATCACAGTAACATATTAGTTTTGGATTACTATTGGCTGAAATCTTTAATTTACAATCAATGGTACCCTTTAAATACCTTACCATCCTTTTAACTGCAGTCCAATCTGATTTGGTAGGTGAGCTGACCCTTCTGCTCAAAATTCCTACTGCATTTGCTATATCAGCCCTGTATGTGGTAGCTAGATATAAAAGCTTACCTATGGCTGATCTATATTGGATGTTATCTGGTAAAGGTTCTCTTACTGTTTCATCCTTCAGAAAATCAGTGATCATGGGAGTGCTTACAACTTGGGCATCTTGCATACCTAAACTTTCAATAAGCTCATTTATTTTCTGCTTCTGGCTTAGAAGATAAGAACCATCATTTTGTTTCTCAATTTCTATACCAAGATAGTATGACACATTACCAAGTTCTTTTATCTCAACATTGAGGTTTAAATATTTTACAATGTCCTTGTACTCTTGCTCACTTTCGCTTGCAATGAGCAGATCATCAACAAAAGCTAAAATGTATGCATATTGTCCATTTGTGCACCTAGTGTACAAGCATTTATCTGCTTCACCTTGCTTAAATCCTAAATTTGTCAATATTTCATGCAATTTTTCATTCCAACATTTTTCACTTTGCTTTAATCCATAAAGACCTTTGTTTAATTTACACACTAGCTGTCTTTGTTTTGTATTTATGAAACCTGTTGGTTGTTCCATGTACAAGTCTTCAGTTATTTCTCCATGAAGAAACGCTGTTTTCACATCAATGTGTTTGACTTGCATGCCTTTTGAGACTGCAATGCTCAGAAGTGTTCTAATTGTCGTGTGTTTCACTACAGGTGCAAACACTTCATCAAAATCTTCTCCATATTTTTGAAGATATCCCTTTGCGACCAATCTGGCTTTATACCTTTCCACTTTTCCTTGTGCATTCCTTTTTAACTTGAATACCCATTTGCATCCTATAGCTTTCTTGCCAGGAGGTAATTTTGTAAGAATCCAAGTATTATTTTTATCCAATGCATCAATTTCTTCCTGTGCAGCTTTATGCCATTCAGCAGCTTCTTCTGCTGGCATTTTCTCAATCTCATCCCATGTTAAGGGCTCTTGAGCTTCTGCTGACTTTGTTAGGTAAGACAGTCTTGGGGGTGGAACACCTTTGTTTTCCCTGGATGAGCGTCTGACAACAGGTTGGTCTGACCTTTCCGCATCCTCAAAATCTGAGAGTCCTTCTCCAATTGATTCCCCTTCTCCAACTGTACTGTCTTCTTCAATGATCCTTTCTGTGTCTGCTTCCTCTGCCTGTTCCTCGTTAGATACAGGTGAGTTGCTTTCAGACATCTGCCTTGGTATGGCATTTATATACACTGGCATGTCTATTATGGTTCTAGTTTCATATTCTGGATGATAAGGCTCATCTGGGATAATCCAGCCTTTATCAACCCTTTTGTTTTCATCAAAATATGTAACATGTCTTATGCCAACAATGCCAGTTTTCAGATTCAAAATTCTATATCCTTTGTGTCCTGGAGCATAGCCAACTAAAATGCCCCTTTCTGTTGTGGAATCCAGCTTATGCCTTCTTTGCTTTGGTATATGAGCATATGCTGTACTTCCAAATGTTCTTATGTGTGACAGGTTTGGCTTCCTACCATGCCATGTCTCATGTGGTGTGCGCTCAGCGCCTTTAGTTGGCATTCTGTTTTGTAGGTACACTGCTGTGAGAATGGCTTCCCCCCATAGTCTTTTAGGGAGATTGCTATCTGACAGCATACATCTGGTCATTTCCACAAGTGACCTAAATTTTCTCTCTGCAACAGAATTTTGCTCTGGTGTATAAGCTACTGTTGTGATATGTTGAATGCCTTCTTGTTCTAGAAATGTGCGCATGCTTTGTGAAGTGAACTCACCACCATTGTCGGTCTGAAGAACCTTTGGTTTTCTTTCAAATTTATTGCTCACCATGGCTACGTATTTCTTCAGCATGTCTGTGACTTGACTTTTTTCTTTCAGCAAATAGGCCACACAATATCTAGAGAAATCATCCAAGAATATTAGCACAAATCTGTTATTTCCCAATGATGGGATATTAAACGGTCCACATAAGTCACTGTGTATTAAGTCCAGCACTTTATTACTCCTATTTCCTGTGTATGCAGGAAATGAGGGTCTCACATCTTTTTGAGTAACACAGTCTATGCATTTCTCAATTTTACCAGCATCTGCACTTATCTGAATGCCGGTGGCTAGTTGCCCACTGTGAAGATCCTGGATCACCTTAAAATCACGATGTCCCAGGCGGCGGTGCCAGATTTCCAGACTACATTTACCATCATTCTTCCTTACTTGCGCCATATGTGAGGCTTCACCTGAAATGCTCAGTTTATAAACATCATTATGCATAAAAGCTTCAGCATACACTTCATCATTTTTAGAGATTGTGCACTTACTGTTTTCAAAATGAATCGCAAATCCCTTCTTATCTAATGTAGATACACTAAGCATATTGCAAACTGCTTGGGGAATATACAAGACATCACTTACAGGAATTTCTTTAACTTCATTAGACACTTTGCATTTTAAGAATCCAATACCTTTTGCTTGGATCTTAGCAGTCCCTGCGTTTGCAGTTTTAAGAATACCTTCCTCTGGACACATTTCCTGAAAGAAATCTTTACAATTGGTTAAATGGCATGTGCTCCCCGAATCCAAAATCCAAGTACTTTCATTTGAATTATTATTTACCATAGTCAAAGATTTTTCTGCCATTAGAAAGCCCTTGTGTTTATCTTTGTCCTTCATACATTTCCTGGTTTGAAAATTCTTTAGTTCCATTGGCTTAGGTGAGCTAGAGGGAGTGTTTTGTGTTTCCTTACACCATTTAGATACATGTCCCTCCTTTCCACATGAGTAGCAAATCAGCTTGCCCTTGGGTGGAGTTTTCCCATAGCTCCGCCTTCCTCTGTTCTTTGCCAAGAAATTTGTTTCATTTCTCTCTGACTTGCTTTGAGAACACATCTCCTCAGAATCATTTATTATGCATTCCTGCCTTAGTTTTGATGTTGCCTGTTCAAAAGATTGCCCTTCAATGGCCTCATTTACAGACCTAAAAACATCAAACTTCTTTGATAGTGAGGTAAAAAGAAATGCTCTTTTCAATGCATCACACATGGGAATTCCAGAAAGTTCTAACTTTTGAAATGAAGACATAAGATGCATAATGTGATCATTACATTTACTTTTATCCCTTAATTTGGTTTCATTCAACTCTGCTAACCAAATTGGTTGCTGCTTTGCATATGTAGTTGCATACATAGTTCTCAGTTTATATAAAATGTCCTTTGGTGTATCTTTTCCCTCCACTAATATGGCTTGTTTCTCTGAGAGAGCTTCCAAAAGCATGCACTTCACATAATAGTTTGCATTGTCCCATTCAGCCATATTTTCAGCTGTTCTGTCTTGGTCTAAGCATATATTTAATCTTTTTGCTCGAAGGAGACATATGAATCTTAGTTCCCACTGCTGATAATTAAACTCAGTTAATTTAGGCACCTTGAGAGAATAGAACAATGGTGAATTTCTTCCCTCAGCCATTTTCTTAGCCTTCTGTCTGCTGTGTGGGGGGAGAGAGAGACAGACTGAATCTTTCCTTTAAAACTTAAGAGAAAAATGTGGCCTTTTTTTCTGCCTGGTAATATTTCTCTTCTTTTTCAATTCCTGGACCCTGGGCCCATAACCCTTTTGTTGGATTATTTGTAGTAAATAATTAGCAGATTTTAGTACACACAGCTTCAGCTTTAGAAATGTTAATTTCTTTCTTCATCTCTCTCTCATTCACCCCTGAATAATTCACTGCTGAGTCACTTTAAAGTTGAAGTAACAAAACATCTGTTTACTCACAGTTTGTAGTTAGATTATAATCAGACAGGCTTATATATACATATTACTATACATTTGTATTATCAGCTCCTTCCATGTGCTTAGATGGTAATGGATGCTCACACCACCATAGATCCTCTCAGGTTAGGAGAGATCATGAGCTCCATGTGCTCCATGTGCTCCATGTGCTGCATCTGCTGTGTGTAACCCCCACAGGAAGTTGCATAGCTGTGTGACCTCTCTAAGTAATTCACATCAGAGGTCACAGAGTAATCACAGAGAAATAATAGGTGACAGGCAATGCATGTAAAATACAATTACATTCCAACAACATTCAGATACAAAGACCTAAATAAAGTTACATGGAAATACTTTTAAAACAAATAGGAGGAAATATTTTTTCACTCAAAGAATAGCTATGCTCTGGAACTCATTGCCAGAGGATGTGGTATCAATGGTTAGTGTATCTGGTTTGGACAAAAAGGTTTGGACAAGTTCCTGGAGGAAAAGTCTATAGTCTGCTGTTGAGACGGACATGGGGAAGTTATTGCTTGCCCTGGAATTTGTAGCATGGAATGTGCCTGCTATTTGGGTTTCTGCCAGGTACTTGTGACCTGGCTTGGCTACTGTTTGGAAAACAGAATACTGGGCTAGATGGACCATTGGTCTGATCCAGTATGACTATTCTTATGTTCTTATGCATTAATTTTATTATATTTAGATATGATACACTTTTTTGCTCTATTTTTCTGTTTTAAGGTTTTAATACAAAAACAACTCGAGGTGCCTTTTATTGAAAGCTAAATTTAATTTTTATCACCAGCTGGGCAATTCTGACTTGTTTAATGTTTTCAGCTAAGGGATCTTCTGCATTATCGACCTCTGCATCCCTAAACAGAAGCTCCACCACCACTTAGCAATTCTCTTTAAAGCTTTGAAAAGACTATGGGCATGCAGAGAGGCTCGTGAATATCTAGGTAGCAATGATAACTTCTCAAAAATTAATGTGGGGATTTATTTTCTTCCCTTTCCAGGAACACCTATGAAGGATGGCTTTTAAGAAAGCTGGTGCCCAAGCTGGTGCCCACAAATGGGCTGTCTTGAAGGAGAAGCTGGGGCCTCAGGACTCAGATCAGACAGAGGCCAACCTTGAGAATGCAGAGCCCGAGCTTTGTATCCGCCTCCTCCAGATCCCCTCGGTCGTGAACTACTCCGGGCTGAAGAAGCGGCTGGAGAGCAGTGATGATGCCTGGATGGTACAGTTCTTGGAGCTGAGTGGCTTGGACCTGCTGCTTGAAGCTCTGGACCGACTTTCAGGGAGAGGAGTGTCCAGGATTTCCGACGCTCTTCTACAGCTCACCTGCATTAACTGTGTCCGCTCCATCATGAACTCCCACAAAGGAATCGAATACATTGTGAGCAACGAAGGCTATGTTAGAAAGCTCTCTCAAGGTAATAACCAGCCTGGGGTCTTCTTAGAACTCACTTGAATGCAATATGAAGCATGGTTGCGAAACTTACCCCTGACCATATTCTGTTCTGCACTGAATATGCTGAGAATATTTTTTGTTTCCCTCCTTCTCTCACCTTGAGCTACAACTTAAAAAAATTCTGCAAGTGTAAACCAGAAGCAGAGGCTGAGGATACATGGCAGTGTAAAGGAAGAAAAGGCATATGCGTAATTCAAAACCCCTTCCCCTTCCTATCCTGTCAAAATTACATGGGTCCCCCACTGAAAAAAATAGTGAAGATCACTGATATGAGGGGACAGTAGGGCAATGGCTGCTTTGTAAAGGGGTGAAAGAGGCAAGATAGCAGATAAAGAGGACATGGGGATGCGAGAGAGCAGTGACAGGCTCAGACTTGGACAGAGACTCTAGGATTGGGTGGGATAAAAGAAGAAGACAGACTCTTAAGAGTGGCTGGGTATTGGGAGTGTAAGTGGGGATTAGGGCTTGGATGGGCTTGTAAGTGAGAGGGATTGGGTAGGATAAAACAGTGGGCACTTGGGAATTAGGTGAGGGTATGGTGGAGACTAAGAATTTAAGCAGGGATAAAGGAAGACAGTGGAGACTAGGTGACTAGTACGAGTAGAGCTATGAGACTGAGTGCAGAAAAATGAGGAAGGAAACACCTGGGGAGTTTAGGGATAGATTGGGATGCAATTGAAAGAGACCAAGGTCTACAGAGAGGGTAAAAGACACGGGAAGGAGACAGGCCTTTGAAGGAGGTAAGAGAGGGCTTATGAAAGGGACTAGAGGTAGAGGGGGATGAGTGACAGGGAAGGAGCTGGGCCTTGTAAGGGGATGAGAAGCAAAGGAAGGTAGATGAGCCTGGAGAGGGGATAAGCAAAGAGGTTAGAAATGGGGGCCATGAAAGAAGGTGGGGGATAAACAACTGGAGAAGGAGTAAGAAATGGGGAATGGGAGAACTAGAGAACTAAAAGTAGGAAATATAAATCTGGTAAATAGGTGCAGGTAAAAAGAGGGAGACAGAAGACTAGAGGGGTCAAGAAGGAATGAAATCTAGATGTAGGTAAATAAAAAGGGAAATGAGAGAAATGGAGAAAAAAGATGAAATAGAAGGATCAATGTTAAAGATAAATGTAGGGGTAGAAAAGAAGAAGACAGGGAGTGAGAAGAAACAGAAAATGGAAATGAGATCCTGGAGAGATCAGGACTAACCCAATGGGAAAAATAAAATGATTTACAAATTCAGGTACCTTCCAGTGTAGGTGGGACCATTTTTGTGGCATGAGCCCTGAGGCTGCACAATTCATAACTTTCTTCTTTCTTCCCTCACGTTTCAATGATTCTTCAGCCTCTGCTTCTACTTATACTTGAGAAAACATTTTAGGTCTGGTTTGGGAATGTTACAGCTTGTGTAGGTAGACACATCCCATAATCTATGAGAGGAAAAGCCAAAAGCAAAATTATTTTTTTCCGTAAAGTAGGTGAGTGTTGCATTAACCAACTTCCTCTTGTTCCCCAAAATATAGTTGTGTTTTCTGCTACTAACTACAAATTTGTTCAACTGCAAAGAGAGGAAGATCTGATTAGACTAAGCACGTTTTTTTCACTTGTGTACATTGTGCCAGTTCCCAAAGGGAAACCATCTGTAATGTGCTCCTTTTGAAAATGAGCAGCTGCAGAATACACACATTGAAAAGTTGTCCGCATATTTTGCATCCTCTGTTTTGTGCGGGTAGCGGAAAAGATGAAATAGCACATGTACTTTTGGAAATCCCATGTACCTATGGTGTTTTACACCCTTAAACATGCCCACAGGAACACCTCCTTTTAATATGGTAACAGTACACATGCTCTGAAACCTGCATGCAAGTGTTAACCAGATTTGAGCAGCAGAGTTCTCATTCAGGCCATTTTACCCAGATAGATACCAAGTCAGTGACTGCAAAAATATTCCCAAGTAAATCCATAGATGAGATCCAGCAGAATCTAGCAGAAAGAAGCTTTTCCTAAAAGATAGAGTGGGACTTGGGGGTGATTGTTTCTGTTGACCTTAAGGTGGCCAAACAGGTAGAAAATGCGACGGTCAAAGCCAGAAGGATGCTTGGGTGCATAAGGAGAGGGATGACCAGCAGGAAGAAAGAGGTGATAGTGTCCCTGTATAAGTCTCTGGTGAGGCCCCATTTAGAGTACTGTGTGCAATTCTGGAGACCGCACCTACGGAAAGATATAAACAGGATGGAGTCGGTCCAGAGGGTGGCTACAAAATTGGTAAGCGGTCTCCATCATAAAACATATGGGGACAGGCTTATGAACCTCAACATGTATAAGTTGGAAGAGAGGCAGGAGAGAGGGGATATGATAGAGATGTTTAAATACCTCAGTGGCATCAATGTACAGGACTTGAGCCTTTTTCAAATGAAGGAAAACACTGGAATGAGAGGGCATAGGAAGAAGTTGAGAGGAAATACGCTTAAGAGGAATCTAAGAAAATACTTCTTCACAAAAAGGGTGAGGGATGCGTGGAATGGCATCCAGGTGGAGGTAGTGGAGATGAAGACTGTGTCAGATTTAAGGAAGCGTGGGACAGGCATGTGGGATCCCTTAGGAAAAGGAGGAGTTAGTGGTTACTGAGGAAGGGCAGACTGGATGAGCCATTTGACCCTTATCTGCCTTCATATTTCTATGCTTCTATCAGTGAGACTATCTTGCCTGAAGAGTCCAGCAGAGGGTGAAATAAGCAAACTGGACCAGGGTTGTTAATACAACCCAGAACTGTATGATCTGTACATTGCAGGTCAGAGGCCAAAAGTCATCTGTTTGAGCCTGAAGGGGAATTGAAAATTATTCTCTCTTTTACTGCAGAGCCCAGAGCAGAAACTTAGGATAGACACTCCAATCCTGAATCCTCTCCTTCTTCTAACAGTCCATTCCTGAGTTCTCTCTTTTCCCCTCCCCCAGGTCTTGTTCTGCTACTGCCATATTGTATCTTTGATCCTGTCTCTCCTCCTCCTCCTCTTCCCATGCCCCATGCCTCTTTCCCAGGTTTGTTTGTTTTGTTATTTTTTAACTGCCTTTATAAAGAGATTCACCCAAGGCTCTCTGTTTTATGCCCTAATCTCCACCCCTACCTAAGTAAAGCCCACCCCCCCCCTACCTAAGCCATGAACTCTTGGCCTCTTCCTGAGTCCTCTATATCCTATGACCCCCCCTCCCCATCCCAATGCCAAACTTCACCTTGCCCAATTTGGCTGGTCCTGGATCAAGCAGAGATCTTCAGGCTGTTGCAAAAGAATAAGAAATTAGCCCGGGATCTGTGTGAGTGCACACCAGCTCACAGACCCCACACTGATTTTCCCTCTTGTTGATTTGATTTATTGGGACTTAATTAATCATCTTTTCAATGTATAAAGTTACATAAAGCACCATCAATTGTAAGAAAAGAGGAAAGGAGATAGAGGGAAGAGGTCGTAGCTGGAAGCTAGTGGACTCAGGGGGCTCCTTCTGGGCCAAGATGAATAGAGAAGGTCCTTTCAAACAAAAAGGTCTTCAGGAGAGTGTTGAATTTAGGAGGAGCATTCCAACTGGATTGAAGCAGGTAAGGAGTTCCACAATGAAGGGGCTTACCAGAAAAAGGCACAAGAGTGTGTGGAGTCTTTTAAGGAAGGGATTCTAAGACAATTGTCATGAAGTGAGCGAAGGACTCTGGGAGGGGTATATGAAACCAAGGAAGCAGTAAGGTAGGATGGGCAACCTGAGTAAAAAAACTTTGTGAGCCAAAATTAGGATTTTGTAGTGAATATGAAAACATATAGGTAGCCAGTGTAATTGAATAAAGAGGAGTGTGATATGATCGAATCTAGAGGCACGTATGAGAATCCAAGCAGCAGGGTTTTGGATCATTTGGAGACGCTGGATAGCATATTGTGGTAGTCCTGAATAGATGGAATTACAATAGTCGAGGTGAGATGTCAAGAGTGCATAGAGAAGTGTCTTTTTGTGAGAAGAGGTCTAAGTAGGATCTGACGGACTTAAACTGTCGTAGAGTGAGGAAACAAACCCAAGCAAGAGAAGCAATTTGGGGAGTAAAAGAAAGTTCCTGGTCAAGTATGATAGATATTTGAAATGGGGAGCCAGTAGTATGTAAGTGTTATGGAGTATTGGAAAAGGTGGGGTGCAGAAGAGGAACCAGTTATCCCACAAGTGACAGTTTTAGACAGATTGAGAACAAGATGATTGTCAGATAACCAGGATTCCATTAAGGCCAAGTCTGAATTGAGAACAGTAAGATCAGGGTTGATAGAAGAAGTCTCAAAACAGAGAAGAGTGTCATCGGCATAATAAAAAGCATGGATACCTAGAGTTTGGATTAAGAATGCAAGAGGGCTAAGGAAAATATTAAAAAGAAAGAGAGCCAGGATAGAAACCTGGGGGACACTGCATTCTAGGGGTAGGATTTAGAGGACAGGCAAGAATGGAAGACATGAAAAGAGCAATTGGTAAGGAATGAAGTAAGCCAAGAAAGAACAGTGCCAGAGATACCAATAGAGTATCTTCTGGAGAGAAGTAGATTGTGATGGTGAAGTCAAAAGCTGCAGTGAGGTGAAGAGAAACAAAAAGGACAATTTTTCTAGAATCAAGAACCTTGTGGAGGTTGCTAAGAAGGGCTGTCAAGATCATTTCTCATTTGTGGCTTTGGCAGAAGCCAGACTGTCAAGGGTGTAGAATGTTACAAGAGTCTACATGATTTGACAATTGACAAATTTGAGGTGATGCAAAGATTAGAAATTGGGCAATAATTAGTGGCTATTTCTGGGTCATGGTTAGGCTTTTTTAAGAGTGGTCTGATGACAGCATGCTTCCAGTGATCAGAAAGAGAACCAGATGAAAGACTAGAGACTACCATATTATATAACAGGGGAAGAAGAAAATAATGGGAAATAGAAAGCCAAGTCGATGGGATAGGATCAAGAGAACAAGTGAGTCTAATGGAGCTGAATATTTCTGTGAAAGAGGTAAATGATGGGATGGAGAAAGCATGCCAGGAGTGTGTCTTAGGGGCAGAGGAAAGCAAAGGAGTGACTGAAGGGGGAAGAACAAGAGGAAGGGATTGAAACAGGGCCCTAAGATTCACAATCTTATCAGTGAAAGACTGAGCAAGACAGTCTGGAGTCAAGAGAGATGAAAGAGAAACAGATGGTCTTGGAGAGGTGAGTTCCCTAAGAACAGAAAATTTTTTTTTTTTTTAGGAATATTAAGAGATTTTAGAATTTGTGACAAGAAATAATGTCTTTTTGCTTCCTGAAGTTTATAGTAATAGTGACAGTAAGAGGTCTTGTAGGAGGCAAGATATTCCTCCATACCTTTTCAGCATGATGTATTTGACAATGGAGAAGGAGTCCACTATGAAACCAAGTTGACAAGGGGTACAGGGGGAGGAATGTGTCCGAGGCTTGGGGGAAAGGAGTGGTAATTGCGCTTGGCGAACAGAGTTCCAGAGAGTAGCTTGCGTGTCGAAAGGAGCAGTTAGAAATTCATCAGGAAAAGCAGCACCCAGGTTTCCACCAGTGGTAAGCTTGTCTGTGACTGGGGTGATGTTTCTTTCTTTCACCTCCAAACTGGCCTGTGGGACCTTTTACAGCATAGAGCCCCAAGCAGTTGCCCTGGTTGACTCCATCCCACAGCACCAGCCCTGATTATATGTGTATCCAGATTTTCCCAGGACAGTTCTGGTTCTGATATCTTTAATTTCTGCCCCTGCTGGAAAGCTGAATTTGGCAGTAGGTTCCCAATTTAAAAATGCATTAGCCTTGTAGTTGAAGAGTCTGCCATGCGTTTCAAAAACCTTGTGTAACAGCAGAAGAGTGAGCTAAATGTATGGAAGCCAAAATCAATAAAAAATCATTAAAGCAACAATAAAATAAATTGTTATCAAATAAGGTACAGAAATATTATGCCAAAATATCAATCATAAAATTGGCCAACATCCGACATAAATGAACAAATTCAGAACCCCACTATGGATTCAAAATTTAAGATTATTGTCTTTATTGTTGATCATTAATAAAATTCCTGTAGGCTTTGCATGTTGCCTTTCCATACGATCAAGATGTTCTCAATGTATCTTTTCCAAATGACCTTGTTGTTTTGATACAGATGTATTGTAAACGGGACTGCTGCGCCAGTAGGGGGAGGAAGGAAGTCTCCTCCCCAGGATTAATCCAAGCCCCACAAATTGCCACCAGCAGATACTTTCAAATATTCTTTTCTTTTTATTTTGTTTCCAAGTTACCAACAAAAGCTTCAGTCCAGCCCTGGGTTAGGGCTGCCCCAGGCAGGGTAGTGCTGCCCCTCCCCCAGCAATCCAAAGTCTCTGCCCTTTCTTGAGGGCTGCAATAGTCCCCTTTGGAAATACTTCCTTTTCAAAGTATGTATCACAAGCAGTGCTGGCCTTTCAGCAGATTGTTCCCTCCTGTCCAACCAGGGTTTCCAGCTCCCACAGTCCTTACACAACAATCAAGAGCAGCTGGGGAACCAGACTTATACTCTTCCAGCCCCCCCCCCCCCCCCCCCCCAAACAGTTCTAATCAAAACAGGCTTCTTCCTTACAACAGGTTTTAAATCAAAAAAACTTTTAAACACATAGCTTTCCACCTTCAGGTGCTACCTTCCTCAGGGCTCCCCAGCTCCCATTCCATCCTGCCTTCTGCTTCTTGCTCAGCCTCTTTAACCCCCTCCTCCACCCAATCCATCCCCTCCTCCTCCTGCTTCTCACCCCACCCTTCCCTCTACAGGTGGGAGGCATGATGTATTGATTACGGAGCCAGGGGAACTGGGCTTCTTCCTTCGCCCTCCCTCTTGTGGTCAGAGTTGGTATACAGCCATCTTGTCTATCCCTGGGGCTCCCCTTGCTGGGACAGGCAATGCATTCTGGGAGACGTAGTTCAGGATTTTGTTGTTTCATTTTGTACCTCTGGGCTGTAGCCTTGTCATAGTATAAACACAGCTTTTTCAAATTTGGCTGCATGCAGATGGCTATGTCAAGGGCCATAGTGGCCCCCATAGCTGTCCCTTTTATCTATTGGTAGAGCTAGTCCTGATATTTTTATGACCCCAGTCCTGTTGCCTGCTAGCTTTGCTCCTGAAGAATTCAGTATAAGTTCACATAAATGTCTGAGATGCAGTCCTACAGCTAAAAGTGCTGGCGAGGGTGTGGCAGATGGTGAAGAAACTGATCCCTGCCAAGTCTTGCTACAGCTGCTCATGATTTTCCACTTTCCACTCTGGAAACATAGTAACCCTCTGTTCATTGTAGTTCCCCATTATGGGGCTTGTGGCAAACTAAAGTAACGAGCGAAGGGAAGTACATAGGCAGGATTTAATACCACAAGTCCTGAATTTGAAATTCAATGGACAGTGCATTTAGTTCCCCAGATCTTGGGGTGGAGAATTAGCATGCAGCCTGCCACAGTGGGTGTGGATAATACCAGTGCAAGCCACTCTCCCAGCAGGGCAGTATGGTTTTCTTAATGGAGTGTGCTGGCAGTGATTTTTTGCACAGAGAAAACGTTTAAGGGAGCTATGGTGCTGGTTATTGTTTTTCATGGTCATGTCAGCACTGCCGGGTTGCTACCAAGGCAACTATCACATCTAGCATATGGTATTTTGCAAATATGCTAACAACAGGATTTAAAAAAAACTATGATTGATGGGGGGTTTTTAATTGCCACATCCATTGTGAGAGCATTTTTTCAAAGCCATGTGCCCAGGTCTCTCCTTTCCTCTGCTAGAAGGATATGCAGAGGCCCTTGGTGTGTATACTTTTAGCTGGATTGATGGGAGGTAGTCCTGAGGGTGGGGTAAGGAGATACCATAACCTAGCAACACTGTAGATGATGGCAGCCAAAGGCCAAAAAATGGCCCAGCAATATGCTTAGGGGTTGTGACTGCTGCTGTGTCAGGTAACTCTCCCCCCCTCCTCCCTCCCCAACTCTTTCCAATGCCATCGTAGCAAAAAGACATCTCACTGCCTTTTGAGTCAAAATGCTCGATGTTTGGTTTCCATCCTTCTGCCTTTCGGGATCCTACTACTACTACTATTTAACATTTCTAAAGCGCTACCAGGGTTACGCAGCGCTGTACAATCTAACAAAGGACAGTCCCTGCTCAAAGGAGCTTACAATCTCTGTGTATATCCCACTTTTTGTGCTCCATCACATTGTTAATGTTACCTCTCTAGTGTGTGTAGATTGACTGTTCAAATTTACACATGTACAGTGCTATTCATGCAGATATGGTTCCAAAAAAATTGTGCGAACTACAAAACCACAAAAAGCGATGCATTGTTTGAATGAGAAATACAGGGTTAGGTTCCAGCATTCTTGTCAGGCAATTAAAAAACAAAAACAAGTGCTTTATTCTCAATTCAGTTCCACTCTCAAAATTGAAATGCAGTTCACAAACAGGGTTCAGGCCGGGTTCACAATTCCAGCCAACCTTCAGTTCCTCAACAGTTCAGGCCCACTTTGCACTACCTCCCCTCTCTCTCAGAAGGGCTCATTCAGAGTTCAGCCTGCTGTTCTATACATCCCAATAATTCAACCCTTTCACAAACAGTCTCTTCAAAGGAAACCACTATTTAATGCCCCTGTCCTCTTCACAGCACCCAGGAGGACCCTGTACCAAACAGGGCTGGCAGCTTTCCTCCTACCTCACAGCACCACACCCCTGTGGCCTCTCACACTGCCTTCATGTGCTGGACAGGGCTACATTTACATTCTCCCACTCCATGGCAGCTTACTCTCCCCCCCCCCCCCCCCCCCCAGGGAAGCTCCAGTGGCAGGCCCTTTCTGTCCTCTGCCTACTCCATGACAGCTTCTCTCTCAGTCAGTTTCCTCTCCCTCCTGGTGGCTGAGAGCCACCCAGCAATCTTCCCCCTCTCACAGCTGGAGGGAATTATATACCGGCGATGCAGCTAAGGGACTGAGCTTCACCTCCCTTTCTCCCTCTAGTGGGGAAGGGAGTAACTGGCTCCCCTAGCACTGAGCCACTGCTCCCCCTGCTGGGGTTGGAAATCCATTCCATCCTTTTGGGGCTACCCTCCTCTCTCCTGCTTGCAAGGGCTTCTGGGAACCGTAGTTCAGGGATTAGCTGCTTCTCTGTGGGGCCCCGAGTGCTAGCTTTGTCACAATGCACAGAAAATAATACAGGAAAATAAAACAGGATTACACATCAACAACTGCAGGAGCTGGAGAGAGAGAGGTTTGCAGCTCCTGCACAGTAGGAGACAATGAAGATGTTGACACTGGCAGATCAATTTCAGGAGAGGTTTGCACTTCCTGCAAAATAGAAGACAATGAAGACAGCGAAGCTGGCAGATCAACCTCTGGAGCCTGGCTCTTGTGACTCGTTGACTGGAAGAACTGTGTCAGAATTGTCTCAAGTTCTTAAGCGTCTCAGTGTAAGGGGCAAATGCAGAGTTTGCAAGACTCTTAAAGTTTAGACTGCCCTCTAGCATGGGATCACAGTCCTCCATTTCACTGAACATTGTATCCAATGTTGATGCCCACTCCACAATTTGTACCGCTGTGAGAGACACAATTTTTAGAGCCTTAGGCTGATCATCTTCATCATCATCATCATTGCTAACTCTGATGCCTTGTTGTGCCTTCTCGTCTAGATCGTCATTGCTGGGCTCTGTTGCCCTCTCAGCCAAAATTTCCTCCACATCTTCTTGTCTCATGTCCTCAAAGTCCACTCCACTGATTCTTCGCGCAGAGCACATTATGTTTTCTGCACCTTTTTTCATGTTTTCCGCAACACTTTTAAATCCCTCAAAGTTTGTTACACAGGCCAAGTTTTTTTTCCCATTAGTTGTTTATAGTAGCCTGCATTAGGCTGTCTCAGGCCAAAATAGTCAATTATGTTGCATATCATCACTGTCTTCCAGTAATCAAACATGGTGGCTTCACAAGGCTTTGCTGCAGTGATCCTTGAAAGCCTTTATAATTACCTGATCGAGAGGCTGGATAACAGAAGTAATGTTTGGGGGCATAAAAAGGACTTCTATATCTGGGTGAGCATTTTCAAGGGCTTTGTGACAGTGCACTGCGTCATTATCCAAAATCAGCAAAACCTTGAAGGCAATATCACCAGTGCTGTACCACTGATTAAGGAACCAGACTGGGAGCCCTGTGCTGACCAATGCAGCTGCTGCACGTCTTTTCTAAATGTCAGTCTCTGACCTGGATCCAGCCCAGAACCTTGAACCTACTGCTGCTTCTCTCTTGGGTCTTCCTGTGACTCCCAGTACTGACTCTGCCCATCAGCATCCCTGTAACTCTCAGTAGGTCTATACTTGTGCTTCTGCCTGCTAAAATTGGGCCAGCCTGACCAATGGGCCATTGAAGGAAGAAAAAGAGAGGTCAGGTCTACTTCTGTAGTGAAATCCAATGCCTTTTTTGTCTCATAAGAGAAAGGTTTGAAAGACAGAAGGGGGTAGTGGGGCGCAAAGGTGGGTGGACTTGTATCTTAGAAGGATAGGAAAGAAGGAATGGAGGCAAAAGGGGATAGAAAGGAGATTGTAGAGGCAAGGAGGAGTTGTGGGTACACAGGGGAGGATTTAAACATAGAAACAAGAGAAAAATGACCATATGGCCTAACCAGTCTGCCCATCCATGCCATCTACTCTCCCTGTGACTCCCTTAGAGATCCTATCTACTTGTCCCAAGCTCTCTTGAAGTCAGATACTGTTTTTGTCTCCAACACTTTCACCAGGAGGCCGTTCCATAGTCACTACCCTTTCCGTGAGGAAGTATTTCCTCAGTTACTTCTGAGTCTATTTCACCTTCATCCTATGCCCCTCAATCTAGAGCTTCCTTTCAATTGAAAGAAACTTTCCTCCTGTGCATTTGTGCTGCCTAGGTATTTAAATGTCTCTATCATATCTCCCCTTTTTTGCCTTTCTTCCAAAGGGGAGAATTTAGGGTGTCAAGAGGGCAAGAGAGAAGGGGGCTGTGTGGAGTAGGACGGAAAGAGAGGAATGTGAGGAGAAAAGGAGGGGAAAAAGAAGGGAGGAGGGGTGATGGACAGTGAGGGAAGTTTGGGGCACAAAAAGGGAATAACAAAGGGAAAGGGACAGAGAGGAATTTTATTTTATTTATTTTATTTTTTGTTACATTTGTACCCCGCACTTTTTCCCACTCATGGCAGGCTCAATGGGAATTGTGGAGTGGGGTCAGGAAGGAAAGGGAGGGAGTATGGCAACAGGAAGAGAAGGTAATATGGAGTGAGAAGATAGAGGAAGGGAGAGAGAATAGTCAGGATAAGAGATGGGGAGTATGGGGTGAAAGGATGGGAGAGAAGTGGAAGAAATTTAGTGGGCGAGAGAGAGAAATAGAAGGAAACTGTTGGTTGCAGTGTACATGGCTACCAATACAATACAGGGCTAAATTTAAAACTCTATGTCAGATCTTCAAGGCCCTGAAAGGAAAGGGCCCTGAGTATCTAATGAATAGGATGATCCTCCACACACCACCAAGTACACTAAGGTCCTCCCAAGGACTTTCACTAACTACACCCTCTCCAAAGGACATTACACGATGTGATACCCGCAAGCGAGCCTTCTCTGGAGTAGCCCCCACACTCTGGAATGCGCTGCCTGAAAGGCTCCGCTTAACACAAGACTATCTCTGCTTCAGGAAGCAGGTGAAAGCTTGGCTCTTCAACCAGGCCTTTAACGGAAGAAGTAACTAACGTGTTAGTCTCACTCACACACACAAGGAGTGACTTGGACTGCACATACTGCAGCGGGACATGTTTATCCACTCCTACCCTAGCTAATATTTAACCATCTCTCTGACCTCATGTGCAACTTTCTTCAAATCAGTCACCTTACTTTCTACTCTTCCTACTTTCTTACCCATCTATATGTTACAACTTTGCCTTACCCTTCACTACCAATTGTAATGTTCTATTACTTATTGTGTTGACAATGCAAGTAGTATACCATGCCATACTTTGTATTGTTAGTAGAATATTTTTACTGCTGTAATTGCCTATTGCTCATGTTTGATCTATTCTTACTGTACACCGCCTTGAGTGAATTCCTTTAAAAAGGCAGTAAATAACTCCTAATCAAACATATAAATGGCAAGTGACCGACTCACCTGCAAATGCGCAGTAGAGACTTCCCTCTCTATCCTGCCCTCGCGTCAAGACGTGATGACATCAGAGGGCGGAACAGAGAGGGAAATGGAGTTGGACTGTCGGACGCTGCCGCTGGAGCCTGGAAATGAACATCGCGCGCACTGACCTGACGGCGCTTCTCACCTCAGTGTGGAAGCGCTGCAGGCAGCAGCAGAGCGATCTGCTGCTGCCTGCAGCGCTTTCACACGGAGGTGAGAGGCGCTGTCAGGTCAGTGCAGGGGGCCCGGCACGGAGGGAGGAGGGAGCAGCAGCGAGGAGGGTAGCTGGAAAACTCGCCCGTTTTAATGGACTTAACGGCTAGTAAATAAATAAATGGAGAAAAAATCTCGAAAAGTTGGCCAGGAAGTGGACGGCAGATATACAGAAACAGATTAGTATAGACGTATTAAGGAGCAGCTTGAGGCAGATCAGGGGACGGATTAGTAGCGCGGAATTGAGGGAATGCCAAGGAAGAAGTATTTACAGGGCATACACTTCATTGTCAAGATTATATCAAATGGGTAGGGCAGAATCATCAGCTTGTGGTAGGTGTGGAGATCCCAATCATAACTATTATCATGCTATGTGGGCTTGTGCAGCGATATCCGCTTACTGGGAACAAATAGCGAAGTTCTTAGGCGAAATCCTGGGGCGGAGGGTGACATTGACACCGGAAACGGCCCTTTTGGGGGTCGATTTACTGAAGGGGAAAGGTACCGTTAGTCATAACCTGCTAATCTTTAAAGCATGTCTCGTGGGAAAAAAATGCATTTTAGTTAACTGGATACATTTAGAGGCACCATCGTTTTGGCAATGGCGCAACAGGTGGCATGCGTTGCTACTAATGGAGCTGCGAGATTCATATTATAAACCCAAAACACAGCGTAAATTCTACTTAATATGGGAATCATATATCAATGCTTTAGCCCCTAGGGCCCGAAGTTCCATCCTTAATCGACTGAGCTTGGACCCAGCGAAATTAGCTACAGGTTTTAGATAGTGAATAGGTCAATTTCCCTGGGCTATTGGAGATATGTAACTGCCTGGAAGGGGGGTGGACAAAGGGGGGAGGGAGGTTACAGGGGGGAGGAATATTAGAGGGGTAAGGAAGGGCAGAAGGGGGGTTGCGGGGAGGGATATAGAGGTATGGATAAAAGAGAAATAGCTGGGAGTAGAGAGGGAGGAAGCTAAAGAGAAAAGTGATGGCTACCTCTATTTTGTGATTGCAAGTTGTTCATTTGTTTCCTGATGTATCTTGAACATAGCGTATGAATATTGTATTGTCTGTGATAGGTCATCAATAAAATTGTTTAAAACTAAAAAAAAAATAAATAAATAAATGGAGAAAGAGAATTGGGAAAGGATACTGGTAAGTGTTTTTGTGGGGTAGAGGCTGCTATGTTGGGACCACCGTGTCCCTCTAGATGTGTTTACTGGAGTGGGAGGTGTAATATTGGGGTCTCCCAACTCCTCTGTTGGCATACTTACTGAATCCCCTACTGTAACTGTCACCATACGCCTCTGGAATTTTGTAACTGTCCCTCTTGTTTATGCTTTTTTTAAAGCGCTGGACACCTCTAACGTTATGGTGAAGAAACAGGTATTTGAGCTTTTTGCAGCACTCTGTATGTATTCAATGGAAGGTCACGACTTGGCTCTGGATGCCCTGGAACATTATAAGGTGAGTACACATAGCAACGTATCTAATGGCGGGGTTTGTTCTGGTTGTCTCTCTGGCAGTGGGGCAGGTTTAATGATTGCACAGCAGTCTGGAGGATTGCAGAATGGAGAAGGGGCTCTGGCTGGAAACTCTGCTCCTGTTTCAGACCATTCTCTTTGCCGGATGCAGTGGATAATTCTTCTGTGATCTAACGAAAGCCTCACAATCTCTGTAAAGAGTTCAACTTTCTCCAGGACCAGTATGGGGCTTTTACTTTGCTGATCCAACTTCTTATACCACTGAATCTCTGTGGTTATTCTGTCATTGCCATTTTCTCTTTAAAATTTTGGGGCATTTGTGTTAATGTGTTAACGCACGTTAAAACACCAAGTTCGGTAAAGCTAGGAGTCTAAATCTAGGTGCTCAGCCCTAGTAAATTTCAGAGGGGCCAATTTAGGAGACTAAATCAGCCTAATAGACTGAAAATCGGTGCCAAATCCCCGAGTTGCTACTGGTACCTACATTTAGGTGCTCATCAGGATGTATTTCTAGAGACCTCTTGTGGCTCTACCAGGTAAATGAGTGGTATTTTTTGTTTCAGTATATTTTATTCAAATTAAAAAGCTGCAACAAGAAACAAATAATCATATCCAATTTGACATATCAAGTTGTGTTTAAAGAATGGCAGTTTATATTTAGAAAAAAACAGAAATTAACAATTGCCCGCCCACCCACCCCACCCTGAGATTATGTGCCAAATACAAATCCAGAGACTGGACTCTTATACCTCTGGATATCTCGCTTCTCCCTTCCAATTATAAATGTAAAGAATTTGAAATAAAACTTCTCACTTTAGAAGCCAAAGTTTGAATATAAGTTTTTCCCAAATAGAGAAGAACAACTTTCTACGTTTGAAGGTAAGGTTCGCCCCTCTTAGTTCCAACAGCATTAGGTTATGAAATTGTATTCGCCATTGCCAAAATGATGGAGGTTCAGCTTGTATCCATTTTTGCACAACACATTTTTCCCCACAATGCAGGCTTTCCTGACAAATATATCTGCACTCTTACCATGAAGATGTAACACTTTGTATTTTTCAAATATAATCCCCAATGGAGAAAGAGGTATATTCTGACCAATAATATTCCCTAGCTAGTCTACGACACTAGTCCAAAACCCTTTTATAGGGGAACAGTTCCAAAGGACATGAAGAAAGGTCACATCTGTTTGTTGACATTTAAAACAGGCACTGGAATTCAGAACACCTATGCTTGTTTTTGAGTAGCATAACCTCGAAGTAGAACTTGAAACTGGTATTCACACATGTCAGCAGCATGAATCAAAACTGGTATACCTGCTATTATGCATTTAAAATCAGTAGTCAGCTGAGTATCCCAGATCCTTCTGCCATCTTCTTACTATATCAGAATGATCAACCCCCCTCAATTTCTGACTCCACCACACACGTAATTCAGAAATGGAAAGTCTGTCATTAGAGGGACATTTCAAGCATGCCCATAAGGATTTACCATTCAGGAATTTCAGTCCTTCACAGAGCAGGGAATTGACATAATGTTTTGATTGGTAATGTGTTAAAGAAATCTGAGGGTCTAGCAGAACTGATCTTTAAAATGTCAGAAAATGGCATAATATTCCCTTGTTCTGTTAAAATATGTTCCAAGCGAGTGATACCCCCTTTCTCCCATCGAAGAAATACCTCTGTGTCCATGCCGCTCATCCATTTTGGGTCTGAGACCTTACTGCCAGCCATTGACTTAGCGGTAAAGTCTCACGCGGTACCCGGGCGGTAATGACCTACACATGCCACTTGCCGCACGTAGCTGATGTGCGCCAGAAAATAAAAAATATTTTTGGGCGCGCGAATGCATGCCAAAAATGAAATTACCGCAAGGGCCACACAGTAGCCGTGTGGTAACTCCATTTTGGCACACGTTGGGCGCGCATAGACGCTTACGCAGTTTAGTAAAAGGGCCCCCAGATTTGCAAATGGCTGACACTTCAGGGATACATGAAAGTTGGGAATCCAAGATGATTCCGAGATAATGAAAACTTTTAATCGATATAATTGTAGTATCTAGAAGCAGGAAATCACTTTCAGGACAAGTATAGAAACAAGAAAACCAACATGCAATAGTATTTTCACAGTTTAAAATAAGATGATGGTTAGTTTCTGTGTTTGAAGTTAAGCCTGCTAAATTGCAGGTCTGTCTTTGAATATACTGTACAACTTATCCTTTTTGTGGCTGAATATTACTACTAATGGTAAGTCTACAATGAGGCGCCTATTTTATGGAACCAAAAACGAACCTATTACATTCCTTTACAACACGTTAGTATGACAGGTCAAAAAGACACCTGTATTTTAGTGCGATCACGTGCACCAGCCATAGAGCTGGTATAAATGCTCAATCCTAGACCATGAAAGAACACGTATAGATTATAGTATTTTATAATTATGCAAGTAAGTGAACACCCTGCCCACAATCTGCAAAATTCTGCCCACACGAACACCCCCTGTAAAGGATGCGCCATTGCTGCGAACAGAACAGAACACTGTGTAGCTGGAAAATGGCCATTTACTTGGGGTATGTGTGCAGACACATGGGTAAATGACTAGAATACTGGTATTTATGTGCATTCTTGCTGCCTGAATCTAGCACTTATACTACTACTACTACTTATCATTTCTAAAGCGCTGCTAGATGTACGCAGCGCTGTACACTTGAACATGAAGAGACAGTCCCTGCTCAACAGAGCTTACAATCTAATTAGGACAGACAAACAGGACAAACAAGAGGTAAGGGAATATTAAAATGAGGATGATAAAATCAGGGTTCTGAACAAGTGGATAAGGGTTAGGAGTTAAAAGCTGCATCAAAAAGGTGGGCTTTTAGCTTAGATTTGAAGACGGCCAGAGATGGAGCTTGACGTACCGGCTCAGGAAGTCTACTCCAGGCATATGGTGCAGCAAGATAATAGGAACGGAGTCTGGAGTTAGCAGTGGAGGAGAAGGGTGCAGATAAGAGAGATTTACCCAGTGAACGGAGTTCCCGGGGAGGAATGTAGGGAGAGATGAGAGTGGAGAGGTACTGAGGAGCTGCAGAGTGAATGCACTTATAAGTCAATAAGAGGAGTTTGAACTGTATGCGGAAATGGATAGGAAGCCAGTGAAGTGACTTGAGGAGAGGGCTAATATGAGCATAACGACACTGGCGGAATATTAGTCGTGCAGCAGAATTTTGAACAGATTGAAGAGGAGGGAGATGGGACATGAATGTAACATTTATGAGCTTGAGTGCACTGTGCACGCTCAGTGGTATTCTAGAATGTGAACACGCAGGGAGCATAACACGTAACTGCAAGGGGGCGTTCACAGGGTGAACGGACGGGTCCCACACTTGGGGATGGATTCTATAAATGGCACTCAAAATTAGTTGCCGGAAAAAATCCGCATTAAGTGCTATTCTGTAAAGGGTGCCCTCCCCTTACAGCGCTTAAGTATGGATCTCGTGCCTCACTTTGGGCACCTGCTTAAATCTGATGTAAGTGCTGGCACTAACCCAGTGTTCTATAACTAAACGCACAAATGTTCAGAATGCCCCTGGCATGCCCATGCTCCTCCCATGACCACGCCCCCTTTCAAGATACACACTATCTGGCTTATTTACAAAAGAGAAAAAGTCCAAAATGTGGTATAAAGCGGCAGATGGATATTTTTTTCTTGCAAAATCATACAAATTGCTATTTTCGAAACACATGCATAGACATTTTTCTGTGCAGTTCATCTGCAGTACATTCAAATCACAAGGGGGCTTGCTGGGGTCAGGGTTTGGGTCGTTCCCACAACTTGGACATTTTTCTACCTTAATGGAACAAAGCAAAATCCTCCAGGGCTAAAAGTTGGTTGTTTTGGTGTGGATCTGTTTCAATTACAACTAAGTCATAAAAAGGTACTTTAAATGACCAGATGACCACTACGAGACTAAGGCATGACCCCCCACCCTTTTCCAGTGGTTACCGACCCCCTCCCACCCCCAAAGATGTGAAAAAAAACAATACATGCCAGCATCTATGACAACATCAGATGTTATGACCATTCCTATTAGACCAACATGCAGGTCCAGCTTCTCAGTACCTCTCCACTCTCAACTCTCCCTACACTCCTCCCTGGGAACTCCGTCCACTGGGTAAATCTCTCTTATCTGCACCCTTCTCCTCCACTGCTCCACTCCAGACTCCGTTCCTTTTACCTTGCTGTACCTTATGCCTGGAATAGACTTCCTGAGCTGGTACATGAAGCTCCATCTCTGGCTGTCTTCAAATCTAGGTTAAAAGTCCACCTTTTTGATGCTACTTTTAACTACTGTTCAGTACCCATGTTTTATCATTCCCACCTTAGTAATTCCCTTATCTCTTATTTGTCCTGTTTATCTGTCCTAATTAGATTGTAAGCTCTGTCAAGCAGGGGCTGTCTCTTCATGTCCAATGTACAGCACTGCGTACGTCTAGTAGCGCTATAAAAAATGATAAGTAGTAGTAGTAGGGTGGGGGACAAGAGGGCAAATAGTGTGAAGGAATATTAAAAATATGACTCCAGAGAAAGAGAGAGAGGCAACCCCATTAGCAGGCAGTTTCTCGTTAAATTACAGTCAGAAAGACAGTTCCTGCCAGATTTAGGGCTACATTTGGTTGGCCAATGTAGGAAGCTAGTGCTGAAAATCAGCACTACTTGCCCAATGTCCCAGGTTTGAACAGCTAAAGCGAACTTTGAGTGAAACTGTAACCACCCAGCTGAGGAGCATTTTCAAAGACCAGTTAAATCTGTGCTTATCTGATCAGATATCTTTTGAAAACTCACCTCTTTGATGGACTGTGTTTTCATTGAGAGGTACTAACTTAGCACCAGTGGCGTAGCCACAGGCAGGGGGCCTTGGAGGCCTGGCCCCCTCATTTTGGGCTCAGGCCCCCTCCAGACCTGTAGCACCTGTTAAATGGCTGGCGGGGATGACGAACCCCTGCCAGCCAAACAAATTCGCTGCCCGAGCCACTCACCTCCTACTTGTGCTGCTGCAGTTAAGAGGAAGTCAGTGGCCTACCTCTAGCCACTGACATCAAGACTCCTCGTGCATGCTCAGTTCTTGCATGAACTGAGCATGTTCAGGGAGTCCCAGAGTTGGCAGCTGGAAGCAGGTTACTGACTTCCTTTTTACTGCAGCAGCACAGGTAGGAGGGGAGTATCTCAGGCAGCAAATTGGCTGGCAGGGCTTCAGCATCATCACTAACAAACATAATATCTTTAATGTGTGAAAGGAGGGAGGAACTGTGTTTCCTCCTCCCCACTGCTTGGCACTTTTAACCTTATAAAATCCCATAGAAGCATTTGAAGCTGAATGGGTTTCTTTTGAGACGACACAAGAAAGTATGCAAGAGTTTGTATTATAATGCTTCTGGAGGACAATAGAAGGAAGCCTAGCTCTTCAGCAACAAAGAATTCAAACAGAAGATGTATGCTTCAGCATACAAAGAATTTCATTTTTCCATTCTGATTTATCTCCGATATGTCACCAAACACGTTTCCCTTCAATTTCGCTGGTACATATTTGTTCTGCTTACCACCAATGTCCACCCTCACCACCAGATCCTCAGTGCAACAGCTCAGAAGGCGTAGCAATAGATTTATTCACAATGAAGGCAGAATTTGATACTGGGCACGTCATGTCAGACTTTAGTTTTTGGGTGAATAAGTTCCACAAGGAAGGCAACTATGTGTTTATTTTCTTTCTGTGTCCGCAGACGGTGAAGAGTCAACAGTACCGCTTCAGCATAGTAATGAATGAACTCTCGGCAACAGACAACGTGCCTTACATGGTTACGCTTCTAAGTGTCATCAACGCCATCATCATAGGATGTGAGGAATTGCGACAGCGCACGCAGCTCCGGAATGAATTCATAGGTAAAGTTTCTTGTTTGCACAATGTTCAGATATTGTTAAACAGAAAGGGATCAATATTCAAAGCAACTTAACTGGCAAGGAAAGGCTCCTGCCTGATTAAATTATTCTGGGCTGCCCAGGAGCTGATACTCAGTGGCGGCCCGACCATTAGGTCACCTGAGGCGGGGTCTCAAGCAGCACTTTTCAGGAGCGGAATCTCCCCAGCATTACCTGGCAGCGGCAACGATTCCCATACAGTGGGGGAAATAAGTATTTGATCCCTTGCTGATTTTGTAAGTTTGCCCACTGACAAAGACATGAGCAGCCCATAATTGAAGGGTAGGTTATTGGTAACAGTGAGAGATAGCACATCACAAATTAAATCCGGAAAATCACATTGTGGAAAGTATATGAATTTATTTGCATTCTGCAGAGGGAAATAAGTATTTGATCCCCCACCAACCAGTAAGAGATCTGGCCCCTACAGACCAGGTAGATGCTCCAAATCAACTCGTTACCTGCATGACAGACAGCTGTCGGCAATGGTCACCTGTATGAAAGACACCTGTCCACAGACTCAGTGAATCAGTCAGACTCTAACCTCTACAAAATGGCCAAGAGCAAGGAGCTGTCTAAGGATGTCAGGGACAAGATCATACACCTGCACAAGGCTGGAATGGGCTACAAAACCATCAGTAAGAAGCTGGGCGAGAAGGAGACAACTGTTGGTGCCATAGTAAGAAAATGGAAGAAGTACAAAATGACTGTCAATCGACAAAGATCTGGGGCTCCACGCAAAATCTCACCTCGTGGGGTATCCTTGATCATGAGGAAGGTTAGAAATCAGCCTACAACTACAAGGGGGGAACTTGTCAATGATCTCAAGGCAGCTGGGACCACTGTCACCACGAAAACCATTGGTAACACATTACGACATAACAGATTGCAATCCTGCAGTGCCCGCAAGGTCCCCCTGCTCCGGAAGGCACATGTGACGGCCCGTCTGAAGTTTGCCAGTGAACACCTGGATGATGCCGAGAGTGATTGGGAGAAGGTGCTGTGGTCAGATGAGACAAAAATTGAGCTCTTTGGCATGAACTCAACTCGCCGTGTTTGGAGGAAGAGAAATGCTGCCTATGACCCAAAGAACACCGTCCCCACTGTCAAGCATGGAGGTGGAAATGTTATGTTTTGGGGGTGTTTCTCTGCTAAGGGCACAGGACTACTTCACCGCATCAATGGGAGAATGGATGGGGCCATGTACCGTACAATTCTGAGTGACAACCTCCTTCCCTCCGCCAGGGCCTTAAAAATGGGTCGTGGCTGGGTCTTCCAGCACGACAATGACCCAAAACATACAGCCAAGGCAACAAAGGAGTGGCTCAGGAAGAAGCACATTAGGGTCATGGAGTGGCCTAGCCAGTCACCAGACCTTAATCCCATTGAAAACTTATGGAGGGAGCTGAAGCTGCGAGTTGCCAAGCAACAGCCCAGAACTCTTAATGATTTAGAGATGATCTGCAAAGAGGAGTGGACCAAAATTCCTCCTGACATGTGTGCAAACCTCATCATCAACTACAGAAGACGTCTGACCGCTGTGCTTGCCAACAAGGGTTTTGCCACCAAGTATTAGGTCTTGTTTGCCAGAGGGATCAAATACTTATTTCCCTCTGCAGAATGCAAATAAATTCATATACTTTCCACAATGTGATTTTCCGGATTTAATTTGTGATGTGCTATCTCTCACTGTTACCAATAACCTACCCTTCAATTATGGGCTGCTCATGTCTTTGTCAGTGGGCAAACTTACAAAATCAGCAAGGGATCAAATACTTATTTCCCCCACTGTACACTGCCCTGCTGCCGGCACCCGCTTCTTCCCTTTACTGCGGCCACCTCTCTGATGTAACTTCCTGTTTCATCAGAGGCTCAGGCAGCCGCAGAAAAGGGAAGAGGCGGGTGCTGGCAGCAGGGCAGCATATGGGAATCGCTGCCAGGTAACACCACGAAGGGGAGATGCCGGGTGCTGGCGGCAGGTAGGAAGGGGGGCAGCATCTCGGCCCGGGTGGGGGTGGCATTCTAGCTCCGCCTCAGGCGGCATGTTGACTTGGGCCGGACCTGGTGGCATGTAACCAGAGAATGCCGCTAAATATCAGCTCAACCGCTGCAGCACTTGCTGTTTAGTGCAATAGCAATCCAGAGTCGAAATCAGAGCCCGGAATACCACACAAAAGACATTCATAACTTTGCTCTGTTAGCTGTGCAAGATTGGCAATGAATATCTGTCATACTTGCATAATTTTGGGGCACTGCTGAAGACCTGGATATTTAGTGTTAATATCTGGAGAAGGCCTAGCACTGAATATCTGGGTGTAAATTAGCTTGCAGTGGGCATCGTTTAAAGGATATGAAGACAGAGTAGGTATGCTGATATCTCTGGGATGTGTAGCACTGGCAGTGCACTGCATTTTGTGCTTCCTTCCTATTTGAAATATTTTTTTTTTGTCTAGGGACTGTTGTTTATACTCAGGGCTTTTTTTGAGGGGGTACTTGGTGGTACCCAGTACCAGCGCCTTTTTCCATTGTCTGCTAAAATTGACCCATGGACCTCGTTTTAATGAAATCTCAGGCTCTACACCCCAATTCTGTCATGACGTAGATTCTGTGACTGGTTGAAAGAGGGGTACTGGCTATTATGGGGTGGATCTCTCAGTGATCACCCCACTCGTGAAGGGTGGCCTAGCACTTGAGTACTGGCACCTTTTTTGCTAGAAAAAACACACTGTTTACACTATTGGACCTTTCCTCATAAAAAGACTGATTATAGAGAGTTTTAGCCATTATGTATTCTGAATAGTGTTATTAGCTTTTTCAACAGTGGCTTTTTTCTCCAATAGTGTTTTTGGAGTTGTTTTTCCAACTGTTGTTTTTGCTATGGCACTAAAGCCAGTCATAGCAGCCTCTTTTGGTGGCATTTTGTTTTACAAATACACAAATCTGAATTATCTTTAGCCATCAAAGTTAGACATTCCTTATATTTTGACAAAGTGTGGTTGCCTTTAAAAACTTATCTTTCTTTAAACAAGAGTTCTCCATAATATTTAGTGTAAATTGCAGGTTCTGTTTTGAATATATTTATAACTTGCTTTCCCCTAGCCCCCCCCCCCCTCTCTCCTTTACCTTCCTACCTTTCCCTCCTCTGTTACTTATATATTGATAATCTTTGATATGACTATTTGATTATTCCTTGTATTTTGCATTTCTTATCCCTGTATCATTATAAATTAATACAAAATTTCAAGATAAATAAACAAATGCACATTAATGATTGTACATCCCTACTTCATTGATAACACCAACTCCAAAACAGCCTTATAGCCTTCTATAAAAATTGGGTGCTTTTTTATTCTAGTTGATATTTTTGATAGGAAGTTAGATATTAAAAAGCTGTGAAGAGGGTCCCTTTTAGGATAAATTACAAAGGACTTTGGTACATAACGTTTAGGTAGCTAGAGAGGAACAGTGGAGTGGTGATGGAATATCGGCCCTCAGGGCTGATCCTTCAGCGTTGTGCAGGTCATTACAAATGCTGTTGCTTTCTGTTTTGTAGGTCTTCAGCTCTTGGATTTATTAAACAAATTAAGGTGAGTTCCTTTTCTAAAGGGCAAAATTTCCCAACGTATAGTGAACACATTTCTTTGTCTGTTTTGATATTCTCTAGTCTGTCCCACAGACATTTGCGTGCCCCTTAATGACCAGATGAAGAGAGTGTGCTCTGAAACTTACATACTCTGGGGTTCCAGGGCAGAAGCTAAGGAATCCAGTGGGCTGTGCATTTGGTTTGTTTTCAGTTCATAAATGTTATGCACAGAAAGAATGTGCACCAAATCAAATTTGCATGCATAAAATCTCCAAATTAATGTGCATGAAGTTGATTTATGCGTGTTAAGGCATTTTCAGGCACATTATTCAACTTTTACCCACATCAATTTCTGAAAGAACCTGAAAAAGTAGGTCAAAATTGGCCAAAAAGTTCACCAACAATCTGAAAACGAACCATATACTTTTCAAGTGCACAGCCCTAGGGCTCAGTGTGTGCCTGAAGCCCTGAAGGCCTGCTTCTCATGGTGCGGGTGCCCCAGGCACCTGCCCTGCTTGCCCAAGCCCCTGCTAAAACAGACTGTACTCAGTCTGAAATGTACTCGGTTCAATCAATGAAAAGGTTTCACCTGCAGAGCTTTATCTCACTCTGAGCTTTTCATACAGGAGCACCTTAAATGTGAGAAAAATCCAGAACCTGCCAGAAAGGACAGGAATATGAGGCAGCAGTACATACTCTTCCTCTAAACCCTCTTTAGTACAGAGTTGGCTACATCCATCAAACAAATTTACTTTCTGTATTTACATCAGGATGAGGGGATTATTCTGCATCTTTAAGTATATGTTGGATATGTTATCCTGAATATGTTGTTATTTCAACAGAGCAGCTTGTAATCAGATGACTTCCTTGGATGGGTGGTGTCATTCTCCCACCACATAAAATGTGAACCAGCTGTACCGAAGACGCATGTCAGAGGCTCTCCCACCTTTGCCTTCCTTTCGTTCTCCCAAATGGTGGCACTGTGAGCAGTTCCAAATTTTGTTTGATTGCTGGGCTGAACTTAAAACTGCTCATGGTGCTGCCATGTGGGATAAAGCATTCCCTGTTCTACATCGTTTTTATAATACATCGTCTATACTGCTAAGCCTAAGTTGGTGCCAAAATAAACACTGATGAAGGAAAGAGCATTTACTTAGGATTTATTACATTTTTGCTAGAATTAAATGACCATTTCAAAAAAGCATCTATAAATTGAATTCTCCTTCATAACTACTTCAGAGCAAATTGAACTATAATCATCAGTTATAAGGGGATGTCCTCATGTGTTGTTTCCACAACTGAATCCTGATTTAGAGACTTGGAGGATGACGACCTGTTGATCCAGGCTATTGTGTTTGAGGAGGCCAAGTCGGAAGATGATGAGGAACTACTCAAGATATCTGATGGGATTGACATGAGCAGTCATCGAGAAGTCTTCTCTGCTCTCTTCAATAAAGTGAGTGTGTGTCTGTGTGTTGGGGGTAGTAGGGCGTCTTTTACTGGAAGCCTTTAGATCAGGTATCTATATAATAATTGGTAACTCTGCTTCCCTGGATGGCTGGATTCGTAACAGCACGCTGACATCAGCTCGCCTCCAGCGTTCCCTTCCATCTCAGTGTCCCGCCCTCGCGGGAAGATGAAATGATGTCAGAGGAGGGCAGGACACCGAGAGGGAAGGCTGGAGGCGACGCGAGCACAGCCTGCAGCTGCTGCAACCTCAGGTAAGATGAATGGCTTAAAGGCAGGGTGGCAGGAAGGACAGAGTCACTGGCCATGGAGGAGAGTGGAGAATCGCTGGACATGGAGGGGAGTGGAGAATCGCTGGACATGGCGGGGAGGCCAGAATTGCTGGACATGGAGGGGAGGGCAGGGCAGAGGAGAATCGCTGGACATGGAGGGGAGAGCAGGGGAGAGAGGAGAAATCGCTTAGAGTAGAACCTTCCTAGGGCCCATTTCATTTTTCACGAAACAGGCTTTGTTGCTTGTTTGTTATATTCTTGTTGGCAGTGGCAGACTGAGATGATGCTTGAGCTGCCAAGCGGTTCAGTTTCTGCTGGGGGAAACTTGATGCACTTTGACCCTGGTGCAGGGCTGACTTCTAATCAGGGAAACAGATCTATAAATGCAACGATCAAGAGTGGTCAGAAGCAGGGGCGTATCTGGAATCCGGCGGTAGGGGGGGCCAGAGCCAGAGAGGGGGGGCACATTTTTGCCTCCCCCCCCCCGCCGCCGCCGCCGCCGCCTCTCTCCACCCCCCTCCCCGCCGTCAACCCTCCCCCGCTGCTTACTTTTGCTGGCGGGGTCCGACCCGCAATCTCCATATTTCGGCTTCCTCCGTGGCCATGTGCTTCCAGGAAGTAACGCTGCAGCGCTGATTCGTTGAATCTAGTTCGGCGTCTGACGTGCTGGGACGTCAGACGCCGAACTGGATTCAACGAATCAGCACTGCAGCGTTACTTCCTGGAAGCACATGGCCACGGAGGAAGCCGAAATATGGAGATTGCGGGTCGGACCCCGCCAGCAAAAGTAAGCAGCGGGGGAGGGTTGACGGCGGGGAGGGGGGCCAGGGCGAAATCTGCGGGGGCCCAGGCCCCTGTGGCCCCACGCAGATACGCCCCTGGTCAGAAGTTTTCACTTTGGAAGGGAAAGCCCTGAGTAGCTGTGTAATGGGTCCATGATCCTCATCGAGGTTGTTTCATTGCAGGTGAGCAGCTCCCCAGTCTCAGTACAACTGTTGTCCATCCTTCAGGGCCTCCTGTGTCTGGACCCTTGCCATCACTCTGGCTCTCTGTTGTGGGGAGCTCTAGAGATCCTTGTCAATCGTGCTGGTTTGCTTGCAGATGCTGGTGAGAATGGAATGATTCTTTTTCTACTTTAACCCTTTTGACTTGGCATGCCATAATTTTCCTTTCCTTCTGGATGGAGGGTAAAAGCTACATTGTGCATACAGGATTTCAGAGAAGGGGACAGCTTTCAAGCTTAGCTAAAGCCTCAGGTCCATGAGCCCTAGCTATAACTTCTAGCACAGGAGTGTTCAAACTATGGTCTGCAGGCCATGTCCAGCCTGCAGGCCCTACCTTTGATCTGGCACATACAACCAGCCTTAGTGCAGCTTTCGCTCCAACTCACTGAACCAGCTGTGGGTTCGAGAGAGCCTTGACGTGAAGGAACCAGTGTTGCAATGTATTTCAAGCCTCCCACTTTCCCACCTTCCTCTGTTAAGCTTTCTGAGGCAAAAGGCAGGAAGTTAGTGACGGAAGATCAGCAGAAATTGGGGCTCTGACTCACAGATATCCTTGCATCAGCAGTGGTCACTTACACAAGTAAATGCCTAGAACACTGCCATTTACACACCTTCTGCTCCTTATAGAATTAACCTCGTATTGCTTTGTCTATATTTTTTTGTGTGGATATAGGCAGAAGACTACCTCTTAATGGCTCTATGTAACCATCTTTAATTGAGTAACTAATAAAGATATTCCCTTTCCTCTCCTGTTTATCAGACTGGTAGCTGATTTATATACAGTGTTGTAACATGTTGAAAAGTGTACATCCTTTTGCACTTTTCCTTTCCCTACAGTTTGCTACTGTCTCCTTCCCTGTCACCCAGCCATGTTTTACCCCTCTCCCCCTCCCTTACCACCCACCTTGCACTCTGTTTAATTTCCCTGCTGCCCACTTTCACTCCCTCCCTTTCCCTATCCCTATCCCTTCTTCCACTCTACCCTACCTCCCCTGCCTCCATTCCTCCCCTTCTCCTCATCTCTAACTGCATTTCCTCTTTTCTTTGCCTTCTGTCTAGCACTGCCCTTGCCTTTACCCTTGCCCCTTTATCGCACCCTTCTGTTCACCTTTCCTCATCTCTAAACATACTCTCTATGCTCTGCCCCTTTACCCCTCCATTCCCCTCTTTCCACCCCTTTCCTTCCACTCCATCCCTTCTCCTTTTTCCTCTTCTCTAATTCCACCCATTTTCCTTATGTGTCATCTCTCCTTTTCTGCTAATTCCACCCATTACCTGTTCTCTGCCCCTCATCCCCATCGCTTTTCCTCCCCTCTAATCTTCCTCTAAGCTCCATCCTTAATCTTCTCTTCTACTTTCTAACCCCACACCTTTCTTTCCACCTCGCCCCTTCCTTCTGAAGCTCAGTTTAACTGCCAACGGGACCTACTACTACTACTATTTACTATTTAGCATTTCTATAGCGCTACAAGGCGTACGCAGCGCTGCACAAACATAGAAGAAAGACAGTCCCTGCTCAAAGAGCTTACAATCTAATAGACAAAAAATAAAGTAATCAAATCAATTAATGTGTACGGGAAGGAAGAGAGGAGGGTAGGTGGAGGCGAGTGGTTACAAGTGGTTACGAGTCAAAAGCAATGTTAAAGAGGTGGGCTTTCAGTCTAGATTTAAAGGTGGCCAAGGATGGGGCAAGACGTAGGGGCTCAGGAAGTTTATTCCAGGCGTAGGGTGCAGCGAGACAGAAGGCGCGAAGTCTGGAGTTGGCAGTAGTGGAGAAGGGAACAGATAAGAAGGATTTATCCATGGAGCGGAGTGCAGAACCTGAGAACTATTGCCAGCTCTTCAGCACACAGTTCTGGTCCTGTCTGCCAGTGGGATTTGGGGACTCCCCTCAGCTCTTCACTGTGCAGCTCTGCTGGCGTGGCCTGGGGACTCCCACTGGACCTTCACATTTCCCTCCCTTTCCTGAAGCATACCCATCTGTTTACACTTGCAAAAACAAACAGATTGATATAGATCAATGGACAAACAGATGGATAAAGCCTCCCCAATAGGTGCTATCACTTAAGTGAAATGTGCCTAGAAATGTGTTGGGCTCAATTTGGATGAAAGATATTAGGTGTATTCAAAATATGAAGGGGTCAGTACTCAGATGGCCATCATATCATGTTAAATGGGGCGAGTCTCCACTTCTCTATATGCCAAAGAGTCTGTGGCACTCTCAGTTTAGGTAGGATCACTCAATACATGGGCCTAAACTTAAATGGAAAACTTATCCTTTCAAGCTGGAATCCTCCTAAACAGATAATGATTGAATAGTGCTAATATTGGGATAAATATTAACCTCACATACACTTAAAATGGATACATTTTGGCTGTACATTGACTGCTATGGCCAAAGTCTATCCATTTGCTGGTGGGAAATGATCAAACCAAAGCACTTATGTGGTTAATACTCGGTGCTTACTGTATAAATGTTTGTAAGTATTGACCTATAAATTTCTAGAAGCCTCCCTATATCTTGATTTTAAAGGATACAGTAAGTGATCAATTTCTAGTCTCTTTAAAAACTGGCAAGATTTTAAAAAAATGTTGCAATAAGGAGAGTTTTAATGTTACCTGAAATAAAATTAAGGTTTGATGAAAGCATTTGAAATGAATTTTGGTTTCATGCATTGTAAGATGTTTGTGACTGACTTTGTGTCTTGTTTAGTTACCTTTTCAACATGTTGTTTTGATAGCACAAGAAGGTACTGTTGAAGAAGTCATGGAGCGACTATTGATTCAGAAGAATCGTTCAAGCAAACAAAATTCAGGCCAAGACAATTTTACAAGAGTCAGTAAAAGTACTCAAACTGAAAAGAGCAGTCAAGAGTTTCCCGTGGAAACTCCAAGTCTTCTCCTGCCCACGTATCAGCCTGAAAAAGCCAAGATATCTCCACAGGATCTTCCGTTAACATCACATTCCTCAGAAAATGCTTCATGTGCTCAGATACTGGCCTCTTCCAATTCACAAGAACAGGCACCTCCATCTCCTCCACCAGCTCCACCACTGACTGGGACACTCAATGAGCCACCCCCAGCCCCATCTCTCCCTGGTGGGCCTCCTCCAGCTCCCCCATTACCCAGCACAATTGGACCACCTCCTGCCCCTCCACTGCCCAGCATATCTGGCGGACCACCTCCAGCCCCACCACTGCCTGGTGGGCCTCCTCCAGCTCCCCTGCTACCTAGCACATTTGGCGGAGCTCCTCCACTGCCCAGCACATTTGGCGGACCTCCTCCAGCCCCACCACTACCTGGTGGGCCTCCTCCAACTCCCCCGCTGCCTGGCATGTTTGGAGGGCCTCCTCCAGCTCCCCCACTGCCTGGAATGTTTGGAGGGCCTCCTCCAGCTCCCCCACTGCCTGGCATGTTTGGAGGGCCTCCTCCAGCTCCCCCACTGCCAGGCATGTTTGGAGGGCCTCCTCCAGCTCCCCCACTGCCTGGCATGTTTGGTGGGCCTCCTCCAGCTCCCCCACTGCCTGGCATGTTTGGAGGGCCTCCTCCAGCTCCCCCACTGCCAGGCATGTTTGGAGGGCCTCCTCCAGCTCCCCCACTGCCAGGCATGTTTGGAGGGCCTCCTCCAGCTCCCCCGCTGCCTGGTATGTTTGGCGGGCCTCCTCCACTGCCAGGAAGTTTTGTTGATGAAGTAGTGGTTGCCCGTACAGATTTTACTCTGGGATATTCAAGACCATCCTACCAGAAGATGATGAAAAGGCCAACATTAAAAATGAAGAAATTGAACTGGCAGAAGCTTCCCCCAAAAGTAGTACAAGGTACGTATATGCTTCCAACCAATGTCCGTCCAGATTCTTTGCAACAAAGGAGAGGGAATCCAAGGCGCAGAAAACGAAGCCAAACAACAAAGCACAATAAGCCTTCAAGAGTGGGTTTGTAGCCAAACTTTAATGAAGGACTCAACAAGAGCTGTGTTTCAGCAGAATACCTGCATCAGGGGAAATCAGTCTCAGTAACACAGTCAGGGTGGTGCTCTCTTATCCTTTCTATATCTATGGGCAAAATCACCACACAAAAAAGTGAGAGCAATGTAGCCTGTCCTTTCAAAATGCTATTAAAAAACACTGCCAAGACTCAAGAGCCTGAAATGGAGAGTCTCGCTGTCACAGCAGTGAAAAACATTTTGAAAGGACAGACTATGTTGCTCTCACTTTTTTGTGTGGTGGTATTGCCTGCTGACACAGAAAGGACAATGTCCAAGGGAGTAGGGTAAATAGATGGCTCTCCAAACACAAACCAGGGAATTGCAGGTCTGTTAAAGTGTAGAGATGAAAAATATATTGAAAAATGTGTGTTGAATAGACAAAACACCTAAACGACAATCTTCAGAAAGCATGGTGCTGCCAAAAAGAATTGCAAAAAATGCCGTTCTGCGGAAGCACTGAGAAAAACCACCGTTACTGTATTACTGAGACTGACTGATCCCTGACACAGGTGTTCCACTAAAACACGGCCTATTTCAGGACCCGCGTTAAAGTTTGGCTACAAACCCACTCTTGGAGGCCCATCGTGCGTTGTTTGGCCTCCAATTTCTTCATCAGCAAATGGAATGATTTTGTGCTAGTGCAGATATTTCAGGACTACAATAATGAGTGAGAAAGAAATGTTCCCATTTGTAGAGGTAATAGATAACACAAAACAAAACATAGAAAACAAAATAAGATAATACCTTTTTCATTGGACTAAATTAATACATTTTTGATTAGCTTTCAAAGGTAACACCTTCTTCTTCTGAGTAAATATCAGAATATATAAGTGAAACACAAAAGCATTCCAATGACAGTCTCACAGGAAGAGGGTGGGGTGGGTTAGGTAAGAAACAGAGAGAGCTGGGTGGGTAAGAGACAGGGAGAGATGGATGGCTGATAAGAGGATGACAAAGCAGTGGGTGTCTGGTGGGTGTCAAAATATATAATCAACCAAGATGTCACTTCTGTGGGACAATACTGCATCAATGATGTTATGGTGAGAATACTAAAAGGAAATTTTAAGACAGTCCAGCAACATAAGACCTTTGAAGTCAAAATGATGAACTATGTTGACACCCACCAGACGGAACTTAAAAAAGATCTGGGTTTTCTATCCCATTATAAACCTAAAATTATACTGCTTTGTCACCCTCCATCTATCCCTGTCTGTCACCTACCCAACGTAGAGAAGGGGACCCAAGCCCATATCCCACTCTAACTAGTACACTTGTGGTGGAACATGTGCACTCCCCAAAACTCACCCAAAACCTACTGTACCTACAGAGAGGTGACACCTGCAGGCATAAGGGATATTGTAGTGGTGTACAGTTGGGTATAGTAAGTTTTTTGATGGCTCAACATACAATATAAGAGGGCAACAATGAGATGTGTACCCGGAACCATCTTTTTTTTTTTTTTTTAAAGGTCCAAAAAGATGCACAAAGCACAACAATGTCTAGGAAATGGCCATTTTTAAAAAAAGAAATAGACATTTTTCAGGCTCAAAAATGGCCATGTTCAATACTGGAGTTTTGGACATTTTCCGCAAAACATCCAAAGTTGGATTTAGACGTTATATCGAAAATGCCCCTCCACATAGGTGCCGACTCCGTGGGTGCTGTGGGTGCTCGAACACCCCCAATATTTGACCCACCGGAACGGTAGTTCCCAACCTGCGCGCCCTCTTCTCCCTCAACAGTCCTCCGCCTGCCCCTCGTCTTCCTGCGTGACACTCAGAATTTAAAAGTCATCTTACCTCGGGGTCCCGGCGGCAGCAGTGAAAGGCAAGCAGGCTCGGTACTTCAGCCTTCCCTTCTCTCTCAGCTCTGCCTCTGGTCCCGCCCTCATTTCCTGTTACCGCAAGGATGGAACCAGAGGCAGAGCTGAGAGAGAAGGGAAGGCTGAAGTGTCGAGTCTGCCCGTCTTTCACTGCTGCCGCCGGGACCCAGAGGCAAGATGACTTTTAAATTCTGGGCGGCACGCAGGAAGACGAGGGGCAGGTGGAGGACTGTTGTGAGAGAAGAGGTCGGGCTGGGGTCAGACTGGCACTTGGAGGAGAGGGGGGCCTGGAACTCGGAGGAGAGGGAGGGAGGCAGAGGGGCCTGGAACTCGGAGGGAGGGAGAGGTGGGAAATGCACCGCCTGTAAAAAAAAAAAAAAAAACAATTTCAGCACCCCAAATCATTTTGAAAAGTTGGCTCCTATGCCCCTCCACATGTCAATCCTCAAACATATCACCCATTATAAATTGAAAAATAGAAATACTTTTTAGGACCCTCAGAGGTGAGATTTCTGCGTTTTCACTCTAAAAAAGCACCTATTTCTTCATTAGGTCAGATTTTTCAAATTTTTATATTGTCCAATATAAATATTATCAAGTGCAGAAACAGCTTAATACTCCATCATATTCTCATAAATCAATAGTGTATAAACGCATATCTCTTTAATTACTTATCTTGAAATGGCTCGATAGCACCATAAAATCCACTTCAAAGGGATATTTTCTGCAAATCTCAGGGAGACATTGTCTGACATGGTTTCATGTTTTGCTTACTGCTTCTTCATAGAAAAGTCTCCTAGAAACACAAACGGAAGTATTAAATGTTATTGCAACCATACAATTCACTACCACAACCTCTATTATGGGTATCTTATTTTAGCTATTAGCCATGCTATGCCGCTTTCAAAATGCCTGCAGCGTTTTTTCACTGGATTTAAATAACCACTCCCTATTTATTTATTTATTTATTTTATTGCATTTGTATCCCACATTTTCCCACCTATTTGCGGGCTCAGTGTGGCTTACAATACATTGTGAATGATGGAAAAACAGTTTGTTACAATTCGATTATGGGTTACATTATGAAGAGTTATGGGAAGACAAAGTCAAAATATCATTAGGGGAATAGAGCAATGGAATGTACCAATGGGAAAATGGTAGGGCGATAGAACAATAGCAAGAGAATATTTGGGTATGACAATTTTATCTGTGGGTAGAGTTTTAAGTGTGGTGAAAATACGGGGGAAGAGAATTCAGAAGAGAGTGTATTGATGCATTTCTATTAGTGTGTATGGACTTCATGTGTTTTGATCCTTGCGATAAGTTTTCTCAAAGAGATGAGTCTTCAATAGTTTGCGGAAATCGGTTAATTCGTAGATCGTTTTCAGGTTGCGTGGTAGTGTATTCCAGAATTGCGTGCTCATATAAGAGAAGGTTGATGCGTGCAGTACTTTGTATTTTATGCCTTTGCACTTATAGGTGTATAGCTAATCAGAATCAGGACAGACCACGGTCATCCAATCCACTTTGTTCAGTCCTCGTGGTACCACCAAGTCCAATTTATAGATCCAATATTGGTCTTTAAAGTTTAATATTTGTTCAAGAGGTACCACCCTCCTACCCAACTTGCAAAGTCTATAATTTGCTTTGTCCTTTGATGTATGTTGGTCAGAGTATGCATATGATTTGACTGAGTGAGCATAAATCGAGAATAAATTCGGGAAATACACAAGACTTATTGGCTCAGTATTCGATTAATTATAATCTCCAAATATTGGATATTAAATGGCGAATTATAGACTCTGTACAAACGCTGACATGTAAGACCCCATGTGGAACTCAACCCAAACCAGTTCAGACCTTCCCACCCCTGGCACCCACAGGGGGCTATCTGTGGTGGTCTAGAGGGTAGCAGGAGTGAACCCCAGCTGCTCTTGTTCATCCTGTGCCCAGTCTTGCAATACTACTGCTAGAGGTCAAGCCTGCCACATAAGGGACTACTGTTACTACTAGGGGTCATAGGTGCCATTTTGAGTTTGGTGCAAGACAGAAAAGAAGTAACTACCGTATTTTTCAGATTATAAGACGCACTTTGTTCCCCCGAAATTTGGGAGGAAAATGTGGGTGCATCTGATAGTCCGAATGTAGCGTACCTGATCGCTGTGGGGGGGGGGGGGGGCGGCCAGGGCCGGTCTTAGGCCGAGGCGAGCATTACGACTGCATAGGGCCCCGTGCAGCATGCCTCAACTCCACCCAGTGCTTTTTTTGTGAGGTCCGACTCACCTGCCCGCTCCCTTCCGTTCGTGCACCCGTGCTCCCTGTTTTGAAATCTTTAATTTACCCGAAGTCGCGGCGAACCAGCAGTAAAAGTAGCAGGCAGGCTCACCTTCTCGTCGCTTCCCTTCCCTTTCAGCAAGTCCCGCCTTCCTCTGATGTAACTTCCTTTCCGCGAGGGTGGGACGTGCTGAGAGGGAAGGGAAGCGACGAGGAGGCAAGCCTGCCTGCTGCTTTTACTTATGCTGGTTCGCTGCGACTTTGGGTATGTAAATTAAAGATTTCAAGGCAGGAAGCACGGTTGCACGAACAGAAGGTCGGGCAGCTGAGGGCAGACAGGCAGGTGGGCGGGGGTTTGAACGAATCGCTGGACATGGGGAGGGGAGGAGAATTGCTGGACATGGAGGGGAGGGCAGGGGAGAGAGGAGAATCGTTGGACATGAATGGCAGGGGAGGACAAATTCCACTGCAGAGCCACACAGGTTGTGCAAAACTGCTGTCCCCATACAAGAGTGTGGCACAACCTGTGGTCCTCCAGCAGATCTCCGCCACACTTTTTGCTTCAGAATTTTTTTTCCTATTTTCCTTCTCTAAAACCTAGGTGCGTCTTATAGTCCGAAAAATATGGTAGTCATTGTTTCTGGAGGGAGAGAGGGGGTGTGGCTTACTGCCATATTTTCATCTACATTTCTGCTGGGAAAAAGATCAAGGTAGGTATGGGGACTGGTGGGCAGTTTTTCAAAATTTCTGTTCCCCTTCCTTCTGGCAAAGGAGAGTTTTGAAAAACTGCCCACCAACCCCCATACCCCCTCCCCCTTGATCTTCCTCCAAGATCAGGCCCACAGCTGGGTTTTCTCACCTTGAATTATGACTGTTGGTAGGAAAGAAAATGTGATTGGGGCTCAGGGAGGTTTAAGTACTGCCGAGCCAAATTTTAAACCTGCTATTGCAGCACCTAGACTTGACACAACCAGTTATTTGGCCAAGGCTGAAAACTAGACCCCACAAATAAGGAAACAACGCTGCCAGGGCTGTATAGCTTCAGATAATTTGTCTGGCTCTCCAAGCTGCCCAGAGAGCCAGACAAATGATCTGAAGCTATATAGCCCTGGCAGCGTTGTTTCCTTATTTGTGAGAGTTGAATACGTTCACCCCTGATGCAGGTATTTGCCAAAACATGAACCATGTCGGGTCCTTGAATAAAGCTGCTTCCTCTGTATCCTGACTCCGCCTCGTTGTTCCGCCTCCACCTCGTTGTTCCGCCCTCTGCACTGCTATTGCTGCACATTCTTCTGTGTTGCTGTTTCCCTCTGATCTGCTGGGTTTGAAAACTAGCCCCAGCCAGCTCACTTCTTTCCCTGCCCTTAATCCCACCCAGAATTTCAGCAGATAAATTGAATCGCTTAGATCAATGGTTACAAAACTGTGAATTGTAACCCCCAATGGAGTCACATCATCAGTGGATGGGGGTCACAGAAACAAGGCTTGATCCCCTCCCTTACTGTGACTTATGCCTGGTAGTGGGATCTATGAGTTGGTGAACATTCAGAGTCCCTGCCCCCTTTTTGTGGACTTTGAGTATAGAGTGCTGAGTTTGTGTATTATGTACACTGCACACAAGACCCTGGGGCCAACAGATAGCCGCGTGTTACAGCCAACTCTGTGTGCGGCTCTACCACAATATTAGCAATCTGAAAATACTGTCGCATGCTATAAGCAATGAGCATGCAAGTTACTGCCATGCTAAAACTGCAGCAGTAATCCACAGCTCATTGCTAATTGTAACCTTTCCTGTCAAAGCAAAAAATAAAACACAAGAGCTGCAAGCAAAAAAAAAAAAAAAAAAGCATGCTACTGCACTTCACATTGGCTCTTCCCCCTCCCCCAAACCGACGCCCCCCCATCAAAAAATATCACTGTAGTCTGGTGGCACCCACTATCCTCAGCATGACCGACCCCCCAAAAACATTATGTTGTCTAGTGACCCCCCTGCCTCCCACTCCTGCCCTATCTGACTTGACTTTAAAAAAAAGTCCCTGATGTCTAGTGGGGACCTCCCACCCCTCCAACCCCTTGCCCAGGGTCCCCAAACCACATACTCGAAATGAGTGATACCTACCTGCTCCTGCTTCCAGTGCCGTCATCTTCAAAATGGCAGTGCCCTGCCCAGCACAATGTCCTGGGATGTACCAGACAGGGCCAGTCTGCCATATAAGAGAACTTTTCCCTTATATGGTAGACTTACCCTGTGCATGAATCCCAGAATGCATCTTGTGGAGCAGGGTGCTGCCATTTTGAAGATGACGGTGCCAGAGGCTGGAGCAAGTGGCTATCGCTCCTGCCTCTGCAAATATTTTCCTGTGTTTGTTTTTATTCTATTGTAGAGTTTTTGTCTGTTTTAGAAATTATTCTAAAATGTTAATTAAAAAAAATCGTGCTATATAATTTGGCAGGGATGAAGGGAAGACTTTTCTCAGCCTTACCTACAAATTTTGTGCCTTTTCAGACAGACACTCAATGTGGGCATCTGTGAGCAGTAGCAGCGAAAATGTAGAGCCCAATTACTCCAGCATAGAACAACTGTTTTGTTTTCCTCAAACAAAAACGAAGGAGTTAGAAACAGCACCAGTGAAGAAGGAACCAAAAGAGGTGCCGTCCTGCCTTTCCACTTCTTTCATTTTTATATGTGTATCTCAAGGGCATTTATGTACAGGAAGAGAGCCTTTTTGAAATGAAGGAGAGCTCTGGAATGAGGGGGCATATGACAAAGTTAAGAGGGAATAGGCTTAGGAGTAACCTAAGGAAGTATTATTTCACAGAAAGGGTGGTGGAGGCGTGGAATGGCCTCCCGGTGGAGGTGGTGGAGTCGAGGACTGTTCCAGAATTTAAAAAGGCATGTGATAAGCATGTGGGATCGCTTAGGAACAGGAAGAATTAGGGGTTACAGAGGATGGGCAGACTGGATGGGTCATATGGCCTTTATCTGCCCTCATGTTTCTGTGTTTCATGACAACTTTAAAGAACCCTTTGAATGGTTGATTTAAATTGTTTTTTGTTTTGTTTTTGTCTGTATGGACAGATCACTTTTCTGGATTCCAAGAAAAGCCTCAATTTGAACATATTTTTGAAGCAATTTAAATGGTAAGAATGTGTCTGAATTCATCAACTTTGAAAGAAAATAGTGATATTTTCAGTTTGTCAAAGCATTTTTTTTCCAATTTGCTAAAATGATTTTTTGTGTGTGTGCATACCAGATCTACATGGCACTATACAGAAATACATGGTGGCAACTTTATAAGGACTCATGCATATTCATTTTGGCCTTCAAGGACCATGGTTGCCCACCCCTGGGCTGGACCATGTGGAATAGTATTTTACAAGCTCAAGTGGGCACTTCCAAAATTGCCCGGGGCAATACATATATAAAAATAGATGCTATGATATATGCATAAGCATTTCTAAAATGGGCAACTGGAGTGGGATTGATGATTAAACATACGTTTCAGCAAATACATAGAGGGGCTCATTTTCAAAAGAGAAAAACGTCTTTAAAACAGTATAAAGTGGCATTTGAATGTTTTTCTCTGAAAAACTTCCATATCACAATTTTCAAAATTCAGATTTGAGACATTTTTCATTGCAGTGCATGTAAATCACAAGGGGGCGTTTTGGGGGCAGGATTTGGGCATTCCCAAAACTTGAAATGTTTTTCTGCCATATTGAAACAAAGCAAAAATGTCTAGGGCTAGAAGTCATTTTGGTCTAGACCTGTTTCAATTACAACTAAGTCACAAAAAGGTGCCCTAAATGACCAGATGACCATTGGAGGGATTAAGGCATGACCCTCCCCTTACTCCTTAGTGTCACTGACCCCCTTCCACCCCCCAAAGATGTAAAAGAAACAGTACATACCAGGCTTTATGACAGCTTCAGATGTTATGGCCAGTCCTATTAGAGCAACAAGCAGGTCCCTGGAATAGCTTAGTGGTCAGTGCAGTGCATGTAGAGAAGGGAACCCAGACCTATATCTCATGCTAACTGGTACACTTGTGGTGGAACGCTGAGCCCTCGAAAATCTACCAATAACCTACTGTTCCTACATATGGTGACACCTGCAGGTATAAGGGCTATTGTAGTGGTATACAGTTGGGTTCAGTAGGTTTTTAGTGGGTTTTGGAGGGTTCAGCATACAGTATAAGAAGGTAACAGTGAGATGTGTACCTGGGACCTTTTATATGAAGTTCACTGCAGTCTTCCTTAGGATGCCCCACTGCTCTGCTGGGATATTGGTTTGGCCAGTCTACTAAGAATGCTGGCCCCATACAATCCAACGGCTTGATTTTTACTTTTTATTTTTTGCATTTTTCCCTTGGACTTTTTTTTTTTATGGTCCAAAAAGATAGATGCACCGAGTACAAAAACATCTAGCAAACGGCCATTTTCAAAACAAAAAGTTGGATGTTTTTCTGGTTTGAAAATGTCCATCTTTGTTAATGGATTTTTGGTCGTTTTTCCTAAAACATCCAAAATCTGATTTAGACATATCGAAAATGCCTCTCATAATACATCAGTTCTTACCAGCACATACACATAGGGTTACACCTGCTTGACTTTATGCAGGAACTTTCAGTGAAGCAATTTTATAAAGAAACATAGGTATGTACGTTACCTTTATAAAATAAACTCAGATCAAACAGCCACTTCATAGAAAGGCAGGCCTATTAAACAGTTACCCCCATATCACATAAAAGTGGGCATTCAGGTAGCAGTTCTATAAATCAGTTCCTCCTTTTAGGTACCACAAAGGGGTACACTCAGTGCCAGTTCTATAACGGCTTAAAGGCATGGCTAAGCCATGTTTATAGGGGAGTCTGTATTTATATGGTCCCCTCTGATAATCGCCTAGTCCCAGAGAAGACTATAATAGGTGGAAATTCTTTCTCTGATCCTTCTACTTACCATAAGAAATATACCAATAGGGTTTCTGCCTCCTTACACCCACCCCAAGGTACAGTGGACCGGCCACCCCCAAGATATGGGGTGACAGAAAAGACAGAGACTATGTTCCTTTGGAAGGGAAAGTCTTTATTCCTCACCAATTTAGATAATAATAAAGCAATAAGGCAAATAACAATTTGTTATGAGAGGGAGTGAGAGAGACAAAGAATTACTCACTGTCAATCATCTCAGCCTTTGTCTACATACAATACAACAGTGCCTTATATACAGTGGATTGGGCATCATTTCTCTCCCAAATCATACAGCCTTGCAACTTCAGCTAATTTCTGTCTTACTTTATTATTTACATAAAATGGAAAACACTATCTGAATGTTATGGAATACAGAACGCAATATCTAAATGTTTATGGAACACAGCATTTTATAACAAGTCCAAGGTTTCTTCCACAGGAGATTGTAGTGCTATTTTGCTACAGGAGTCCATCCTGGACCCAGGTCTTATCATCGTTTTGTCTAGAAACCTCAACACATCTTCACTTTCAAACTGTGTACATTCTTAGTGTCCTTGTGATATCTGAGTCAGCCAACTCTGTCAGGGAGGGGAAGAGTGCTCCTTGCTGGATCAGCATGACCTCGAATTTACAGCTCTCAGCAGAAAGTAAAGATGCAGCTTTCAGGCATTTTAGAGCCCTTAGCTTATGCAGTTCATGGGTCATAACTGACTTGCCAGTGGTCAGAAAAGTGCAAATCAATTCAGCCATCATATAATGGTCGTACAAAACCACATTGGCGCACCAAAAATTAGGTAAACTTACGTATGACAGGCCAACGGCTGCTGTAAGTGGGTGCAGCTTAGTGCACCATGCAGTGCATGCAACTGATAGTATTCTGCAAGTTGTGTACACTGCATTACCCCATGCCCATGATATGTCTGTGTTCCACCCACATGTACAACTTTCCCTGATAGTTGCACCCTAAGGGCCAAATTCTAATATGGCACCTGAAAAATCGGCACCGAAAAACTACGCGCTTAGCGCTGTTCTATATATTATGCCTAAAGTTAGGCATACTTTACAGAATATGCGCATGTACCATTCTTGCATCGAAAATTTAGGCACACCCATTTAGGCCACCTAAAGCCAGGCCTAACTTAGGAACACATCGGGTGTATTCCATAACAGTGCACGGTCTGCCCATGACCACGCCCTCTTTTCGGCTGTGTGCATTAGAATTTAGGCGCACCACATTATAGAAAACGCCTAGAAAGTTGTACACGTAAATTCTAATTAAAGCCGATTAGTGTTGCTAATTGGTTAAGTACCAATTATTGGTACTGTTTGGTATGTTAATCAATTAAGTTGTGCCCCCTACAGGAATTAGGGGAGGTTATCACAATAATTCCCCAATGCTAGATGTCCACACTGAAAGCAAAACTGGCAAAGGATACTGGGCTCTGTGACAGGTTTGGGAAAAATAAACATTTGTGTTTCAAAAATGGTAAAGGTAAACATTTTATGGCTATTTCTCAACATGAACACCTATGCGCCTATTTTGACCCATTAATATTTAAGATATGTAAGCCGATGCTCCTGCCACATGTATAAAATTCATTTCTCCCTGTTTTTTGGAACAGGCTCTTGGCAGATTTGGTTCTAAAATACTATCAGAATTTGAGACATCCCGACTGGGCATCTTGGTTCTGATTTGTACATCTTTCAGAAATGCCACTCTAAAAAGCACTCAGATATTTGGTGCCATGCTGAAGGTCTAAGTTCTTTTCAAGTATCAGAATCATTTTGTTTTGCTCTGAGCTATGTTTCTGTTTCCTTCAAATCTACAGAAATTTTTCACCCTCCGTTGTCTCAGATACAAAACTAGCTTCCCTTGTGCCCAGAGGGCTTCCAAAGTCCTAAAAGTAACTCATCTTGTACTATCAACAAGAGGGCCTGAGCAAAGTGTAACTTATGCAGAGCTATGAATAGCAGATTGTCTGTACTTTGGGGGAAATTCCAGTTCAGGGAAAGACCTAAGACTATCTGTCCCCTCTGCAGCTCCAATAAAGAAGTGGTGGATATGATCGAGAAAGGAGACAGGACCAAATTTGATGTTGAAATCCTGAAGCAGTTGATGAAGTTACTGCCTGAAAAGCACGAGGTAAGTATTACTGTGAAATACACAAGTGTGCACATATCTGTTTATGAGTGCACAGAAAGTTGGCCATAAAAATAACGCAAGACCTAACTATCTTCCGAAGGCTACTGGAAACAGATCTGTTCAAGAAGGTATACCATAAACATCCATCTTAAATACTAAATAACAAGACTTTACATGACATAGACACAAATAGAATCTTACCACTTGACTGATTACCTCTCTGTTCCAAATATGCTATGTTACTTGTATGTTACCATGTATGTAGGTGTACCGTTATCTGTTCCACGTATGCATTACCAATTGTAATTCTGTTACCCGGAAATGGCAGCCGCCATTACGGCAAATGTAAGCCACATTGAGCCTACAAATTGATGGGAAAATGTGGGATACAAATGCTACAAATAATAATAATAATCTTGATTTCTTTCTGTCAGATAGAAAACTTAAAATCATACCAAGCAGAGAAAGCAAAATTAGCAAATGCAGATGAGTTCTATCTGCTGCTCCTCTCTGTGCCTGGGTAAGTGATAGTTTTTCATTTTTTGGCTGTTTCCACCTCTTGTAATTTTTCTTTTTTGATGTCTTTTTGTTTTCTAGAAAAAAACGCTTTAGCTTTGACACAGTCGTACAAGTCTTGATATATCATCCATGAAAATACTGTCCACACTATGGTGTAGAATCTGAAGGAATGTGTGTTTCCTCTCTAACGACAGCTTCTAGAAAAAAAATCTCATTTTACAGCATCCAGGAAAACAAAACTAGTCTGGATGTGTCGCCCTCCTTTGTTTTTACTGTTTCATTCCTACTAGGGATGTACACGGGCAAACCTTTTTAGGGGCCCTTTTACAAAGGTGCGCTGAAAAATGGCCTGCGTGCGTGTTTTGGGCGTGTGCGCAGAATCATTTTTCAGCGCACCTGTAAAAAAAAATGCCTTTTTAAAAATTTTTCTGAAAATGGATGTGCGGCAAAATGAAAATTGCCGCACGGCAATTTTGGGTCTGAGACCTTACCACCGGCCATTGACCTAGTGGTAAAGTCTCACGCGGTAACCAGGCAATAATGACCTACGCGCATCAAATGCCACTTGGCGCTCACCCAATATGCGCATCCGAAAATAAAAATTATTTTTTGGACGCTTGTATTGGACGCACGCCAAAAATGAAATTACCACAAGAGCCACGCGGTAGCTGGGTGGTAACTCCATTTTGGCATGCGTTGTGTGTGCGTAGACGCTTACACTGCTTAGTAAAAGGACCCCATAGTTTGTACTTGGATTTTTTTTTGGTCTTTTTTTTCTGGTTCATTTCAGACATTTGTGTTAATAATAATTTAAAAAATCATATGCATTAGAACTTATTAATGCAAGAAAGTCAATTGTATGTGTGTTAGGTCGATTTTGTGCTTACTATATTTAAGGCATTCTAACAAGTTAAATGCTTGCTGAGGATTGCACACATCTTATCCCTACCTTTCCTTAATTATTCATAAGTACATAAGTATTGCCATACTGGGAAAGACCAAAGGTCCATCAAGCCCAGCATCCTGTTTCCAACAGTGGCCAATCCAGATTACAAATACCTGGCAAGATCCCAAAAAAGTTCAAAACATTTTATACTGCTTATCCCAGAAATAGTGGATTTTCCCCAAGTCCATTTAATAACAGTCTATGGACTTTTCCTTTAGGAAGCCGTCCAAACCTTTTTTTTAACTCCGCTAAGCTAACCGCCGTTACCACATTCTCTGGCAATGAATTCCAGAGTTTAATTACACGTTGAGTGAAGAAAAATTTTCTCCAATTCGTTTTAAATTTACTACATTGTAGCTTCATCGCATGCCCCCTAGTCCTAGTATTTTTGGAAAGCGTGAACAGACGCTTCACATCTACCCGTTCAACTCCACTCATTATTTTATAGACCTCTATCATATCTCCCCTCAGCCGCCTTTTCTCCAAGATGAAGAGCTCTAGCCGCTTTAGCCTTTCCTCATTCCATTGGACTAACTCAAGATTTGTATGATGATCATGCCATTAATGCAAAACAACAACTCAAGAGATCTGACAACATGTTAATTATACTGGCTTAATAGCAATTGGTACTACATTTAATGTCTGAAAGCTTACAGTCCAAAACAAGGTACTGGGTTCCCTGGGCAAATGAGCCTTGTGTCCAGATGACCAACTTCTACAACACATAACTTAATTGCTGATCTTCCGTAAGGCCAGCGCTGCAACTGTGTTGAAAACATAGCGCCAACACTTCCTAATGTTGAACTCATGCATTTCGAACGTGCTTCCTGTGGTAGCCTCTAGGAAGAGGAAGAAAAGTGGTAGGGAGCCACCTCACAGGCTTCTGCCACCCTGCCTGGCCAACTCACTTCTCTCTTTAATGAGTGGAGCATAGGGATCCCCACCAGCCATGTTGTTCCACACAGCTATTTGCTGCCCCCTCCAAAATTCTGCCACCCTAGGCAGTTGCCTCTGTTTGCCTAGTGGTAGGGCCGGCCCTGCTACAATCTTGGTGAGAGAGATCTTGCATAGTAACATACTAGTGACTTGGGCAGATAAAGACCTGCAAGGTCCATCCAGTCTGCCCAAGTCACATTCATTATAAATTCATGATTAAATCAGCAATGAATGTGATATTATATACTTGATATTTGTCTTACTTTGGTGTTTCTGAGACATAGACATTAGAAGTCCACCGAGCTCTGTCCTTATTTTCCAACTTTTGGAGTTGCCATCAAAGCCCGCTCCAGCCTATCCGAATCTGTCTTGTCATTTGTGGGACCCAGACCATAAAAGTCTGCCCAGCATTGTCCTCGGTTCCAGCTACTGAAGTTGTCGTTGAAGCCCTTTCCAGCCCATACTAAACTGGATTGCCATATACAGAACACAGGCTTACAAAATCTGCCCAGCACTGGCCTTACTTCTTCACAGCTGGAGTCAAAATCTAAGCGTCACTCAGAACATCCACACACATGGAACTATTTAAGGGTTGTTGTTTTTTTTGTTTTGTTTTTTTAAATATGCCATCCATTTTAAAATTAGAGATCCTCTGTGTTCATCCCACGCCTTTTTAAATTCTGTCACTGTTTTTGTCTCTACCACCTCCCTCAGGAGGGCATTCCATGCGTCGACCACTCTTACCATGAAAAAGAATTTCCTGACATTACTCCTACGTCTTCCACCCTGCAACCTCAACTCATGTCCTCTAGTTTTACTGTTTCCCCTTTTCTGGAAAAGATGTGTTTCTATATTAATACCTTACATGTATTTAAATCTTTTGCCAGCACTAGATACTTCCGGTAAAACAATGCATTACTCTTCTGATTTCTTACACTAGGTACCAGCTCCGGATCGAGTGTATGCTCTTGTGTGAAGAGTCGGCCGTTATCCTGGATATGCTGCAACCCAAAGCACAGCTTATTAACACCGCATGTGACGGTAAGTGCAATAAAAGTGTCCATACGCTACCCAATGCCGAGCCAGGGTTATCAAATGCAGAAACAGACGATGAAATGTTTAATAGTAGTAGTAGTAAACTGACAGCTCAAACTTTTCTGCTTTATTTTCAGGGCTCCTCGCCAGTCATAGATTACCGCTTTTCTGCCAGTTGATTCTCAAAGTTGGGAATTTTCTAAACTATGTACGTAAGTTCTCTCCGTCCCTCGCTTGTACAAGAAAAATGAGCAATGTCGGCAGTCATGAATAGCTACGGAGAAACTGGATAAGTGTATTCATTGTCTTTTTGTTTCCTGCATCTTTCAGGGAAGCCACACAGGCAATGCAGACGGCTTTAAAATTAGCACCCTGCTGAAACTCACCGAAACAAAAGCCAACCAGACACGCATTACTCTGCTCCATCACATCCTGGAGGTACTCAGTATCCTAGCGGAAGTTTTGGGAATGTTTTCATACATCGGCAGAGTGTTCACTGTGGAATGTATATAGCCTGATATTGAGCAGGGTATCTGGGGAATAATTTGGAATACCTGTTCCAGTGGCATAAGCAGAATTTATGTGTTTTTGTTTTTTGGTGTTTTTTTGGTGGAGGCTTGAAGTTAACATGGAGGGCATTAGACGGTGCAGATATTGGTACCGTCTCTGGTTCTTTCACTGGCCCATGCCTCCTGCTGCTGACTGAGTGGGCCTGACTCCAAAAATGGTCAAATCTAGACACTTCAAATTATTTATATATTAAAGGGTCATCTTACTAAGGTGTGCTGAAAAATGGCCTGCCCTAGTGTAAGCGTGTGTTTTGGACACACGCAGATCCATTCTTTAGCGCACCTGTAAAAAAATGCCTTTTTAAAATGTTTGCCTGAAAATGGATGTGCAGCAAAATGAAAATTGGCGCGCATCCATTTTGGGTCTGAGTCCTTACCGCCACCCATTGACTTAGCAGTAAGGTCTCACACATTAACTGGGCAGTAATGGTCTACACGCATAGAATGCCTTTTACCGCCCGGTTAGCGCCACGCTCCAGAAAATAAAAATTATTTTCCTTAGTGCATAATGGATGCAGATAAAAAATGAAATTACCGCTCGGGTCATGTGGTAGCCGGGCGGTAATTCCAAATTGATGCACGTTGGGCATGCATAGGCACCTACATAGCTTAGCAAAAGGGCCCCTCAGTGACGATAATTGTATAAAGGGAGGGCTATTTTTAGGCATCAAGAACACACCTAAACATATACATTGTTCTCTGCCCCCAGGACTGCCTCTTCAGTCCACATGAAGAAGCGCCTACATCGTTCATTGCAGGGCCGCCGAGAGACTGGGCCGGGCCCGGGGCAAGGCTGCCCCCCCCCCCCCGATGTCGCAGCCACTCCCCCCCTCCACCCGCCCCCCTCCGTCCGCCACCGGGCCAGGCCCCCTGCATTGAAATCACAGCGCCTCTCACCTCCGTGTGAAAGTGCTGCAGGCAGCAGCAGGGCAGCAGATTGCCTCCCTTCGACCCTCCTTCCCTCCTTGTGTCCCGCCCTCGCGGAAGTTATGTCAGACGAGGGCGGGACACAGGGAGGGAAGGAGGGCCAAAGGGAGGCAATCTGCTGCCCTGCTGCCTGCAGCGCTTTCACACTGAGGTGAGAGGCGCTGTGATTTCAATGCAGGGGGCCCAGCCCGGTGGCAGACGGTCGACGACGGAGGGTGGGTGGGACTGCGGCGCTGGACCCCCTTGGAGGCCCGGGGAATTTTGTCCCCCCTGCCCCCCTCTCGGCTGCTATCGTTCACTGCAGGTACTTTTATCTCATAAAGGTTGAGCATTTAAGGGTTTTCATTATTGCCCATTTTATTTTCAATAGGGACATGCACAGGGGCAAAACTTTTTGGTTCATTTGGGCTTTATTAATAGCTAAATTTTTCATGCATATTGTAACTGTTTAAAACAAGTTAATCAACAATGCGTAGTAATTTGTATGCTAACGTGTTGGTTTAGCACGCGCAGAATTTTTTTAAGGCATCCTATCAATTCCATATCACAAATTTTCAAATGTGCTTGCGCTACTTAGTGCTGACTTGGCTGCCTGCACAAATTGTAGGTTCAAAGTGCATAGGTGATTTTTTTTTCATGCGCACCCTGTCGCTGCTAATCATTGAGCGGCAACCAAGCAGGTAAATGAACCACAATGTGTGTGGAAGAAGTGCATGTCTTTGTTGCAAACAGTGCAAGCTATTTAAACTTGCTTCTTACACTCTTTTCCTTTTTTAAGGAGGTTGAGAAAAACCATGTTGATTTGTTGCATCTTCCAGATGACCTTGAACTGGTTTCAAAAGCAGCTGGGTAGGAGTCTGTTTCAGTACCCTTTTTTCCCTATGAAGGAAAGTTTAGTTTTTGGGTTAGAGCGCTGAACTACAAGTGAGCAAATTTCCTGACCTGGATCCTAGCTCTCGCAGTGTCCCTGCGCTTCCTTTAACATAATTATAATTCAGAAATATAAAAAGCACACAAAAGACATGATGATCTACAAGCAAACAACAAGAAACAGACCAACAGACGTGCAGGTCGACAATTTTATTAAAACAAACACCTGAAGTGACCACGTTTCACCCAAAAAGGCTGCGTATGGGGTAGAGCTGTTAAGCCAGACATTTGAATTAATTAAAAACATACAAATAAATAATAAATATCAAATCACATCAAAATTAATTTCAATGTAACATCCATAAAAATAATCAAACAAATTAATATAATAGTACAGTAGTAAGTAAAATAAACATGACATACCACAATCATATAACGTGCATAAAAACAAGCCACATTAACAAACCACTTTTCAGACTTATTTTTAGGCTGTTTTGGATGTACCTTTGCTAATAAGGGGAAAGCTTGTTTTAGTTCCCTTTTAGGTATGTGTCCTTTTTGGTGCTACTTCTGCTTGTTTACATGGAAAAGTTTCTGTTTATAATCATAATAATTATGAATGTTTGTTAGCCATTGATTTTGCATTTGACTGTTACCTGTTGCACTTTTAGTCAATATGAATAATTGATGCACATTTTATACACTTGTTAATGAGGTTTGTTTTTTCTTTGCATGCTATATGTTTGTGATATGTCATGTTTATGTTTTGTTTACCACTGTACTATTATTTATTTATTTTATTTGCATCCCGCATTTACCCAAAGCGGGTAACATACATACATACAATTAATAAAAGCACTAAAACATAACAAACAACGATAGTCAACAGCAATTAATACATCAACCCAATTAACTGAAAAACAGTTACTTCAATACACTTCATTCTTTTAGAAAGGCCTTTAAAAATAGTGAGTCTTTAAGAATCATTTGAAATGCTGAATATTATCACAGAATCTTAATTTCTCTTTGATTATTTTTATGGCTGTTACATTGAAATTAATTTGATATGGTTTATTATTTATTTGTTTTTAATTAATTCATATGTCTGGTTTAACAGCTCTACCCCTGACGCAGCCTTTTTGGGTGAAATGTGGTCACTTCAGGTGTTAGTTTTAATAAAATTGTTTACTTTCATGCTTGTTGGTCTTCTTCTTGTTGTTTGCTGCTATTCAGAAATATATATACATATATATGTATGTGTTTATTACTTGTCTCATTTTTTTTATGGAAGATAGAGCAGAATACAAATATTTAAATAAATAATATAAGGTGAAGCTTTTATGGTTCAGCATTCTTACCAGAATATCATTTTCCTAGTATAATTTCCTAATATCCTAGGCATCCTGTTAGTTACTTGGTTTAATTGTTCACCATTCCAGAATTAACATTGAGAATATATACTCTGAAACAAGTGGCAACTTAAAGAGACTGCTGGACACAAAGAATAAAATTTCATCAAATAATGACATTCAAGCACAGTATGAGAAACCCATTCAGGTGAGTGACTGAAGTTTTGTCATCTCTTTATAGTTTATACTGTAGGTAGGGCTCTGGACTGGCCAGAGGCAGTGTGTCTTTAGTCCTGCTGGCCATAAAGGCAAGTTTGGAGGGACCCAAGAGAGGAGGAATGAGAGTGAGAGATGCTGAGGAGAGGCAGGCAAGCAGAGGTGCCAGGATATACGGGAGAAGGAGAAAGAGAGAGAGATACAGGACTCTTGGAGGGACAGGGAAGAAAGAAAGGGAGATGTTGGACATGAATGGAGGGAAGGGAAGAAAGAAGGAAGGGAATACACATGGATTGAAGGGAAGAGAGAGGGAAGAAATGCTGCCTATGGATGGAGGGAAGGTGAAGGGAAGAGAGAAGGGAGGAGGTGCTGCCCATATACGGAGGGGATGGGAAGAGGTGCTGCATATGGATAGAGGAGAAGGGAGAACATGCTGCCCACAGATGGGGAGGGGAAGGGAGGAGATGCTGCTCAGGGATGGAAGAAAAGGGAAGAGAGAAAGGAAATGCTGCCAATGGATAAAGGGGAAGGGAAGAGATGGAAACTAGATACATTTGAGAAGGAGGTAGGAAATAGAAAGAAAGTTGGATGTGGATGTGAAAGATGGATATAGAGCAGGAGAGAAAAGAAATGGAGAATGGACAAGAGGCCTTAGAAGCAGAACCAGAGACAGGGAACAAGACAATTAGAAAAATAAAATCACCAAACAACAAAGGTAAGAAAAATGATTTTATTTTCAGTTTAGTAACTGAAATATGTCAGGTTAATGTACATCTGATGTGTATATTTTGCACTGTACAGGAGGAAACGCAAGGGGGAGGCTTTATTTGATTAATCTTACAATTAAAATTTTTAAGCATGATTAATAGATCAATTAAAATGTTTAATCAATATGCAGCACTATTATTGACTGATTTAACCTTCTGCTATAATTCTCTAATTACAACATTCTTTGTATTCCGAAGTCTGGCTTAGAACAAGGACTTGCTTTATCAAGTTTTGTTCTGTTTACTTTTTATGTTTTTGGGGTTTTTTTTTTAATTCACCTAATAAGATTGATAAAATAATGGAGCTGGTATTCTAAGGCACTTATCTGGTTGGCAGGTGCTTCTAACCAGTTAGTGACGCTGAATGTCCCCTCTGAGCACCATGGCACTATCCAGATGGCGCTGGGGTAGTCCACGGGGAGACAGAAATTATCCCGTTAGCAGCTGTATTCAGACCACTAAATACAGAAGCGGCCCAAGGCAATCTGCCGCCTGAGGCGATTAATGAGATGCTGCACCCAGCCCCCACCCCGAGTCCAACGTCTCTCTGTTCACACATTCTCTTTCTCCCCCAAATCCCTGCCCCGCCCTTCCTTCCTCAACCCCCTTCCCCAAATCTACCTTCTTTTCTTGTTTTCTAAAAGGCGGCAGTGATTCCCATATGCTGCCCTGCCGCTGGCCCGGGCCGCTTCTCTCTATTGCGGCCCGCCTCTAAGAACTACTACTACTATTTAGCATTTCTATAGCGCTACGAAGCGTATGCAGCACTGCACAAACATAGAAGAAAGAGCTTACAATCTAATAGACAAAAAATAAAGCAAACAAATTAACAGGGGGTATGGCAGGAAAGAGTACTATCTAACAAGAAAACAGGAATTTACACCAGAAAGGCGGACTGCAGTAGAGAGAAGAGGCTGGTGGCAAGGCAGCCTAAGGGAATCACTGCTGATGCTGACTTTTGAAAAACAAGAAAAGAAGGTAGATTTGGGAAAGGGAGTTGAGGAAGGAAGGGCAGGGGGAGATACCAGACCACAGCCGGTGTGGGGGGATGCCACTCCATGAAAAGTGCTGCCTGAGGCCCCTGCCTCAGTTGGCCTAATGTTAGTGCCACCACTGACTAGCCAGATAACTAACCAGATAAATACAGCAGAAACCTTTACCAGTTTGTTGTCTAGTTAGCAGTCTGAATATCACCGCTAACCAGATAACATTTCCAGGTTGGTACTCAATAGAAACCAGATGTCTGAAAACGGTAATGGAATTCAAAAATGCATGGGATAAACACAAAGGAATCCTGATTGAAAGGAATGGATCCAACAAAGCTCAGCAAGATTAGGTAGCACCCACTAATTGGGAAGCAAAGAAAGTGCTGGGCAAGACTTCTAAGGTCTCTGTCCTGATTGTGACTGAATAGATTTGGATGGGCTGGAGTTCAGCTTTTCAGGGGCTTCGACAGCTTCAGAAATTTAGAACAAGGACAGTGCCAGGCAAACTTCTATGGTCTGTGCCCTGAAAATGGCAAGGACAAATCAAGATCAGGTATACATCTGAAGTATCACATTATAAACTCATTACATAGGGTATCTTGTTGGGCAGACTGGATGGACCATACATGTCTTTATCTGTCATCTACTATGTTACTTTCAGGCTTATTTTCGAAAGAGAAGGGCGCCCATCTTTCGACACAAATCGGGAGATGGGTGTCCTTCTCCCAGGGACACCCAAATCGGCATAATTGAAAGCCAATTTTGGGCGTCCTCAACTGCTTTCCGTCGCAGGGACAACCAAAGTTCATGGGGGCGTGTCAGAAGCGTAGCGAAGGTGGGACTGGGTCGTGCCTAACACATGGGCGTCCTTGACCGATAATGGAAAAAAGAAGGGCGTCCCTGACAAGCACTTGGGCGACTTTACTTGGTCCATTTTTTTCTTGCAACCAAGCCTCAAAAAGGTGCCCAAACTGACCAGATGACCACCGGAGGGAATCGGCGATGACCTCCCTTTACTCCCACAGTGGTCACCAACCCCCTCCCACCCTAAAAAAAAAAAAACTTTAAAAATATTTTTTCCAGCCTCTATGCCAGCCTCAAATATCACACCCAGCTCCATGACAGCAGTATGCAGGTCCCTGGAGCAGTTTTAGTGGGTACTGCAGTGCACTTCAGGCAGGCGGACCCAGGCCCATTCCCCCCCTACCTGTTAAACTTGTGGTGGTAAATGTGAGCCCTCCAAAACCCACCACAAACCCACTGTACCCACATCTAGGTGCCCCCTTTCACCCCTAAGGGCTATGGTAGTGGTGTACAGTTGTGTGGAGTGGGTTTTGGGGGGGTCAGCACACAAGGGAGCTATGCACCTGAGACCTCTGAAGTCCACTGCAGTGCCCGGTTGGTGTCCTGGCATGTCAGGGGGACCAGTGCACTACGAATGCTGGCTCCTCCCACGACCAAATGGCTTGGATTTGGTCATTTCTGAGATGGGCGTCCTTGGTTTCCATTATCGCCGAAAATCGGGAACGACCATCTCTAAGATCGACCTAAATGTTGAGACGAAAGATGGACGCCCATCTTGTTTCGATAATACGGGTTTCCCCGCCCCTTCACGGGGACGTCCTGCGAGAATGTCCTCAGGAAAACTTGGGCGCCCCGTTCAATTATGCCTCTCCACGTAACATGCGCTAACTGGATAGTGCAGCGTTAATGCGGGAACACTTACCGCTTTCTAAATAGGAGACACTGCTCCTGCCTTAACTTTTTCCAGGTAGCATGTGCTAACGTGAAAATTAGTGTGCAACCTGAAATGGAAATACAGAAAAACCCTTTAAAAACTGCCATGTATCGATTCACACGTCGGATATGTTGCCTATCTGTGGCAATTTGTCCTTCAGGCCGGGGATGGAAAATAAGACATTTCGGGTCTGGGGGCACTTGGGTATCAGTTGTCTGGAACATCTGTTAAATGAGCAAGGGAGGCTGTTAAATCTGGGAGCTCTAGGTATTGGCTACGATATGAACAACATTTTCGCCTATCACCAAATAGCACACTATGTGCGGTCCCTAGATTTGGAAGCTTTGAGAGACAGGCGTTGCCATCGGATGAGACAATTTTTAGATAGAGTAGACACGGATCGACTCAGTCTCAAAGTTGTATAAGATATTAGGGAAATTGCCACTTCAGAAGGACAGAGAGTTGATTAGGATGAGGTGGGCTAAAGATTTGGCCAGACCGGGGTTATCCTTAGATTTTGATAAACTGATTTCTCGGATCCCGGAGATGACTGGTAATGCGGGCCTCCGTGAATGTCAATACCGGATTCTCCATAGAGCGTATCTCACAAAAACTCAGCTTTTTAAGATGGGAGGGGTGGAAGACCCGTTATGTGAAAAGTGTGGGAGAATGCCGGGCTCTCTGTTCCACTGTTTGTGGGAATGCTTTCAGGTAAAGCGCTTTTGGATGGCTGTTTTGAACTATCTGTCACTTCTCCTGGGCTCTAGGATTACATGTTCTCCGATGGGTGTACTGCTGGATAGACACGAGATTTTTGTCTTGAGTACAACTGGGAAACACCTAGTTCGTAAGGCCTGTCTGGTTGGTAAGAGGTTGTTACTTTGTCAATGGGTGGGCAGTACCCTCCCGGACTTCTGGCACTGGAGAAATAGATTTCATGAGCTGATGCTTTGTGAACGCCGGGGAGTTAGAGGCTCCTCTAGGAGGAGGAAGTCTTTTTTGGACGTTTGGAGCCCATACATTCAGTCGTTGCACACAAGAGGTAGAAGTTTAGTACTAAATTCCCTCTGAATTTGTTGGAAGAGAGCATGGTTTATAGGGGGGGTTGATTCTGGAAGATACCTTGGGAGGGGTTGGTAAGGGGGGGGAGGGAAGAGAGGGTAGGTATAGTTGGGGAGTGGGGTAGTTTATGGAAGTCGGATGGGATAGTGGCTCCATACAGATGCGATGTAACTCTCCTGCTAAGGGGGTGATAACTTGCTGACTGGCAGAACCACAGTATAACAGAACAATGACCTACAAACCAAGAACACAGAATGGCACCAGTGATTTATATTTATTTTTAAAACTTTTGTTGCATAATGTTCAGGTTGTTAGTTGATACATCCCAAAAATAACATGCAGATTTATTGATAATAGTTATGTACAACACTTTTGCAGGCACATGCCATTGTTAATTAATATAGTAATACGGAAGGGGGAGCGGAGGGGGGAAGATAGGGGGGAGAAATACAAGGGGGGAAAAATTGATGATAGCAGTTTCACTGTATTAGTACAGGTTTACAATGTTAACTGTCTGAGTTATCTTGTTTAACATGGAATTGTTTTATCTCTGCATTCATCAATAAAAAATTATTAAACATAAAAACTGCCATGTTTTACTCAGCTGCGTAAGCGCTTATGTGTGCCCAACATGCGTCAATTCCGAGTTACCGCCCGGCTACCGCATGGCCCAGGTGGTAATTTCATTTTTGACGTGCGTCAGAAAATATTTTTATTTTCTGGCGCGCGGGCAGTAATCGTCATTTGAACACGCATTGACCATTACCGCCCAATTAACACATGAGACCTTACCGCTAAGTCAATGGCTGGCAGTAAGGTCTCAGACCCAAAATGGAAGCGCGCCAATTTTCATTTTGCCGCACATCCATTTTTGCCCCCCCCCCCCACCCCCCCAAGGCATTTTTTACAGGTGCGCTGAAAAATGATTCTGCGTGCAGCCATAACACGCGCCTACACTACTGCAGGCCATTTTTCAACGTTCCTTACTGAAAGGACCCCAATACGTTTTAGTAAAAGGGCCTCTTAGTGAACACAGTCATTCAGAATAATTTACATTAAAGAAAAAATACAGAGTAAAACCAGAGCTATAGTAAGAATAAAAGATTAAGCATAGGCCTGGGTAAATCAGAGTGTCTTCATCCACTCTTATAACCCCATTGATCATTTATTCCACCCAGAAGGACCCCTTACTCCATTTCACTTGCCTCAATCTTATTTATGTGTTGTATTTAAAACAAGAAATTAAAAAAAAACTCAATAAAGCAAGCCCTTGTTCTGAACCAGACTTAGGAATACAAAGAACGTAATACTTACAGAATTATAGCAGACGATTGAATTCAGCCAATGTCGGTGGGGATAAAAAGGAAAATGGTGCTTACTGTTTGAACGCTATAAAACACTGGGGGGGGGGGGGTCCTTTTACAAAGGCACACTGAAAAATGGTCTGCGGTAGTGCAGACGTGTGTTTTTCCCAAAAATGGACGTGCAACAAAATGAAAATTGCCGTGTGTCCATTTTGGACCTGAGACCTTACCGCCAGCCATTGACCTAGGGATAAGGTCTCATGCAGTAACCAGGCAGTAATGGTCTACGTGCATAAAATGCCAATTACCGCCTGATTACTGCCCGCATGCCAAAAAATGTTTTCCGGCGCACGTAGCAGACGCGCGTCAAAAATAAAATTTCCGCAAGGGCCATGCGGTAACCAGGCGGTAACTCAAAACTGGTGCGCGTAGGCGCCTACGCAGCTTAGTAAAAGGGCCGCTGGGTCCAATATTCAAAGCCACTTATCCAGGTGGCACTAACCAGTCAGTGATTTTTAGCGGCATTTTCCAGATCTGAACTGTTTCTGATATTTAATGTGTTTCCAGGATAGTATAAATGCATTGGAGGAACTTGACAAGAAGCTTAAGGAGATCGACGAGAAGAAGAAGCAACTTGCTGAATACCTCTGCGAAGATGTAAATCAATTATCTTTGGAGGATCTGTTTACGACCATGAAAACCTTTAGGGAACTCTTCCTCAAAGCACAGAAGGTTTGCATTTGGGCATGTCAGTACATTACTTGAAATGTTTCACAGAAAGGGTGGTGGAGGCACAGAATGGCCTCCCAATATAATGGAAGAGTCATGTAATTTAAAAAAAACATGAGATAAGCATGGAGGGTGCCTAGTTACAAAGAAATGGGGGAACTGGGGTCTACGGCAATGCACCAAGTGTAAAAGAAGGCTGACTAGATGGGGCTTACCACCTTGTCTGCTGTGTTTTTGTGTCACTGTACATCTCAGAAAGGCCTTTTGCACAGAGCCAAATATAGGTTTAAAGTCTCGTACGTGTCAGTCAATATATTATTTAAATTAAAAAAAAAAAAGACTCAAAACTGCAACCTTTTCATAAGAAATCATAGCCATGTTCAGGGATTTAAAAATTCCCCGAGGTCTTTCTCACCAAGGGTGAAATAGACTCTTTGGGCCAGATTCAGTAAACGGTGTCCAAAGTTAGGCACTGTTATGGTCCACAATAAGCTAGTATTCTGTAAAGAGCAGGGGCGTAGCCAGACTTTGGCAGATGGGGGGTCCAGAACCCAAGGTGAGGGGGCACATTTTAGCCCACCCTGGAATTGCCCCCCCCCCCGCCATTGCCGACCCGCTGCCGCCACCACCACCTTGACCCCCCTCCGGCCGCCAACCCTCCCCCGCCGTCACCTACCTTTGCTGGCGAGTAACCCCAACCCCTGCCAGCCGAGGTCCTCATCTTCCTTTGTTCTGTTTCTGACTGACGTACGTCAGACTCAGAAACAGAACGAAGGAAGAAGAGGGCTTCGGCTGGCGGGGGTTGGGATCCCCCGCTAGCAAAGGTAGGCGACAGCGGGTTGGCGGCGGGAGGGGGGGTCAAGAGGGTCGTCGGCAGGGGGGGTCCAGGGCCAAATCTACGGGGGCCCCACGTAGCTACACCCCTGGTAAAGAGTGCCCTTTACAGAATACTAGTTTGATGTGCTTCTTCTGCCTAACTTTGGGTGACAGCATTTATGCCAGCCAGAAGCAAGTGTAAAGGGAAAGGGGATGGGACTTGATATACCACCTTTCTGTGATTTTTGCAACTACATTCAAAGAGGTTTAAATAGTGTATACCAGTGGCGTAGCTATATGGGAGCCTGGGCCCCTGTAGATTTGGCCCTGGACCCCCCTGCTGACGACCCTCTCGACCCCCCTCCCGCCGCTAACCCTCCCCCGCCGCCGCCGTGGGCTAGCTTTGCTGGCGGGGGACCCCCAACCCCCGCCATCCAAGGTCCTCTTCTTCCCGCGCAAGGCTTCGTTCTGTTTCTGAGTCTGACGTCCTGCACATACGTGCGATCCAGTATGGCTATTCTTATGTTCTTACTCTTGACCAGGGTTTCTCAACCCAGTCCTCGGGACACACCTAGCCAGCCAGGTTTTCAGGATACCCACAATGAATATGCATAAAGTACATTTGCATACCAAGGAGGCAGTGTATGCAGATGCATCTCACACATATTAATTTAGGGTAATCTGAAAACCTGACTGTCTAGATGTGTCCGTAGGACTCTAGGCCAGGGGTTCTCAACCCAGTCCTTCGGACACACCAATCCAGTCTGTGTTCCAAGATATTCACAAAGAATATATGTATGAGATAAATGTGCATGCACTGTCTCCTTGGTATGCAAATCTGTCTCTTGCTTATTCATTGTGGATAAGCCTGAAAACCTGACTGGCTGGTTGTGTTTCGAGGATTGGCTTCAGAACCACTAGTCTAGAGTTTCTAGCCTAGTGGTTAGTGCAGTGGACTTTGATCCTGGGGAACCGAGTTCGATTCCCACTGCAGCTCCTTGTGACTCTGGGCAAGTCACTTAACCCTCCATTTCTCCTGGTACAAAATAAGTACCTGAATATATGTAAACCGCTTTGAATGTAGTTGCAAGAGCCTCAGAAAGGCGGTATATCAAGTCCCATTTCCCTTTCCCTTTCCCTATTTGAGACTAGACGTTGAGCCCGTTAAAATGGGCTAGTATTGGAATGGGGGGTTTCCAAGGCCCCCCCGAGGTCGCCACTACCGGTACTTCCCCCCCCCCCCCGGAGTCGCCACTACCGGATATCCCCCCCCCCCCCGGAGTCGCCGCTGCCACCCCTCCACCCGGCCCGGGCCCTCTCTTCGCTATTCAACTTACATCGCCGCAGCACGCAGATCAGCTGAGCCTTCTCTGCCTGTGTCCCGCCCTCATGTGATGTAACATCGGCGAGGGCGGGACACAGGCAGGGAAGGAAGGCCAACGGGAGCTCAGCTGATCTGCGTGCTGCGGCGATGTAAGTTGAATAGCGAAGAGAGGGCCCGGGCCAGGTGGAGGGGTGGCGGTGGCGATTCCAGGGAGGGGGGGATGCCGGTGGCAACCTCGGCGGTTCCCTCCCTCACCTTTGCGCAGTTTCCCTCTCTGTCCCGCCCCCGTCATCACGTATTGACGTGGGGGCGGGACAGAGAGGGAAGTCTCTACTTCGCATTTGCGGGTGAGTACGGTCACTTGCAATTTATATGTTTGATTCTGCATGGAATGTTGCTACTATTGGAGATTCTAGATGGAATGTTGCTACTGTTGAGATTCTGTTGCTACTATTTGAGATTCTACATGGAATGTTGGTATTCCACTAGCAATATTCTATGTAGAAGCCTGCCCTTGCAGATCAGCAACGCGGCTGCGCAGGCTTCTGTTTCTGTGAGTCTGACATCCTGCACATACGTGCAGGACGTCAGACTCACAGAAACAGAAGCCTGCGCGGCCGCATTGCTGATCTGCAAGGGCAGGCTTCTAGATAGAATGTTGCTAGTGGAGGAGTAGCCTAGTGGTTAGTGCAGTGGACTTTGATCCTGGGGGGACTGAGTTTGATTCCCACTGCAGTTCCTTGTGACTCTGGGCAAGTCACTTAACCCTCCATTGCCCCTGGTACAAAATAAGTAACTGAATATATGTAAACCGCTTTGAATGTAGTTGCAAAAAACTCAGAAAGGCAGTATATCAAGTCCCATTTCCCTTTCCCTTTTCTGTATGACTGACTGATGCATTCTTGGATTTCTTAAGGACACAGAAACGTGAATCTGTTCTTCTCAGTTGAAATAGAACCTGTCAACCACCCAGGACTTTCCCAAAACCCTCTGTCCTGAGATATATATATTTCTCATTTTGGTTGCCATGTTTAAAAGGTTACCCCAGTGAGGGTGGAGGATGAAAAAATGTTTTAAAATAATCTTTTACTGAATACACTCTCCTTATCTTAATGTAGGATAACAAAGATAGAAAGGAGCAAGCTGTAAAGGCAGAGAAAAGGAAGAAGCAACTTGCAGAGGAGGAAGCTAAGAGACAGAAGGGAGAGAACGGAAAGATCAGTAAGTTGAAGTGAAAAGTCAACCATTTGGTAATGGAGGCAGGAGCAGGGCTCTTGTGATTTTTGTTCTGGATATTACCAGCTGTCCGCCAATTTTCAGTCCCACTTTAGTGGCTATATTTGGCCGCATGAATGCATGGGATATCTTTGGCCAGTTTCAACATAACCAGCTAAGACTGAATATCAACTTTGCTGGTTATGTTCAAACAGACCAAAAAAAAAACTGGTCCACCAGCAATGGCCCGCCATTGAATATTCAGATTTAGCACTGACTTGGGAGTCAGCCAGGATAACTCCAGTGATCTGAATATTGGCCCCAGAGTGTGGCCACTAGTCGAGGATCATTACTGCAATTGCCAGGTTAGGCGGGGATTATGCAGTAGCAGAAAAAAACCCCTTGTATTCCCCATGAAGGCTCACGGTCCTATAGGACAACAGAGACTGGTTTTGACTGAGCTGGAAGCAGTGGCGTAGCTACAGGGAGCCAATAGGGTCTGAGCCCCCTCAAACTGGCTCCGGGGCCCTCGGTTTGGCTGGCGGGGGATCCCCAACCCCTGCCAGCTAAGGTGTCTGTCCCGCGCTGGTCTTACATTGCTGGCGCCCTGTCCTGCTTTCAGCGCCGCATGCTCAGTTTCATTAAAATGAGCGTGCATGGCGCTGAAAGCAGGACAGGGCGCCAGCAGTGTAAGACCAGCACGGGACAAATGGTTTAACTGGCAGGGGTTGGGGAACCCCACCAGCCAAGGTACCCTCCAGCGGCGACGGCTGCAGGGGGGGAGCGACGGTGGTGATGGGAGCAGAGGCGGCGGCGGGGAGGCAGAAACAGCAGAGGTGGCGGCAGCAAGGAGACAGGCCAAAATGTGCCCCCCCCACCTTGGGCTCTGGCCCCCCTGCCCATCGAGGTCTGGCTACGCCCCTGGCTAGAAGACCTAAAATAGAGCAGGAGGAAAGCCGCCAGGCAAAACAAGCAGAAAATTTAATATGAGCGTGCTGAGGTATTCTGTGAGTTAACATTGGATACATGCTGTTGTGTGAAAGCAGAATATGTATGTGTTTATCCAACCAGGATCACATGGCATGAACTAGAACAGGAGCTATGAATAGGCAATGGGTCTGCACCTCCTAGACATCTTTCCCTGTGTTCACCCTACGAGGCGTTAACGTAGAAAATAGAAATTTGCCCCTCCGACCTTCAAAATGTTCATGGCTCATAATAAAATGATCTTATTTCTTTGTATTGATAGTTCGGAAAGGAGGTGTTAAGTTAGAGGAAGGCTGCATTATTGATGCCTTGCTAGCGGACATCAAAAAAGGCTTTCAGCTGCGGAAGACCGCAAAGGTCAAGGGTGAATCGGAGAGCGTTTCAAAAGTGGCATCTCCCGAAGCTCCCAAAAGCAAAGATGAGTCCGGTAAGAGCAGAGCTGTGAAGACACATCCTATCTCCATTCGGGTTTGTAACTTTCCATCGATGTTGTAAATGTGAGCCTGGGTGACTGACAGCTTTGCTTTTTAAACTAGGGGCACCTGTAATTAAACACTGTGGAACAAAAAAAGCAGGACTTTTGTATTCCACTACCTTGTTTTTTTTTGTGGTGGTGATAGTTTTGAATTTTTCTGATACCTGTAGATCAGTTGTGTATTGGTATTTATTTATTTGTTACATTTGTACCCCGCGCTTTCCCACTCATGGCAGGCTCAATGCGGCTTACATGAGGCAACGGAGGGTTAAGTGACTTGCCCAGAGTCACAAGGAGCTGCCTGTGCCGGGAATTGAACTCAGTTCCTCAGTTCCCCAGGACCAAAGTCCACCGCCCTAACCACTAGGCCACTCCTCCACTCCAAGGTAACAGATAAAACTCTGTCTTGTTGGCAATATGGAGAAATTTACCCCTTATATGATAATTTCCTTTCTGTGAGTTCTGCTGGGCCAGTTCAGACTGATGGATTATGTTCCCCTATCAGCAGATGGAGGCAGGGCTGCCGAGAGGGGGGAATGGGGGGGGGGGCAAAATTTCCCGGACCTGGCCTCCAAGGGGGGGGGGGGGGCCCGGCGCAGGCAAGCTTCTTCCTGCCTGCTTCCGGGATGGGTCTGTCTTCGAAAGAGGTTGATTTCTCTCCTGCCCAGTACCCAGATGATCGTATTAACGCGATATTGCATTAATGCAATCATCCAGGTCCTGGGCAGTGCGTGCAGCAGGAGAGGACAGTGGCAGTCGATAATGGGGCAGGCTGTGCAAGATGGTGCAGCAGTGGTCCGAGTGGGGGGGCGGTGCGGCGGTGGCAGTGACAGCCCAAGTGGGGGTGGGGGGAAGGGTGCAGTGGTTCGATCCTGCCCCAGGCCCGGCTGGGTTTCTCGGCAGCCCTGGATGGAGGTAGAGACTTGAAAATGTCTATGACGTCATGAGTGTAACAGCCAAGGAATGCAGCCAGGAATATTCCCAGTATTTCTCTGCCTCCAGCACAGATGGTGCAGGTTGCAATAGGGAGGGGCCATTATTCCATTTATTTCATGGACTGGTCTAGTTTTTATTTTTCAGCACAGAAATTATATGCTTTTGAACTTTATTTTACACATTCTTAGGTCTGATTTACATATGTATAGCAACACTGCTCTATAGTGGATGAATTACTGAGTTTAGAAAGAGAAAGCCAGTCATCTAATATCACAGCAAGTGGGTAAATCATAGCCCTCATTTTATAAACTGTGTGCACATTTACAGAATACCCACTTACGCATGTGACTTAACTAGTTAATATGCCCTTAATTGGTGCTTAACTGGTGTTAACTACCACTAATTGACAATAGTATTTATACATGTAAGTGCGTTAGGTACCTATTCTATAAATTCAACATGTAACTTCTATAGCGTGCTTCTGAAAAGAGGGTGTTGATGTGGGCAGGGTATGAGCAGGTCATGGGTGTTCTGACTATGTTGCTGCGTACTTTATAGATTTCTATCACTTATGCGCACAACTGCCACATTTAGGTGTGAATGTGTAAGTGGCATGTGATTGCCAACTTATGCTAGTATTCAATAATGGCTTATGCGTGCAAATGTACTATTATATACTGGCTTAGTGTGCAATTCTTCAGCACCTAACTTTGAATGTCCTTTGTAGAATTTTCTCCCCAACAAGAATTGTCTGTGATGCTAGGAAAATGGTTACATACTAGACCTGATGAATTTTGAACACTGTAGGCTTTAACTTCCAAGAATATTGGAGCAGCTGGCAGAGAACCAGAGAGCTAAGGTTCCGATTCTGCTTATGACCTTGGGCAAGTCACTTCATTGCTTCCCCTTCAATTACCTTAGATACAGATTTAAATTGTAAGCCCTCTGGGGACGGGGAAACATCTGCTATGGCTGAATGTAACTCACATGGAGCTATCACTGAAAAGGGGTGAGCTTAGCTAACCCCCCAAATTTAAAGAAATTTTGAAAGTACATTTTGAAAAGCCCTCCTAACATTCATCTATACAGCAGATATGATTTATTTCTCTTGTATTTTGTAACACATGCAAAGGGCAATTATTTAATCTAGACACTCACATTTATGTGCCCCTTGTATGTGCAAATATCTAGAATACATCACGTATCCACATAAGTGCTAGCAGGTCACTTGGGGCCCCTTTTACACACGCGTCAAGACCCCTTTTACCGCAGCTGGTAAAAGGGAAGTCTGGCCTTCCTGCAGGAAATGACTGTGCGGCAAGTAAAGCACTTGCCACGCAGCCATTTCGGAGAGGGGACCCTTACCGCCGCCCATTGAGATGGTGGTAAGGGCTCCCACGTTAACCCGGTGGTAACTGGGCAGCGCGTGGCACTGCCCGATTACTGCCAGGTGCACTCCATGGCTACAAAAATTAAAAAATTTGTAGCGCCGGGCTGCTGCAGTAGCCCGGCGGTACTTCCTGTATAGCGAGCAGTAAGACCGCGTTGGGCTTACTGCCACTTAGTAAAAGGAGCCCTTGAGTACTAGTCCACAAATACCCACTTTACTTACATAGCATGCATTTTTTTGCACTGGGGATCAGCATGGGCGGGACTCGGGCAGGGCTCCCACTTACGCACGTAACTTACAGCGTATGGTAAGTTGTGTGCATCCCTGCTGCATTTATGTTCTCACATTTATGTCAGGTCTTTGGTTGGTGTAGCTGCAGGCACCTAAATGTCAGGCACACCACCACCAGGTTATGTTAGTATTATATAATGAAATCTGGGCGCCCAACAGTCTTCTACCGCACATTCTTGGGACACCTAGATTGAGGCTTCTACTGTTACAAGTGTCCCTACACTGTGCTTTATGGCTCATAGCTAATGTCCCATTCAGTACTGATCATGGTATTTGGTCCTTTTTTTTTTTTTTAAGGAAAAATGGACCACTCTGCAGAGGAAGAAATGAAAGGAGGGTCATCCCTGGCGAATATGACACAACCCCAAATCGCTGAGGGAGCTGAAGCTGCTATAACAAAGGTTCCTGGTGTTGAAGACAGCATGCAGCAGTCTCCTGGAAAATCAGCAGCTGGTGAAGAAAGTTTTCAGGACCAGCCATGCGCCAATAAACATTCCTTACAACCGTGTGACAATGAGGGCCTTCAACAAGGGACCAGTGTGGATGGAGTCCAACCCACAGAGACCTGTAGCACACACAGCCCTGAGGAAAACACTCAGAGCATTTCCCCTAGCTCTAATCAAAGTGAAAATGGATCCTCTCTAAGGGAGAACTCAGGCACTGGCATGGTTTTAATCGAAGAGAGTAGTACAAACCGCGTGGAAGAAAGTGAACACCTTCAACAAAAAGCTCTTGTAGAAGATGACAAAAGATCATTGCAGCCTGAATGTAAAGCAGAAGAAAAGAAAGGCCAAGGAGAACCTGCAACGGAAAGTCTCGGAGGTGTCCTAGAGATGGGCACTGAAAGAAATTCGGATGAGAAAGAAAACCATGACCTTAGTAATCAGTCAGTCTTAGACATATCCATTGAAAGATCTGCTGGTGAAGAGGTGACAGACTCCGCAGGTCTTGCAGCTGTGCCCCAAGTGCAAGAAGATTCCGAGAAGTTAGTCAAAAGAGGCTCAGGAAGAAACAAAAGCAAAAAGAGACACAGCAAAAGTGAAGAAGGTAATTCTTTTACACCTGCAACTCACTTTTCTGTCTTCACTTTGCTTTTGGTCTTGATAGGGTTGTGCTTTGCCTTTCTTGCTCTGTATGTCTGCTTTCTAGAATTACAGTGTTTGATTCTTCAGTATTTTAGCCTGTTGGATGAATAAAATGGATTTTAAGACCAAAATGCTGGTTAGAAGTGGATGCATTTATTTGTGGGGACAAAGAGCAGCAAGGACGGTAAGCAATCTGAATGTTCATGGATGCAGTAAAGCATTCCACATTTCAGTATCCAACCATACAACATAGCTGGAAATATATTACAAACAACTATGAAGTAACCAGGCTTTATTCTAGGCATCGTATAAAAACCTGTCAGTAATCTATCTAATAGGATATTTCTCTCAAACATTATTAGATTCAGTGGGATATTACACACTTTGGGGGTCATTAATTATAAAATGGAGCCTATTTGATAAAGCAGCATAGGTACTGATGTTGCTTTCCAAAATAGGGTCCCAAATCCAACTCCATTGGTGATAAAATATGGACATGCAGATTTACACTTCTCCAAAGTGTAAAGTTATGCATTCATTCTACATGTGGAAAATTCAGTAATATAGAAAACCCCCAACAAAACTAAATCAAAATGCACTAAACACAAAAATACTCTCATTATACTTCTAGAAAAAGACGGATATCAGAGAGATAAACATAACAACAACAATAAATGTTTTGATAGTTGAGTTCTCAGTGTAGAGATTCCAACTGAGATAAAGAGACAATGCTCTTCTCAGATGCACAGCCGTATGAGATAATATTCACTACCACAGCTGAAACCATCATCGGACACAACTGTGTGCTTTAATAGTGAAAGTGCACCAAAATAAAAGTGCAGTAACAATGATGGCTAAAGTTAACAAATCTCTCTGAAATCTTGTCAATATGAATTAAATGCCAAGTCTCTGTATGCTGTGACCATGCTAGTTCATGATAATAGACAATGTTCATTGATCAGCCAGTCAAACTTTACAAAACACTTTTGTAAAGTTTGACTGGCTGATCAATGAAAACTTATCTTGGCGATAATGCAAGTCCACAAACGGGTTCTACAGAGCTCCGTTTCAGAAGCCTCGCCTTCACCAGGAACTCCTGGATTGAACTTTCAGATCAGAATGTCTGTACATGGAACACACTGCTCTTCAAGAAGAAACAATAACAGTGAAATACAGCGAAGATGACAATGAAATCACAAGCAGTCATTTTGGTGCTGATTCAACTTTAATCCAAACAAGACACAACTCGACACGGGCCTGTGTTTCGACCACCTGGCCTGCTTCAGGAGTCCAATCTTGTAAAAGATGTTGTACACAGATCACTACACACTAAAAGGCGGTATCGGACAAAAGATGTCAACAAGAGTATGGCTATCACTCATGCTTCTACTAGCGCTCTACAAACTCTGGACCTGCTGTTTCATTGAAGCACAAGTGACAGCTGTGCTCTTGTCGACATCTTTTGTCTAATACTGCCTTTGGTGTGTAGTGATTCGTGTATAACATCTTTTACAAGATTGGACTCCTGAGGCAGGCCAGGTGGTCGAAACATAGGCCCGTGTCGAGTTGTGTCTTGTTTGGATTAAAGTTGAATCAGCACCAAAATGACTGCTTGTGATTTCATTGTCATCTTCGCTGTATTTCACTGTTATTGTTTCTTCTTGAAGAGCAGTGTGTTTCCATGTACAGACATTCTGATCTGAAAGTTCAATCCAGGAGTTCCTGGTGAAGGCGAGGCTTCTGAAACGGAGCTCTGTAGAACCCGTTTGTGGACTTGCATTATCGCCAAGATAAGTTTTCATTGATCAGCCAGTCAAACTTTACAAAAGTGTTTTGTAAAGTTTGACTGGCTGATCAATGAACATTGTCTATTATCATGAACTAGCATGGTCACAGCGTACAGAGACTTGGCAATTAATTCATATTGACAAGATTTCAGAGAGATTTGTTAACTTTAGCCATCATTGTTACTGCACTTTTATTTTGGTGCACTTTCACTATTAAAGCACACAGTTGTGTCCGATGATGGTTTCAGCTATGGTAGTGAATATTATCTCATACGGCTGTGCATCTGAGAAGAGCATTGTCTCTTTATCTCAGTTGGAATCTCTACACTGAGGACTCAACTATCAAAACATTTATTGTTGTTATTATGTTTATCTCTCTGATATCCGTCTTTTTCTAGGAGTATAATGAGAGTATTTTTGTGTTTAGTGCATTTTGATTTACTTTTGTTGGGGTTTTTCTATATTACTGAATTTTCCACATGTAGAATGCATGCATAACTTTACACTTTGGCCCATGTCGAGTCATGTCTTGTTTGGATTAAAGATCAATCACTACTACTACTATTTATCAGTTTTATAGCACTACTAAACGTATGCAGCGTTGTACACTTGAACATGAAGAGATGTCCCTGCTTGACAGAGCTTACAATCTATTCAGGACAGATAAACAGGACAAATAAGAGATAAGGGAATTACTAAGGTGGGAATGATAAAACAGACATGGGTACTGTACAGGTGAATAGGGGTTAGGAGTTAAAAGCAGCATCAAAAAGGTGGGCTTTCAGCCGAGATTTGAAGACGGCCAGAGATGGGGCTTGACATACTGGCTCAGGAAGTCTATTCCATGTTTACGGCGCAGCAAAATAAAAGAAAGAGAATCTGGAGTTGGCAGTGGAGCAAAAGGGTACAAATAAGAGAGATTTACCCAATGAACAGAGTTCCTGGGGAGGAGTGAAGGGAGAGATAAGAGCGGAGAGGTACTGAGGAGCTACAGAGTGAATGCACTTGTAAGCCAATAAGAGGAGTTTGAACTGTATGCGGAAACGGATAGGGAGCCAATGAAGTGACTTGAGGAGAGGGCTAATATGAGCATAGCAACACTGGCGGAATATAAGTTGTGCAGCAGAATTTTGAACAGATTGAAAGGGAGAGAAATGGCTTAGTGGGAGACCTGTGAGAAGCAAGTTGTAGTAGGCTAAGCGAGAGGTGAGAAGAGTGTGGATAAGGGTTCTGGTAGTGTGCTCAGAAAGGAAAGGACGAATTTTGCTGATAATATAGAGAAAGAAATGACAGGTTTTAGCAGTCTGTTGGATATGTGCAGAGAAAGAGAGAGAGGATTCAAAGAGAACCCCAAGGTTACGAGCTGATGAGACAGGGAGGGACTGCTTGTGATTTCATTGTCATCTTCGCTGTGTTTGACTGTTATTTATGTATAAATGTGAACACCACGGGGTGTTTGTAAATGCCTTGCCTAGCCCAGCCAAAGAGTATGAATGCACGCTTCCCCTCACTTGGCTTCTGGATTTCTACAGCCCTAATCATGTTGAGGATTATGCCTGCTTGCATTCATAACAGTATGTGAAATGTTTTGACAACTTCTAAAAAAAAAAAAAAAAGAAAAGCATAAAAAAAATCCTCCCAAAAAGGTAGAGCTGGGAAACTACAATATTACATTGTATTAAGAAGTGCATATAAGAAAAGAGGTCCCCAAGATGCATTCAGAAACACTTAAACACAGAATTTTCCATAAAAATGACCAGATTTAAGAGGTGCAAAATGTTTCAATTGGCTATTGTTGTAGCAGACTTGTGACATGCCCATTACATTAACCCTTCCATCCATAATAATAAAAAGTTATTTTTTTACACTGTCTACTTTGCCGAGATGTTCCTTATGTAACTGCTCAATATTAATACTTTTAATTTAAAAAAGAATAACATTTTCAAATATATATAGCAAAGTTGTTGTTTTTTCCCTATGATTCACTTTTGCCATGCTCTCCTATTGATTTTCCTATGCAGAATGAGGGCAGCATATCCTGAAGAGAGAGTTGTTAAATAGTTACCCATAAGGCAGATATGTAAAAAAAAAAAAAGATTTCCCCTTCTGCCATGTGTTTCTGACCCTTCCATTCCAATAATTGTGCAGTTGATGGAAATTAGCAGTTGAGTCACTTTCCTCGTAGCGTGTAACATGAAACTGTGTAAGACAATATCAGGCATATTTTCAAAGCTCTTAGACTTACAATGTTCCATAAGTTAGTATGGGGCTCATTTTCAGAGCACTTAGACATACAGTTCCGTAGGTCACTACATAATTTTGTAACTCTAAGGGCAAGATGCACTAAACTAAACGAGCCTTTAACGAACAAGTTTTAAACCGTGGCATGCACTAAAGGCCATTTTCCAACGACGGTAGCAGCTAACGAAAACGGAATGCAGATGAGGAAATTGTGCAGAAGCCCTATTGTAATGAGATGCACTAACCTTTTCTGATTGCCTTAATGGTGGAAATCACCAGAAAATTTAATGAGAGGTTGTACCTCTCGTTGGGGCTGCGCTAGATCGAAAAATTGTCAAAAACGTATGTCATATACGCCGCCCACCTCCCCATTTTTCAATCAGCTGATATCGGAGAGTGCAGTTGAAAGCGTCCATCAGAAAAATAGCCTTCCATTTTGGCCAGGTTTTCAATCAGCTGATATCGGAGAGTGCAGTTGGAAAGCATGCATCACAAAAATAGCCTTCCATTTTGGCCGAAAATAGCCTTCCATTTGGCCAAATAATAAAAACTTCCTTTTTGGCCGTGCTTCACTCAGCTGAGAGACCTGGAAGTCTCTGAGCCAATCTGTGATTGGCTCAGAGACTTCCAGATCTCTTAGCTGACTGTGAAGCATGGCCAAAAAAGACATTTTTATTATTTGGGTGTGAATAATGGCCAAAATGGAAGGCTATTTTTGTGATGCACGCTTTCAACTGCACTCTCCGATATCAGCTGATTGAGAAACGGGGGTGAGTGGCGCGGTGTCTTCGGGCAAGGTGATATCATAGGTTTGGCGATTGTGCGCATGCGTTTCCTATACCACTGGCGGAGATTACACCAGATTAACGATACTTTCATGCATCCGACGTTTGAATACGGCGCCGAACATGTGCGTCTTTTATTTTTAGTGCATCCTTCGTTTTTTTTCTAAAATGGTAATGACTTTTACGTTTTCGGTTGTTTTATGTTTTGTTGATGCATCTTGCCCTAAGTGCTTTGAAAATACGCCTCGTCACATAACTTTGTAAGTGCTTTGAAAATGAGCCCCATGGTACCCTATGGAACTTTATAAGTCTAAGTGCTTTGAAAATGAGCCTCTACGTTACATTTGTACTACCCACCACAAGCTGTATTACAGTTTCTTTTTTTCATTCAACAACAGCTGTTGCGATTGATACTGGAGGTAATAGACCAAAATGGTGTGTGATACAGTGAGGTACAGGTATGTAAGTATAGAGAGACGCTTTGTGTGAACTAATTACAGCCTCTGGGACTTTAACTGCACTAAACGACATTGTCCAGAATTTGATCGCTGAAACTAATCCTGTGTTTCAATATCTAACAATAACAAATGTTGTATTCTGGTGTGTGGTTGAGGTTTCTGCGCCGTCCCAGTTGTGCCTCCTGGAACAATATCAGCTAACCTCCTTGCTCTTTTTCTTGCCTTTAAAATTAAAACCAGTCTGGTGGAAGTTCTCACTGCCTTTTAAAAGTGGCATCTCGAGTGACGGCTACTGTTTGTTTCCTCTGCAAAGGGGAATACAAAAACATACATGCAAAAATTCTCTCTTTTTCCATCTTTGAAGTTTTCTTCTTAAGTAGCTTCTGCCAACCAGCTTTTGGTTTTCTGCTTTACTTTCTCGCTCTCGCTGGATCTGGGTTTTGTTTTTAGGCTGCTATGTGGGGCAAATACAGGGATTCATAGTGGCACATAGAATTTGAAACAGTATTCCTCAACATTCTTCACAAGAAGATATTTAGGGGGCCGTTTTAGTACGGCACGCCGAAAAAATGGACTGTGCTGGTGTAGGCACATGTTTTGGATGCTTGCAGGTCCATTTTTCAGTGCACCTGCAAAAAAGGCCTATTTTTTTCGTGGCCAAAAAAATGGATGTGCAGCAAAATTAAAACTGGTGCAGGTCCATTTTCAGCATGAGACCTTACCACTACCCATTGACTTAGCAGTAAGGTCTCGCAAGTTAACCAGGCGGTAATCGTCAGCGTACGTACACTGCCAATTACCGCCAGGTAAGCACCACGCTATACAAAATTTCTACCACGTGTTTTGGACATGCGTCAAAAATGGAATTACCGCCCGGGGCACATGGTAGCCGGGCACTAGTTCCAATTTGACATGCGTTGTATGCGCATAGGCGCCTATGCACCTTCGTAAAAGAGCCCCTTAGTTACATTTTATTTTAATGGAAACTTTGGAATATGCTTCCTATATCCTAAGAAGTGCCTTGCTTTTGAAAGAGTGTGAAGAATTCTTGAGCTCCGGAGGTTCCTCTTTGTTTCCATCTTCAAAGACAGACAGTCTTAATGAGTTCACGATACATCACTTTGTATGTAAGGCTTAGCTACATGCTATGAATACATTTTAAACTTGCCTACATGCTATGAATATATTTTAAAACATTAAATGTAAATGCTACCTGTGCAGGGCAGAGGAGCACAACCATTTATTTATTTAGATTTTGCTCACACCTTTTTCAGTAGTAGCTCAAGGTGAGTCACGTTGAGGTACACTGGATATTTCTCTGTCCCAGGAGGGCTCACAATCTAAGTTTGTACCTGAGGCAATGGAGGGTTAAGTGTCTTGCCCAAGATCACAAGGATCAGCAGTGGGATTTGAACCTGCCACCTCTGGATTGCAAGACTGGTGCTCTAACCACTAGGCCACTCCTCCAGATTTGCAGATATGCCTGGTTTTCTGATATGAACTATGAATATTCATCAGGCATATCTGTTTACCTGTGAGCTGAGAACCAGATTAATTTGCACAGCTTGGTTACAGAAACCCAAGCCTGCAGGGCTGGTGCAAGAGTATTGGGCAACCTAGGCAAAATTTCATCCTTACATTCCTCCCCCCCCCCCCCCGCCCACTTGGCTCCCCCCTCCAAGATTTTTTGATGATTAAACTCTACAATCATAGTCGCACTACAACAATTCTATAAAAACACATAATTGAATATCATGTTTTTAAATATTAAACTATGTTTGCAGGTACAGGTAAGCATTGAAGCTTCTTTGAGCTTGGTGGCTGTCAGAATTTACTGTTGTGATTTGACTTTAGCTGCTTTTTGCTGTGCCCCCTCCCCCTCCAACTCTGTCACCGTAGATGACTGTCTAGTCTTGCCTAGTGTTTAGGCCGGTCCTGCAAACTTGTTTCTGGCCCTCCAGTAAGCAAAGTCCCAGTGGCGTAGGAATGTGGGGCAGTCCGCCCCGGGTGCACGCCGCTGGGGGGGGCTGTCGGCTCCGCTGGTTCCCTGCTCCCTCTGCCCCAGAACAGGTTACTTCCTGTTCCGGGGCAGAGAGAGCAGGGGACCAGCGGAGCCGACGCAGCTCCCAGCGACTTGCACTCGGGGGCGGATCGGCCCTCTCGCTCGCCCGCCCGCCCCTTACTTGAAAGAATGCGCTCCGGGGGGGAGGGGGGGCGCCGAAGGGGGGGGCGCCGTGCTACACCCGGGGGGGTGCACACCGGCGAACCGCCTCGGGTGTCAGCCGCCCTCGCTACGGCACTGCAAAGTCCTGCAGTTATGATTTAAGGTTTCAGAAAAGCTCACCTTGGGGCAATTTGTGAATAGCAACCATAACAACTTTTTTGTGGGAGGAATGAGAAGTAAAATGTGGTACTGGGCAATGTGCCTCGTCAACACAAGGATAGAGAAAGATCAATCCAGAAATGGCCATCTGTATGCAGCTCTGAAGACTCCTAAACCAAGACGCACATTACTTTTCTGATGGCTTTGTGATTCCGTATGTTGAACAGACCTTTCTAAAAAAGGTTTTCTCTTACATATAACGGGATGAATTCTATATATGGCACCTAAAAAATTGGCGCGGTTTACAGAATGCACCTAACCCCGTGACTAAAATTTAGGTGCGGCCATTTACACTAAAAACTTGATGTAAATAACCGTGCTTAACTTAGGCGCAGATTGGGCGTATTCTGTATCAGTGCACAAACGTTTTAGGAACATCTATGACCCTCCCATGGCCACGCCCCCTTTTGAGATCCACCTGGTAGAATTTACATACACCACTTTACAGAATATGCTTAGCAAGTTGTGCGCATAAATTCTAATTAGTGTTGATAATTGCTTGTTAGTGGCCAATTATCAGCATCAATTGGCATGTTAATTAAGTTCCATGGCCAATTTGGCAGCATGGCCAAAATTGTGTGCCTAACTTTAGTTGCCATATGTAGAATCCAGGGGAAAGTGAGTGGAATTGGCCAATGCTGCTACTTCCATAGATGTCAGCTTCTCAAAATGATTTGGGGTGCTGAATACAACACAAATTTCCCTTCCTGGAACCATTGAAGAAGGTTACTCAATATTGGGGTAGAGCTGTCACCTATAACTCCTTTGCTTTCTTACTCACTTTCGGTCTGCGGTGTCCTTGATTGAAGTTTAACATACTGGTCTTTATGTCTGGATATAATATTTTTAAAATGTGCTTGTCGGCTTAAGGTATTGATGAATAGCAACAGTTGTATAAGGGCAAATGTTTTTGTGCTGAGCAACTAAAATCTACTTCATATCAAAAGTATTGGGGATGTGCAGGAGGAGGAGCCACCATAGACACTTCCTTAATGTTCTGTACCACGAGTACAGATGCACTCATAAACAACACACTGAGGGGCCGATGCACAAAAGGTCCCAGAAAGAACCGCTAGCTATTTCCAACTCAGTAAAAATTACCGAGGTAGAAATAGCGAGCGATTCTCAAACGAAATCGCATGCAAATGAGCTGCTCGCAAAATCAGTGAGCAGCTCGTAGGGAAAAAGCCAGTCACTAAGCTGCACATGCACAGAACAATCACTAAGCATGGCTGCTTTGCACATGCTCAGTGTGCTACCCACGGATTTCATACACGCATACAAGCTGTGTGTTTGAAAGTTGTGGGTGGCTTTTTTTTTTCAATTTTTTTTTGATCGCTGCCACAGCTCCCCAGTGTCTCCCAAGAGTTTGAGACCTCCAATCTCCTGCCGCCATCACCACCAAGAAAGAAAAAGGAAAGATCCTGCAACATTCCCCCTTCCCCAGAGCAATATCTGGTCCTTTCCCCACCCCTCCCGTGCAAATTTCACCTCCCCAGGGGCTGCGAGGGAAAGAGCTGCTTCGTAGAGCCGAGACTCTGCCACCACCAGGAAAGAGGGCATGAGGGAAGCAGTGGCACTGACTTCCTCCCACACTTCAGCACTGCGGTCTCTGCACTCTGATCTCCAGGCTGTGGGCATGTCTTGTCTTTCCCCGGGTCCTTCTCTTCCCTGTCCTTGGTCTCCCCCCCCCCCCCCCCCCCCCCCGATACACATGAAGCTGCCCCCCAGCCCTCCAGAGGAAGAGATGGAGCCGCAATTGAAGGAGAAGTATGAAGTGGGCAGGAACGGACCAGCGGCTGAGCTGTGGAGTTTTCAGAGGCATGCAGGATCTCTGAGCCCAGAGGGATGCAGTTATTTTTATTGACTAAAATCACCAAATAACTTTTAGTTATAATTTGTTTTTAAATTCAGTTTGGGTGAATTGTGCTTTTTTCTGTAGCAACATAGTAAAATAACTTCTGATGGCATATGTTTAAAATCCAGCAGTGTGTGTGAGAGAGAGAGAGAAATTGTGGGTGGGGGGGAGGGAGAAGTTCCACCATCTCCTGCTTCTGCCTCTCCCTGCTCAATTGGAACCAGGCTGGAAATGGTGTCCTTAGCTTTCATTCCCACTGCCTGGGAATTTTTCCCTTGTTTCATATCCCTTCTCTGCTCTCCCAGTCTCTTGGTTAGGCCATTAGATCAACAAGAAAGGCCAGTGCAAGAGTGTTAGATGCCCTTCAACTTTGCAACCCCCAACCCAAGAGCCATGGCCACCAGAGATCCTGCTAATTAAACTAGTCATGATCACGGTAACACCACTCCACCAGAACAATACTTTACAAATGCAAAATTGGGCTTTTTGAAAATTGCCCACCCTCCTTGCATGCCTTGACAGCTCTTATGGGATGATATTCAGCGCTGCTTAATCAGCCAGGAATATTCAATGTGGTTATCTCCACTGAATAGCGCATAGTGCGGCATAACCATGAATATTCAGTGCTTCGCCTGCAAAGTTTAGCAGCCAAAACAGACCACCTAAATAGTTGTCCTATCTTTGCCCGCTATAAACTTAACTGGCCAGCGCTGAATATTAACTTGACCGGTTAAGTTTAAAGTGACCCAAAAAAAAAACAGATATTCAAGTTCAGGTCCTAGAAATGGCCCAGCACTGAATATCCAGGCTCACCACCTAACGCGGGACTTAGCTGGCCTGCTTCCCGTGGGCTGAATATCAGCCTGTTAGAGTTTGTGGCCATCTGGACCTATTTTTGACCGCAGCTGCTCGTTGCAACCCCCCCCCCCCCCCCCAGAGGCTGCTGCATAGGTGACTGCTTAGTTTGCCTAGTGTTAAACTGGTCCTGTTGATGGGCCTGGGCTGGAGGATACTGGGTCTGGCTGTCTCCAGAATCTGGTCACTATGAGCCTCTAATCAGTCATCTATCAGTTATTCAATGGCCACAACTTTCCTTCCTCCCAGGAAGGCTAAGAATGCTACCTCCATGGCATCTCTAGCCCAGGTCAACCTGCGGGTGATCTGGCAACTGAAATAGGAACTTTCCACATGAAAGTGTACAGTTGTAACCATCTCAGACAGCCACATAGGATGACCCTGAATTGTTTCAATTCCATAGATCTTCAGACAAGACAATTCAGACTGTGAAATTCAGAGGTGGGCATAAAAGTATACTCAAGACAGGATGGGCCTGATATTCAGCCGGTGGCAGTGAGTGTTTTGCTCACCACCAACAGTTATTCCAGGATATTCAAAGCCAGGTCCTGTCCGGGCTTTAGCTTTGAATATCCAGTTATTTTGGGGCCGGCTAACGTACAGCTGCTTATGTCAATGGAGTAGCACAAAAAAACAGGACAGACTTTTTTGAGGTCCCTTAAACCTGGCCATTTAAGGGCTGAATATCAGCACTTAAGAGGACGTGTGCTGACTCTGCCTCTGGAATGCTCCCAACATAGCCGGCTTTGAGTTAGGAGCTAACCGTGAATTTCAGCAGCACTTAACCGGTTAAGTGCCACTGAAATTTAGTGGCTAGCCCAACCAAGTGATTTAACTGGTCAACGGTCAGCTAAATTGCTTTGAATGTTGGATGAAATGTTCCTAGGATGGAACCTCGCATCCACCATACTTGCCCCAGTATCTATGATGAAGTAAGTCACAAGCTGGATTTTGTGAGCATTTCATTCACTTCTGCAGCTGAGGCATTGTGCTGAATAAATGAAATGCTCACAAAATTCAGCTTGTGAATAAACCAATGCACTTTTCATTTTAGGAGAAGGGTGAATATTATTACTGATAAGCACTGACAGCCCATACCAGGGCTTCTCTTGGGGACCCTCCAGCCAGTAAAGTTTTCAGGACATCCATATGCGTGACAAATTACCACGTTTCGAGTTTCCATTGTATGCATATTTATCTGCTGTAGACTCCTTGTGAATAGCCTGAAAATTCACCGGCTTTGGGGGAGCCCGGGACAGGTTTGGGAAACCTAATGCCATAAGTTGAAGCACATATTTTGAGAATTGCTAAAGAAAAAGCTAGTGCAGATGAGAATATGGGTCCAGTGAGTGCTGGAAGCTTGAGGGCATTTCATGAAAAGACCCAGACTGTATGAAAAAGAATAATCTTGCATACATCCCTGGATAAAAAATGGAATTTATTGCCAGGGTTGGAGAGGAGCCAGCAATGAATATAATTGAGTTTTATATAATTATTCAAATATATTGGTGTTAGCCAAATACAGAGCCTTGACAGTGATGAAAAACCCTCTTGTGGCACCATGCAAGGGTCAGGCAAGGCCTGGATCTGAGGAACAAATTCCCAAAGCTACTCTCTTGAATACTGAGATCTCTGGCTCTCCATTAGGTCCAGGCCAGGTTTTCCTGCAGGCACATGTATGTACCAGTTTCTTAATGAAGCGTCTTTTAGAGGCAGCTGAACAGAGAGCTTTTCCTCTTTCTCATTTTGTTTTGTATCATTGTTTTCTACAGGTATGGCGAGAACGAAAATCAAGTAACAAAGATTCAGTTAAATACTTGGTTGGCTGGCACTGATTTTACTATGACGGTCTAAGATGCAGTCCAAAACTAAGGCTTCAGCAGGAAACGGCTTTGAGACACTCTTGCTGACACAGACCTCCTGTAAATGCGTTTTGAACTAATGGTGAAAGATTTATGGCCACCATTGCACTGACTAATGATTGGATTACTCTGATGCTTGTGTCATTACCGTGTAGCTGTGCTGTACTCCTAACTGAACCAGAAGCAATTGGAATGGCCTTACAGTATGAAAAAAAAAAAAGGAGGTAGCAGGAATCCCAGAACAGTATGATTTTGATTTTAGGGGGGGAAATGCCTTTTAAAAATGTATTACTTATTTTTGATGTTTTAAGAACTTTACGTATGTGGCGTAAGAGACTCCAGGGTGTATGGAATATACAATGCTCCCCTTTGCTAGCACGAATGAGTGTGTTACATTTTAGAACTCGGATATATGGAAAGGGGATGGGATTTGATATACCACCTTTCTGTGGTTACAATCAAAAGCGGTTTACATATTGTGTACAGGTACAAATTTTGTACCTGGGGAGGGTTAAATGACTTGCCCAGTGTCATAAGGAATTATAATGGGAGTTCAACTCTGTTCCCCTCGTTCTCAGGCCACTGCACTAACCATTAGGTTGTTCGTTCCTCCGCTCCATCCATTGCTTTTGGTTGTGGAAGTACAGTGAGCCATCATGCTGGGTGAAGTGCTGTGCAACAGTTGTCCTTGAAAGACAACAAGAACTGAGGAGGCTCCCTGGGCAGGTAGAAAAGCTCTGGAATGCTTGCCGACAATGGTAACTGGTCACACATTGTTCAATGTATCTACCATTGAGTTCCAAAGCCTGAGAGTCTAAAGGCAGGCTGCTGTTGCTGGTGTTGCCTTCAAGCAGCAAGCCACAATCACCGCTTTCTACAGGGTAAATCTCTGGAACACATTTCCCATTCCCCACCTCCAGTTGATCGATTCCACTGCCAAGGACCTTAACTGCCTGTTACGCTGTACGTAGGTATCAAGTCCTACTGTGGAGTTACTTATGGAGTATACCTGGAGGGGGACATTGTATATTTCAGGCTGTTTGGACCTCACTACTGGGTGAAAGTATTACAGCGTGACCCACATTCCTGGCACAATGATATTACAGTACAAGTGTCCTTCCAAACATATATGAAAACTAGGGAACCCTTCAACACCTCATGGATCAAGACATTTTGGTGCTGTCTGGTAGTTAATTGCATTGAGCTCTGAACCTCTGCTCCAGGCGGGAAGTCTTTGGTCTTTTAAGGGACTTAGTAATACTGAATGCTGCAAACTCACTTAGTTGAGATAATTTTAAAACAAAACACTGCCTGTTCAAAAAGTTTGTTTTTCTTTTTTTACATCGACCTTACAGATTGACGTTGTAACTTGTATGGTATCATTGGTGCACAGGTTTGCACAAGGTAAGTATCCCTGCTCCATAGACCTTGCAGTGCAGTCTGTCTCATTCTCTGTTTCGTGGTAAAGTGGTGTAGTAGCTGTGTTAGTCCACTTTTAAAGGTAATAAATAGAAATAAATCAAAACATAGAAAAGAAAATAACATAATACTTTTCTGTTTCATGGAAAATCTGTTTCTTAAGCATTAAGTTCTTTCAGGATTTTAAGAATCGCCAAAGTCACAAAGCTTCCATTTCAGTTACCACACAAAATGACTATTCACTTAATTTTAGTAGTATAAAATAAAAATGGACTGGGAAAAAAAAATTATAATCTAGTATTCAGCCACAGATGGGGTGATGTACCATATCAAAACCACAAGAAAGGGACCCCGTTTCTTTGCAATACAATAAGCTGAAACACTAAGAAAATGCCCGGTCTATGAGTGGGCATTACAGTGGCAGATTGCATAGTTGAGGGAGGGAGACTGGCAGGCCAAATCTAATTTAAATAAAATACCAAGGGGCCCTTTTACTAAAGTGTGGTAAAATTTGCAGTTGCTACAACTTGACATGGGACTTTTCTGCACGGTAGCAACAACTTTAATGCAGTAACTGTTGGGGACGTTCACATTATCATACACTTACACCATTCTAAAGTCTATAACAGATTCAGCACGTAACTGAGCTGTTATAGAATACTAGCCTAGAGCCCAGTTTATGGCGCCTAACTTTTAGCGCCCTTTATTGAATTGATCATTATCCCCCTGATTCTATAAAGGTCACCAAAATTTGCGTGTGCAAATTTAAGCAAGGCCCCAATTTGCATAGGCAATAGAATAATGAGCCAATTAGTGCCAATAATTGGAGCATGGTTTTGAGTTACACACGTAATTACAGAATATGGGTGCTCCACATATAAATTTGGGTGTAGCATTTGCACCACAGTTTTGTTGGTCCAAAGGGCAGCACCTAAATTTACGTGTGACCTGTCCACTTAAGCATTACTTCTATAAACCGTGCCAAACTTTAGGGGGGTTTTTCAGCGCTAAATTTTTAGGCACCTAAGTGTCTTTTTTTAAACACAGTCTTCACCACTTTTAGTCTAGGATGCTTGATACTTTTGGAGGGGGCGTGTCATGGGCAAAAGGTGGGTGTTCCTTTGTTATCCGGCTAGTGCATTATTACCGTGTGCTAACTGGATAACGCAGAGTTAAAACAGGAACACTTTGCACCTCCCGTGTTAATTTTTAGCAGGTACCACGTACTAAAGGGAACATTAACGGACAACTTGCAATTAAAACTACAGAAAAAGACCTAAAATATGCCGCGTTCAATCAGGCTAAGCTCATGGGAAGGTCCCACAATATACTGCAGCTTAGTAAACTGACCCTGAGTGTTACTACAGCAAACTATGAAGGAACTTAACGAACACCAAATACCTTAATTATTAACACATACATTTATACATCCACTGTGGTCTTCATTTACTAAGCTGTATTAATGTGAGTTAATGCAGTTTTAACACATTAAGGGTCTCATTTCAAAGCATTTAGACTTACAGAGTTCCACAGATTACATAGTAACTTTGTAAGTGCTTTGAAAATGAGCCTCTACAAGCCCCATTATTCTCAGAGGGGCCAATTTACTAGCTATGCACATAACTCACACTGAGAAAGCATTAATGCAGCTTAGTAAGGGGACCTTTTACTAAGCAGCAGAGGGCACTAGCATGTGCCTACCACGCACCAAAAAACACTACCACGGGACATGCTGAGATGTCAAGCAGTAGTTCGCTGATCATCATGTGCCAATACTGAGCTAAAACATAGGTTTCATTTTTTTAGTATTTATGGGCAGAGCATAAGCATTTCCCTGCACTTATCGGTTAGCGTATGGGTATTGCCACACGCCAACCGATTAGTGCCGGATTAGCGTGGGAGCCCCTAGCACTTACTAAATAGATGGCGGTAAGGGCTCCCGCACTAATGGCCACACGCTAATTGGGAAATTAGCACGTGACCATTCAGGGGAAAAAATACAGCCATTTTACTACCACGTTAAATGTGGCCTCAGTGCACGGGAAAGCCATGTGCTAAAACTACCACAGGCCACTTTTTAGCACAGCTTAGTAAAAGGGCCCCTAAATGAAGGGACAGTCTTTGCTAATCAGTAATTTTTTTTTTAATTATTTGGAAATCTGCCATAAGTATTGTTATGATCGTACAGGATACAAAATCAAAATTCTTTGTATTTTCATTTTTTAATTGATATTTTTATTGATGTTAATTTTATAATCCAGGAATCTGCCAAACGATTTTATAATGATTCTTAATATCTCTCCATTTATGTTTGTATGTTTGGGGGTAAGAAGCATGGAAATAATGCAGATCATTCAGTTTCCTTTCATCCTGATCATATGCTTAATTGTCTTTCCAGTGTATTGTGTTCAGTCGTAATTCTTTTTTATCAAATAGTTTGCATATTCTACTTCATATCTCAATAATGTTTTATTGGACTCACTTTGTTTACGTCGGGCCGTGTTTACTAAGACGCTAGAGTTTTTAGCACGCGCCAAGAATTAGTGCATACTAACCGTGTAGATGTCTGTAATATTCTTATGGGCGTCTGCACGGTTAGCATGCACTAAAAACACCAGTGCACCTTATTAAACAGGGCCCTTTATTTATAAGAGCAATGTTTTTAAATAAACACTTGATAATTGTATACAGGAGCAGGTCGGATCAGTAACCTGTCTGCAGATATTAATAGGAGGGCAAACTGAAAGTATATCATTTAAAACTGGGGCTGGTTTAAAAAAAAAATTGTTCTCTAGAACAACTGGAACAGAGCCTTCCCAAATCAAGAGCTCTTTTTACAAAGTGTTGCAACTGATTAGCAGCGCTGAATGCAAAGAAGCTCATTCAATTCCCATGGGCTTCTTGGCATTCAGTGCAAGCAAATCAGTAGAACCACTTTGTAAAAGGAGCCCAAAATGTTTGCCGAATATTAACCAGTTTCCTTTATGCAGAAGAAATTGCATCATTGTGCAGGTTTCTAATGTGATCTTGCATGCTATTTATGAAATGTTATGCTGAAGTATATCATGTTTTGGAAATATACTCAATAAAAATGCTACATTTGCACTGTCATCAGAACATGCTAAGGCTTTAAATAGGAAACAATGTCTTAATTTACAAAAAAAAAAAAGCAAATAAAGATTTTATATTGAAAAATATAATTAAGAGAACTTGCTGTATTCTTTTGTTTTCAGGCACTTTTCCCCAGTCTAAATAGTACATTCACTTTCTGATTATCTTTGGGAACCTCAGGATAAACAAGTCAGGCTTTCGTGGAAGAGACACAGATTTGGGGGGCTCTATTTACCCAAGCAGTTTTCGGTCTTTTCTGTGCAAATAGCATCAGTCCTCTAGGTTTTCCCAAGTAGCTGCTGTTTTACTGAGGAGATATGGGCTATGGATGTGCTTGACAAATTCCCAGGTTCCTTGCAAAAGTGGCACATAGTAAGGCAGAGTGCTATATATGAGAAAGCTGCAGGGAATGCCTGCAGGTCAGATATTATGTCTTCACTACAGGTAATGGTGTATATAGCAAAGAGCTAAACCTGACCATCTTGAAATATGAAGTGGATAGAATGGAACAAAGCTTAGCTGTCAAAGGGCCCCTTTTACTTAGGCGCACTATGCCCTAACTTGGGCTTAGCATGCCGAAAAAGGCTTATCACAGGTTGCACTAAAGCATCTTGCAACAAGTTCCCTTTTGGCATACAGTAATTGCATGTTATTTTTTGAGGGGGGTGTGGCATGGGCATGGAAGCATTATCCAGCCAGCAAGTTCACATTACCGCATGCTAACTGGTTAATGTGGGGTTAACAGAGAAACAAATGAAGGCAGATAGACCATGTGGCCTATCCAATCTGCTCATCCATGCCATCTACCACCCCTTCCCTCTCCCATGGAGCTCTTATGTACTTGTCCCCAGCATTCTTGAATTCAGATGCTGTTTTCATCTCTACCACATCCTCCGAAAGGCCATTCCACGAATTCACTTTTTCCATGAAAAAGTATTTCCTCAGGTTATGTGCGAGTCTGTCCCCTTTCACCTACATCCTCTGCCACCCCCCCCCCCCCCCCCCCCATTCCAGAGCTTCCTTTCAACTGAAAGAGACTCATCTCCTGTGCATTTATACCACGGAGGTATTTAATCATCTCTATTATATCTCCCCTCTCCTGTCTTTTTTCCAAAGTATACATATTGAGATCTTTAAGTCTATCCCCAAATGCTTTATGATGAAGATCACTGACCATTTTAGTGACCAACTCCCTCCTGTTTATATATTTTGAAGGTGCAATCTTCAGAATTGTACATAATATTCTAAATTAGGTCTCACCAGAGTCTTATACAGGGGCATCATCACCTCTTTTTTCCTACTGGCCATTCCTCTCCCTACACACCCAAGCATCCTTCTAGCTTTTGCTGTCACCGTTTCTGTTTGGTCATCTTAAGATCATCACATACGATCACACCCAAGTCCTGCTCCTCTTTCATGCACAAAAGTTTTTCGCCCCCTACACTCTACCGTTTCCTCAGGTTTTTGCAGCCCAAATGCAAGACCCTGCACTTTTTAGCATTAAATCTTAGCTGCCAAATTCAGGACCATTCTTCAATTTTTGCTAGATCCTTCTTCATGTTACCCACAGATTCAAGGGTATCTACCCCACTGAAGATTTTGGTATTGTACACAAAAAGGCAAGCCTTACCAGACAGCCCTTCAACAATATCACTTACAAAAATGTTAAGAACCAGTCCAAGAACTGGAACCTTACGGCACACCATTCGTAACATCCCTTTCCTCAGAGTGAACTACATTTACTACTACCCCCTGTCGCCTTCCACTAACCCAGTTCCTAACCCAGTCAGTCATTTTAGAGCCCATACTGAGGGCACTCAGTTTATTTATTAGTCTTCTATGTGGAACCGAGTCCAAGGCTTTGCTAAAATCTAAGCACACCTCAGTTAGTGCCAAAAAGGAGGTGGTAAGTGTTCCTATGTTAATTATGGTCAGTTGCCATGCACTAATGACAACATTAGCACAAATCTGAAAATAAAAAAATATATAGTAAAAGCCCTTTTTTTAGGGGCACACTAGAAATGGACTTAGCATGCCGGAAACTCCTGAGTTAGGATGCCCTAAGCCCATTTCATAGCACATCTTAGTAAAATGACCCCCAAAGTCTTCTGAACAGTTGCGAGTCTTTGTTGGAATGTTTCTGAATTGCTGGTTTAAAAAAAACAATGCCTTCTGAAGGTTCTGGGAAGATGAGTGCAATCTGGGTCTGAGCAAACTCCAAAGCTAAGAGATATTAAGATGTTGATGCAGGGAAATCCAAGATGGCAGTTTGAACCTGTTGTGAGTGAAGACTCTGCCTTTTACCTGTCTTAATTTCTACGAGATGCTGAAGCGCAGGGGAAGGTCGGCAGCCATGGTTGCTTCTAGCCGGCCCCCTGCACTGGTGGTGGGTCCTATGGATTCTTTTGTGCAGAGTTCTGAAGTGCCGAATAGGTCGGAAGGTGGCACGCTTGTGATGCCCAGGGTGAGTGGAGACCCCGGGATAACACTTGTGCTGGATGTTACTTTAAGCCCCAACCATAGAGCGCCTTCCCCACAGCCACAGAGCGCCAGCTCTCCGTTGTCGGCGTCCTCCTCTCTGCAGCCGGGTTGGAATGACTTGAGGCTCAGATACATCCAATGGAGGACTTTGGGATTTCAGGCTTTCTGAACTCGCAGGTAACTGCTCAAGGGTCATCTATTCCTGCGGGAGATTTATTAGCTACAGTAGGTGATTTGAGTGCTCCTTTTTCATCTGCTCAGACGGTACAGACTCCATTTTTTCCTATTTTCTTAGAAGACAAACTGTCTGAAGTCACCCTTGATAACTTATGGGCTCTAACTGTAAATCTGGGTAAGGCTTTATGTCCCCAGATTCAGGTTTTGAAGAAACAAACACAAACTTTGAAAGAGAAATTGGAAATAGCTGATTCTGGCATGAAAAAATTATCTGAGAAAATAGAGACACAGGAGAAAGAACTCGAAAAGGCTCAGGAAATTCAAATTACTGTGATAAAAGATGTAGTGAATATGAGGAGAAAAATTGAATCTCTTGAAAATTCTTTGAGAAGTAATAATATACGTTTCCTGAACTTTCCTAGAGTTATGTCTATTACTCTTAGGGAAATGCTGAGAAGATATAAAAAAGAAATATTTGGGGTTTCAGAGGACTCTATTCCTCCTTTTTCTCAAATATATTATCTGCCGAGTAAGCCGATGGAAGGCCAATTGGTTGGCGAGCAAGTTGATCTTCCTTTAGATGTATCAGCAATTTTAGAGTCTTTGGATTCTGAAACTGTTATTGCATCAACTTTATTGGCACCTGTGGCTTTAACTCCAGATGTTATCCATGTAAATGTGTAGTCCGTTACCAATCAGTTAAATATGTTTTCTTCGAGCCCTCACATCTTACCGACTCTTTAGTGGACAAATATCTGTGGAGACTAGTTAATATTGATATCAATATTACTATTAATATTCTTATTAATGTCACTCTGAAAATGTAAAACAAACTGGTACTTTGTAGTCACTCAGTTTTTATTTTCTTATAATATTGCCTATATAATAATTCCACTTATGTAATCTTGGATTCCAAATTGTGGACTTGAGTGTAACTACTTGATAATTTCCTTTGGTGTATAATTATATTGTATGATTAAATAGTGAATAGTTTACTGTACAAGTTTTACTTGATTGTAAGAATTGGAAATAAACTTAAAAAAAATTTTAAGATGTTGATAAGATTCCAGCAGGTGGCAGCATAACACATTCAAAGTACAAACAGAATCTAAGTATATAAAACAGCAATTAATAGCACATAAAAATACTATTATAAAGGACAGAAGATAGAGCAGAGATGAATCCTTTGATGGGACACTGAAGCTCAAGTTCCTGCTGTATTTATGCTGCTGTTGTAACACACAACAGCAGCATAAATACAGCAGGAACTTGAGCTTCAGTTCAACAACACGTTCAATGCTCTTGACAGGAATAGAGGAGTAGCCTAATGGTTAGTGTAGTGGGCTCTGATCCTGGCAACCTGGGCTCAGTTCCTACTGCAGTTCCCCATGACCCTCCATTGCCCCAAGCACAAAAACTTAGATTGTGAGCCATCTAGGGACAGAGAAAGTACCTGCTTATAATGTGTACAGCACTGTATATATCTAGTAGTGCTATAGAAATGATTAGTTAGTAGACTGTTACAGGTTTAAATTCTGCTTTTCTCACTGATGCTTGAGCACATTGGGTATCCATTTAAGCTCTTTAGAGAAGACACATAATATACTTGTAGCCAATCTTTTGTACAGCTCTTTGGTTTACAGTACTACATATATATCAAAATAAACATTTTTTTTTAAATCAGTGCAGGAGATGAGACTTCACTGGTCTGTGCAAGGGAAGAGTCTGCTTTGCTAACTAATGGGTCAATACTGTACTTGCTAAGCTATAATTGTTATGCCTGCTGGCTTTCCACACCAGCCATATACCTACACCCTCCCTTTATTCAAGCAGGGACCCTTTTACTAAGCCACAGTAAAAAGTGGCCTGTGGTAGTGCAAGTGCCTCTTTTGGGCGTGTGCTGGGCCATTGTTTTTACAGCATCGAGGAAAAGGGGCTGGAAATGGACACGTGCTAAAATTGAAACCAGCGTGTGTCTATTTTCAGCTTGAGACCTTACCGCCACCCACTGACCTAGCGGTAAGGTCTCACGTGCTACCCGCATGGTAAGCATGCAGCACACGCCAACTGCTATTTACAGTCAGGTAAGTGGCCCGTGCCACATTCAGAATTACCAGCCGGCTCACGTGCTAGCTGGGCGGTAGTGCTGATTTGGCACATGCTGTACGCGCATAGGTCATTACACAGCTTAGTAAAAGGGTCCCTCAGTTTTCTCTGGGGGAGCCATGAACATCGCTTAAGGGTAATATTTCTGGGATGGCTACAGAGCCCAGAAAGGTGACCTGTCATATGGCCACCTGTCGAGAACCTGTCCTGTAGTGAGCAAATAAGGTATATTAGAGAGGAGTTACAAAATAGGGGGAAATCCCTGGATCGCTGTGAATAAGGACTTATGGTGGCAAACCCCAGCCCTACTTCTCACAGCCAGAAGTGTACAGGAACTGGAGGACAGTGTTGCTCAAAAAAATAAATATCAAATCTCTTTGCTCCTGTCCTTGCTCTCTTCTTCTCCCCCCCCCCCCCCCCCTCAAAGGAAAGCTATTGTGTACTGCCCTGGGCTCCATGGGGCAATAGCAGCACATTCTCACAGCATCAAGCCTCCCTCTCCATGCAGTATTCAGAATTCCCAGGGGAAAATGATAATTGATAAAAGACTACTTTTAAAGCGAGATAGCTTTCAAAATTGCTGATGTGCACGTCCAATGTTGTACTAAGTATTTTTCAGTTCTTTATGCCATAAAACTTCGTGCAAAGCCTCCCTCTAGTTTGAGAAGGCTTGCCATTAAATATCGACGTCAGTTACCGCTCTTATCTGTGTGCATGTCCTCCTTTATTTCTATTGATTGAATTTTCCTTTGTAAACTGCTCTGAAGTCTTCGGGAATCGCGGTATATAAGTTTAACAAATAAAAAAAACAGAGAAAGAAAATTATTTTGGATGGTGCAGCAAAAACAATTACCCAATTATTGCTGACACAAACTGATCAAAAGGAACAAAACAGAAGCATTCATCTGCCATTGGTACCGGTGGCAGGACGAAAGGAGGAGGAGGCAGGGGAAATTTTCTTGCCATAAGTTGCGAAAGACGATAAACCTAACATTACATCTCAGGTCGATATCGCAACTTCTCTCCCTCCGATGAAGCGTTCAGTGGCTCAGTCCTTTCCTATTCTCTGGTTAAGCCGGACAACGACTGGCTAGAAGAGGAGGGTGGTTAAAGCGGGGGGTCAGCATACTACTAGTGCAGAAAAGAGCGGTAAATTGTAAGTACGCGTTCACCTGCATTAGTTCCCCGTTACACTGTCTACAGCGCTTTCCCTGTGCCGGCTCCGCGTCTGAGCCCCACGTGGCGACCAGTGACACCACGAAGGCAGCCCCTCGCGCCGCCAGTCCACCTGCGTCTGCATAGCCGCGAGGCCAACATTCCCAGCCGTCTCGCGCCGTCAGCTGATGGCAGCCCAGCCACCTGTCTCCTTTCGCGCCCCCTTCTCTGGTTGCTAGGAGAGCGCCGCTGACGTCAGGCAGGCGTTCCAGTCTCTGGACTCTAAACTCGGGGCTCGCGGGGGAGACGTCAGTCAGACCCTGCGGCTAGACTGAGCTGGAAGGCGGGTGCAATCATGTCCAGCACGCGGGCTTCTAACCACCCGGGCGGGGGCCACAAGAGACCCCGAAGCGATGTGGTCAATAAAGTGACGGTGGTGCTGGGAGCGCAGTGGGGGGATGAAGGCAAAGGAAAAGTGGTCGACTTGCTGGCCACCGAGTCCGACGTTGTGTGCAGATGCCAGGTGGGTACGGAGGAGGACAGGTGAGCAGCTTGTCCTGGTGTAAAAAAAAACAAAACTGTGTCAGTACAGCGGGCGCATCTGGCGCTGGACCCTCTCTGGTTTTTCAGGGGTTTCAGTTTCCTATCATTTGTAAACCTTCAAGGCAGAGTATTTCCAGAGATCGCAGAAGTTTCAATGTACGTGGTAGTGATTTCTGATTTATTTTTTCATACACTGCTTGCCTTGGGATTGGTAGTATGGAATGTTGCTACTATTTGAGCTTCTGCCGGGTACTTGTGACCTGGATCAGTGTTGGATGCGGGATACTGGGCTAGATAGACCATTAGTCTGACCCAGTATGGGCCATTCTTATGTTCTAGCCAGAAATAAATTACTGATCCCATCACTGTGTTTTAAATGTGCACCTGCTTTAGAGCAATGGTGTTAGGCAAGTCTTTATCTATAGTGCTGAGAAAAAGTTTGTGAACCTCCTAGGATGATCTGTATTTAGCATAATTTGTATTCAGAACACGGTTAGATCTAATCTAAACCTTGATAAAAGCAAAAGCTAACCCCACTGAATAAATAAGGCAGACAAATTATGTATTTTGATTTTTTTAATTCAACATAAAAAGTTTGAATACTAAGTATCCTTGTATGGAATTCTATTCTTGGTGACTGTTTCTTGATCTGTAATTTCAACTAAAGTTTTCTGATACTTCTTGATCAATCTCTTACATCATCCTGGAGGGATTTTGGCCCATTCTTACATCCAGACAGGGCTTGCATTAGGAGGGAGTGAAAACAAAATCATTGTCATGGTTCCCCAAGCCTCTCTGATGCTGAAGGAAATGTAGCTTGCTGGTGGGCTTTGAGGATCCCCGCCCAAATTTCTGCTCTGGGACCTATCATGTTTAAATACCAGCTGTCTATATGGACATTTTTAAATGCTAACATTGCAGGGCTTCCTTTGAAGAAGAACTTGCCTCAGGTCTTGCCATAACATCTCAGTAGAGTTTAGACTGGGGCTTTGACTTGGTCAATCCAAAACACATAGATGTACTATCAAAATTGCCCCCTAAGTTGCACTTTGGATGTTTTACGCTAAACGTACCAAATCCAAATAGGAAATAGACATTATTTTGTCAAACATGAGTATATCTTTTTCTTTCTTTCTTTTTTTTTTCAAATATACCATTTCAAACAAGGTTTTGTGCTTTGTGTGTTTATCTTTTTAGGCCATTTTCAAAAAAAAATGCACAAGTTAAAAATGCACAAAATCAAGCTGTTGGGATGTAGGAGGGACCACTATTTTTAGCAGACTGGTCTCCTAGACATCTCAGGAGAGCAGTGGGGCACCCTAAGGGGCACGGCTGTGGACTTCATATAGACCATCTCAGGTACACATCTCACTTATCTTGGCTGCTGAGCTCACCAAAACCCACTGCTCCCAACTGTACACCACTACAATAGCCCTTATGGATGAAGGGGGCACTTATATGTGGGCGCGGTGAGTTTCTGGTGAATTTTGGAGGGCTCACAGTTTCCACCACAAGTGTAACAGATAGGGGGAGGTATGGGCGTGGGTCCATCTGTCTGCAGTGCAGTGCACTGCACCCACCACTAGACTACTCCAGGGACCTGAATGCTGCTTTAAAAGACCTGAGTATAACATCTGAGGCTGTCGTAGAGGCCACTGGGGGAGTAAGAGAGGGTCATCCTTGACTCCCTCCGGTGGTCATTTAGTTTAGCTTAGTTTATTTGCACTTGATATACCACCTTTGACGACTAGGCAGGTCAAAGCCATTTACACCTTTTTGTGTCTTATTTGTTAGAAAAACAGGACTAGACCAAAATGTTGACATTTGTTTTCACCCTAGACATTTATTTTGTTCCATTATGGCTGTAAAATGCCCAAGTGTTAGACAAGCCCTAATCCCACTTTTGAAACACTCTGACACGCCCCTTTGTGATTTGGACACACAGCAGACAAAATGCATGGATAGATGTCTGCAAAACAGGTTTTGAAAATACCAATGTGGACGTTTTGAGAAGAAATCTGTCCAAATGGTACTTTATGACACTTTTTGGACATTTTTCTCTTTTGAAAATGAACCCAATAATCTCTTTTCATAGTAAATTTTACTTGAATATTTAGGGCCATTATCTTGCTGCAAGATCTACGTTTTGGCTCAGACTAAGTTCACACTCTGAATGCCTCTGGGGTTTTCCTATATATTACATAATTCTTTTGCCAGCTTGAAGAAAATGAATTTATTTATTATCCAATTTACTTTAATTTTCACCAGTTTTGTATGTATGGGACTTGTGAGGTGGTTTCAAGAGGGAAGGGTATGGGTTCAAGAACGTCTGGTGTATGTATTCATTAGAATTGACAAGGGATCAACATACTAACATCTGCTCTGATTATAAAACCTAGAGGTTGCTGATAGCATGGGTATGGCAGTAATGTGTAGTTTTTAATCCCTAATAGGTATAGTGGGTATTTTCTATCCCTGAAGGGCTCATAGTCTTGGGTCCCGATGATCAGTTTCCCTACACTGTTCCGAACTGTGCTGTAACAGCGTGGGGAAACAACACCCTGATGATCATAACTAATAGCATGCAAATTGATGCACGCTATTAAATTAGATCATCAGGCTACTTCTGCGGGAGGATTGTGCCTGCGCCCAAGGTACAATCCTCCCACAGAAGTTGTTTGATAGGTCCAGGCTGTCAAAAAAAAAAACCTGGACCTATCAAAAATATTGATGTGGGCTGGAGGTCCAGTGGACCTCCAGACCCCCCCCCCCCCCCAGACAGAGTACCTGGTGGTCTAGCACCCCCCGAACCCTGAACTGACCTGATCCCACCCCCACAGAATACCCAACCTGACCTTCCACTCCCCCAACAGAAGAGAGAGCTGGAAGTCCAGGAGGACCTCCAGCCCCCATCTGGTAGTCTAGTGCCCCCCCATCTGGCAGTCTAGTGGCCTCGAACCCTCCCCCTATACCTTCAGGTGACAGAGGAGAGAATAGCACTCCCTCCTCGTTCCAGTGCCGCCTCCAAAATGGCAGTGTTTTGCCCTGCCCAGCAGGGGTTCCCTACCACATAAGGGAGAAACTCAAGCCCTTTCTTCTGTCGGGGTGGTGGGGAGGTCGGGTTGGGTCTCCTGTGGAGGGAGGTCAGTAAGGGTCAGGTCGTGGGGGGCTGTTCTGTCAGGAGAGATCAGGGGGCCTCCGCTAGCATGCAGATGCATGCTAGACAGGGCTCCCCATTTCTCCCCAATGCTGTGTACCCCCTAATGCCAGCTCCAAGCTGCCCGCTGAACATTTGGGAGGAATACAAATATCCCTGTTTAGCATTTGCATGCTATTAGCGTTGAGAGCCGGCAAGCACATTGTTACACAAGCTCGCCGGCTGTGAACCTGGGGAGCAGACAAACGCAGACACTAGTCTGTCACTAATGACCTCTGGCACCCACGTTTGCTTTTGATCATCTGCCTGTGAGTTTGTACCTGTGGCAATGGAGAGTTAAGTGACTTGGCCAAGATCATAAGGAGATGCAGTGGGATTTAATTTGCAGCCCACTGCTCTAACCAATAGACTGCTACTTTACTGTATGTAGTATTACCAGTAGCACCTTCAAAGGTAATTTTAAAAAATATATGTTTTGTGTGTAAAGCATGTTTTACTGAAGGAAATGGGTGTTATAAAATGTGTGTGGCCAAATACCTGCATAAAAGTTCACGTGGTACAAAATAAGAGTGTACTTATACTGTGGGTGCACGGTGCATAGGTGCTGTTAGGGCTGTAGTTTGGGTGGAGCTTGATGTACTCTTTCCGTACAGATACAGCTTATTACTTTATCCGTGTTTTGAGAATTCAGTTGGATTGGATTTTTAACCTTTGATGACTAATCTTGGAACTACGTATTAGTTTACTATTTCCTAGACCCCTGATGCAGGCCGATTGGGCCGAAACACGAGTCGTGTCGGGTCGTCGTCCATGTTTTAGAAGAACTCTGAATAAATTTTGGTTTGAACATCAGCTGTGAGGAGTTTCTGTTACTCTACTTTTTCCATTTTTTGGTGCACATGTATGTTATAAAATATACTAGTACACATTTAGAATACATACATATATTTGCACCTTTTTTTGGAGGAGGTGAAAATTTGTGTACTACTGAGGCTGGGTCTGGATGCCTATTTTAAAAAAGGCAATAAGTGCTAATGTTGCCTTTATAATATAAAAATGTTTATTAAACTTGATATACTGCTCAGTCTGGCCAGAAACTCCTTCTCACACTATGGAAATACAGATAAAATATTTAACATTGCTGTGGAACTGTCATCGCAAAGGCTTCCATATTCACTTTTGCAAATGTAGGAACCTCTTTACTAAGCTATGATAAGCAGTAACGCGTGCTTACTGCAGCAAAAATGACATACCTTGGGGTGTGTTGAGGCATCCCACAGTAAATTTGCCATTTGGACGTGCTACCCACGTGCTAAAATATAAAATTTTCTTACAGGCCACCTCCATGTGGCTGAAGGTAAAAGCAGCACTGGTAGATTGAGGAATGGTATCTCCAAGGCAGCAAGAGCACTCTTTGAGAAGTGTTGCTCTTGTGAACAGAGGTCCTGATGCGTGTCTCCATCTAGCACTTACATCACAGCACATATTCCAGAGATGCCAAGTTACCCAGTTCCAGGCTGGAGATGTTGGGACAGTCCAGGATTTCTGACCACCTCATTCTGGTGCATTATGGGACTTACAGCAGTGATGTCAATGTGCAGGATCAGGCACTACAAATCACACAGTGCTTTGGGATGTAAGTTATAATTAAAAAAAACAAAAACCATGACTAGCCAAAAAGTCTCCATCCTGGAACTGGTTAACTTAGCATCTTTGCCATACTAAATTTATTTATTTGAACTTATTTAAACCTCCTTTATAAAGAGATTCACCCAAGACAGTGTACAGTAGGTACAGTTTAACATCAAACTTACAATTTTGTTAATAGCATAATAGTAAAATGTACAAGTGTTTATAAATACAATAAATACAGCAAATTGAAAAATTACCATGAAACAGAATCAAAAATATAAACATTTAACAGCACTGAAATTCAAATAACAGAGATATAATACGATGTAAGCATAATAGCGATGGAATTTCTAATAAGCACACAATTAGAACATTCAAATAACATAGTTACGATACTAATGCTTTTCTACAATACTGCTTACCATATAGCTGAGGGGCCAAATGCAGATATATAGATGGGGGCATGATGCATGGTAGAGAGGCAGTTGGGATAAATAAATGGGTGGCTAAACTAATGATAAGTTCTTTGTACAGTTAATCAGGATATAAAGAACTGGTCTAAGTTACAGCGTGTGTAGCAAGTTATTCCAGTTGCGGAATGGGTGTTTAGTCAGTCATCCTATGTATTAAAGGCTTGGGAGAAGAGCCAGGCTTGTACCTCTGGGAGTAAATTCCAGAGCGTGGGGGGCTACTCCTGAGGAGGCTCGCTGGCGGGTATCACATCTTAACAATTTCTGAAACATATCCCGGTCCAGATAGGGCCACAACCAGTGTTCAAGAGCCACTAGGATAGCGAGACCAGCTAGAAAAAACACAATCATGGAGTCCACTGTCCTGGGGTTTAAGGGAAGAATGTTAAGGACAGCTATTGGTGGAAATTAAGATTCCAGCCAGCTGCAAGCTTGACTGGATGCAGAGCACTGGCAGGCAGGAGATGGTGAAAGCAGAAGGTGGACAACCAGAAAGGTCGATGCACACACTCAACTAAAGGCACTCTTACCAGTGAAATGCACCCAAAGGTTCATAGCAGGACCTGTGAGCCAGACCTGCTGATGCTCCTGTATAGGTTTCCTGTTACTAAGGGGACTCTAACTCATATAAAAGTGGTAGGGCAGTCTCACAGGCTCCACACTGATTCATTTTTTGGTTGCTTTACTGAAGCTATGACCTGAAGTAGCTTAAACTCCCCAAGTGCTGGATCAGATTAACCATATAATTTAGCTCTAGAATTTGTTGCCAGAGAATGTGATAAAACTGGTTAGCATAAGAACATAAGAATAGCCATACTGGGCCAAACCAATGGTCCATCTAGTCCAGTATCCTGTTTCCAACAGTGACCAAACCAGGTCACAAGTACCTGGAAGAGTCCTAAATTCCATGCTACCAATCCCAGGACAATCATAGCAGGGTTTAAAAAGGTTTAGACAAGTTCCTAAAAGTCCATAAACTATTATTAAGATGAACTTGGGTAAATCCACTGTTTATTCCTGTGATAAGCACATGAAGTCTATTATACTCTTTTAGAATCCTTCTAGGTACTTGTAACTGGTATGACCACAGTTAGAAACAGGATACTGGGTTTGAGGGACCTTTTGTCTGTCCCAGTATGGGGATGCTTTGTGCTTATGTTGTGGGATAGGAATAAGGAGAAATAGAAGGAAATAGATGCTGCCAAGCAGGAAGAGGGAATGAGGGAAAGTAAAGAAAGAAAGAAAGAAAAGAGGCTATTGGGTAGGGGGGATGTTGGGAGTGGAGAGATGGAAGGCAATTTGGTAAATGAGAGTTGGGATTGAAGGATAGAGCTGTCACTGGGAGGAATGTGGGTCTGAAGAGAGTGAAGGGGTTGTTACTTGGCAGGGAGTAGGGTAAGACTGGTGAGACTGATGGTTTTTTTAATGTCTTTTTGTTGTTTTTTTTCTGCTGGGGCTGAGTAGGAGTAGGGTTACGATATGGCTCCAGAAAAAGGAGGACACATTGATCCAGTCCGGGTTTTGCTTCCATTGAACGCAATGGAAGTAAAACCCAGACTGGCTTAATCTGTCCTTTTTCTGGAGCCATATGGTAACCCTACGTAGGAGGAGATGCATAGCTGTAGTTTGCGGTATGCATAAGGGAGCAGTGCAGCCTAAATGTTGTAGTTGCTAATGCTGAATTGGCCCCCCTCTCCCCACTGCCAATATAACCTTTTTGCTACCCCATCCCCCAACTAAGTAGGCAAACTATACCAATGAGGTGGAGACTTGAGAATAGGGATGTGCATAGCCCAGAAAATCCAATTCATTTTTGGATTTTTCCACATTTTCCGAGTTTGGGGGTATTTGTTTCTTATTTTCATTTTAGTAAGTTTTGGTGTGTGCTTAACAAATTATTTTTTTGAACTTGAAATTTTTGTTCACATATTGATTGTATGCATATTATGATCAATTTTGTGTGTACTAAAATGTTTTAAGTTGCCCAAACAAATTGAAAGCATGCTAATAAATGCACATCCCTACCTGAGAATGCGCCATATAGAAGCAGAAGGGATAGGACCCTTACGCTTTTTTTATTATTATTTCTTATATATCACATACAAGCCCAAAAGCTATCGAAGTGGTGTACATTCAGGTTCGGTGGATATTTCTATCCAAGGAGGGCTGAAAATCTAAGGGCCTGATATCCAAAGCTATTTAAGCAGGCAGGAAAGGCTCCTGCCCTCTTAAATGGCTCCTGACTGCCCAACTGCAATATTCAGCAACCCTCTAGTAGTACTACAGGGATGTCGTGAGAACTTGTGACAGCCATTTTGGAAAGGCTGCTGCTAGGAGCCGGAGTGTGTGGCCTTCACTCCTGCCTCCACCATCCCGACTGGACCACCAGTGATTGCAGGTAGGACTAGGGACCCTATCCAGCATATTGGAGGGGGGGGAGAGTTTCATGGTCAAAGGGAGGGGAGGTGGGGTTTGGACTCAATTTAGAGGGGGAGAGATTTGTACTAGAGGGGGGAATTTGCAGGCCTCAGTACCATTTGTTTTTTTTTTTTGTGAGGCAGTTTGACTGATATTTAGCCGGGACCCGCATAAGCTCCAGCGACCAGCGCCTAAACAGTTAGACCCAAATAGTCAATTCCGGTGCCTGGTCATGGCCTGGCATTGGATATCTGGGGTTAATTCTGCCCATGGTGGTCAGTCTTTAAAAAAATAAAACTGACCATTGCAGGCTGAATAATGGCAATTTTTATCTGAGAATGTGCCATGTAGGAGCAGAAGGGAAAGGACCCATAAGCTTATAGACATATATAGAAATATACAGTCAGTCACTTAACCCTCCATTGCCCCAGGTACAAAATAGGCACCTGTATATAATATGTAAACCACTTTGAATGTGACCACAGAAAGATAGTATACCAAATCTCATCCCCTTTCTCTATACTTATGTTCATATTACTCACATAGGGCCATATGTAGTAAGGTGTATTTTCCCCTTATATCTATGGAATAACTGCTGAGATTATTTATTTTTTTTATTTATTACATTTATATCCCACATTTCCCACCTATTTGTTAGTTCTGTAGTGTGTGCATGTGTGTTTGTGCCATATGCAGTGCTGAACAGACATAAGAGATTTTCTTGTCTGTGGAGCTTACAGTGATGTCAATATTTAACAGATGCCTAAGGGGTCCTTTTACCAAGCTGCAGTGAAAGGGCCCTGTGATAGCAGGGGGGGCTGTTTTTCCCATACACCAGAGCCCTTTTTACTGCAGTGGAATCATGAGATCATGAGGTCATGGGGGGGGAGCACTTACCTCCACCCATTGAAGTGGTAGTAATGGCTCCCGTAGTAACCGTGCAGTGTGCAGTGCCCGATTACCGCTCGGTTAGCGCTGCACTAGAAATTATATTTTCTGGCACGCCGGCGGTCGTGTTGAGCCAGCAGTAGTTCCGGGTTGCAACGTGGCAACCCTTTCATAAAAGGGCTCCTAAGTTAGGGAGCCAATGCCATCAGGAGCTACCTAAACAAGAAGAGGAGGGAAAAGGACCCTCTTATTCCCCCCCCCCCCCCCCTCCAGAAGAGGATGATCCTTCTCCTCTTCTACTATAGAGACCCTCTGTGAAATTGCTGCTTGGGTCCACCATTTGGGCTTGAGCTGTTTTTGTACTTTTTCTAGACATGCAGAGTCTTATAAAGTAACAAGGCAGCAGCCAGATTTATGGATGGTGGCATTAGCCAGAGCAGAAAGCAGTTCTTCAGTCACCATGTATAGTACCAATCAGACAGCTTGTCATGAGACAGAACAACACAGCTGTTTTACACATGGGTTTCTCCTTTGAGAATTAGTAAGGTCATTACCATCAGAAATATAAATACTGCAGGAGAAGGTCAGGTTTAAAGTTACTAAGACCATTACTGCAAGACAAGGCCCACTCTTTTACTGTCATTTTAAATTAACTTAGGGCCCATAGGAAATGCCAGCATAAAACAGACATCAGCACAGCCAGAAATGCAGCATTTTCAAGTGCTGTTAATTTTTACAGTAGGCAGGGAAATGGGAGAAAAATATTTTATTTAGCCCTAAAATACAGATAGTGATGATACATTGAACTCCCCCCTGAGATTTTGGCTAAATCTCTTATATCCTGCAACACAGGGTGGTATGTTAACTTGGCATTTTCCAAACCTGGTCCTGGAAGCAACCCAGCCAGTCAGGTTTTCAGGATATTTCCATGAATATTCATGAGAGAGATTTACATGCAGTGGAGGCAGTGCATGCAAATTACACTCATGACTATTCATTGTGGATATCCTGAAATCCTGACTGGCTGGTGTGCCTCCAGGGCCAGGGTTGGGAACCAGTGTGTTAACTGCTTAATGCACTATACATATGTACACCCTAGTGCAGGGGTGGGCAACCTCAGTTCTCGAGGGCAGCAACCCAGTCAAGTTTTCAGGATGTCCACGATGAATATGCATGAGATCTATTTGCATACAATGGAGGCAGTGCATGAAAATAGATCTCATGCATATTCATTGGGGGACATCCTGAAAACCTGACTGGGTTTCAGCCCTCGAGGACCGAGGTTGCCCACCCCTGCCCTAGTGGCTTTCAACACAATCCTTGGGGGAAAAAGTAGTCAGGTTTTCAGGATATCCACAATGAATATGCATAAAGATAAATCTACGTCCACTATCCCTATTGTATGCAAATATGGTTCTCAAAACAATCCTTGGGGGGGGGGGGGAAGTAATAGTCATGTTTTCAGGATACCCACAGTGAATATGCATGAGAAAGATTTGCATACAATGGGTATAAATCTGCATGCACTTTTCCCTTTGCATTCAAATCTATCTCATGTGTATTCACTGTGGATATCCTGAAAACATTACTGGCTGGTTGTGTCCTGAGGACAGGGTTAAGAACCCCTGCTAGATTGAAGAAAAGAGAGGGGGAAAGAGAGACATTTAGATATCTCAAAAGGTATAAATAATGCACAAAAAGTAAACATCTTTCACTGAAGAGAGAAATGTTTACAATAAGGGATCATGATATGCTGGTCAAGAGGGTAAGGAAATATTTATTAAGAGAGCAGGTGAGGATGCTTTCGAATAGCTTCCTAGTAGAGGTGACAGAATTCAAGAGAGTCAGTAATAGCATTACAGGTAAGGATGAGAGGGTAAAACCTCAGAGCTGGTAGGCTATGTGATAATGCATCAAGAATGGTCAGATTAGTAGGTCCTTGCAGTCCTGTTCTGCCATTGTATTCAGTGTTTTCTTCCTTTTTGAGGGTAATTTTATAATAGGTCACATAGGGAGATTAGGGGAGATTCAAAATGGCCGCTGACTAGTTCGGACGCTCAGCAAAGCTCCGTGAAAGAAAAATGCCAAAGAGAAGGGGCCGCTTGTCCTCCGCCGCTGCCCCTCCACGGCAAAGTCTTCCTTTACAATCCACAATGATTAATTACCTTCGTGGAGCACAGATATCAGGAACATCGGGAGCAGGTCCGCTAGGTCGACCGGGTGGAAATGGAACCGTTTCGGAGACCGCTGGACTGGAGCTATCGCTCAGCCCCGATGATAGGGCGCCTCCCCCGCAACCCTCGGGAGCGAGCACGTCGACGCCGGATCCTAGTAGGACGCCACCGAAGAGTGTAGTCGCCCACAGGACCGAGGAGGAGAGTCGAACAGCGGACAGTGTGGACCTTTTTTGTGATCTAGGTGCCTCTCGAGGGGGAGATATGACATCTAATAATCAGCACCAGATGGAAGCTGTGACCGGAGATAAAGCACTACAGACCGCTGTTGCAGTTGCAGAGGTACAATTTCCTAAATCCCAGAAACCTACTGAAATTACATTAGAGACTCTATACACTTTGATTGTGGACTTGGGGAGTTCCTTAAGTCCACAAATTAAACAATTATCTCAAGAATTGTCTAATATGGACCACAAGGTTCAACAGACTGAACTCAAGGTAGAGACAATATCGAACCGGCAAGAAGAATTGGAAAAACAAGTGAAAGAGGTTCATTTAAACCAAGAGACTATGATTAAAGATTTAATTTCCTTGAGGAGACGCACTGAATTCTTGGAGAATGTAACCAGAAATAATAATATCCGCTTTTTAAATTTTCCAAAAAAAGTTGGAGTTTTACCAAGGGAAATGCTTAGAAAGTATATTACAGAGATACTTGGCGCTTCAGAGGAAATGGTTCCACCATTTACACAAATATATTATTTGCCCCTGAAGCGCCAAGTGCCACAAGAAAAGTCAGAATTGGATATTTCATTGATATTGGAATCCTCAGATACTGAACTAGTCCAAGCTTCTACTTTAATTGCCACAGTAGCCTTGTCGCCAGATAAACACTGGCTGATGAGACTTTTCTTCCAAAATAAGGATAAGAGTTTCCTTGGTTTAAAAGTTAGTCTCTTCCCTGATGTGACTGAGGAGACTCAAAAACGTAGACAGAGATTTTTACTTATGAGGCCTGGTGTAATTCAGTTAGGAGGTACGTTTTTTCTAAAGTACCCGTGCAAATGCCTAGTTAAATATCAATCTAATAAATATGTGTTTTATGAGCCAGCACAGCTTTCCTCATTTCTAGCTGCAAAAGGACAAGGGAGTAATTAACTTAGAACCCTATATATTAAGAGAAGATATCTCTTATGAGCATCCGATAAAGGAAGCTTCCTTAATTATTTTCTTTTGGAATCCATGATGTAATTTTTGAATCTCACTAATGTGGACTTTAATTAACATGCTGCAATTGTTTGAATATTAACTGGTTTTCCTATATAGTTGAACAGTGATGTTATTTACTTGACAAGTTTTTTTGCTTGTTTTAATATATCTAAATTGATAAATAAAGAATTAAAAAAAAAAAATAATAGGTCACATAGGTTAGGAAACCAAATAGGTGCCTATTATGAAGGTAATTTTATAAAGACAAATGGGAAGAAGTTAGCACAGGGTCTCATTGCCCATCTTAACAGTAGCCCACACTGATAATTTCTCTCTACAGGTGCCTATGGGGCCCTTGTACTAAAGTGTGGTAAGGTTGGGGGGAGTGTTGTTTGTTTTTTTTCCCCCACTTACCTCATCTTAAAGCTAAGATCTGGTAAATGCAAGGGGTGTGCCCAGCATCTGCACTGCTGTCTGCATTTACTGCACAGGACAGACACCACACAGCATGGCCAACCATGGTACATGTACCTACAGATAGTGCGGGAATGTCCTCGCTTTCTGCCATTGTATGTAATGTGGTTGCCCTACCACTGCCCCAAATGTCAAAATAAATTGGAGCCATGGCAGCACCCCCCGCCCGAGCAGACCCAGACGCTCTCCCACCACCCAGAGATTCTCTGGTAATCAGCGAGATGGAATGGAAAGAGTCCCCTCCAATATTCCTTCTAAGGACTGGCCTGTGCATGCAAATGTTGTCATGTGAGCGACAAGTTTTAAACACAACAATTTTTGAGCACTAGTATTAGCAATGCATTTCTGTATATAGCACACAAAAAAACATAACACATATGATTATTTACTCATTTAAACTGGGTCAGTTATTGATTTAGGGGTATGTTTACTAAGGTGTGTTAGCATTTAACGCACCTTTAAATTTAAGGCACGTTAAACACTAATGTGCCTATATATTTCTATGGGCGCATTAGCGTTTAACGCACGAACGTGTATTAAAAACGCTAATGTGCCCATTGCGTACCTTAGTAAACATAGGCGTTAGTTTTTTTTTTTATATAACCATTTAAATTTTTACAAGCGATAAAACAACTTGCCAGAAATACAGAGAAAGTAATACATACCGGTAGGAACTATTTCAGTCAGGTAATTCTATTCTCTTCCTTAGACCACTAAATAGGGAGAGTGAAACAAAGACAAGGAGATCAATTAAACAGTAAACAGAAAAAAAACGTGGTATTAACCTGATTATCCCCAGATATTACTCATCTAATTCATTATTCCACACTGATCATCTAGTTGGCTTCTTCAAGGCCAATACAGTGTATAGTCAAATTTTTTATTGAAAACATACTTATTGTCCAATATTAGTTAGAAATATAGGCGTTAGTTTTATAGTTTAATTTTTGTGAGCGATGCTCCTGGAATGTATGAGCAATTGCTCATACACTCAGCTTACAGGGAACACTGGTCCCCTCTGCTCCCGCTCCAACTGGCTCAGGATGTCAAAATGTCACCAATGACCCCTAGCAGTAATCTTTTGCTACTGCTGCTTAGGGGACATCCTTTCGTATCACAGGCACATTGCCTGTGTATCTAATTCTTTTGTGGCTATCTTCTCTTGGCCTCTCTGATTTGTACCAGAACCAATGGAAAGATGCCCCTAGTGGTAGTGCGAAACTAACACCTGTAGCCACAAAGCAAGAAAGTGCGAAAAATATGAAAATGAGCTACGATTTGTTTGCTTGTGCTTTTCTCTTGTTCTGTCTGTGACTCTTACAGCTGCTTAGTATTGGTATAATGTGTTACATGTAACATTTGTTGTTTGGTGTTACTGGAAATGGCAGTATATTCTAATTCATAGCAAGGTATTAGAAAAAGACAACTCATTAAAGAAAGTCGTATTCAACCTTCTGAGAATTTGAACAAATTATAGAGCAGATGGGAGAATGAATGCTTAGAACAACAACTTAGATGGGTTTTTAAAAAAAATTATTTCCTCTTATTTATCACACAATGCAAATTATATCATACTAGTAAAAAAAGGCCCGTTTCTGCCTCAAATGAAACGGGTGCTAGCGGGCACGGGACTCCCTTGCCCTCCCCTTACGCAACTATCGGTGGTGGTGTAGAGGTACCTGTTCGCTGGGGGCTGGAACGAAAGCGCCCCTGCCCTGTTTCGTGGCCGTAGCGCTGCTGCTAGCAGCCCTGCTGCATCCTGTGCGAGTCCGGCTCTTGGCGTTTCAAAATGGCCACCGAGAGTTGAAGTCTCGCGATGCTGCTTCAACTCTCAGCGGCCATTTTGAAACGGCGAGAGCCGGACTCACACAGGATGCAGCAGGGCAGCTAGCAGCAGCGGTACGGCCAGGAAACAGGGGGTCTTGCATTCCTGGCCCGAGCGAAGAGGTACCTCTAGGCCACAAGGGGAGGGGAGGTGACAGGGGGGAGGGAAGGTGATGGGGGGAAGAGGGAGCGAGTGGGGGAGGTGCGTTAGCGTGAACGGGGTGGGGCAATGGGGCTAAAGGGGCGGGGTGATGGGCACGTCGGCGGCAGCTGGATTTTGTCAGGCTGTCTGGAGGGATTCGTTGGAAGGGGAGGAGTAGTTTCCCTACTCCTCTCCGTTCGTTCATTGGCGTTGTTCAGTACTTGTTCCACGTCCTCGGCGGCTGCCATTCTTTGGAAGGGGAGGAGTAGGGCAACACGTTACGCGTGTTTCCCTACTCCTCCCCGTTCGTTCATTTGCGTAGTTGTCTACTTGTTCCGCCCTCGACGTCATCACGTGTGACGGGAGGGCAGGGCATGGAGACATGGTGAGTGTTGTGGCTTCACCACCATGAACTTATGAACCGGTGTTTGAGTGCCTGCAGTGACGTCAGTGTCCTCAGAACGTTGAGGGTGCGTTTTATTATAGTAGATTGGGTCAATATTCAAACTTCATGTATGGCACTACTTTTTTTTCTCTCTCTTTTACTTTTGCTATCCCTTTCCTGATATTGTAATTTCTTTCCTTTTAAATATGTTATCATAAACCACTTTGATTGTTACAATGAAAGGCAGTATATCAAGTGCCATTAAACATTAAGGACTAGATTCAGTAAATGGTGCCCAAATTTGGGTGCCAAAAAAAAAATGCACGCTGAGTGCTATTCTATAAACAGTGATCTGAGTTGGGCACCATTTTTAAAACAGCACATAGCACTGAGATCTGCGCCCAACTTTGGGTGCAAAGATTTACAGTACACCAACTAAAACCTGGTATAAATCCTTGCATGTAAATTAGGCGCGGATCCCCCAAATTCTGTAATACTGCGCACATTTATAGAGAATGTCCCTGACTTACCCATGCTCCTCCAATGGCCACGACCCCTTTTCAGTTACACGTTAAAAGATTCATGTAGAGGTCTTTATAGAATAGCGCTTAACAAAATGCACGTGCAAATCCAATTTGTGGCCAATTAACACTAATAATTAATTGTTAACACCCAATTGTTGGCACTGATTGGTTCATTACTCAGATTATATGTGCAAATTTGGCACATTTTATAGAATCTGATGGTAAATGCCCCCCTGATTCTATATAGCACGCCCAGGGGTGTAGCCAGACTTCGGCAGGAGGGGGGTCCAGAGCCCGAGGTAAGGGGGCATATTTTAGCCCCCGCGCCGCTGACCCCCCCAGCCATTTTTGACCCTCCCCAACTCTACCTTTGACCCCCCCCCCCGGCGCCAATCCTTTTGACCCCCCTTCCCGCCACCTCCAACTCTCCCCCGCCGCCGTTGGATACCTTTGCTGATGGGGGTCCCCAACTCCCGCCAGCCGAAGTCCTCTTCTCTGGCGCGTTGCTGATCTGCAAGGCTTCTGTTTCTGTGAGTCTGACCTCCTGCACGTACAACATAAATTCTAACATCCGCAGGCAAAAAGGGGCATGGTTAGGGGGGTGTGGAAATGGACATTTCATGGGCGTTCCAAAATCTACATACATTGTTATAAAATATAGACCAGTGAATGTAAATCTACATGCAGGGATTTACACCAGGTATTCATTGGCGTAAATGGACACAGATTTAGCCGCATGAAGTACACGTAAGTGTATTCTAAATACCGCACATAGATTTGCACATGGTATTTAGAATATGCTTAGATGTGATTGCATATCATGTGTTAATTTTATGCGCCATATAGAATTGGGCCCTATAGGGGAAATTCTTAAAAATTGGCACCGAAAAACCACTCAGTTAGGGTTATTCTATAAACTGTGCCTAAAGTTACATGTAGTATAGAGAATATGCTCACGCACCATTCTTGCAACTAAAATTTAGGCACACCGATTTAGGCCACCTAAAACCAGGTCTGAATACCTGTGCCTAAGTTATGCGCATAGCGGGTGTATTCCATAATAGTGTGCATCGTTTTCTAACATGCTCGTGCTATGCCCCCTCTTCAAATGCGTGTATTAGAATTTACTGCCACGACATTATAGAATACGCCTAGAAAGTTGTGCGCGTTAATTCTAATTAAAGCCAATTAGTGCCACTAATTGGGTGCTAAGTACCAATCATCAGCACTGATTGGCTTGTTAATCAATTAAGTTATGCGTACATTTTGTCCACGTGGCCAAATTAGTGTGCACAACTTAAAGCACCATATATAGAATTTGGGGGTATGGCCATAGCTTATCTCTGGATATTGGTGTGAAATATTCAGGTAGAGAAGTGACCGCCAGCATTATCTGGAGACCAATGATATTCACTGCTGGTATCCACATAGCTATCTGGGAAACCTAGGACAACCTTTATCCATCCTGAGTTGCCTGGATAGGTATCTGGGTGCAGTAGACTTCCCTGGCGCTGTGTATGCAGAGAGCATTGAGGCAGTCTGCGACAGGGGCGTAGCCAGACCTCACGGTGGGAGGGGGCCAGAGCCAAAGGTGGGGAGGGGCACATTTTGGGGTGGATGCCGCCCCCCCGCCCCCCCCCCCCCGCCTCACCACTGCAAATACCTCGGCTGGTGGGGGTCCCCAACCCCTGCCATCTGAAGCCTTCGTCCAGCACCGGTCTCCGGTACCGCCGCATTGTCTGCCCTGCTGTCTCTCTTCCCCTCATGTCCTGCACGCTCCTTTTAGTGAAATTGATCATGCTCAGTTTCACTAAAAGAAGCGTGCCGAATGTGAGAGGACGAGAGAGCATGGAAGGCGACACGCCTGCATTGGAGACCGGCGCTGGATGAAGGCTTCAGCTGGTGGGGGTTGGGGATCCCTGCCAGCAAAACCAGGGGCCCAGAAGAAATTTGAGGGGTCCCAGGCCCCCGTGGCCCCACCTAGCTATGCCACTGGTCTACAGGGATTTTTAACAGCATTATCTGGATAATTTTGCAGAATTCCAGGTATGCCCAGTCATTGACGTTTATCCAATATCAGCACCTGCTGTCCCATAGAGTGCTGCTATCAGGCTGTATGTTGCTAAGGCCTATTGTAATGACATGGCATATGTTCTGTGTTATGATAACTGTCTTTGCTTTGAAACACTTTCAGACCCACTTGTCTGCTGTCAATTCTATTATCATAGTTTAAATATGATAGTATGAGGACATGGCTAAGACGTTTACATAAGTACATAAGTAGTGCCATACTGGGAAAGACCAAAGGTCCATCTAGCCCAGCATCCTGTCACCGACAGTGGCCAATCCAGGTCAAGGGCACCTGGCACGCTCCCCAAACGTAAAAACATTATAACATTTCAGTTCCCTTGTAATGTTATTTACTTGCGAGGGTTGCTTTTGGATTTTATTTTTCTGCCTTGCTAATTTACTGTGTAGCCCTGGACAGCACAGCGATCACTAATCCCCAGATTTCTGCCGAGTTTGTGAACAGGTGCCTTTGTGTCATTTACTTTTCTACTTGTTTGTCCCTCATAAACTTGCAAAATTTTGGTGTTTACCCCAAAGAGAAGGGCTGGTTTGGAGAAATAGTATCCAATGAGGAGCTGCTGTTATCTGAATTTTGTTAAAGTAAATACAGGATGGAAAATTTGAACCTTGAAAAAAAGCTGAGGCTATACTAACCCTGCTATTCTGTTTCAATTCCTCATCTCACACTTGCAATATTAATTCAGGGTGACTGGTGCTAGTATTCATTTATATATATATATATATATATAATCCATTGCATCTTCTAATCTCTGATATATAATTCAAATTATTGGAGAAGCTCATTAAAACTGATGGGTGGAACAGTTGCTTAGGGGGGGATCTGTTTTCCTCCTCTCTCATGGCTCCTTACCCCCCCCCCTTGCTTGTCTTGTTTTCCCTCTCATATCCCTCTCTTCCTTCATGACATCGAATCTCCTTTGCCACTCAGTGTCAGCTGCACTCCTACTGCACCCGGCAGGCCCTTGGCACCATGTCGGTCGAAGTCAGCTACATTGCACTTCGTATGGCTAGTCAGGCCTGGCCTCCCTGCTACTGTGTCATGTTTTTCAGCATTGGCTACTCCTTACTAGGCAGGCTTCTCCATCACACTTAGGCACCATCTTATAGAATAGCGCAAAGCTAGAATCTTGGGCACTTGCACCAGTATTCTTCTCATTTACACGTATATGCTTTTTTTTCACCCTCTTTATAGAATTATCTCTGATATGTGCTGAATTATGAATATCTCTGCAGGATGTCAGAATTAGGACTCAGTTTTATGCATGTTTGTTTTTCTCTAAAATCCTTTCAAAGTTCCTGAATACACAACTCGCCTAGAGCTACCAATGGAAAGGTGAGAGCTAAATCCAAATTAAAATAAAATACAGAATAAATGATACCCTGAAAGCATAACTTCACAATGTAAAATGTTTTCATGCCTCTGAATTCCAGTATAGATGCAAATGTTATTCTGATAAATAGGAAAAGAGCAGAAGCAAAACAATGTCTCAAAGAGCCTCTTCCTTTCTTGCAGCATCTTCAATGGACTGCCACTATAGAGGTCTCAAACTTGTCTCATAGCAAACTGGATGCGCTACACTATGCAAAGCCCAAAAAGAACACAGAGTCCCATAGCATTGAACTAGACATCCACAGAGCTTGATCATGCCTCTTCTGTAGGATTGCCAACTGGCTTCAGCTTTGTCCAACCGGTTGATCCAAGGAAAGTGCATTGGTTTGAAATGACAACAATATTTCCCATGTCATTTCACATCATTTGTAACCCACAATTTTTTTTTCCTGTGCCATTAATAGGTTGCATTTTTGCGCAAATAGCCTTTGTGCTCAAATAGTGAGCCCTTCTAAGAAAAAAGGCGCATTATTTGAGCAGTAGTGCACACTGTCTTGTGAAATAGTGTGCAAAATTGATGACATTGCCCACAAAAGAAAAATTACAAAAAGAAAAAAAAAGGAAAAAACAGTCAAAACCAAAAACATCCTATGAGCAACATGGGAACCTAAACAAAATGAACATTTTTGGCATATTTTTTAAAGTCCTGGGTGTATCCCACTGAATGCAGAGACTTAGTCAGTGTTGGGTAAAATCATTTTGATAAATATTTTAGATCAAAACCAGAATCACAAAGTACAAAATGAATCTGAAATCAAGATCAGTAAACCAGTTGTCATTTCAAATTGAAATCAGTCAACAAATGATTTCAAATCGAAAATCAGCAGAGCAAGGTACTACTATTAAATGTAATTGTCATGGGACAGGATTGTAGACGAATCCATCAGTATTGATATGCACGGATATGCGAATTACAAGTCTATATATGGCAATAAGTAATACATAAATAGGGTAGCTCAGGTTCAAGTTTAGAGCTTGTCTGTTATTGACCATCATAGTAACAAATCCATGAATCCTAAGATTTAAATCAACATCTGACAACAAATGATTTGATTTAATGACTGAAAAAGAAACAAAATCACTTGAGTATGTAATTTCAAATCTAAAAATCAAAATCAGGGTAAAAGGGATTTCAAATAAAAAAAATTTAAAAATCTTACAAATTAATTTTAAACAGTCATTTCATTTTACTTGATTTGAAATCATACCCAATGCTGGACTTAGTCTTGCTTTTTTGTGGAGAATTCAATCGGGAAATCAGAAGTACAGACCCCTGCGGACGGTAGGATAAATCGAGGACTGGGTCAACCATGTTGGACAAAAATGAAACCATTTGGCAGCAGTGCTGTTCTGCGCTTTGTATAGAAACTAACCTCCTCTTGTGAATGGCCCCATAGATGCCAACATTTCAGAATGATTGGGGGGGGGGGGTACCAAACAGTGCAATTTACCCCATGTGGACAATATTGTTCAATATTGGAGATGTAAAGCACCCACTGGCACCCACAAAGCTGGCTTCTGTGCTGTTACACCACTGCTCATTCATTCCCTTGTCGCTATAATTTTCTTGCATTGAGAAACATTATAACATTAGCAAAATTCGCCCTTTCCTCTCTGAGCACACCACCCGAACTCTCATCCACTCTCTCATTACCTCTCGCCTTGACTACTGCAACCTACTCCTCATTGGCCTCCCACTTTGCCATCTATCCCCCCTTCAGTCCGTTCAGAACTCTGCTGCACGTCTTATCTTCCGCCTGGACCGATACACTCATATCACCCCCCTCCTTAGGTCACTTCACTGGCTTCCGATCAGGTACCACATACAGTTCAAGCTTCTCCTATTAACCTACAAATGCACTCGATCTGCAGCCCCTCCTTACCTCTCTACCCTCATCTCCCCTTACGTTCCTACCCGTAACCTCCGCTCTCAAGACAAATCCCTCCTTTCAGCACCCTTCTCCACCACCGCCAACTCCAGGCTCCGCCCTTTCTGCCTCGCCTCACCCCATGCCTGGAATAAACTCCCTGAGCCCATACGCCAGGCCCCCTCCCTGCCCATCTTCACATCCTTGCTCAAAGCCCACCTCTTCAATGTCGCCTTCGGCACCTAACCACCATACCTCTATTCAGGAAATCTAGACTGCCCCAACTTGACATTGATTGTAAGCTCCTTTGAGCAGGGACTATCCTTTTTGTTAAACTGTACAGCGCTGCGTAACCCTAGTAGCGCTCTAGAAATGTTAAGTAGTAGTAGTAGTAACCAAAGCAAAACAGGTATGAAAGCCATTCAAATAATCTGCATTAAACTGAAGCAACAAAAGTTGGATTTAAGAAAAATTTGTGCTTTCTGGAATACCAAACCATTGTGGAAATGGTTTTTCAAACTTCCTCTTATCATCATTCAACACTTTTGTCCCAGCTCTGAATTTGTGTTGACAGAAGGGTATGCTACACATCACATGGTCCTACCACATTCAGGAATTAATCTCATCAAGCCATCCCCAGCATAGGCAGGGTAACTGTCAGCTGCTGTGTCACAACTAAATTTATCTCTCGCACTGCTATTAAAAGTGACTTGTTTCCCTCTGGTGAAGATCTTAGCCTTAGCCCAGGGTCTCAGATGGCTGGAAATTTTCAGACATGTATTCTATGACATGCCTCCAGGATCAGTGGTATAAAGTTGAGTTTTCTGGAGTTTTCCAGTTATTCATTTGCTGATTTGAAGTGTAAATCATCACTTTGGGCCTAATTTATGAAGGCATTTCTCCTGTTCCCTGTCTAGAGGAGAATAACTTAGTAAATCAGGCCCAAATTGTGCTTAAAAGGAGCAGAATGCTTGCAGTAGCTTACTGACTAATATATACATTTTCAATTAAATAGTGTTATGCATTCACCAGTGGCTGGTGAACCTATAAAGGAATCCTGTGCAGAAGGAATGGATCCTCAGGAGCTTCGTCGAGATCGGGTGGCACGGTGGTGGGAGGCGGGGCTGGTGGTTGGGAGGCAGGAGTAGTGCTGGGCAGACTTATACGGTCTGTGCCAAAGCCGGTGGTGGGAGACGGGACTGGTGGTTGGGAGGCGGGGATAGTGCTGGGCAGACTTATACGGTCTGTGCCGGAGCCAGTGATGGGAGGCAGGGATAGTGCTGGGCAAACTTATACGGTCTGTGCCAGAGCCGGTGGCGGGAGGCGGGGCTGGTGGTTGGGAGGCGGGAATAGTGCTGGGCAGACTTATACGGTCTGTGCCCTGAAGAGCACAGGTACAAATCAAAGTAGGGTATACACAAAAAGTAGCACATATGAGTTATCTTGTTGGGCAGACTGGATGGACCGTGCAGGTCTTTTTCTGCTGTCATCTACTATGTTACTAAACATGTACTTTCAGCCTCTTTGCAGATAGTAGCAGGCTGAAAACAAGACTAACCGCTCCGCCACTATCAAGGTGCAGCGAAGGGCGACTAAAATGATAGCGGGGATGGGACGACTTCCCTATGAAGAAAGACTAAGGAGGCTAGGGCTTTTCAGCTTGGAGAAGAGACGGCTGAGGAGAGACATGATAGAGGTATATAAAATAATGAGTGGAGTGGAACAGGTGGATGTGAAGCATCTGTTCACGCTTTCCAAAAATACTAGGTCTAGGGGGCATGCGATGAAACTACAGTGTAGTAAATTTAAAACAAATCAGAGAAAAGATTTCTTCACCCAACGCGTAATTAAACTCTGGAATTCGTTGCCGGAGAACGTGGTGGAGGCAGTTAGCTTGGCAGAGTTTAAAAAGGGGTTAGACGGTTTCCTAAAGGACAAGTCCATAAACCGCTACTAAATGGACTTGGGAAAAATCCATAATTCTGGGAATAATATGTATAGAATGTTTGTACGTTTTGGAAGCTTGCCAGGTGCCCTTGGCCTGATTTGGCCACTGTTGTGGATAGGATGCTGGACTCGATGGACCCTTGGTCTTTTCCCAGTGTGGCATTACTTATGTACTTATGTAATGTGGAAGGTAATTTTATAAAGACATTTTCATGAATATACACCAGTATACGTGGGTAAAATGCCTTTTGTGTAATTATTCCACACATGTGTACATGCAATACAATACCAGGCTGTACTCAGCTTTGGTGTAGGTGTGTTCAGGGGTGGGGTGAGGGTGGAGAATGGGCGGAATCATGTACTTTATAAAATATGTGATTGTGCTTATTTTACACTTGCTCCTGAGCAGGTGCAAATATACGTGGCTTTGTTATAGCTGCACTTTCTGCAGTATTAGTGCATAGGTGCCTAAGTGTCTTTATCATACAAGGCTAAAATGGGTGCCCAATTGTCCTCTACATCTAGGCAATGTTTTATAAAATTAACCTTATAGCAGAGGGGCGAAATGAGGGCAACAACAATAAATTATCCATATAGGGCTTGATTTATATATGGTGCCTGAAAATTTCAAGCGAAAAAAAAATACGCCTAGGCGTATTCTCTAAAATACACCTAAATTTAATAGAAAATAGGCTTAAATTTCCATGCGGTATATAGAATAAGGCCAAGCGCCTCTCCACGTGACCAAATGTAGTTGTGGCCATTTATGCCATGTTTTACTTGGTGTAAATCCCAACTCCTAAATAGGCGCAGAGTGGGTGTATTCTATAACATGCATAGATTTTAGAAACACCTATGCCCCGCCCATACCACACCCCCCTTTTCAACTATGTGACTTAGAGTTTAGGTGCACCATGTTACAGAATACGCTTAGCGAGATGTGTGCGTAAATCGTAATGCCAATTAGTGCTGATAATTGTTAATGTCCAATTAACAGCGCTGATTAGCTAGTTAACCAATTAAGTTATGCGCATTGTTATAGAATACGCTTCAATTTCTACACAGAAATTAATGTGCCATATATAAAATCCCAGGGATAGTGGTGATATTCAGGTGCTATACTGACAGCTAAAGTAATTTCTATGAGAAAATGCATAGTTATAGGTGGCAGGAAGGTGTGTAAATGCTGGTTTTCTAGTCATTTACATGCATAAAGTGGTATCTTATGAAATACCTACTAGCAGAAAAGTATGCACTGTGATAGGTTAGCACACTTTGCCAATGAGTGTGTACATTGGTAGAGTTAGGGCAGAGCATGGTCAGAATGGACAGGTGTGCATGTAAATTATAGAACTCTATTATTTCCATGTGTACATGCAGACATTTACACAGTCGTAGTTTTCAAACATTTGGGCTAGTATTCTATAATGAAATGTAGGTGTCATACTGGAAATCCAAGCTATCTTGCTTCTTTTTCCCTATGAGCGGATATGCTCTTTATAATTTCTGAATGACAATAGGTTGGTACTTCCAAGTCCCAAGGGTGCAAGATGGGAGATGTCGAGAAAATTAGCATTTTTCTTCCTAGCCCCACTCTCTGGCATAGCTTGCCACTGTCTGCATGCTGAATTTTCACTTGTGGATTTTAGGGCTGCCCTTAAAACATATTTTTGTCAGTTTGGCCTTTGAAAGAGGTTCAGAGAGTAATTTTTATTGTGTTTATTATGTGGGGTAATGTGGAGATAGTGGAGCAACAGCAAAGGCACAGTAGCTGCTTTAAAAGGGTTTATGTATGGTGTGCATGTTCTTGGAGTGAATGTTTCTTTTCTATTTTGCACTAGGGTGCTTTTCAGAATTTAAATTTTAGCTTTTAATTATTGGTAAACCATTTTGGCTTGTTCTGCGAAGAAGGCAATATTTATTTATTTATTGCATTTGTATCCCACATTTTCCTACCTCTTTGCAGGCTCAATGTGGCTTACAATACATCACGAGTGATGGAAATATATTAGAAAATAGACATTTAGTGTTACAGAAAGATCTTGGGCAACAAGATAATGATAAAACATAATATTTGAATAAACAAGCAGATATTGTTAGATAGTTCTGAATATATGTGGGGGGGTTGTGTATATTCACATTGGTTGGTCTTTGTAGTATGCCTTGTTAAAGAGATGGGTCTTCAGTAGTTTGCGAAAGTTTGTTAGTTCGTAGATCATTTTTAAGTTGCGCGGCAGTGTGTTCCATAACTGTGTGCTCAAGTAGGTAAAGTTTGTCGCGTACATTAATTTGTATTTTAGACCTTTGCAGTTAGGGAAGTGCAGATCAAGGAATTTGCGAGATGATCTTTTGGCATTCCTTGGTGGTAAGTCTATCAGGTCTGACATGTAGGCTGGTGCTTCTCCGTGAATGATTTTGTGAACTAGGGAGCAGATTTTGAATGTGATGCGTTCTTTAAGTGGGAGCCAGTGTAAATTTTCTCTTAGGGGCTTAGCACTTTCATATTTTGTTTTGCCGAATATGAGTCTTGCTGCGGTGTTCTGGGCTGTCTGAAGTTTCTTGATTATCTGCTCTTTGCAGCCAGTGTAGAGTGCATTACAGTAATCTAGATGACTGAGCACCATTGATTGTACCAAATTGCGGAAAACAGTCCTTGGGAAGAAAGGTCTTACTCTTTTTAGTTTCCACATTGAGTGGAACATCTTCTTGGTTGTGTTTTTCGCGTGGTTCTCGAGTGTTATGTGTCGATCGACGGTAACTCCAAGAATTTTTAGGGTGTCTGAAATTGGAAGGTTCAGATTTGGTGTGTTAATGGCTGTAAATTTTTTCTTGTTATGTTGAGAGGTGAGAATTAGGCATTGGGTTTTTTCTGCATTGAGTTTCAGCCGAAATGCATCCGCCCAGGAATGCATGATATGGAGACTTTGGTTGATTTCGTTGGAAATTTCCTGTAGATCTTGTTTAAATGGGATGTAGATCGTTACGTCGTCTGCGTATATGTATGGGTTGAGGTTTTGGTTTGATAATAGTTTGGCCAAGGGTATCATCATTAAGTTCAATAGAGTTGGCGAGAGGGGGGATCCCTGTGGGACTCCGCATTCAGGTATCCATGTGGCTGAGGTAGACAAGTTAGATGTCACTTGGTAAGATCGTGTGGTTAGGAATCCCTTGAACCATCTGAGAACGTTGCCTCCAATTCCGAAGTACTCAAGGATGTGTAGTAGTATTCCATGATCAACCATGTCGAAAGCGCTTGACATGTCGAATTGTAGAAGTAGTATGTTCTTTCCAGTTGCAATCATTTGTTTGAATTTACTCATGAGAGTGACTAGTACTGTTTCAGTACTGTGGTTGGACCGAAATCCTGACTGGGAGTCGTGGAGTATTGAAAATTTATTTAAGTAGTTTGTGAGTTGTTTGGTCGCCAACCCTTCCGTTAGTTTGGTTATTAAGGGAATGGATGCTACTGGTCTGTAGTTAGCAGTGGCGTTCCTAGGGGGGCTGACACCCGGGGCGGATCGCCGATGCGCCCTGCCCCCCCTGGTGCAGCGCCCCCCCCCGGCGAAAGGACACCCCCGCACCCTGGCGAAAGAACCCCCCGGGTGCACGCCGCTGGGGGGGTGCCACGCGCTGGTCAGCTTGCTTCGTTTCCATGCTCCCTCTGCCCCGGAACAGCTTACACCCAACTGTATCTCTCCACACCAGACATCACCGCGGAGACCCAGGCAAAGGTATCGGCCTGCTTATCCAACATTGCTGCCTGGATGTCCAACCGCCACCTGAAACTGAACATGTCCAAGACCGAGCTTATCGTCTTTCCACCAAAACCCACTTCTCCTCTTCCTCCACTTTCTATCTCAGTTGATAACACCCTCATCCTCCCCGTCTCATCTGTCCGCAACCTCGGAGTCATCTTTGACTCCTCTCTCTCCTTCTCTGCGCATATCCAGCAGATAGCCAAGACCTGTCGCTTCTTCCTCTTTAACATCAGCAAAATTCGCCCTTTCCTCTCTGAACACACCACCCGAACTCTCGTCCACGCTCTCATTACCTCTCGCCTGGACTACTGCAACTTACTCCTCACCGGCCTCCCACTTAGCCATCTATCCCCCCTTCAATCTGTTCAGAACTCTGCTGCACGTCTCATATTCCGCCAGAACCGATATACTCATATCACCCCTCTCCTCAAGTCACTTCACTGGCTTCCGATCAGATACCGCATTCAATCAAGCTTCTCCTTCTTACCTACAAATGCACTCAGTCTGCTGCCCCTCACTATCTTTCTACCCTCATCTCACCTTACGTTCCCGCCTGTAACCTCCGTTCACAGGATAAATCCCTCCTCTCAGTACCCTTCTCCACCGCCGCCAACTCCAGGCTCTGCTCATTCTGCCTCGCCTCACCCTATGCTTGGAACAACCTTCCTGAGCTCTTACGCCAAGCCCCCTCCCTGCCCGTCTTCAAGTCTTTGCTTAAAGCCCACCTCTTCAATGCTGCGTTCGGCACCTAACCCTTACCGTTCAGCGAATCCAGACTGCCCCAATTTGACTGCCCCTATCGGACCGACCGTTCACTTGTCTATTAGTTTGTAAGCTCTTTGAGCAGGGACTGTCTCTCTTTGTTAAATTGTACAGCGCTGCGTAACCCTAGTAGCGCTCTAGAAATGTTAAGTAGTAGTAGTAGTAGTAGTAGTAGTAGTATGACTTAGATCAGTATTTCCCAAGTTCTGTCCTGGAGTATCCCTTGCCAGTCAGGTTTTCAGGATATCCACAATGAATATGCATGAAAGACATTTGCTAATAATGGAGGCAGTGTATGCAAATCAAGTTCATGCATATTCATTGTGGATATCCTGAAAACCTGACTGGCAAGGAGTACTCCAGGACTGCACTTGGGAAACACTGACTTAGATAGTGTCCTGTACTTTGGTTATGCTATACTTAAACTAGTTACAGGCGCTGGGTTGCTGGAACTGTCTTAATTGTATAATACCCCCGCCAACGAAGTTACTCCCGCCAATGAAGTATTCGTTTTGACCAGATTTAATTAGACTTACTATATATACATCAGTGCTGAATATACTTTTAAATTCCATGGCCACATTTAAATTGATATGGTGATCACTTACAGTGAAAATCAGGCCCACAGGTAATAGCAGTATTGTACAGATAGAAACAATAACAACTAAGAGCACGCATTAACAAATAGAAGGAAACAAAATATTTTCTATTTATTTGTGACATTTATATCCCAAATTATCCCAACCAAGTTTGCATTCAATGTGGCTTACAATAAACAGTATAGGATACATAACAAAAATAATGTATAAGAAAGTAGGCACCTACGCGTGTCCAATGCGCACCAGATTGGAACTACTGCCTGGCTACCATGTGCCCCAAGTGGTAATTCCATTTTTGACACAAGCCCAAAACTCACGATAGAAAATATTTTCTACCACATGATGCTTACCCAGTGGTAATCGGCAGTTTACGCACACTGGCCACTTACTGCCAAGTTAGCGTGTGAGACCTTACCACTAAGTCAATGGGTGGCGGTAAGGTCTCAGACCAAAACCACCTCAGACCATCAAGGACTTGCTGAGAGCTCCCTAATTCACTCTCAACTTAACTGTAGCCTGTGAGATAAGTACCTTGGGTAGACTCTCTCCAACTGAAGGTGCAGTTACAATGCCTCCTCCGTCTAGTGCAGGTCAGTGGGAGTGCTCCTGCAACTACATCTGTAGAGTCCTTAGTCAACCTGGGAATTCTACCCTTCAATTAAAGCCTCTGAACTAACGCAGGATGTTCACATAAGGGGCACAAAAGCTTTGCCATAAGGAAAGATCACAGAAACAGCTTGTAACTATAGAGACTCAAACCTTCAGTCTTAGATATACGGATCCTCATCCACTCAGGGTGACTGTTCCTCAGTTATCCTTCATCCTGTTTCTGACCCCTTCCTTGTGAGGTTTTCCTTAGTCATAGGTTGCAAGTTCTGTACACTTGTAGCACACCCTCACGGCAGCTCTTATGGGGGATACAACATTGTACTCACATGCTTCCTCACAATATGCAAATTAGCCACTTCTTAGGCAAATTATACTTCCTTCAATATATTCTTTAATCACGCCAGCAGAGGCTTTTTAAGTAAACAGTTCAGTTAATCACTCTTCAACTGAGCCCACTTTATAGGGAACCTGGGTCTCAGTTTTGAACAGCCTCCTCCCCTGGACAGGACTTTCATCACTCACTTTAACTTTACAGTCCTGTCCTCCACCCCACAGCTGTTAGTCAACTTCAAAGAGTGGCCTAGTGGTTAGAGTGGTGGACTTTGGTCCTGGGGAACTGGGTTCGATTCCCACTGCAGGCACAGGCAGCTCCTTGTGACTCTGGGCAAGTCACTTAACCCTCCATTGCCCCAGGTACAAATAAGTACCTGTATATAATATGTAAACCGCATTGAGCCTGCTATGAGTGGGAAAGCGCGGGGTACAAATGTAATAAAAAATAAAAAATAATACTTGGTTCCATTACTACCATATCCATAGACAGGTAAGTACCTTCTTGGTTGTAGAGAGATCCTTCTTACTCAGCTTCCAGGGGATCTCCTCCAGCAAGCCTCTCCCTTCAGCTTCATCTGTTCCATCCCCCAATTCCTCTCCCTTAGCACATCTGGAGGTGCTCTTTATATAGGGCTGCTAATAGCCCACTCCAACCTTTCTGGGCCCCTCCTCCTAGTTCTGGAAGAGTCCAGAGCCTTCTGTCTGCCTTTTCTCGTAAAGGGGAATCCTCTGCTATGGGTCCTCCTTGGTCCCCCTGTTCAGGCCTTGGCTGGAGCTCCCTCTAGTGGCCCCTTCAGGTCATTACCCTGGTGTCCCACTGGAGCTCCCTCTAGGGACCATATTATGGCATTTTTCAATCTTTTCTCTAGGAGAGCGCCCTCTGGTGGCCTCCTCAGGGTAGGGCAGTCCTGTGTTTATCACACCAGGCACGCTGAAAAATTGACCTGCGCCCATCCAAAACACACACCTACACCAGTGCAGGCCACTTTTAGGCATACCTTAGTAAAAGGGCCCTGTAATTTGTTGTAAGAATCCAATTTTACAATACAGTATCATAAATGTACTGGGATAGCTATGGATGTTTATCATATCATTTCCAGTTTTTTTTAATTTATTTTGCTTCATTTTAAGAATCATTTTGGTTCAGTTGGGTTTTTTTTTGTTTGCACTATTAATGGCACAACAAATATCCCCCAAATTTTGTTTTCTGTCATTTCATTTTGCAATCAACATGACACAACATAGGATATATTGAGGACATTGGATAAGGAGAGAGTTGCCCGGCACCGGGGTCAGGCTGCCGGCGCTGCAGTCCCTGGTCTCACCTGCCTGCCCTCGGCTCCGTCCGCCACCGGGCCCCCTGCATTAAGATCAGCAGCGCCTCAGCTCCATTTGGAAAGGCAGATCGCCTCCCTTCGGGCCCTTCCTGTGTCCCGCCCTTGTGGAAACCGGAAGTTACATCAGACGAGGGTGGGACACAGTGAGGGAAGGCCCGAAGGGAGGCGATCTGTCTTTCCAAACGGAGCTGAGGCGCTGACGATCTTAATGCAGGGGGCCCGGTGGCGGACAGAGCCGAGGGCAGGCAGGTGAGACCGGGGACTGCAGCGGCGGGGGGGGGGGGGAGCGAAGAGGGCGGTGACAGGGGGGGCGGCCTTGCCCTGGGCCTGGCTTAGTCTCTCGGCAGCCCTGGTGCCTGGTGCACTCATTGTTTCACACGCTAGAACCCTCTGAACATTCTGCGCAGATAAATGCCGGCACAAGTACGGCACTGATCGCCTGTAGTGCCCGCATTTACTTTTGAGCATCGGGGCCTTAGAGCTAGACTCGCTAAAGTGCATTACTGCATTAGCGCACACCAAGGCCATTAACACATTATTAGTAAATTGCATAAAACAGAACCTGCTGTAAATATGAGTTAATGCATGCTAGCCTGTGGTAATTCTGTAGAGTCTTTTAGTAAATCTAGCCCCTAGGCTTTATTTCCATTCTCTGCCTGTAGGGGAAAAGCTTAGTATATAGGAAACTTAGTCCATTTAAAACAAAATCATTGACTCAGACAAAAATTAGCTCCTGCTTCAGTAAATTGTTACTCCACTAATTATCTCAAGATGTTCTGAAAAGTAAAAAATAAAAACCCTCAGCCCTTTTACATCTGTCTGCTAATCAGACAACAGATGCATTTTAGTTATGTTCCTCCATGGCAGCAATACATCTGTAGCAGCTTAATTATTAATTACCAAGAGGACTGTTGAGGGATTTGAAGGTTTATTTATACCGTTGTCCAGCTGTTGTGTTTTACTTCTGCATTACTACCTCATCCTCATTCTTCTGATCCACTTCATTTCATCCATTTACCCTCTCCAACATGCTGGGCCAGTTTTAGACATGCCCTCTGAGGCCCAGGACAGAAATTAAGGAGGGCATCCCCAATCCCCTCTCCTCCCTGCTCCCTCCCCCAATTTCCCCACCCACCATTATACATAAAACAACTTTAAATTACTTCACACACACAAAACACAGACAGACTTGCACCAAATACAGAACAAGGGATCACAAATTTAAAATAAGAACACGAAAACGGAACTGGGAACCCCAAGAAGTTAAACTCAGCAAGTACTGCAACATTGTACAAATAAAAATAGAAATGCATTACATTTTGTGCTGAACACAATCGGTGGCATAACCACAAACGGTGGGGGGGGACTTATGTCTCTCAAAATTAACATCTTCCTTGCTGTGGCTGGTGAGGCTCCCCAAGCCTCACCAGCTGATGACCATCTCCTTCCCCTCCTCATGTCCAGCGACCAGAGTTCTCCAAGCTTTACAGCCAGCAGCAGTATTTCAGAATTGCTGCTGTCGCCGCCGCTACCACCCCCCCCCCCCCCCTCCACACTTGCTCAGCTTTCATGCATGCAGGTAAACCGAACATGTGTGGTAGTGGGGGCAGTGGCAACTCGGGGAAACTTCCACCAGCTGCAGAGCTTAGAGATTTCTGGCTGCTGGACTGAAGGAGGAGATCTTCAGTTGGCAGGGCTTGGGGGTCCTCACCAGCTCAAGTATTTGTATTTTGTATTCAGGTGGGGAGAAAATATGGTGTCTGCCCATTTTGGTCTCAAGCCCCCTCTCCCCAATCAGTTGTCTGGCTATGTCACTGAATGCAATACAAAAACCATCTGTGATGCACATATCCCCAAAGCTAACATATTCCAGTAACATATTTCAGCTGGGGATGGGTATAAAAGGCCACGAAGCCATAATTAACCCCAAGGAAGGTAGGACATCTAATGCCTGTATAGAAGTGAATAAAAAGAGTAAAATCTGGAGAGCCTTGTATACCAATGCCCGTAGTATGGGAAACAAACTTCTAAAACTTGAGGCTACAATGATGGAAGCGGACTTGGATTTAGTGGCGGTCACAGAGACGTGGTTCACGGAGAACCATGACTGGGATGTTGCTATACCTGGCTATAATCTATTCAGGAAGGACAGAGTAGGAAAAAAGGGTGAAGGTGTGGCATTATATGCTAAGGATGATATCCAAGTGACAGAACTGCAGGACATGTGGGGTAGGGAAGAAGCGCTGTGGGTTAAACTGGAAAGAGGGAAAGGAAAATGTATCTATATCGAAGTGATATACAGACCTCCCTCACAGTCGGAGGAACTGGACAGGGACTTAATTGAAGACATCCGCAAGATAGCTAGGAAAGGGGAAGTACTACTGATAGGTGACTTCAATATGCCGGATGTTGATTGGGGTGTCCCAGCTGCAGGGTCGTCTAGAAGCAAAGAGATCTTAGATTCCCTACAGGAGGAATTGTTCCGGCAGTGGGTGACGGAACCGACGCAGGATGGAGCTGTTCTGGACCTGGTGCTTACGAATGGAGAGTACATTTCTGACATCAAGGTGACGGACCATTTGGCATCTAGTGATCATCATATGGTATGGTTCAATATTAAAAAAGAAGAGAGGGCTCACTCGAGACTGAAGGTCCTGGATTTCAAAGGAACTAACTTTGCCGAGATGGGGAAATTTCTCAAGGAACAGTTAGCGGGATGGGAACAGCTGAAGGATGTAGAACAGCAATGGACAAGACTGAAAGGAGCTATATTAAAGGCAACTAACCTTTATGTTAGAAAATTACATAAAAGTAAGAGGAAAAGAAGGCCTCTCTGGTACTCGAATGTAGTAGCTGAAAAGATAAGGGAAAGGAGGCTAGCCTTTGCTCGTTATAAGAAGACTCAGAAAGATGAAGACAGGAGAGAATACCTAAATAAGCGAAGAGAAGCTGGAAAAGCTATCAGGAAAGCGAAGCGGCAAATGGAGGAAAAGATAGCTAATACGGTAAAATTGGGGGACAAGACCTTTTTCAGATATTTAAGTGGCAAGAGGAAGTGCCATAATAGCATTGTGAGGCTCAAAGCTGAGGGAGAGAAATATGTGGAAGATAAGGATAAAGCTGAACTGCTTAACGATTATTTTAGCTCTGTGTTCACGAATGAAAAACCAGGGGTAAGGCTGCAGAAAACAAAGGTTAAAGGGGATAGATGTATGGTAGACCAAGACCCGTTTATGGAGGACTGTGTTTGTGAGGGGCTTGCCAAACTAAAAATAGAGCGATGGGGCCTGATGGGATTCACCCGAGGGTGCTAAAGGAACTTGGAAAAGTTCTGTTGGCTCTGCTGACGGACCTCTTCAATGCTTCCTTAGAAACTGGAGTGGTCCCGGTGGACTGGAGAAGGGCGGATATGGTTCCTTTGCACAAGAGTGGAAGTAAGGAGGAGGTAGGGAATTACAGACCTGTCAGTCTGACCTCGGTGGTGAGTAAGCTAATGGAAACGCTTCTAAAGAGGAGGATTGTGACATTTCTTGAACTACATGGAATGCGAGACCCGAGGCAGCATGGCTTCATTAGTGGCAGGTTGTGTCAGACGAATCTGACTGTCTTCTTTGACTGGGTGACCAAACAGTTGGATGTGGGAGGGGCGCTTGATGTGGTATACTTTGATTTCAGCAAAGCCTTTGACACGGTTCCATGCAGGTGACTGATAAATAAATTGAGTGCCCTCGGTGTGGGACCTACAGTAACTGAGTGGGTAAAAAATTGGTTGAATGGTAGGAGACAGAGGGTAGTGGTAAATGGAGCTTGCTCTGAAGAAAAGGAGATCGTCAGTGGAGTACCGCAGGGATCGGTCCTAGGGCCGGCTCTTTTTAATGTCTTTGTGAGCGATATTGCGGAAGGGCTGTCTGATAAGGTTTGTCTCTTTGCGGATGATACTAAACTCTGCAACAGGGTGGACACCCTGGAGGGTGTGAATGACATGAGGAAGGACCTAGTGAAGCTAGAGGAATGGACCGATATTTGGCATAAGTACATAAGTATTGCCATACTGGGAAAGACCAAAGGTCCATCGAGCCCAGCATCCTGTTTCTAACAGTGGCCAATCAAGGTCATAAATACCCAGCAAGATCCCAAAAATGTACAAAACATTTTATACTGCTTATCCCAGAAATAGTGGATTTTCCCCAAGTCCATTTAATAACAGTCTATGGACTTTTCCTTTAGGAAGCCGTCCAAACCTTTTTTAAACTCCGCTAAGCTAACCGTCTTTACCACATTCACTGGCAACAAATTCCAGAGTTTAATTACATGTTGAGTGAAGAAACTTTTTCTCTGATTCATTTTAAATTTACTACATTGTAGCTTCATCGCATGACCCCTAGACCTAGTATTTTTGGAAAGCATGAACAGACACTTCACATCTACCTGTTCAACTCCACTCAGGTTTAATCCCAAAAAATGCAGGGTCATGCACTTGGGTCGCAAAAATCCAAGGGAACGGTACAGTATAGGGGGTGTAGTGATTCAGTGTGTGAAGGAAGAGCGGGACTTGGGGGTGATTGTGTCTGACGACCTTAAAGCTTTCAAACAGTTAGAAAAAGCGACGGCCAAAGCCAGAAGGATGCTTGGGTGCATAAAGAGAGGCATGACCAGCAGGAAAAAGGAGGTGATAGTGCCGTTGTATACATCTGGTGAGGCCTCATTTGGAGTACTGCTTGCAGTTCTGGAGACCGCACCTACGGAAAGATATAAACAGGATGGAGTTGGTCCAGAGGGCAGATATGAAATTAGTAAGCGGTCTTGAATGCAAAAATTATAGGGACAGGCTTATGAACTTCAACATGTATACGCTGGAAGAGAGGAGGGAGATAGGAGACATGATAGAAACGTTTAAATATCTCAAGGGCATTTATGTACAGGAAGAGAGCCTTTTTGAAATGAAGGAGAGCTCTGGAATGAGGGGGCATACAACAAAGTTGAGAGGGAATAGGCTTAGGAGCAACCTGAGGAAGTATTATTTCACAGAAAGGGTGGTGGAGGCATGGAATGGCCTCCCGGTAGAGCTGGTGGAGCCGAGGACTGTTCCAGAGTTTAAAAAGGCATGGGATAAGCATGTGGGATCGCTTAGGAACAGGAAGAATTAGAGGTTACAGAGGATGGGCAGCCTGGATGGGTCATATGGCCTTTATCTGCCGTCATGTTTCTATGTTTCTAATAAATTCAAAATAAAACACTTTTTTCTACCTTTGTTGTCTGGACATTTTGTTTTTTTTCCATCATCTTGATCCAAGTTTTTTCTTTTTCTGCTTTTTTGTCTGTCTTCTGCTAATTCTCTTTCCAGTGTCTGCTGTCCATTTTTCTTTTCTCCTCTCTTCTCTCTATTCCCTCACTACACCTGTCTGTGACATATTGATTTTTCCCTTTCAACTATCTCCTCCCTTTTTGTTCCTTTTCTGCCTCTGTCCACTCAAATTCACTCTCTCACACACACTCTTCTCCTTTTTTAATTTTCAGCTATCTATCAATTTTCCATCTCTTCTTAGTCTATAGCTCTCCCATTTCCCATCTCGCATCTTTCCCAGCCTCCTATCTCCTTCCATCTACTCCTCATTACCACATTTCCTACCTCTGTACTCACTATTTTCCTCTCACTCATCTTCTTGCCACTCCCCTTTTGACCTCTTCCACATGGTTCCACCATTTCCAGAATCTCCACTCCCTGTCTCCACTCTTGTAGCACACCCCAGTCTCAGGACTGATATCTCCCTGTCCCTTTTCCTGCACCCCTTATCATCTTCCTGTTCCACCTCTCTTCCCTCCTGCCCCCCCCCCCCATGGGTCCATCTCTTTTCCTCTCTCTCCCCACTCCCATGGTCCAACATTACTACCTCTCTTTTCTGTTCTTCTTCCCTCCCCCCCCCCTCAATGCAGCATCTCTTTCCTCCCTCCATCCCACTGTTCAGCATCTCTCCCTCCCTTCCACCCTCAAACCGAACATTTCTCTCTGTCTCTCTTCTTTCCCTCCCTTCCTCCCTCCCTCCCATTCCCAGATCCAACTTCTTTCTCTTTCTTCCATACTGTCACTATCTCTCCCTTCCTCCCCACCACCCCCCGGGTCCACAATCTCTCCCTTTCTATTCCCAACTTCTCTCTCTCCCTCCCTCCCCACCACCCCTGAGAACACCACCTCTCCCTTTTTCTTCACAGTTGCCCTCCCTCTGCACCAACACCCCCCTTCCAACTTCTGTCCCTTTCTCTTCCCTCCCTCCATCCTAATGTCCACCATCTCTCTCCCTCTCCTCTATTTACAGGCCTATTATTTCTTCCCCCCCCCCCCCCCCCAATCTGGTATCTTCCTCACCTTCCCAGTAAATGCATTTTCCTTTGCAGAGGGTTGCCGACACAGCAGCGATTCAGATATGCTGTTTTTGGCCTCCTCAGTGCTCTCCCTCTGTCGTGCCCCCCCCCCCCCCCCGGTCACATGAATATCCGCATCCCTCTGGCTACATGGGTCTCTGCATTCCACCCCACCCCACATGGGTCTCCCTTTCCCTGCAGCTCCCTCGTCTCACACCAGCACACCTGTGCCTCCCTACAGCCCCTTCCTCTCACACCAGCAAACTGCTACCTTCCTTCCTGCAGGTCCAGGATCACTGCCGCTTCCTTCTTTCCCCCGCCACCACTGCAATGCTTGCAGCTTACATTTTTGGGCCATCCGTGATTCACACAGGCACTCCGGGGTCTTTCCAGCCTGCCATGTACGGCCCTTTCTGATGCAACTTCCTGTTGCAAGCTCCGGACACGGCAGAGGGAAGTGCCCGCAGTGCCTGTGTGAATTGCAGGAGGCCAGAAATTGTAAGCTGCAAGCACTGCAGCAGCAGCGGGGGGAAGAAGTAGATGGGCCTGGGTGGGCCAGGGCCCACCCACTTTGGACTCAGGCCCACCCAAAATTGTGACACTCTTGCTGTGGCTGGTGGGGATCCCCAAACCTTGCCAGCTGAAGGTTTTCTCTCCTTGGGCACCCAGCGCTTTTCCAAATGTCAGCCAGCAGCACTTGCCTTGAACTGACGCTGAGACCGGCCCTTCTGCACATGCTCAGTTTTCACACATGCAAAAGCACTGAGCATGCACAGCCTGCTGGCAACAGCATTAGTTTGAGGCAAGTGCTGCCAGCTACCATTTGGAAGAGTGCTGGCTGCTCATGGAGGAGGAGGAAATCTTCAGCTGGCAGGGTTTGGGGATCCCCACCAGCTCAAGTATTTAATATTTGGGGTTTGTGGCAGGGGCGTAGCCAGATACCCAATTTTGGGTGGGCCTGGGCCCAAGATGGGTGGGCAGAAGAACCTCGCCCCGTCCCACAGGTAATTTGGTCTCTCCTTCTCTCGCCTGCATGCCATATGCAGGCTTATTTTCAAAGCACTTTGGGAGGCTAAGTTCCATAGGTTTCTATGGAACTTTGGGAGGCTAAGTGCTTTGAAAATATGCCTAATGGTCTCTCAAACATCCCCCTCTCCCGTATACCTTTTAAATAGCAGATTTTCACCAGCAGCGAGCAGCAACTAATACACACTGCTCATGTTGGCCCCACACCCTTCCCTCTGATGCAACTTCCTGTTTCCGCCTAGGCAGAAATTCATCAGAGGGAAGGCTGTGGGCCCGGTGCGAGCAGTATGCATCAGTCACTGCTCACTGCAGGCGAAGATCTGCTACTTACGAGGTATGCAGGAGGGACACTTGTTGGGAGTTTTCGGCTGGTGGGGCTTGGGGATCCCTGCCAGCCACATCATAGGTATGCTGCTACTGGGTGGGCCTGAATCCCAAGCCCACCCTTGGCTACGCCACTGGTTTGTGGGCAGGGAGTGGTGGAAAGAGGAGCAAACCGGAGGGGTACGGGGGGAGGGCAAATTCCATGCCCACCCACCTTGGGCTCAGGCCCACCCAAAATTGGCCATCTGGCTACGCCCCTGGGTGGTGGTAGTGCGATGGTATGGGGGATGCTTTGCTGTCTCAAGACCTAGAAAACTTGCCATTATTGAAAGAACCATGAATTCTGCATTGTACCAGAAAGGGAGAATCTCCAGTCATCTGTCCATGAGCTGAAGCTGAAGCCTAATTGGGTTATGCAGCAAGACAATGATCCAAAACACAAAAGCAAGTCTACATCTGAATGACTGAGGAGAAAAAAAAAAGTAAAGTTTTGGATTGGCCTGTTCAAAGGCCTGACTTAGAGATGCTATAGCAGGATCTGAAACAAGCAGTTCATGCACAAAAACCTACGAATGTGTCTGAATTAAATCAGTTCTGCAAAGAAGAGTGGGCTAAGATTCCTCAACAGTGAGCTGAAAGACTGATAACAAATTATAGGAAGCATTTGGTTGCTATTATTGCTACTAAAGGTGGTACAACTAGTTATTGAATTTAGGGGGCAATTACTTTTTCGGATAGGTGTCTTGAGTGTTCTTTAAATAAATGAAGTTATAATTTTAAAAACTGTGTTTATGTGTTTACTCAGGCTCCCTTTATCTAATATTATAGATCAGAAACCATTCAGTGTGACATATATGCAATAATAGGAGAAATCAGGAGGAGATAAATACTTTTTCACATCACTGTAACTGACCTGATGAAAGGGGCATAGCTCTCAAAAAGCTAGTCATAATCACATCCAGTTAGGCCTGCTACAACTTCTTTGACTTTGATGTCTACCTATTCAAGTGGACTGACACAGTAACTACACTGCCTAAGTGTGAAATTGTTGACGCTGTTTCTTGTTTCCTTCAGGGTGGCAATAATGCAGGTCATACTGTGGTTGTTGATGGAAAAGAATATGATTTTCACCTCTTTCCAAGTGGAATTATTAATACCAAGGCCATATCCTTCATTGGTAAGCAAATAGTTCTCCATATTTAAAGGACTTAGCCATAATCGAGGCAACTCTGTAATCTAGGCACTCACGTTTACATGCGAGTTGCTTGCGTAAATGTTTAGAATACCAGCACTTATGCACATATGTGCACATATACACACATACGTGCTAGAATGTTGCCCAAGTGGTATTCTTTAAATACTTGCTTAACTTACATAGTGTGTATTTTCGTGGGGCATACACAAGGGCAGAGCATGAGCAGGATATAGAAGGGACCCTCATTTAACATAATTTACAGCAGGGGTGTCCAACTTCAGCCCTTGCCAGGTTGGGTTTTCAGGATTTCCCCAATGAATATGCATAAGATCTGTTTGCATACAATAGAGGCAGTGCATGCAAATAGATCTCAAGTATATTCATTAGGGAAATCCTGGAAACCTGACTGGATTATGGTCCTCGAGGACCAAAGTTGGACAACTCTGACTAAGAATACTGTAAGGTATTGTCAGACTTGTGAGTTCCTGTACCAAGTAGAGCGCTGCTGAGCCCGCTACTCGGACCAGGTTCATTTTGGCAGCCGGACAACCCCGGGTTTCACCTGCGCTGACCGCCCGTTCCCCAGAGGTTGAGCCCCTAGGTGCAGGCGGCCTGCAGGACTTACGAAACGGAGCTGGAAGCGGGGTGGTGAACGTATCGGCCAGGCAGGCAGCAAGTCAAGAGAGTAATCCAGATACAGGCAAAGTCAGTAGGCAGACAGAAGGCAAGAGAGTAATCCAGGCATAGGTAAAGTCAATAGGCAGACAGCAGGCAAGAGAGTAATCCAGGTACAGGCAAGGTCAGCAACGAGGGACAAAGTAGAGAAGAAGCAAACTACTGAGCAAGTAACACCTACCAAAGTAGAAGCCGAAGCATGGAGTCCAGGAAGAGCTCAGCTGATAAAGTGCTGGCGTCTGACATCAGCAGGGACCGGCAGGGAGAAGGAGCACAGCCATAGGACAAGAGCAGGGGAAGGAGGAACTGGAAGACCAACAGGAGAGAAGCAAGGGAAGCCAGGCAGAAAAAGAGCAGACCCAGGTGCATAGAAGCAAAGCAATCAAGGAGCTTGGAAGTCAGGCAGAGAGAGAGCAGACCCAGGTGCATGGAAGCAAAGCAATCAAGGAGCCTGCAGCCAGAGGAGAACTACACACACATGGCTCAGGTCTGTGCCAGCCAAGTGTGCGTGTCGTTGGGACCCCGCGCAGCCCGAGGACGCCACTTGCGTTGAGGTAGGGGGGCGCTCTGTTCAGACAGGTCGGGCTTCCTGTGGGGGGGGGGCAGTTGGTGGGGTCTGGGGTCGGGAGCAGGCGGTCAGTCAGGGTGGGGTCTGGTTGTGCCTCTGTCTGGGGGGGGGGATTGATGGGGGTCTGGAGGTCCAGCCTGCATAGGTATGTTTGACAGGTCTGGGCTTTTTTTGACAGTCTGGACCTGTCAAAAAACTTTTAAGGCAGTATTCTGCGTTGGGCGCATGCCTAGGCACAGTCCTCCCACAGAGGTAGTCCATGTGGAGGAGTGGTCTAGTGGTTAGAGCACTGGTCTTGACATCTAGAGGTGCCCTGTTCAAATCCCACTGCTGCTTCTTTTGATCTTGTGCTTGTCACTTAACCCTCCATTGCCTCAGGTACAAACTTAGATTGTGAGTCCTCCAGGGAATAGGGAAATAACCCAGTATACCTGAATGTAACTCACCTTGAGCTACTACTGAAAAAGGTGGAGGCAAAATCTAAATAAATAAATAATAAGGTGCATAAATTTGCATGCTTTAGTTTTGATCATTGGGGCGTCGTTTCCCCGCGCTGTTCTGGTGCTAATTTTACAGCGCTGTTCGCAACAGCATGGGGAAACTGATCATCGGGGCCTTAGACACATTAATACCCAGTTACGCTAGTATTTTATAAAGAAAGTAGATGCCTACTTTCCCTTATGGAATTCCCTCCTACCATGAGCCCTCTGGGTGCCTAATTGGAGGCACCAGTTATAGAATTGCCTTCAGTAAAGACAGTTCTTAATCTGTCATAGCTTTTATAGGAAAAAAAGTTTAAGCTTTATTAAATCATTTCTTCTGAAATGTTTTCATAGTGCAAGGTAATGTATAAAGTGGAACCATTCACTGTCTTGCTTAATTAAAGGATTGACTTTGGAATTAGATTCTTTTGCAGGTTCTGATAATTTTATTTGACCAACATAACATTAATACAAAAGATAGCATGAATGTCTGTGTCCTATATTCGGATGTCACACAAGAGCCCTGTGGTATCAGACGCTCATAGACAATATCCACTTTGGATGGTTCTTAATTGTGATGCAGAGAATACACAACAGTACGGGACATTAGACATTTACACTACATCACCTTTGCAAAAACTAAAGAGTAAAAGTCAAGTCATTAGGGGCAAATAAAGGGCACTTCTATAACAAGGTGCTTACAGTTAGGTGCCCAAAGGGCATGAGATAGTAGGAGCCTATTCTTTAAAAGAAAGTATTTATCTACATTCTTCTATAGATAACCGTAAAGGAGTATAATGCAGTTATCATATAGGTTCAAACACTTCTTACATCAGCCATGGAGCTAGTGTTTTAGCACTTACGTGCAACAGATATCTGTGTAACTTACAGTATTCTGTAAGTTACACAAGCACGTTTGAACCCCACCTTTGGTGGCCCTTGTCACCCAAAATAAAAATGCTCAAGACTAGTGTTCTTCACATCCTGTAGAGTCACCACACAAACAAAAGTCCATCTTGATTTAAACAAGGTGTCTAGCAGTGGAAGGACTGGGTGCGCTATTCCTGAGGTGATGGTCACAATTTGAATATTTTTATTTGAAGTTAAGAAGACAGGTTGCCTGCTCTGGCCAGTCCAGGGACCTCTTCTGTGTCCTGCCTCCTGATGTAACTTACTGTTTCCTTGTAGGCAGGATGCAACCAAGACAGTCTTTATTAATCGTTTTCCCGCCACAGCCCCTGAGCAACAACACAGACACTGCTGTGTAGCTGACACCAACCGGCACCTATTTTATAAAAGTCTGCTCCCCCTGAGATCAAAACCTGGCTATGCCTCTGCTTAATATTCTTTGATTTTGATTCCCTACTTCCTTCAGTTCAAAATGGCGCTTCTGATGTGGTCTCTGAGGTCCTTTCTCCCAATTATAAAATTATAAGGAATTCAATTAGATTTGAGGTAATATTTGTTGTTGTTTTTTTCACACCACTTGTTTTAGACTTTCTGATTTCTTAGCACTGGCTGCTGTTTTACGTACAGTGTTTATTTTTGTGTCAGTACAATACTGCCTATTTTGTTGGCCAAGTGCTATAATATCCCAGGAATATAATCTTATTACACCGGATATCTCTGGTATAAAGTACTGGAACAGATTTTTAATTCTTGTACTTTACGAATGTATAATGTGCCACCAATAGTCATAGCCTGCTACCCTTTTTTTATTGTTGACCCAACATTTCTTTTCTCTTGAGAACCAGACTGGGAGGTGGCACCATGAGTCTTCATTCACACTACCTGAGGATTTTTTTTTTAATTTTTTTTTTGTTGTTGTTGTTTATATTATTTTACTGAACATACTCAGTTGAGTCACGGTGACTATCTTGAGCTGGGAGCCATGTAGCCTGGTTGTGTTCAGAACCTTTTAATATGAGCCCTTGCTCTGAGCATCTGTCACTCCTGCACAACAAAAAACCAAAGTAGCAGTGTTCAAAAGTCTATATCACCATATCAAACAGATTCAAATATGTCAAAAAAACAGGGGGAAAAGTCTCAACAAGTACGACAACCCTCAAATAAGCAGTTAGTTGTACGTACAAAAAGTAATCATAGACTAAAAAAAATCCCTTAGACAAAAGAAAAACATTTTATTACATATTTTTCTACTTGTTGAGACTTTTCCCCCTGTTTTTTTGACATTTTTGAATCTGTTTGATATGGTGATGTAGACTTTTGAACACTGCTACTTTGATTTTTTGAAATTTTCAGGAGGAGTTAGCAGTTTTGACGATCTGTGTATGACATTGTGACTCCTGCACAACAACCACAGATCTGTCCCTCCTGTTATACCCAGCCCCAGCTGTCAAGTAAAAGTCCCAACATAGGAGTTGAACTGGAGACCTTCCACTTGAAAGCACACAGCACTTACCAGCTGAGTCACTAGGACAGCTCTTCTGCTCTCTTTTATTTACAAAGTGTCCTATTCACTAAGGGGAGGGGGGTCCTTTTTTACTAAGCTGCAGTAGCGTTTTTAGCTTGCGGTAGAAATCAGCTGGAAGTAAATTCCGAGACGCCCATTATATTCCTATGGGTGTCTCAGCATATACTACCAGCTGATTTCTACCGTGAACGTAAAAATGCTACCGTGACTGACTCCTAAGCTGTGTTAGCTGTTTAAGACATTACCATGAGCTAACGGTTATCGTGAGCCCGTGCAAGCAGTTAATGCCATTCTTTAACAGACAGCTGTTCAAATCAGGAATTATCTTGTGCTGATGCAGATGGGGGCATGGAATGGGCAGAAACTACACCCTATATGTGAAAGACATTACCATGTATTGACTGTTAATATAGCAAGCAACTCGGAGCAAGAGATGTAGCTAACTGCATCATGCATTATCAGTCATGCAGTTCATATGAATCAGGGCTGTACCGAATATTCGATTCAATTTGGCCCCAAATACATTATTTGTATTCGGACGAATAGTGGTTTAAATTCGAATATGAATAATCTGGGGCTCTACTGTGCTAAATCCTACTGAAATAAACCCTTGATCTCTGATTTCACATTGCTTCTTTTATTATTTGTTATGTTAAAGCCCAATACCCACTATTTATATCTGGTATTCGTATTCAGCTGAACAGTAAAATATGCTATTCAATACAGCTCTAGAAGCAGTGACATTTTCTCTGTGTTACCAACGGTCGATGCAGAGGTTGTACAGTTACTGTGGATTAGTGCTCAGGAACACCCTCATTCTACAACATGGTGACTAAATTCGCATACCAATTGTGTGCAAAGATTTCTAGAATGCTAGCACTTACACAGGGAAGTACATACTTATGTGTAAATGCTAGCAGAGTGCTTAACACTATCCTGTAAATGATAAACTCAAATAGCGCATAAATGCAAGGGGGTAGTCACAGGGGAGGAGCCTAGCCAGGGCATGGGCTGGACCAATCTCTGTACACATAACTGACAGAAAACTGTAAATTAATGACTGCCGCATATAGGCGTGCCCACTTATACCTGCTATTGACATGGTGTAAGTTGATGCGCCCATATATAGGCATATCAATGCCGACTTATGCTAGTATTCTGTAATGGAATCTTGGCACCCTGGTGATGTTCTAGAATTAGCATTCAGCGTGTGGCACTTGTGGTGCACAGTTATAGAATTATCCATTAAATGCAAAACATTAGCAGAGCTTAATCAATGAAGCATCTACTTCCTAATTTCATATCCTCATCCGTGTTGTGTAGAAAAAAATTCCCTTTCCACCTCAAAGTGCTGAAGCATTGCTGAATAGTAAATGAAGCTGTTGAAAATAATTGCCTTGCAACTGAGCAGCTATGTTCTCTAGAGGATGAAAAAGAGCATGCATTATTTGAAAGTTAATGCAGGCACTAATTCTCTTGTCTGTGTTCACACAGGTAATGGAGTTGTTATACATTTACCAGGCTTGTTTGAAGAGGCGGAAAAAAATGAAAAGAAAGGTAAATACAAACACATTTCACTTGCTTAAATCTAGCCAATAAACCAAAAAATCTTTACCTGCTGAAGAACAAGTAAACAATGATAATTAAATAATACATGGCCCAATATTCAAAAACATTTATCTGGGTTACTGCACTTTCTACCCAGATAAGTGCTGCTAATCGGGGGCCAGTCATTGATTTTCATCGGCATCCGCCAGATAATGATGCTGAAAATCATTGCACACTGCTCCAGTGCTATCCAGATTGTGCCGGGCAGTACAGAGACAGAGTGAGGAAGCAGGAAAGTATCCAGATAGTGGTGATATTTAGTGCCACTATCTGGATCACTGTCTGCACAGCTTGAAACAGAAGAATTGCTGTCCAGGGTTATCCAGATGGTGCTGCTGAATATCATCATTATCCAGATAATTCCAATGGCTGGTGGCATACCCAGATATTCAGACACTATCCAGATAACTATCTAGACAGCTTAAGACAGAAAAATTGCTGTCCAAGATAATCCAGCTAGTGTTGCTGAATATTGCTGTTATCCAGATAGCTCTGGTTGCTCGTTTTAACGAAACTGAGCATGCTCGCGCACGCTCAGTTTCATTAAAACGAGCATGCATGGCAACTAAAAACAGAACAGTGCGCCAGGTAATGTGAGACCAGCGCAGGACAAATGCTTTAGCTGACGTGGGTTGGGTACCTTCGCAGTGGCAGTGGGGGGAGGCAGAGGCGGCGACGAGGAGGCAGTAGCAGCGGTGGGGGGGGGGCAGAGGTGGCGGCGGGGAGGCGTGCCAAAATGTGCCCCCCCTCCCCACTGTGGGCTCTGGCCCACTCTCCTGTCGAGGTCTGGCTACTCCCCTGAATTCTGTGGGGATCACTTTCTTTTTAAAATTTCCTTGAAAGTGTCTGGTAACTCAGGGTAGATATTCTTATGTTTTTTTGGATACTGTTCATTTTAAATATTATTTGGTGGAAAGAGAGAAGATTAAGTGGATAATTAATATGATTAATTTAGACCCATTAGGCCGAAACACAACCGTTATGTCGAGTCTTTTTTCATCAATAAACAAGTATTTTTAAGATACATCTCTCCAGGTCTTGTATTGCCGTGGTCAAACATCCCACTTTCTTCTATATCTGTGTTTTCCTGTGGGACGTTCGAGTTCTCCGCTTGACTGCGGATTTGTTTGAACATATGCTTTGTGAAATGTACATCTTTTCTATTTTTGTATTTTGCAGAGTGCAGGAGAAAATACATTTCTGTTTCTCTTTTACCAGTGTTTACCTGGCTTTCTTGAGGGAGATCTCTATTTTGTGGTTCCCTGTTTTGTATAGTGAGAAAAGAATTAAATGTTCTTGGTATTGTAGAATGATTTGAAAAATTAGTGCTCATTATTGCTTGTTATGTGAATGAATATTCCATCACTATTTCATTATTGCTTGCCAGACCAGTCCAGTATTATTATATTTTAAGGGCATTTGTTTTAATTCGTGTATTCAGTCCTTACATGTACATGATTTTGCTTTTTAAACCCAAAAGTAAATCTTAAGTGTGGTTAAACAGCGAGGCTTCTGTGGATAGGGACAGAGTTCGCGGGGATGGGGCGAGGATGGGGACAGAGTTCGCGGGGACAGGGCGAAGATAGAGTTCGTGGAGATGGGGTGGGGACGGAGATAGAGTTCACGGGGACGGGGTGGGGACGGGGATAGAGTTCGCGGAGAAAGGGTGGGGACGGGGACAAACTTTGTCCCCCTGTCATTCTCTAATGCAAATCTCTCTCATGAATATTCATCGTGGATATTCCAAAAACCTGACAGGCTGGGGTGCCTCCAGGATCAGGCTTGGGAACCACTGATCTGGTTTATAGTTTATTATAGGTATGTATACATGTTTATTTTTGTGAAGAAAAATTTGTACATATATATGTGTGTGTTCATTTATTTTCTGGCAACAGAAAATTACACATGCAAGTGAAAAAAAAATGGACTGAGAACAGCAGGGGGATCAAGAGCAAGTTCTCCAGACCCTTTTATCTAAAGAATGGCAGGAAGCTGGTGGAATTCCCCACCTGACCAGCCAAAGAGAAAAACAAGAATATAAAGAACAGCTTGTGTGTGAAATTTTGTGTACTCCATGGAATACACCTTCCCTATCTCATATTACTCATTTGAAAGCAGTTTTGGAGAGGAAAGCTAAACACAGGGCATTAGGATTACATAAACTTCCCTTTGTTGTGCTGTCTACTAGCAGTAATTCAGAGTGCAAAACAAGTCTGCTGCCAATTTTTAGCAAAATAGTTTTAATTTATGGTGCGTGACAGCTTTATGCTTTAAACATACTTAAGTCCTAAAATAGCCACTGAAGAAGGGTGACTATTGCAGATTTAACATATCTGTATGCTCAATCCATCAAACAGAGAAAAATGAGAAACATCCTTGCACGTAAGAATAAGTGAATGTGAAAATAGTTCCCATGTTTAGATGTGGAATCATTATTTAATGTTTTCAACAGGACTGAAAGACTGGGAGAGAAGACTGATTATATCAGACAGAGCACATATTGGTAGGTATTGCTTGAAGGTTGAGATTTGAAGGTTGTGTCATTACACAACTAATCTTATCAGCTCAAATGTTCATAATTTGTATTCAATATCCAGCACTTAAATATCCCTTTAAAAACATTTTTTTTTGTCCTTACCATGCTTTAACAGCAAAGTTAACGTGGTAAGCACAAAGGTTGTGTGGGAAAGGGGATGAGATTTAATATACTGCCTTTCTGTGGTTGCAATCAAAGTGGTTTACATATTTTATACAGGTACTTATTTTGTACCTGGGGCAATGGAGGGTTAAGTGACTTGTCTAGAGTCACAAGGAGCTGCAGTGGGAATCGAACCCAGTTCCCCAGGTTCTCAGGACGCTGCGTTTGGGGCATGCCCAGCAAGTCCCCTTGTCATTACTGCAAAAATAGGTTCCCTTATGAGTATTTGCAATTAGCATGGCACTTAACGCCATCTCTTGAGGAAGCAGCACAGGCACCCATGCTAACTGCACAAGTGATAGTGGGCTGTACTTATGGTGCACTAACTACAATGTGTCTTCCATACCAATTCTTCACCCATAAACTGCCCAGTTCCCTTGGTATGGCATCCAGCTAATGCATGAATTAGCACACACTGTCAGGCCAACGCAGTTACCACATGTATGTACTAACTGAGGCATATTTTCAAAGCATTTAGACTTACAAGTTTCGTGGTAACCTGTGGAACTTTGTAAGTTTAAGTGCTTTGAAAATGAGCCCCTGTACAATGTAGTAAAAAGGCACCCAAATGAACAGAGCAAAGCAGGCTTTCCTCTCTGTCACTTATTCCTTAAAAGAGTTTGAGTGCCTGAAAAAGCCATAATAAATCCAAACAAGCAATTTGACTATTTTTGCAGCATAGATTGTCTCTGTGCAGGTAGTACATGTAACCTAGGTCTCACCCCACAGCCTAGGAAACCGGCTAAGCTCCTTTGGTCAGACACCTGGGACCAGGATCCAAAAAATAAAAAAAACATTTTTCAGATCTGAAGAGCTGGGTGTAGTCCAGGGCTGAAGAAAATTTCTGGTAGGCCTAAAGGTATTCCCAACCTGAAGTATGCAAGAATCCACTTTCAAATAACAATCAGCAGTCACAATAGGTAAACTTTAAACTTTTCTTTTACTGGATCAACTCAAACCAAATAACAGTTCGTGGAACAACCCTCATAATTTCAGTTCAAATGCATAAGAGGCCAAAGTCACGTGGTTAATGTCCAGCATAAGCCTGGCTCATCCCAGATCAGGGATGCCCTGGGCAACTGGCAGAAACCCTGCTGGGAGGGGGGCTCCTCTTTGCCCACTTCCCTCCCACCTGGGGTGTCCTTTCCCACCAGGCATTCCTTCTTTCTCACATTTCCCCATGCCGAGGAACTGACCATAGACCCCCCCCCCCCCCTGCCAGAGGTTTCATCAGCCAGCCACACCAGTACTCAGGGTCTCAGCTGGGGTTGGGAACTAAAGACTCCTTTCAACTAAACATAGTCCCTTTTATTTGTCATCTCGCCCCACCTCCTGAGGCCGGGCTCCCCTCATCGCCACCCACCTGGCCAGCTTTTCCAGCTCCCATTACGATAGTGACCCCCCCAGGAGATCCTCCCACCTCCTGCTTGGCAGCAAAGACATTCTCATGGGAGGCCACATATATGATTGTTGTTATATTAAGCAAATTTTGTATTGATAAATAAATAGTACTATGTATAATGTGATAATTACTGTGGTTGCGTGGGTGAACAGTACATAATATATATATTTATGCCTGTTATAAATCCTATTATGCTTTCATAACTTAAATTTTATGTACTCTAAGGTGCTGTGTTTTCCTTTGATTACTAATTTAATTATGTGTGTGTTTTTTTATGTGTTGATGAGCAGTGCTTGATTTTCACCAAGCAGTCGATGGACTTCAAGAAGTACAGCGTCAAGCACAAGAGGGGAAAAAGTAATTCTATGTGAACACTTTTATACTATTAGTAACTTTTAACATGTGAAATATTGATAACTGGGAGGTCAATTTTCAAAACCACTTACATGGGTAAATAGCGATGTATTCAGGTACATAAGTACATAAGTAATGCCACACTGGGAAAAGACCAAGGGTCCATCGAGCCCAGCATCCTGTCCATGACAGCGGTCAATCCAGGCCAAGGGCACCTGGCAAGCTTCCCAAACATACAAACATTCTATACATGTTATTCCTGGAATTGTGGATTTTTCCCAAGTCCATTTAGTAGTGGTTTATGGACTTGTCCTTTAGGAAACCGTCTAACCCCTTTTTAAACTCTGCCAAGCTAACCGCCTTCACTATGTTCTCCGGCAATGAATTCCAGAGTTTAATTATGCGTTGGGTGAAGAAAACCTGTCTCCGATTTGTTTTAAATTTACTACACTGTAGTTTCATCGCATGCCCCCTAGTCCTAGTATTTTGGAAAGCGTGAACAGACGCTTCACATCCATCTGTTCCACTCCACTCATTATTTTATATACCTCTATCATGTCTCCCTTCAGCCGTCTCTTCTCCAAGGTAAATTGGTTTGTTTGAAAATTTTCTTCCTCTGCTTGACTAGAGACACACACAGCTTCCATAGCTTGTGCAGTTTTAGCAGGAATAAAAAGAGGCATTTCTGGAGCATATTTGGATTGAGGGAGTAGAACAGTGCATGTTGAAAAGCAGGATTGAATCAGACACAAAAGTGGGTGATGTCATCCAGCAGCACCAGATACAACAGTGCTCCCGCAGCTCAAGAACTAGTGGAAATTTCTAAAGTAAGCATGGTGCTTCCCCTGTGCTGCTGTTCCCTTAGTGTGCTCAGTTTTGATTGTACACTCTGCCAAACAGATATGAAACAAAATTCTCCTGACTTTTTTTTTTTTTTTTAAGGATCTTCTCTTCTAGTTGTTTTGACCTTGTTTTTCATCTTTTTTGGTTGTTTTAGTTATATTCATTTCAAAGAATTGTTTGGCTATTTTTGTTTTGACATTTCAGGACCATGGCTGCCTGTCCTGCAGGAGAAAGATAGCCAGCAATGATACCCATAGACTTTGTGTCATTTGCTTGGGTTCAATGCTTCACCAGGAGAGCTGCTATGAATGTGAACACGTCTCTGTGAACCTAAAAGAATCGCCTCCGCCAGGTCTGTGACCATTATGAGGCAGAGAAGAGGTTCTTAAAAATTAACAAAAACAAAATATTCTTTGCAGAGTTTGGCTGACTCTGTGCACACCAGCAAGTCCTCCTCTCTTGCTATTGCCTCCATCCCTTAGTTGCCTCAAAGTTATGTTGTGAAAAAACAGCACCATTACTCTTCAGACAGGATGTCAGTCTCCACTGAGACTTGTCCACGGAATCTCAGATGTCTTTGGCACAATCACACAAGTATGAGCAATCAGAACATTCTAAACCATGTAGTTTAAAAGCCCATTACAAAGCACCATCATCTCGGTGAAGAAGAGCATAATCATGGCCCCACCTCGAAGCACAAGAAGTTAGAAAACACTTCTGTACTTTCATTTATGCATAAGAAGATACTTTACAATTTTGATGCAGGCAAAATGACAATTACAGCTGGTTCATCCAGTTGTACCACAGACAGTTCTGTGCTGAGATATTTCCAGTGCAGAAGTGGTGCAGATATCATTATCACTCTGCTGTGGATAATTTTATTACTGCCTACATTAGCAAAGGGTACACATGCACTTTTTACTATGCAGATTTTGCCAGATCTTCAAAACAACAGCATGTACGTATTTTACCTTTCAAAGTTTGACGGGAAAATACCACACACATTTACACTACTGAGGTGTGACTTTTTCTACTACTACTACTACTATTTAGCATTTCTATAGCGCTACAAGGCGTACGCAGCGCTGCACAAACATAGAAGAAAGACAGTCCCTGCTCAAAGAGCTTACAATCTAATAGACAAAAAATAAATAAAGTAAGCAATCAAATCAATTAATGTGAACGGGAAGGAAGAGAGGAGGGTAGGTGGAGGCGAGTGGTTACAAGTGGTTACGAGTCAAAAGCAATGTTAAAGAGGTGGGCTTTCAGTCTAGATTTAAAGGTGGCCAAGGATGGGGCAAGACGTAGGGGCTCAGGAAGTTTATTCCAGGCGTAGGGTGCAGCGAGACAGAAGGCGCGAAGTCTGGAGTTGGCAGTAGTGGAGAAGGGAACAGATAAGAAGGATTTTTCTGAGTTAAAACTGAGCTAAAATGCTTGTATACTTGAGAAAATATAGAAGTATTTATGCAAGTGCAAACTTCTTCCCAAACCCTGCCATGAATGCCTCTTCAAAATGTGGGGAAACTTACGCATGTTCAGGCACTATGGAGATAATAGGACGCATATGTGAGAAGCCCAAGCAGGTGCCTATTGTATGAGTTCAAATATCTTTTATTGATTTTAAGATAAGATATACAACAACAACAAAAATAACAGGTATACAGACCATTCTTAGCTCAAAGCTATTATGTTAACCGGTATCTTCATGATATATAGATCCATTTTTCCCCAGCGATTTAAGGGCTGAATCCAATTATTATCCCTTACTTTGATAATGTTCTCATATTTACATATTAAACACACCCAGTTTCACCACAGATTAAAATGTAGACTCCTGCTGTCCTTCCAGTTCTTGATAATAACCTTTAATGCTACAAATAATAAGAAATCAATAGAAAAAATTGCTCCGCAGACAGCACCAACTGTACTACTAAGAATCTCCAAATTACTATTTTAAAGAAGAGCATAAAATCTAAATTCAAAATGGAGATAATTCACTTCCAAGCTATGGACCACAATATCTGTAGGCTGGTGTAACACAGTGGTTCCCAAACCTGTCCTGGGGGAACCCTAGCCAGTCAGATTTTCAGGATATCCACAATGAATATTTGTAGGATAGAATTACATCTATTGCATGTAAATCTAACTCATGAATATTGATTGTGGATATCCTGAAAACCTGACTGGCTGGGGTTTCCCCAGGACAGCTTTGGGAACCAAAGGTGTAACATATTCAGATGCCTTCAAGCCAGATAAACAGTCTCACCTACTTGCTTTCACATAACTTACAGCAACAGCAGGAAGTGATGTATTCTACCCAGGTGCACCCTCCATTTCCTAGCGGGATCATAGGACCTGAATTACAAAGCCGCACTACTGATTCTTAGTGCAGCATATGAGAGGAAGCCCATTCAATTCCTATGGGCTTCCTCATATTTGCCGCATGGGAATTGCTAACATGGCTTTGTAAAAAAAGCCCATAGAAACTTACACAATAGCCATCATACCCTGGAGGAAAGGAGAAACAGGGGTGATATGATACAGACGTTCAAATATTTGAAAGGTATTAATCCGCAAACTAACCTTTTCCGGAGATGAGAAGATGGTAGAACTAGAGGACATGAAATGGGGTTGAAGGGGGTCAGACTCAAGAAAAATGTCAGGAAGTATTTTTTCACAGAGAGAGTGGTGGAAACTTGGAATGCCCTCCCATGGGAGGTGGTGGAGATGAAAACGGTAACAGAATTAAAAAATGCGTGGGATAAACATAAAGGAATTCTGTTCAGAAGGAATGGATCCTCAGAAGCTTAGCGGAGATTGGGTGGCAACACCAGTGGTGGGAGGTGGGGCTAGTGCTGGGCACACTTCTACGGTCTGTGCCCTGAAAATGGCAGATACAAATCAAGGTCAGGTATACACATAAAGTAGCACATATGAGTTTATCTTGTTGGGCAGACTGGATGGACCATACAGGTCTTTCTCTGCCGTTATCTACTATGTTACTGTGTTATTATAACTCATCACAGCTGGGGCAGAAATGCATCATGAGAGGGAGAGAGTACCTTTATCTTGCTTGCAGGATCTGCATGAATTACTATGCGTATTTGTACATTTTTCTAACTTTCTCAGGATCCACAAAGCACAATGATATAGAAAAAATAAAGACTGCATGAAGGTGCATATTTTAAACCTATATTTTGAAGGCAACATTAGTGCTTATATGTCTTTATGAAAGAGGATCCCAGAACCAGCCTCCAATAGCGCACAAATTCCCACACACAAACTTAAATTCATGAAAAAGATGTAAATGTGAGCACATCCTCTATGGGGGGGCATTCTATAATCTGTGCCAAAAAACCCCACACGGTTAGCATGCTTCTATAAACTATGCCCCAAATTACGCATTGTTTATGCTCATGCGCTGTTCTTGTAACTAAAATTTAGGCGCACCCATTTAGGCCGCTTAAAACCAGGCCTAAACACCTATGCCTAAGGCGCAGATCAAGTGTGTTCTATAATAGTGCACATAGTTTTTGGGAATGCCCACAATCCGCCCATTGCCATGCCTCCTTTTCGACTGTGCACATTAGAATTTATGTGCACTGCATTATGATATACACCTAGAAAGTTGCACATGTCAATTTCAATTAAAGCCAATTACTGCTGCTAATTGGTTGTTAAGTACCAATTATCAGCACTGATAAGCTTGTTAATCAAGTTGTACATGCAATTTGGCCATGTGGCCAAATCAGCATGCACATCTTCAGACGCCATATATAGAATTTGGGGGTATGTGTATACCCAAACATTTTATAAAGTACGTGTATACATCACAACTCCACCTTCATTCTGCCCAATCTACTTTTAAAACAAATAGGAGGAAAAATGTTTTCACTCAAAAAAATAGTTAAGCTCTGGAACTCGTTGCTGGAGGATGTGGTAATGGCAGTTAGCGTATCTGGGTTTGATAAAGGTTTGGACAAGTTCCTAGAGGAAAAGTCCATAGTCTGTTATTGAGATGGACATGGGGGAAGCCACTGCTTGCCCTGGGATTGGTAGCATGGAATTGTGCTACTAACTGGGTTTCTGCCAGGTACTTGTGACCTGGATTGGCCACTGCTGGAAGCAGCATACTGGGCTGGATGGACCATTGGTCTGACCCAGTATGTCTATTCTTATGTTCTTATCACAGGCAAGCTCTGTAGGACTCTAAGGAACCTGCTTGTCTCTAGCCAATGAAAACACAATATTGGAATACCATCCTGCACTGACAGTAATGTAGTTGGAAAACTCCTATTCAGCTTTGAGGGAACAGTGTTCAGCGTGTTGCATTCTGATGCCTAAAGTTTGGCGCACATTACAGAACTGACCACTTAAAGATTACTGCGCAGTAACTGCTAGTGCACAAATGCATTAAGAGGCTTTGTGATATTTTTGCAGTTACCATGTGGTAAACTGCGCATTAAGCGCTTTTGTTTTAGGGGTGTATCGTGGATGAAGAATGGGCATGGAAGGTGTTTTGTGATTAGTGTACTGCAAATAATCAGCATTAAATAGGAGGAGCTGTGCTTCTGCACTGTCTGAAAATCTAACACAGAGTTTATAACAGCAAATGCCGGGAGCTCCCCCAATTGTTGCCAGGTTAAATTTGCAGCTACTGCACAGTAAATTCCCGCATTAAGCCACACTAACTGCAAATTTTACTACAGCTTAGTAAAAGGGCCCCTCTGTCTACCTATCTATCTTTCTATCTATCTCTACAGATATTACTATATCCTCACTAAATGTACATGTTTTTTTTTTTAGCATTTTCCACACTAGGTGATATGTATGATCTGTTTTTGGCATGTTATACATTCTATGATTCTTTATTAAATAGATGTCTCCTCAGTATATACCTGGGCATGTCTCAGGTCCTGATAAGATGTGTTTTTGTTTTACAAGTATTGGCACTACAAAAAAAGGAATTGGACCTACGTATTCATCTAAAGCAGCCCGGACAGGCCTCCGTATATGTGACCTTCTTGCTGATTTTGATGAATTTTCTTCAAGGTATCGTTAAAATCAATTTTTAGCAAATCAAAAATTGGTAACTTTTTTGAATGGTATTTTAAGGGTTGGGTATTTCCAATGCTAGTATGCATGAAATTTGTTAAAGACACTGTGAGATCTATAAGCAGTGTTGGGTAAGTTACTTTGTGAAATTAATATATTAGTTTCTAGTTTCCACAAGGAAAAAAACAATATGTTATAGTTACTTGTTTAATAAAAGTAATGTTACTGTGAAAAGTAATATATTACTGTTAGTTACTTGTTTTGACATTACATAAAATTAATTCTAGCAATTATGTGTTGTTGAAAGAAACTACACTGTGTTAATGTCAAAATCATGTCATTCTTCTTATTGAATTCAACTGTAAATGTTGAAGGCCCAGCCATCTTTGTTATCACCTCATGTTGCACAGTTGAACAATTTCACACAAAAGGAAGTTTGCTGGAAACTGAAAGCAGCTCAATAATGGGCCTAGTGATGCAAAGAAAATCAGATGGGTGTCACTAAAAGTAAGAGGAGTCACCTGAACACAGGACTAACCAATGGCAGCGCAGCTTTAAAACTACTCTATGACATCACAATGTGCTTTGACCAATGGAATATGTTCAAATTCTGGGCCTCTAACTGGCAGTTTCAGAAGGGCCCCTCAATGGCAAAGTAACAGTTCCAGAGAGTTTAGAAGCCAACCTAGGATTGCTGAGGTACTATAGGGTCCGCAACAAGGTGAATTCAGGAACTACCAATACCACAATGTGTTGGGATGGAAATCTCTGACCTTAACTGGGTAACTTGGCAGCTCTGAAGATCTGCCTTTGAGCCCATGTACGTTTAAGGGCAAGCATCCTGTCTGACCCTCTTTAAAGTGCAGAAGTCTGTGTGCCTAATACTGCCCCTACTCCTATACCCCACTCTCCACCCCAGGCATTTCTCCTGCTCTTTTCATTTCAACTACCACCCTCCACGGTCCCTTCCTGGGCCTTGTCCAACCTTCTCCCCACCCAACTCCATGCCAGGTCCTCTGCTACCTACATAGATACAAACTTATTCAGTTCCAGTAGGGATATTTTAGGCCAATCCTGGTTTTCAATACAGCTCCAGTGCAGTAAGATACTTATAATCACTGAAATCAGTACTGCCAGTCCCATAATTACAAACAACACAAAATACCGCTGCTCACCTTGTATACAGTGCTCCTCGCTTTGAGAAGGCCTCCCCTCTGTTAAACTTTCACTGGCTTCCCATAAATGCAAGGATCAAATCATATATGGTTTATCACCCTCCTACATGCAAGAACTAATTGATTTACCTTCACGTAATACAGTAAAAACATCCAGAGAATTCCTCACGCTCCGTTATCCAAACTGCAAAGGTCTTTCTTACAAATCAGTCCTTGTTGCAGGCTTCACATGTCAGAGTACCAAAACTTTGGAATTCTCTGCCCAAGCAATTAAGGTACTTAGAAGATTATCTGAGATTCTGTAAATTACTAAAGGCTTTTCTATTGAATGCATATCTTATCAAAAGACAATAAACTAATGTTGCTGTCCCTCTTATATGTTTCAACATATCCAATACTCTTGCCTAGCTTCATGACAAACACACAATTATTCCTAATACATTAAAGTGTTATAATTAATTATCTGACTCTATCATATTTTTGATGTTTTTCTTGAATGTAAGCCACATTGAACCTGAGCTTGTTCAGGATAATGTGGGATAGAAATGTCATAAATAAATAAAATAAACTATATAAACTGGGCCGGTGCTAGGTTTTCTCTCTCTAGACAGAAACATTTGGGGTCACAACAGGGGGGCAAGCCAAAGTGACACTTCAACACATCATACCCTCCCCCACTCACACTTTTAAATTATCAATATAAGACCCCAGGGTCTTCTATACATACAGATGCCCTCCCCCTCCAGCTAGTTTCAGTTATCAGGTAAAACTGCCATTATAATTGATAGGACAGAATCTTAATATAAATCATGGTTTAAATACTACTACTAATCATTTCTATAGCACTACTAGATGTATGCAGTGCTGTACACATTATATGCAGGTACTTTCTCTGTCCCTAGAGGGCTCACAATCTAAGTTTTTGTACCTGGGGCAATGGAGGGTTAAGTGACTTGCCCAAGGTCACAAGGAGCTGCAGTGGGAATTGAACCCAGTTGCCAGAATCAAAGCCTGCTGCACTAACCATTAGGTCACTCCTCCCTGGCGCTCTCTTCTTTCCCTTCCCACCTCCTTCCTTTCTATGGTTAAAACTATTCCTGGAGATTAACACTGCATACACTTTTCGAACACAGGAAAATAGGTGAAGAGGCAATAACAGACATAGATTTCCATTTTCAGAACTAAGCACATTATTTTCAAGGGATAATCTCACAAGCAGCAGGCGCACTCTCCCCTCTTCTCAAACCCAGCACCTCTCTCCCTCCCTATCCTCCATCCAAATCTGAATCCAGCACCTCTCCCTCCCTGCTCTCCTCTCAAATCCAGGGCCTGTGCTTCCCTGCCCCCCTTAAGTTTGGCAACTGTCTTCCTCCCCAGACCCACAAATCTGGCACCTCCTCCTCCTTTCTCCCCCCTGCCTGCCGAATCCAGCACCTCTTCAGCAACCCTGCAACCTTGCCTGGGTTGCCGACAACTGTCAGCAATATAAGCAGTCTCCCTCCTGAGATGCTGGGCCCATGAGAGCTGGGGAAGGGAAGGGAGAGAGTAGCTTACCGGGTTTGTGCTGGCCTGTGTATAAAAGTAATATGCCATAACATTACTCATTAATGAAAAAAATATTAGTTATTTCATTACATTTGCAAAAGTAATCATTACAGTTACTTAATATATTACCGGTAATATATTACTTCATAATATATTACTACCCAACACTGTCTGTAAGCAAGCTCATATACCACACTCTACAAGTATACCTAGAAAATTATTATGAATTAATTGCTAAAGTGCTATTTATTACATAATTTATCCTTTTTGGTTATGTTATACTACACTTTTATTTGGCCTTCCTCAAAATAAATTGGAGCGAAAGCAGTTTATAGCAAATAATTATATATAATAATAAAATGCATCATACAGTAATATTACATCAATAGTATAGTAATAATAACAATTTAAGTTTATATACCTCCTCAGCCTTAAGTTCAGTGCTGTTTATGTTTACTGTTTAGGTTTATTAAAATTCTTGATATACTGCAATTTCCGACTGGCGGATCACAGCAGTTTACAATCCAACTAAAACAGCATGTGTTAAAAGGAATGCCAAATTAAAAGAGAAAAGGGCAGAATGCAAACAAATTGGACATAGCACAACAAAGGCAATAAGAAATTAGACAATAAGCATAATATACACAGAATGATCAATAAATTCAGTTGGGCAGACCGATCTAAAGTTAAGTGATCCTTGTAGTGCACCAAAGTTACGTTGGGGGGAAAAGGGTTTTTAAAAAGGTTTTAAACTTAGAAAAGGACAACTTGGAATGAATATCAACTGGAGGATCGTTCCAGAGTTTGGGAACCTCAAAATAGAAGGCGAATTTGCGAGTGGTCTCATAGTGAGCACACTTTGGAGGGGGCAAAACCAGACAATTTCAGTGCAAAGAATGTAGAGCCCGGGCAGGGGTATAAGGTATGACCACTGTAGATAGGTATGATAGAACTCCCAAATGCAAAGCTTTATGTGCCAAGCATAAAATCTTAAAACAACAGCGGAATTCAACAAGTAACCAAGGAAGACAAATCAAAAGGGGCAAAACATGATCAGATTTTTTAGCCTTACAGAGAAAACGAGCACAAATAGTTTGTAAACTTTGCAGGTGACGCATCTGGGAGTGAGGAATGACACAATAGACTGAGTTAAGTAATCAATTTGGGAGATGGACAAAGGCACGTATTAACGTGTGAAGAGACTGGAAGTCAAGATAACTATGAATAGCATAAAGACGCCAAAATGAGAGAAAACCATGTTTAAGAACTTGTGAAATTTGATTTACAAAAGAGAGTTGTGAATCAATAATGACCCCCAGATAACAAAAAGACTTAACTGTGGAGATAGGGACACCAAAAAGCACTGGAGTAAATGACGGAGGAGATAGCATTCTGGAGATCCCACAAGCTGTAGTTTTAGAAGAGTTAAGAACAAGTTTATTGAGAAGCCACTGAGATAATGTAGAGAGACAAGATTGCAAATGTTGAATTGTCAACAGGGTCTGTGAAAGTAGGATAAATCAATAGAATATTGTCAGCATAAATGAAAAATCAAATAATAATTCCTGAATGAAAGTGGCAAATGGGATTAAGAAAATATTGAAGAAGAAAATATTGAAGAGTAAAGGTGGTAGAATAGACCCCTAAGGGACACCACAGGAAAGAGAACAGTCAGCAGAAGATGATGAGTGTGTCTAACAGTAAAGATAAAACCAGTTAAATATGAAGAAAACCAAGTCAGAACAGTACTCAAAAACCCCAAAGAGTGACGTTGAGATAAAAGAAGTGAGTGATCAATAAGATGAAAGGCTGCAGATAGATCAAGACAAATCAACAAGACAATAGCAGCAGAATCAAGATGGGAAAGTAATTCACTGACCAGAGCTGCTGCAGTAGTCTCTGTACTTACTGTGTGAGGACCGAAAACTGGTTTGACATGGATGAAGTATGGAAAGTTATTTCACATGTGAGAGTAACTGATCAAAGACAATCTTTACCATGCTCTTTCAGATGAAGCATAAATTAGACACAAGACAATAGTTTTCAGGGACAGTGGGATCAAGCGTGAGCTTCTTAAGAATTAGGTGGACCACTGCTTTTTTCCAGGCAGATGGAATAAAATCTGAGAACAGGCTTTGGCAAACCATATGCAGCACCAGCGGCAACAACCATGTTTGTGGAGTAACAGCCTTCTAGAGGGAAGGGGATCAAATGATGAACTTCATAGAGCTCACAGATTTAATTAATTGAGTCAGTATGGGTAAAGAAAAAGTTGTCCAATTAGATATCTGAAGTGAGAAAGAAGGCAGGGGTGGTCCAAGGAAGAAGGAACAGTGAAAAGTTAATTAAAAGTATCTTTATTGAAGAAGAACCCAGCTTGGCCATGTTTCGGCTTTGCCTTCGTCAGAGGTATATCAGATTCTTCAAAGCAATATTAAAAAACTGCCTCAGCAAGAGAATCAACATCCTTTCACCTCACTTTCCGCTTCTGTCTCACACACTGCCATAGCTAAGGGAATGACTGGAAATGTAGGGAAATCACATGGGATTCCCAGTCATTCCCTTAGCTACGGTGGTCTGAGAGAGTGAAACAGAAAGCGAGATGAAATAATGTTGATTCTCTCTGCTGGGGCAGTTTTTCAATATTGTTTTGAAGAATCTGATGACCCCTGACAAAGGCAAAGCCAAAACTTGGTCAAGTTGGGTCCTTCATCAATAAAGATACTTTTAATGAACTCTTGACTGTTCCTCCTTTCTTGGACCACCCCTGCTGTCTTTCTCACTTCCTTTGATCCTGCAGAGGTTTACTCCTTTTTTCTTCTCAATTAGATATCTGAACAGAAATGGGGACAACCATCTCCTGTTGAGGAGGAGAAGACAAAGTGACTGAGGGGAGTGAAGAGTGAAGCTTCTGAACATTTGTTGAGAAAAAAGAGGCTAGTGTGCTCGGGGAGGGTTGGACACTTACACTAGTAGCTGGAGTTAGGTGAGAAACAATATTAAAGAGTCTTTTACTCGGATTTCAAGAATTAGTAATCTATTTAGAATAGTAGGCCTTCTTCACCTGTTTGGATTGAAAATTTTAAAGGTGACTGATAGTCTTGAAAGTAAACCATGACTCCGTAGAATGATACTTATGCCATGTGCGTTCAGACCTGTGCAGTGTACAATAAGAGTGAATAACATCCTAATATTTATTTTAAATAGCAATTTAAATCACATTACTAAAGTAGGAATCAATAAGATTGACCAAAATATTTAGTAAACAACCATGGGGCTGATAGCAAGGGTTAGATTCTATATACGGCACCTGAAAAATCTGCACGGAAAAGAAATACACCTAGGTGTATTCTCTAAAGTGCGCCTAAATTTTATAGAATAGGCTTAAATTTCCACGCGGTATATAGAATTACACCGAGCACCTCTCCACTTGACAAAATCTAATCATGGCCATCTATGCCATGTTTTACTTGGCATAAATCCCAACACCTAAATTAGGTGCAGAGCGAGTGTACTCTATAACAACACATACATTTTAGAAATGTCCATGCCCCGCCCATGGCCACACCCCCTTTTCAACTATACAACTTAGAATTTACACACACCACATTACAGAACATGCTTAACGAGTTGTGTGTGTAAATCTTAATGCCAATTAGTTCTGACAATTGCTTGTTAGCATCCAATTAACGGCGCTGATTAGTTAGTTAAACAATTAAGTTACGTACATTGTAATAGAATATGCTTCGATTTCCACACTGAAATTAAGGCATGATATATAGAATCCCAGGGTTAAGGGCTAATATTCATCCCATAAGCGGCCAGGTTTAGTGCATAAGTAGGACTGCATAAAAGTCTGTCCTATTGTTATGTGCTAGCCCATGGCCACTTAAGTGCTGAATATCAACTTAAGCGGCTATGAGTTAGCCTGCTTAACAATAACCACATATTCAAAGCTGAAGCTCACACAGATCCCAGCTTTGAATATCTAGGAATAACTCCATTGGCGGTGAGCAAAACTCTCATCACCACCATCTGAATATCAGACCTCCATGTTTTTAACGGTTTATGGAAAGTATAAATAATTTTGTTCCTGCCTCAGAACTAATAAAACAGAGTTCCATAAGTATGGAGCTGCCTCGTGCAAGATTCTACTACGGGTGGGCATTAACCTAAATTATTTGTTGATTGGAAGCTTGATCTTATTCATATACAAATCATGCCATAAATAAGGCGTGGATCTCAGCTTCAAATAGGAAGTCACATAACATGGACTCATACTATTTAGAATTTTTTAAATGGTAAAAAAAAAAAACCCATTTGATGTCAGTTCTAGCAGAAAATGGAACCAATGTAATTGCTTCGATATAGGGGAAATGGGACTTGATATACTGACTTTCTGAGGTTTTTGCAACTACATTCAAAGCTGTTTACATATATTTAGGTACTTATTTTGTACCAGGGGCAATGGAGTGTTAAGTGACTTGCCCAGAGTCACAAGGAGCTGCAGTGGGAATTGAACTCAGTTCCCCAGGATCAAAGTCCACTGCACTAACCACTAGGCTACTCCTCCACTCCATATAGTGGTGATCCTATCAAATTTTGATTTATATAAAACATTTTTAGCATATAATATAACCATAAAAAATAAGCAAATCAATAAATATAGCATGCAGTAGTCTGGAACCATGACTCAATCTACCCCACTCTCACTAGCAAGGAATGAGGATCTACTTAACCCATGCAACATCCCACTTAAGTGCAAAACCCCCTAATCTCCCCAGTTCCTCGTTTGCTACTGAAGGCACTCTCAAAGGGGCCCTCCTCCACATCAAGGTTGCCCAGAAAGGCCTCTTTATAAGACATCAGTGAGGGACATGGCCAGCAGCAGTAGCCTAGCATGAGTTAGTGGAAAAATAGCAGCTGGGTCAGATGTCGATTGTCAACTGTGACACAGGCTTAGTAGCAATTCCAACTATGACCAGGGCTCAGTAACAATTACCCCCATCAGCATGGCACCTGCAGTTCTCAGGGTAGCTAACTTCATATATTATCACACAGGTTTCCCAGTGTAATCCATCATCGGTTATCTCAGGACCAGCGTTCAAATGAATGCATGGGACATAACCATAAATTCACTTAAAACAACAACAGGAAGATATAAGTATTATTTAAAGTACCTGTTGGAACAGTGTTTCTCAACCCTTTCCTGAAGATACTCCTAGCCAGACAGTTTTTCAGGATTACCACAATAAATATGCATGAATTAGATTTGCATACAATATGTCTCCAATATGTCAGATTTATCTCAGGCATATTTGTGATAATTTGGAAAACCTGACCTGCTAGGTGTGTCCTCAGGAGAGGGTTGAGAAGCAGTGCATTAGAAAATATTTAGAGAGAATCAAACCATTGGGTTCCTTTTACAAAGCCGCACTAGCAATTCTGGCGTGGCAAATGCAACGAAGCCTATTCAATTTCTATGGGCTTGGTCGCATTTGCCGCTCTGGAATCCCTAGCATGGCTTTGTAAAAGGAGCCCATTGTGATGTGTTCTTTCCCAGCACTAAGAGTGGAAATGAGTGAATATTTTTCTAGATCAGCATGTTGCCAAAATTTTGAACGATTCTTGGTACATGACTTTCTGGCTACAATTTGTGGGTTATTTAATGTCTCATAGATTTAAGATCCTGGCACATCAACACCAGTCTATGTTCCCTACTTTGGAAATAGACATAGAAGGGCAACTGAGAAAATTAAAGGTAAAAAAGGCACTTCAAAAGGTAGACTTGTTTATTTTGTGTATGTTCTCGTTTGCTTCACGTGTCAAGTCAAGAGACTGGCTTGTCATTCTACAGCTTTACTAAAACTGTTTAGAATAAATCTGGGTTTGTGTTGAAAATTTCAGATGTTAGCTGAAAAAATAAGGCCCATGGTCCGAGATGGCATTTATTTTATGTACGAAGCCCTTCACGGTTCTCCAAAAAAGATCCTGGTGGAAGGAGCCAATGCTGCACTGCTAGACATTGACTTCGGTATGTTTCCTACAAAGAACAAAGTACCATTAAGAGGAATCTGTGGCTGAGACTTAAGTCCTGGAGGTTTATCTAAGAAAATAAGAAAAGAAATGACTTCTTTCCCCTCCTTTTCATAAAATGCATTTGTACATAGATAGCTTGTGTGTACTGTTCTGGTTAGAATTAGTTTAAAACAAACTAATATGTTTACACAGTTTGGCACATATCACCTGGCTTATATTAATGTTGAGTAATGTACTAACATTTACAGTGGCATACCAAGGGGGGGCGGTGGGGGCGGTCCACCCCGGGTGCACGCCGCTGGGGGGGGTGCCGCGTGTCTGTCGGCAGCGCTCGTTCCCTGCTCCTCTGCCCTGGAACGGGTTACTTCCTGTTCCGGGGCAGAGGGAGCAGGGAACGAGCGAAGTCGACAGGCACGCGGCACCCCCCCAGCAGGTAAAGATGCACCTGGGGGTGGTGTCGTTTCGCCGGGGGGAGCTGTCCGTCATTTCGCCACTGGGGGGGTGCCACGCGTCTGTTGGCAATGCTCGTTCCCTGCTCCCTCTGCCCCAGAACAGGAAATAACCCGTTCCAGGGCAGAGGGAGCAGGGAACGAGCGTTGCCGACAGACGCACGGCACCCCCCCAGCAGGTAAAGATGCACCCGGGGGGGCTGTCCGTCATTTCGCTGGGGGGGGGGGTCGCGCTGCACCCAGGGGGGGGGGCGCATCGGCAATCCGCCCCGGGTGTCAGCCACCCTAGGAACGCCACTGAACATTTATATTTGGTGCAATTCTAAACAGATATACAGTATCCCCCCCAATTCTATAAACTTGTGTGCTCGTTTTTACGCTTAGCTTCCAAAGTTGCATGCACAATATTGGCAGCTATGGACTAGAATTCTATAAATCGTGTATAAAAAATTGATGCCGAAAAAAACCTGCTTAAGTGCTATTCTATGTGCCGCACCTAAAGTTAGGCACAGTTTATAGAATAGCGCTTAAGTGCAAGGGTCGCGTGTAAATCTAGGCATGTAAGTTTGCACCAATGAAAATGTGGTGCAAATGCCTGCACTAAAATATACATGCAGAACCCCCTTATTCTATAATTAGATGCATGACTGGAATCCACGCCCATACTCCGCCCTGAAACACCCATGACCCTCCCATTTCCACAACCCATTTTCTGGGACGCGTGTAAAATTTGTTCCTGTACATATTAATTGATTTCAATTAGCGCTAATAGCTTCTTAAAAAGCCAGTTAAAAGGCAGGTGCAAGTTGGGCATGTGACCACATGCAGTATTTGGTGACTTTTATAGAACCAGGGGGTACATGTATAACAATTTAATAATGAGCTGTTAATTGATATTTATGAGCAATAATTGGCTATAATTGATGTTAATTGGCCCTAATTAGCAGTTATGCACATAACTGCAATTAGTTGTATTCTACAAAATGTGCACACAGAATCCATAGCTTGCAACTGTAAGGAGGGAAATGGACCTGTTTGGAGCATGGGCAGGTCAGGGGCACTTGTGCTCACATGTTATAGAATACTAGCAATTAAGCACCTACAGCAGTTAGCCACAACCATTTACACCAGCCATTGAGCTAGCGTATCAGCACCTAAAGTTAGACATGTGACTGCAGAATTATGCTAGAATTCTATAATGACAATTGTGCATTCAATTGCAAATATAAAATTCGCGCTTTGATGTCCTTTTTACAAAGGCGTGCTAACATTTTTAGCGCATGCGTTAAATATGCATGCGCTAAACACTAGAGATGCCCATATATTCCCAAAGACATTTCTAGCGTTTAGCGTTCACTAAAAATGCTAGCGCGCCTTTGTAAAAGGACCCCTTAGTGCACATCGTCCCAGGGCCTAACTGTAGACGTTCTGTAGAGAATTACCCCCTATGTTTGTATAGCTTCTTTGGGGGCCCCTTTATTAAACTATATTAAGCACATCCCCAAATTCTTTAAATGGTACTCAAAATTTCATGTGCAAATTTGGGCGCACACTCAGTTTGGATGCACAATTTAAATGAATAACAAACCAGTTAGCTCCAGTAATTAGGTGCTAATGATCAATTATTGGCGTTAAGTAGTAATTATTGGCATTAAGTGGCGACCGCACCTCGAATATTGTGTTCAATTCTGGTTGCCGCATCTCAAAAAAGATATAGTGGAATTAGAAAAGGTTCAGAGAAGGGCGACGAAAATGATAAAGGGGATGGGATGACTTCCCTATGAGGATAGGCTAAAGCGGCTAGGGCTCTTCAGCTTGGAGAAAAGGCGGCTGAGAGGAGCTATGATAGAGGTCTATAAAATAATGAGTGGAGTTGAACGGGTAGATGTGAAGCGTCTGGTAACGCTTTCCAAAAATACTAGGACTAGGGGGCATGCGATGAAGCTACAATGTAGTAAATTTAAATTGAATTGGAGAAACTTTTTCTTCACTCAACGTGTAATTAAATCTGGAATTCGTTGCCAGAGAATGTGGTAAAGGCAGTTAGCTTAGCGGAGTTTACAAAAGGTTTGGACAGCTTCCTAAAGGAAAAATCCATAGACCATTATTAAATGGACTTGGGGAAAATCCACTATTTCTGGGATAAGCAGAATAGAATGTTTTGTACTTTTTTGGGATCTTGACAGGTATTTGTGACCTGGATTGGCTACTGTTGGAAACAGGATGCTGGGCCTGATGGACCTTTGGTCTTTCCTAGTATGGCAATACTTACGTACTTATGTACAATTTGAATTTACACATGCATTTTCCTAGTCGGTATTCTATAAAAATGCATGCATACATTTTTAAGCGTGCATCTGAAAAGGAGGCATAACTATGGAAGGGACATGGGTGGGTCAGGGGCAGCAGCATTATAGAATACAGGAGATCTGCACTATTCTATAAATGGCACCCAACTTGAAGAAATGTTAAAAGAGATTAGGAAAGTTGGCAGATTGGGCAATACTATAATAATGGAGTTTCAATTACCCCAATATTGACTGGATAAATGTTACATCAGGGAGTGCCAGGGAGGTAAAATTTCTAGATGTAATAAATGACTGCTTCTTAGAGCAGCTGGTCTAGGAACCGACAAGGGGGAAGCCATTTTGGATCTGGTCCTTGGTAGCGTGCAGGGCATAATGCGAGAGGTGGCGATGTTGGGTCCCCTGGAAAACTGTAATCATAATATGATCAAGTCTGAGCTATTATCTGGGATGAACTTGCAAAGGAAATCTACTGTAGCTGCATTTAATTTTTGAAAGGGCATGGCTGTTATTCAAAAATACCATCTTGGAAGCTCAGGCCAGATGCATTCCACGTATTTGCAAAGGTGGAAAGAAGAGAAAACGTCAGCAAGCGTGGTTAAAAGGTGAAGTAAAAGAGGCCATTATAGCCAAAAGATTGTCCTTCAAAGAAAGAAAAAAGGACCTAAATGAAGAAAATAAGAAGCAACATAAATACTGGCAAGTCAGATGCAAAGCATTAATAAAGAAGGCTAAAAGAGAATATGAAGAGAAACTTGCTGCAGAGGTTAAAACTCACAGTAACTCTTCAGGTACATCAGAAGCAGAAAGCCTGCGAGGGAATCCGTCTAGGGCTCTTCAGCTTGGAGAAAAGACAGCTGAGGGGAGATATGATAGAGGTCTATAAAATAATGAGTGGAATGGGACAGGTAGATGTGAATCATTTGTTTAGTCTTACCAAAAATACTAGGACTAGAGGGCATGCGATGAAGCTACAAAGTAGTAAATTTAATACGAATTGGAGAAAATCTTTCTTCACTCAACGTGTAATTAAACTCTGGAATTCGTTGCCAGAGAATGTGGTAAAAGTGGTTATCTTAGCGGGGTTTTAAAAAGGTCTGGACAGCTTCCTCAAGGAAACGTCCATAGACCATTATTAAATTGACTTAGGGAAAATCCACTGCTTATTTCTGGGATACGCAAATCTAGATAAGGAGAGCACGTTGTCACAACAGAAATATATTGTGTATAAAGGGGACGTCTCATACAGTCACACAGACACTTAGAAGTGTCTGGCTTATGTTGAGCCAATATATTTGTGATGACATATAATCATTGACTGCCCCCAACCTCCAATGGTGCACAATATTTGCTTTTCGTGAGATTGCTCGTGTTCAATTTTTAAATGTACGTGTCTTAATATCACACTGTGTCCAATCACTTTTTTTTATAGTTGTTTTTGTGTGCACCCATAGAGTTCTAGATCTTCAAAAACTATATCGCTGTTGTAGTCAACTAAATCAATGAAAGCAAAAGCATATATATATAACTTATCTTAATCTTCTTAGAAGCTACGAGTCACTTTATATTGCTTTAAATCCAACGATTAATGTGTCTCTCGTGCTTCATAGACTTCGCTTATCGAGTCCTGATCAGATCTCCGGGATCAATGCCCACCCGACAGGAGCCTGTTTTGCAGTTATTTGCTTTGTCAAGGACAATAGGCATATATCTGTTAAAACATGGAGAACATGTACTTAATTCACAAATCTGCTTATTTTTGCTTAATTTTTACATACCATGTATATCTATGGCGTCTGGTCTTACTTTGACGGCACTCACTGCCTATATTGAGTGCCGTCAAAGTAAGACCAGACGCCATGGATATACATGGGTGCAAGAATATGGAATAATTTACCGATAGAGATTCGTCTAATTACGCCTTTTATTTTTTGCTTAGAAAAGCTCGTAAAACTTACTTATTTTCATTGTATAAATAAGTTTATACGTTTTAAGGAATATGAATTATATCTGTTTCTTTATTCTTTATGAGGGCTGTACATGTAATTCCTTTCAGCTAAGAATGTGTTCTCTTTTGTAATCCGCTTTGAATTGCCGAGAAAAAAAGCGGTATATAAGTCACAGAATAGAACAGAACATGCAGCATCCCAGTGCCTAACTTTAGGCACAAGACAAAAATAGCACAATCACAATCATAAAGAGAACAGAGCAATTTCTTGGCAACAGGGTTATCACGGCCAGGTCTCCAGAAGAAGCTGTTGCAAAATGGGTCCCCGTCGGGACCGAAGCTGACTTTTTGATCCGTTCATTGCGTTGTGAGTCTCGGTATTGCCTCACTTGAAGATAGGATCCACTGTGATGCAGAGTAAGGAGCAGCATCACTTTAACGCAGTGAAATTATAGTGCTGTGGAAAGAATCACTACAAAGCTAAGTGTGCTTTTGATTTATTCGTACATAGAGGTTTTTTGATGTAATTAAAGAGACAGACTGTTTCGTTTTTTTTTGGGGGGGGGGTAGAGGTTTTTTTTAGACCCATGATTACTTTTTTCACTGGTCACAGTTAAAAGTGGTTGCACTTAAGGTCTAGGTTGTACCATTTTTTTGATAATCTATATATAAAATATAGTTTTCCTGAGTTTTCTAGTGTTTCACCATTATTTTTCAAGGTTTTCCTAACTTTAGGCAACCTGCAGAGAACTACCCCCTCCTTGGAGACTGCCACTGAAATTCACTACAGTTGACCCCAGTGCTATCTGGGTAACATAGGGGCAGTTCGTATAGAAGCCAAGATTTGTCCAGAGAGCAGAACCTAGATAAATAACTTAGGATACGAAAAGGTTGTACTACATTTCCAATTAGTTATCCGGATACTGATGCTGAAGATCGCTGTTATCCACATAAAAGTGGCGGTTATCAGCATACACAGATATTCAACACCTATATCTGGATATTGGCTGGTGCTAGCTAAACTTCAAACGCTGCAGTCGACGTAGAAATGAAATGCCGATCACAGTCTGAACATTGACCCAGATGTATATGTATTCATTTGTGATGTTTCCTTAAACAAAAGTCTGCTAGGTTTTAAAATAAAAGGAAACTTTTTTTCATTGTAGGTTGACTCATTCTCTTTGGCTAACAAGTATTGAAGCTAAATTATAATGTATTGAAAAAAATGCCAGTGCATCTAGTTTGTGATTTCAGAGGTCTGCACATAATTATAAAGAGGAGTAACCCTTCGTAGGGCTGAGTCAAATATCCTTCATTTCTTTTCAGGATGAGGAAAACATTTTAGGCCAAATGTCTAAATATATTTAACCATTTCCATGATCTAGTAAGTTTTCAGAAGAAATCCCTGAATAATGAAATCTAGTTTGTAAATATGGATGTTGACTTGGTGCTTTATTTTTTTGCAGGCACTTATCCTTTTGTGACTTCATCAAACTGTACTGTAGGAGGGGTTTGTACTGGTCTTGGCGTTCCTCCCCAAAACATTGGAGAAGTCTATGGTGTGGTGAAGGCATATACGACCAGGGTGGGAATTGGAGCGTTCCCAACAGAGCAACTCAATGTGAGTCTCCTGTGTAATAACTGAGTACCAAACTTTGTGAGAATTAAACATACTGTAGATCAGGAATGGACAAAACCTTTGGGAAACCTAGGAGCCAACTTTTCTGAAGCCATTGAGGCTGCCAAACTCACCACACATGTCACTTCCCCGGACACACTGAACAAGTCTGCTCAGTATCAAGAGTAGAAGAGGAACTTTCTCTGCTCCCTCACAAACTGTCGCTTATATACACTCATTCACCCTTATGAACTCTCTCTCTCCCTTCCTCAGGCCTGACTCCAGCACATACTCCCTTCCTATCTCCAGGTCTAAGCCCACCAGCCTCTACCTCCTATCTCCTCAGAAGCAGCTGTGACAGGACAGTTCAGTCGCTGCAGCCTTTTCCTCTTCCTCCTTCCAGCCCTTGTGATACCACCCTTTTGTTAGTGTCTCTCTCTTTTTCTGTCCCTGCAAACTGATGCGACATTACCTTTCCTTCCAGACCATGTGGGCTGATGATGTTGCCGTCTTCTTCAGAATGCTCTCTTTTTCAGCCATAATTACCCTCCTCTATATTAGATCATTATTTTGTGTACTGATTAGTATCAACAGCCCATCTGATAACGTACTTTCTGTTCAACAAACAGCCTGTCATTTGACTCTACTATCAGACTAGCTTCCCCTAACCTGATCATTTAAATATACTGGATTGAAAGGTGCAGGCAAAGTTCATAACACACTGAGGTAGATATGATTTTCTCCTGAAAGGTCTAACTACATTCCAGTTTACTTATGCCACCAGCTCCATACCGTTGTTAAAATCATTTCTTAATTTTGAAAATAATGCTTCAGTAATAATAGCACATGATGAGATAGTTTTGTGAGCATATAAACACCAGTGCAGAGTAACACTCTAATGCAAGCTTGTTCAACCATTTTTCTATTGGGGGCCACATTTTATATTTTGTAACATTTGGAGGGCCAAAACATGCACCGTCATATTTTGCCACATCTTTCTTCAAATAGTGGCAAAATACAGAGGATCAGAGTCAAGATGGCGACAGGAACGGAATTGAGGCCCCCTAGCTCTTCAATGTCGCCTTCAACACCTAACCACCATACCTCCATTCAGGAAATCTAGACTGCCCTAACTTGACATTTCGTCCTTTAGATTGTAAGCTTCTTTGAGCAGGGACTGTCCTTCATTGTTAAACTGTACAGCGCTGCGTAACCCTAGTAGCGCTCTAGAAATGTTAAGTAGTAGTAGTAGTAGTAGCTCCTGAGACTTGAAAATGCTCTGGCACGAGGATCTTTCCGATTTTGGTATGGGGAAGAGAAAGAGAACCCATAGCCTTACTAAACTACCTCGCCAACCCACCCCAGTTATGAAAGGCCACCTTCTATACTTACCTGCCTAACACTTCCTTTCTCTCTTCCCTTACTTAATCTCTGTACACTACTAATTGTATCCGATATCCTGGAATGACAATGTCATAACAAAACTCTGTAAGCCACATTGAGCCTGCAAATAGGTGGGAAAATGTGGGATACAAATGCAATAAATAAATAAAGGGGAAAATGATGGTTCCTTCCTCCATGGCTCCGCCGCCAATCTCCGCCACCCGCCAGATGACCTTGGAGAGCTTTCGAGTGGGGGCCCTTGGAGAACGGATGCCAACTTCGACGGACTCGTCCTCTCAGGGTGTCGAGCACAGCATAGAAGGAGTGACGTTGAGTCCTCCTTCCTTCACTGCTCCTCTGCGGCCTGGAGGCGATTTGTTGCCCGTGGGGTCACGACAGCTTGAGGCCTTGGATTCATCCAGACATTTCGGCACTCGTAGAAGGAGGAGCTATTGGCACTTCAACCCCGGGAAAATAAATATCAACACAGGATCCAGTGCAGGGCACTGTTCCTGTTTCTCGGGAGACTGCAACCGTGTCTATCGGAGGCTTAACAAGACCAGCAGTGGTAACTATGAATACACTTTGGGATGCCATTCAGGCAGTGAACAGCACTTTACTTTTGATGAACACCTCAGTAAAAAGTGAAATAATGGACCTGAAAAAGGTCAGTCAAAGTTTGTTTGATCATACTCAAGAACAGCAAGTTAAAATTACGAAAATAGGAGAGGTTGAAAAACTACAGAATATTACTTCAGTTTTGATTAAAGAAAGAGAAATCCAAGATACAAAAATAGAATACCTTGACAATAATGGGCGCAGAAATAATTTGAGATTCTTGAACTTTCTGAAATCACCTTTGATAAATGCAACAGATATGCTTAAGAAATAATTATAGAATAAGGTGGGATCCACACCTAATTTAAGCGCAAACGTTTGTACCATGTTTCCATTGATGTAAATGGCTGTACCTAACTTTAAGCACGGTTTATAGAACAGTGCTGAGTGAGGGGGGGTTTGGCGCCGATTTTCTAGGCACTATACATAGTATGCATTATCGATGAACAAAAACCACACAATGTGGTTTTGGTTGGGAGTGACACAACACCACACAGGATATGTTGTTGTAAACAACAACCCATCAGTCCTGTCCACCTCAGAGTCCTTCCCATTCCACCTTGAAGTAAACAGAAAGGTCTCATGGAGCACTTTCCTGTGCTTTACAGTGAAAATTGCCCCGGAGGGAGAGCCAGTGTTAGACATGCAGGGACCCAGAGCAGAACCTGGGGAAAGAACCCCAAAGCCAACCGGCAGACTATGCTTCTTCCAGATCAACGTAGGCATGGGACCAGCTGTGACATGGGGGGAGCCAGGACAATTGCCCTGGTTGCCACCCTCTAACACCGGCTCACTTTCTTAACCCCCCTATCCCCTCTCTCACCCTCTCTCATCTTCCTTTCCCCGTAGCCCCCATCCTCTCACTCACCCTCCCTCTTCTCAGGGCCGGCGTTAGGGGGCAGCAAACAGGGCAACTGCCCTGGACCCCACAACTCCAGGGAGCCCCACAGTCCAGGCATGTCTTCCCCTTCTCCCCATCACAGTCCGTCTCCTCCTCCCTTCCCCTCACCTTCCCAATCTTTAAAAATCAGTTTCCCTTTCCAGAGGGGTCCCAGTGCGGCAGCTATCCTAACAAGCTGCCTGTGGCTGCCCTGAAGCCTTTCCTCTGCCGCAATCTGCCCCCTCTGATACAACTTCCTGTTTCTGCCTGGGTGGATCGCGCCAGAGGGAAAGTTTCAGGGCAGCTGCAGGCAGTTTGTGAGGATGGCTGCTGCGCCGGGGCCAGTCTGAGAAAGGAAATAAATTTTAAAGAAGACCAGGAAGGTGAGGGGAAGGGAGGGAGATGGACCGTGGTGGGGAGAAGGGTAAGAGATGCCCGGACTGCATGGTAGGTGGGGAGATTGGGGGGGAGGGAGGAGAGGGGATCAGGGGCCCCCTCCTTAATTTCTGCCCTAGGCCCCCAGCATGTCTAAAACTGGCCCTGCCTCTTCTTCCTCTCCCCACAGACCCCATCCCCTCATTCACCCTCCCTCTCCTCACAGTCCCTACTTAACTCGCTTGCCCTGTTCTGACTTGTCTCAGGGCACACCTTTTCCTCTGCTGCCTAGGCTGGTGTTGTACCAGGTTTGCTCCTCATATAGTTTCAACAAGTTATAATGATGTTGCTGCAGTGTGTGTTACAATCTGAGAACTAGACACGCATATATGTAAATATCCAGGACTATATGCACAATTTGAATCTGTCTTTGTTAGGAAACTGCACCATTAAGGCTAGCTTCTAAACAAATGCCTGGTCATCCTGTTGCAGGAAATTGGTGAGCTCTTGCAAACTCGTGGCAATGAATGGGGAGTAACGACAGGCAGGAAAAGACGCTGTGGCTGGCTAGACCTTGTCATATTAAGATATGCGCATATGATCAACGGATTCACTGCGTAAGTATCATAGATATCCAGCTGGATTTTAATTGAAGTATTTTCTTTTTTATAATTGTTTATAATTTTTATTGAGCCTAGAACAGGAAAGTGTTAGATTTTAAGACATGCACAGCTAGATTTATTAAAATGCACTATCACATCATGTTAATTAATAAATAGGTACAAAAGGGAGTTCAAAAGTGCATCAAGAGTCCTTTAATTGTTTCACTCTTGAAGGCCCTTTTGTGCTTGTTTTTGGCTGTTCTTGTTTGTGTACTCTTGTTCTCTCTCTTCTGATACCTAATTAATAAATAGGTCCCATTGTATAAACTTTCCCCCCTGATAGTCAGCCCACATTGGTCAGCATTCTATAAAATGTAGCTAGCATGGATTTTAATACTTGGATATTCCGTGTAGGAACATATGCAGACACCAGCACTGACTATCCAGGTATAAAGCAGTGGCATATCTAGGTGGGGCCACGGGGGCCTGGGCCCCCCAAAATTTCATCTGGGCCCCCGGTTTTGCTGGCAGGGGTCCCCAACCCCGGCCAGCTGAAGCCTTGTCCAGCACCAGTCTCTGGCAGCGCAGCATTCCCTGCCCTGCTCTCTCTTCCTCCTCACATCCTGCACTCTCCTGTTAGTGAAATTCAGCATGAAATTTAGTGAGGAGGAAGAGAGAGCAGGACAGGGAACACGGCGGTGCTGGAGACCGGTGCTGGAGAAGGCGAAAGGCATTTGCTGTTGTGGGAAGCGGCGAGGCAGTGGGGGGAGCGGTGAGGTGGTGGTGGGGGCGGCAGCGGGGCGACAAAGTAAAATGTGCCCCCCACCTCGGGCTCTGGCCCCCTCCGACCGCGAGGTCTGGCTATGCCCCCGGTATAAAGTGGTCTCTGGCACTTATCCAGGTACTAGTGATATTCAGACCAGGAGCCGAATAACTACCCAGATAAAAGAGCCCTTTTACAAAGGTGCGGTAGGGCTACCTAGTGGGTAGTGCACGCCAAATCAACCCTACCGCTGGGGTAGTGAGGGAGCCCAGGGGTAGTTCTGAAGCTGGCACACGCAGTTTCCAGCGGTAGAAAATCATTTTCTACCACGGGGGGGGGGGGGGGGGGGGCACATTTGCCACGTGCAGCCTGATTACTGCAGGGTTAGCACATGAGCCCTTACCGCCTACTAAATAGCTGGCAGTAAGACCTCAGGCAGTAAATAGCCATGTATTAATTTTAATATTAGCGCAAGGCCATTTACTGTCCCATTTTTAAAAAGGCCTTTTTTCTGCTGCGGTATAAAGTTGCCCAGCACATGCCAATTTCACACGCCAAAACTAGCGCAGGCCACTTTTTACCGTGGGTTAGTTAAGGGCCCCAAAGTTAGGACAGCCTTTTTGTTGTCCTAACTTTATCCAGATAGTAACTCCCAACTCCGCCTTAGCTGTGCCCCCCCCCCCCCCCCCCCGATCACACTTGCACTATCCGGATAGCACTGGAGTGATCAGTGGTAATTTTCAGTAGCTATATCCAGATAATGCCCCGCTGAGCAGCACTTATCTGGGTGGGAGCTGCTCCGGCCTGGATAAGTGCCACTGAATATCGACCACTTTAAATTCTAACAATAAATCACTGTTTATTCTAGTACTCATTTTAGTAGTACTTATTTTAGTTAGGCAGCGTCCATACAAAAATAAAAATGTAAACATGTACCTACGATGTTTTCGTGCTTTTTTTTTTTTTTATTATTAGTTTGAAATCAAACTATTGAAATTCTTGGTTCTTGAAATAGATTTCAAATAAGAATATTGAAACGCAGAAAAATGAAAGCAAATAAAGACCATCTCCCCGATGTTCAGCCAGTGGCAGGCAGCATGGTTAATCCGCTAAGCGCTATTTAACCAGTCGGGCCCCATATGGCCTATTCAGTCGGCCCAGCCATACCATCTACTAATCTCTTGTATCCCTTCCTCTCCCTTAGAAATCTTCTGTACTTGTGCTTTCTTGAATTCAGATATAGTCTCTGTCTTCACCACTGCCACTGGGAGGCCATTCCATGCATCTACCATATTTTCATAAGAACAAGTATTGCCATACTGGGACAGTCCGAAGGTCCATCAAGCCCAGGATCCTGTTTCCAACCGTGGCCAATCCAAGTTACAAGTACTTAGCAAGATCCCAAAAGAGCATAATACATTTTATGCTGCTTATCCCAGAAATAAGCAGTGGATTTTCCCCAAGTCCATTTTAATAATGGCTTGTGGACTTTTCTTTTAGGAAACCATCCAAACCCTTTTTTAAATCACGTAAGCTAACTGCTTTTACTACATTCTCTGACAAAGAATTCCACAGTTTAATTTTGTTAGATTACTCCTGAGTCTATCCCCTTTCACCTTCATGGCCTATCATTCCAGAATTTCCTTTCAATTGAAAGTAATGTGCCTCCTGCTATTTAAATATCTCTATCTTAGCTTCCTTCTCCTGCCTTTCTTCCAAAGCATATATAGTGAGATCTTTAATTTTTTTTTTTGTTACATTTGTATCCCACGCTTTCCCACTCATGGAAGGCTCAATGCGGCGGGCAATGGAGGGTTAAGTGACTTGCCCAGAGTCACAAAGAGCTGCCTGTGCTGGGAATTGAACTCAGTTCCTCAGTTCCCCAGGACCAAAGTCCAGCACCCTAACCACTAGGCCACTCCTCCACTGTTCTCATATGCATATATGACGAAGACCACTGGCCATTTTAGTAACCACCTTCTAGACTGACTCCTTCTTATTTATATCTTTAAAAAGATTCCACTCTTTGTGCAGAGGCATGGACTGTTATGTAACGGGACACAAACCTCAGCCAAGAGATAGAAAGCCCAGAGTACATTTTTCCATTGTGAGTCCATTTCATCGCCTACAGCTGTCATTCTGCTAAGAACATGGCTCACCAGTTCATTGGGTGCACATTCCTGGCTCAGAGCTTATATTTCCCCAGGGCCTGATTGGAAGCCTTCTTTTTTCGCCACCAGCCCGAGAAGCAGGCAGAAAAAAGCTAGACAGGAATTGCAGGCTCTTAATTAATCCTCTTGGTCACATACAAATAAGACAGAATTAAAATTAATTTTAAAAGCTAATAAATTAAAAAGTTTAGAGTGCACTATAAGCAATTAGGCTGGTATTAGTGCCTGAATATTTTACCAATTAACATCAACCCCAAATTTGGTATGAAAAGTCAGAGAGTATGAGAGAAACCAAAGCCAGCACATATAAATCTCTTACTATTAAATTTTTGTTGGACTGTCTGAAGGGGGTGTATATGGAATCAAATGTTGTCCATTACTCTCAATCTATTGCTTCTTCATCAATCCTTTTTTATTAATATCAGTCATAGTTGTGAGGGATCAAAAACATATACAGCCATATTCATAAGTGAAACTATTCTAAAAAAAAATACTTATCTCAGAAGAATATCATTCTGACACTATCAGGCTTATTTTCGAAAGAGAAGGGCACCCATCTTTCGACACAAATCGGGAGATGGATGTCGATTCTCTCAGGCCAAATCGGCATAATCGAAAGCTGATTTTGGGCGTCCCCAACTGCTTCCCGTCGCGGGGACGACCAAAGTTCCCAGGGGCGTGTCAGAGGCGTAGCGAAGGCGGGACTGGGGCGTGCCTAACAGATGGGCGTCCTCGAGCGATAATGGAAAAAAGAAGGGCATCCCTGAGGAGCACTTGGGTGACTTTACTTGGTCCATTTTTTCTTACGACCAAGCGTCAAAAAGGTGCCCGAACTGACCAGATGACCACTGGAGGGAATCGGGGATGACCTGCCCTGACTCCCCCAGTGGTCACTAACTCCCTCCCACCCTGAATAAAACAACTTTAAAAACTTTTTTTGCCAGCCTGAAATGTCATACTCGGGTCCATCGCAGTAGTATGCAGGTCCCTGGGGGGGGGGAGGTATGTGTGTGTGTCAGCAGAGACATAGCGAAGGCATGGACATTCTTCTTTCAAACATTTTGGACGTTCTGAACTGCCCCCCCCCCCCCCCCACAGGGACGGCCAAATTTCAAGGGAGTGGAGTGTAAGAGTGGCCTAGTGGTTAGAGAACTGGTCTTGCAATCCAGAGATAGCTTTTTCCGTTCAGTTAGTGCATCTGGCTGAAGGTAAAGGAGCTATGTACCTGGGAGCAATTTGTGAAGTCCACTGCAGTGCCCCCTAGGGTGCCCGGTTGGTGTACTGGCATGTCAGGGGGACCAGTGCACTATGAATGCTGGCTCCTCCCACGACCAAATGGCTTTGATTTGGTCATTTCTGAGATGGGCATCCTCGCTTTCCATTATTGCTGAAAATCAGAAACGACCAAGTCCTGGGGACGACTGTCTCTGCTGGGGACAACCATCTCTAAGGTCGACCTAAATTTGCTCATTTGGGCGTCCCCGACTATATTATCGAAATGAAAGATGGACGCCCATCTTGTTTCGATAATACGGGTTTCCCTGCCCCTTGCTGGAGCCGTCCTTCGAGGACGTCCCAAGGAAAACTTGGGCGTCCCTTTCGATTATGCCTCTCCACGTTTTGCTCAGCTGCTTCAGGGAAGATATTCCTTTAAAAAAGCACAATCCAATGTAGCAGAGTTAAATTCAATACACTTCAGGCACAGCATTCCTTTTCCCTTACTCAAAATGTGTCACGTCTGTGGCCGTGACCCCTCTCCGACTCACCGTATTTCCTGTGGTCAGCTTCTGAGCTGGCTTCTGTCTGTTTTTTATGAGTTAGTTCTGTCTCTGTCTCTGTGTGCAGGCTGCATTAGATTGTCTGTGTGCTGTCACCCGTTCCAGATTTCAGCCCAGTCCTGTCCGGATCTTCCAGACTGCCAGACCTGCTTGTTTGAACCTGCACAGCACCCTTAGTTGCCTAGTGATTATTGCAGCTGAGTCTCAGCTGTTGCTGGGCTTATTAGCCATTCTGAAACCTTTCTGCTTTGCCTTTGCATCGTCTAAGGTCCCTGGTATGTTGGTGCGCTGTGCACTTCTGCCTAGACTGGTTTCTTGCTTTAGTTTCTTGCCTGATTCTGCTGTCTGCCCAGACCCAGCTTGTTTCCTGGTTTTCTCTTGTGCCTGCTGCCTGCCCTGACTTGGCTTGTTTTCTGGTTTTCTCTTGTGCCTGCTGTCTGTCCTGACCCGGCTAGTATTCTGGTTTTCTCTTCTGTCTGCTGCCTGCCCCGACCAGCTTGTACCTTGGGTTAATCTACTGTTCTGTGTGTCTAGTTCTTGGTTGTCTGTTTGTGTCTTGTTTTCAGTGTCTTGTTCCCTGTTTTAGTGGCTGCTTGCAGCTTTCAGTCCTGCCCGTGAGCTTTCCCTTCCTTGCCCTGCTGCCCCTATATGACCCTTTCCCCTCTGACCCTCAGTCCTGGTTCAGCCTAGTGGGTATCCAGTCCTGCCTTGCCCAGTAAGTCCTGCCGGCCACTTGCAGTCAGGAGGTCAACTCCTGGTGAAAGGTGGCCAAGTGCAGGTGAAGTTTAAGTGTGCCTGCTCTGCTTTCCTGCTTGTTTGCCTCTGCTGCTACTCCAGTCCAGGGGTCCAGTCCTGTTCTGCCTAGTTTCCGGTGTGGGGTGGTTTTGCCTGCCACTGCCGCTTCTCGGCAGTGGCCCAAGGGCTCATAATCCGAGTTCCTGCATTTTTTGAAAACGTGACAAAATGACATCTATTGAAATCAGCTGATGTAAAACAGCCAATGGTATTATATTAAAGTCATCCAATCAAGTTCTCCATTTAATTCACTGGGGTGATTGATGTAGGAGTAATGTCAGAAAATTATTTTTCACGGAAAGGGTGGTTGATGTCTGGAATGTCCTCCCGAGGGAGGTGGTGGGAAAAAAAACTATGGCGGAATTCAAAAAGGCATGGGATAAACACAGAGGATCTCTAATTAGAAAATCAATGATATAAAATATAAAACTTAAAGGGTTTCATATGTACTTGCATGTCAAGTGTTGCTTAGATGGCGACTGACTGCATCAACTAAGGCCAGTGCTGGGCTAGCTTGTACGGTCTGAGTCCCATGTATAGCATGGGCTGGAGAGAGCTTTGACGGAAACTCTAGTAAGTTGGAATGTGATGACAGTGCCAGGCAGACTTTTACGGTCTTTGACCCAAAAATGACAAGGTGGGTTTGGATAGGCTGGAGTGGTCTTTGACGGCAACTCCAGTAGTTGGAACGTAAGAACAGAGCCGGGTAGACTTCTATTGTTTATGTCCCAGAAACACCAAAGAAAGACCATGATCAAGTATATAATCTCATGTTCTTTGTTGATTTAAATCTTGAATTGATAATGAATGTGACTGTTGGGAGACTGGATGAACCATTCAGGCCTTTATCTGCTGTCACTTACTATGATTCTAATACATAAATCCATCTAATTCATGATTCTATATACACCACTCTTCAGCTGATCTGACAAGAGTTTATAGTGAGAGCTTTATGTGTGCTGAATATTTTACCGTGCATGCTGTAGTGTGTTTTATTTGCTCTTTACAATCTAGCATTACTGGTTACTATCCAGCCATCAGCCATCTTTGTAAGTGACTTAAACTTACAGATTACATTAAGCACATTACAACCATGGTGACATGGAGGAGAAGACTACATGTTTTACAAACCCAGCAAATGCAAATGTCCTCTTAATTTATTGATCTGAATCTCATTATCTGATTAGTGACTAGCCCTGTAACTGTTTATATTTCTAAAAGCACATCCAGTGATTTTACTGTGTACCTTTTTGCTATTTATGCAACCCCACTCCACGCTTCAATTAGATTTTAAACATGTTGGGGATAATATTCAAAGGCATTTCTCATGTTAGCAGATGCCAACCAGATAAGTGCTGGTGAAAGGGATTTTCAGCAGCACTAATGGGCCCTTTTAGTAAGGTGCAGGAGGGCTAACGCGCAGGTAGTGTGTGCCAAATTGGCGGCACTGCTGAGCTAGCGCATACACCCAGGGTAATTCTGAGTTTAGCGTGTACCGAATCCTGCAGTAGAAAATAATTTTGTATTTTCTACCGCAGAGGGCGTTCCCAGCGGTAATCGGCAGTTGGTGTGCACTGCATGGTTACCGTATGGGTAGCACATGAGCCCTTACTGCTAGGTCAATGGATGGCAGTAAGGGCTCAGATTTTAAATAGGCACACACTAGTTTTAATTTCAGCGCATGCCCATTTCCTGGCCCATTTTAAAAAAAAGTCCTTTTTCCCAGCCGCAGTAAAAAAAATATATGGCCTGGCACGCGCCCACAACATGCGCCTACACTACCGCAGGCAACCTTTTACCACGGCTTAGTAAAAGGACACCTAAGTGTATAGTGCCACTGAATATATCATCTGACTGCTTCAACAGTATCTGAACAGCGCTGGAGTGGTCCATGGTTATCTGGTTAACAGCCATATTCAGACTTCTAACTAGAGGCCGACCAAACCTTCTTTTTTCAATTTGGGCCAAAACTGCCACCAAAACCGTCTGAAAGTTTTTCAATTTGGGCCAAAACCGAAACTGCCACCAAAACTGTCTGAAAGTTTTCGGCCAAAACTCATCACCTAATTTCGGCCAAACCAAAAACTCAAGTTTGGTTGTGTGAATGTGAACCAGTGAAGGTTGCTGGGGATTGTCAAGTCTGCATTCCTCTATTAAAACCACAGCATCCAAATTAGAATATAATAATTTTAAATAATGAAAGACCGTATTTTACCTCCAAGCAAAATAGCCTCCACACACCTGGACTGCAGCTAATGAGACCTGTAACTAAAGCCATGGTTCTGTTACAGTGGCTGACTTTGAGCCACACTCGGAGTGACAGCTGATTTCATAACTCCACAGAGAGGCTAATTCCTAAGGAGCTTATCATCCCAAATTTACAGACTTAAACCCTTGCTAAAATTTTCTATCAAAAGCATTTATTTGGTGCACTGTAACATATATATTATTGTGCAAGATCATAACTGCATTACTTGCAATCACAAAAAATATATATAAATAGCGCCTCCCACCCAACCTACCTTACAATCCCCGGTGGTCTTGTGTTGTAATCAGGGCAGGAACGATGTTCCAGTCGTGGCAGCCATTTTGAGAGCAGAACTGGAATGGGCAGGAGTAACTGGCAACCACTCCTGCCCCAACTACACCCCTAGACCGTCCAGGGATTGTAAGATAGGCCCAGGGAGACCTACGGGTGGAAGGGGGAAGGCACTTAGGGGGCTGGATGGAGGGGCAACTCCTGTTTGAGGAGGGAGGGAGGGAGGGAGACAAAAGGGACAAAGCACAAACTTTCAGTTTCAGCTGAAAATATGTGGTGGCCAAAAATTAAAATAACCTTTCAGCCAAAACTGAAACTGGACAGAAAAAGGATTTGGAGACAGTTTAGGCACCATAACAGAAACTGAAATTCGGTCAGGCACTACCTCTAACTGGATAAGTTAGGACAGCAAAGATTATCCGGTGAGCTATCCAGCTCATGGTCTGAATATGGCCATCTAAACAGTTAACACTTCTGGGTTGGTGCTGAAACTCTACATTCAGTGCTAGCCAATATCCAGGTACTGGCGCTGAGTATCTGGTTTCATTTTAACTGCGGCAGCCAGCATTTTACTTAACACTGACTGACACAGTTATTGTAATATATGGTAACATATATTAAATGTTTTTTCCTGGGGCTCTGGGGGGGCTTGTTCCAGGGTTTTGGTGGAGGCTGCTGGCTGGAAAAGGTTTAAAGTTTAGTTTGGGAATTGTTAATGGAGTTAGCTGAAGAAAGTGCGAGATGTTTCTTAAATGTGGCTTTATTTTTCAAGAAATAAACCATGATTAAGTGGGGATTGTACTTTAAAATGTTCCTTTCTGTTTTGGGTACAAGTCAGGTTAATATTTGACTTTAAAATTCTCTGTATAGGAAGTTTTGCATTTACTTCTATGGGGGAGGGAGATTCTAAACAGATCAGAAAAAAAAACTGTCTTTCTCTGACAAACTGATTGGTTGAGTGATGTCAGATCCTCTGGGGGGGGGGGGGGTGAGTTGCCAGGGAGACTGGAGTGAGCCAGTGTTGCCAGGTGGGCGGTTTTACCGCCCAATTGGGCGGTTTTCTGCTACCCGCCGCGGGAGATTTTTGCCCACGGCGGGTTGCGGTTTTTTGGGCTTCTTTTTTGTTTTTTGGGCGGTTTTTTTGGCGGTTTTTTTGGTCGCGGTGGGCGGGGTTAGTGACGTTCTGGGCGGGGCCGATGACGTTCTGGGCGGGGCCAATGACGGCGGGGTGGGGTTGATGACGGCGGGGGTGGGGGTGATGACGCGGGGGTGGGGGTGTCGGGGGCGGGGTTTGAGTTTGGGCGGGTTTTGGGCTGGATTTAGGCTGGTTTGGGTGGGAAAAAATTTTTCCACCTGGCAACATTGGAGTGAGCAGAGAGACCAGGGCTGTGAACATGGATTGAGAAAGAAAAAACGTATAGTGTGGGTCTGTGTAAAAGTAAGAATAAAAGTATGGATTTTGTGAGTTTAAAGTGAAATGTGATATTGAAAAAGGGTACTTTAATATTGAAAGTGAGTGAAGGTGAGCTTTGGTGCTGAGAATGAGATGATTTGAGCTTAAAAGTGAGTACTTCAATAAACAGACTGCCTTTTTCATGATTGTGTTGCTGAATACATGTGGGGAAAAACTGATGTATTTTGGGTGGGAGAGAGCTGTACTAATAGAAAGCTGTGAGAAGTTTTAAACCAAATTTAGTTTGGTTTGGAGCAGTGGCGTAGCCAGACAGCCAATTTTGGGTGGGCCTGAACCCAAAGTGGGCGGGCACAAAATTTTCTCTCTAACCCCCTCCCCCAGCATTTCCCCAACCAGTGTTGCCAGGTGGGCGGTTTTACCGCCCAATTGGGCGGTTTTCTGCGACCCACCGCAGGAAAGTTTTGCCCGCGGCGGGTTGCGGTTTTTTGGGCGGCTTTTTGGGCTTCAGGGCGGTTTTTTGGGCGGCTTTTTCGGCCGCGGGGGGCGGGGTTAGTGATGTTTTTGGGCGGGATTAGTGATGTTTTGGGCGGGGTTAGTGACGTTTTGGGCGGGGCCGATGACGGGGGAGGCGGGGCCGATTATGGGGAGGCGGGGCCGATGACGGGGAGGCGGGGCCGATGACGGCGGGGCGGGGGTTGATGACGGCGGGGGCGGGGTGATGACGCGGGGGTGGGGGTGTCAGGGGCGGGGTTTGAGTTTGGGCGGGTTTTGGGCTGTTTTTAGGCTGGATTGGGTGGGAAAAAAATTTTCCACCTGGCAACAGTGTCCCCAACTCAAAAGATAAATACTTTAGCTGATGAAGATCCCCAAGCTCTGTCATCTGAAAACTTCCAACAAAGATGGCCAGAATTTACTTTTACCAAGCTTGGTCGGAAGCAACAACTCCTTGAGCCACCGACAGCGGCACCCAATGCATGCTTAGTTGTCAATGGCTCAAGGATGCTGCCCCCATCTGCCAAGCTCAGCAGAAGGGATTTCTGGCCACCTTCAGTGGAGGTCCTCAGCTAGCAGGGCTTGGGGATCCCCACCAGCTACAGCAAGGGTCAGGGCTGCTGTTAGCCATGCTGGTGCCCAGGGCAGAAAATAAAGAAGCCCTCTCCTCTTTAATCTCCACATCTGCCCTTACAGTCTCACACTGACAGACCATCACCAAATGCAGAACAAGGGATTACAAATTAGAAATAAAAATATGTAGACAAAAATTGAACTGAGAACCTCAACATTTAGTGCAACACTGGAGAAATAAAAACAAAAATGCATTTCCTTTTCTACTGAACACAATAAAACTGAACATATTCCATTTAAAACATTCAAAATAAAATTATTTTGCTACCTTTTGTTGTCTGGACATTTTATTTTTCTATCATGTTGGTTTCAGTTTCTCCTTCCCACTTTCCCGTCGTCTTCTGCTAATTCTTCAAGCAACTGTTGTCCATTTGTCTTTTCTCTCCTCTCGTTCCATTTCCTCACTGCAACTGCTTCTGAAATATTGATCTTTCCATTTTAGCTCTTTCCTTTCTGTATTTTGTTCTTTTCTGCCTCTGTCTACTCAAATTTAACCCTCTTTCTAAACTTTTTCCTCCTTTTTACTTTTCAGATATCTATCAAATTTTCTTCTCCTTTCACCCACTACCTCACCCATATCCAAACTCATTCCTTCCCAGCCTTCCATTCCCTTCCATCCTCAATCTACGCACCATTACTATATTTCTACCACCTGTAATCACTATCCTCTCATTCATTTTATTACCATCTCCCCTCTCTCTTTATCCTCTCTTCACTCTCATAGCCTGACATCTCCCTTTTACCCCCTCCCTCCACGGTCCTGCATTTCTCTCTCTTACCCATTGTCCAGCATATCTCCCTTCTGCCCCTGGATCCAATATCTCCCTCTTTCCCCTCTCTTGTGCAGCACCTCTCCTTCCCTTTGCTCCACCTCTATGTCCAACATCTCTCCTATATTGTCCACTATCTCTTTCTTTCTCTCTCTCTCTCTCCCTGCCTTGAGCCCCTGGTCTAACATCTTTTTCTCTCCCCTCAAGCCATGTTCAATATTTCCCTCTCTCATCTCTCACTGCCCTTTTTCCTCTATCGTCCTTTGCCACTCCTCTGCAGCCTTTCCCTTCCTCTCCCCACCATAGCCATATCAAACAGTTCTCCCTCTCTTTTCCTCCTGCATCTCTCCCTTCCCCCATGTCAAACAATTATCTCTCCACCCCACCGTCTCACTCACTCACTCTCTCCACCCCACCCCCTCTCACGGGGCAGGCCCAGGGCAAGGACACTGATGCCCAACCACTAGTTTCTCCTCCTGGCCACTGCTGTAGTGTGGCGGCCTTGAGGAATTGCTGCAAGGCAGCTTTCATGCCCTTCTTTGCCTCTCTCTCCACCCCTGTGTCCCACCGCGCCTGAAACGGAAATGCTTGTCCTCCCCGCCGGCGCTGCCTCGGCCCCTGCACGCTACCCTGCCTCTGTCCCTGCCTGCATTCTTTTCTTCGATCGTCGCGTCGCCGGCAGCGCTGCCATTCACTCAGGCAGCTCCACTCCCCTCTGCCGCGTCCATCCGGCTGATGCACTTCCTGTTTACGTAGGGCCAGATGGACGCGGCAGAGGGGAGCGGAGCTGCCTGAGTGAATGGCAGTGCTGCCGGCGACGCGACGATTGAAGAAAAGAATGCAGGCAGGGGCAGAGGCAGGGTAGCGTGCAGGGGCCGAGGCAGCGCCGGCGGTGTGGACAAGCATTTTCGTTGCAGCGCGCCACACATGCGATGGATGTTGGGTGGGCCTGGAGGGAAAGTGGGTGGGCCTGGGCCTGTCCAGGCCCACCCGTGGCTACGCCCCTGGTTTGGAGTGAAATAGAGGTATGTATGTCCCAGCATGCAGTGAATGGAATGGTTAAGTTCTAAGGGAATTTAAGGTCATGGAAGGTGGAATGAGAGTCTGTAGGCTCAGGTATTAAGTGGACACATGGCTGCCTACTCTTTTTAGAATAGGGGAAGACAGTTGAGACTCAGGTTCTGAGAGACTGTGATTTCTGCTGGTAGTTATACTAAGTGAAAGAAACTATAAGGATGTCAGGAAAAAGTGTGTAAGGATTTTAACTCTGACACAGGGGAAGGACTGAGAGGTGAATCTGTGATTTGAAGAAAGAAGCCATTAAGCTGTGTCTAGGGGTAAGGTGTGTTGTTTGTGAGAGTTCTGAGTTCAGTGCAAGCAAGGTTTGGAATCTGACTTCAGAATAAAGAAAATCCAGCACTGCTGTTGTCTGAGTGTGCTGTATTCTCCAGATTGATCTGATAGCTGTGAAGGGAAAAGTTATGCTTTTATGTGAAGTCTGTGAGATGGAATGTTGAAGCCTGCTGGATCATTTTAGACTAGGGAAACAACAGTGAGAAATAGGTTTTGTAGTGAGAAAACCTTTAACTTATTTTATTTCAATTAGAGAGTTTGGCCACAGTATTGAGAATTGGTTAATAGTCACCAGAGCCTGAACAAGAACAGAGGGAGTTCAAGGGTCTTGCCTCCATTTATTTTCTTTATAAGTGAGGTTTAGGGAGAAGAAATCTGGGGGAGTCATCCTCTGAAGGGTTCCAGATGAGCTCCAACGCAAGAAAGACATCACCTAAATAAATTCAACCACAGCTAAGTGACATTGCCAAGGGTGTTGAAAGAAATATATTATTTTTTCACAACATTTTAAGGGAAAACAAAGGAACAGACCATCAGATATTAAAAATCCATGAGATCCCTGCAAAAACACCAATAGTGCACACAAAGAGACCAATTTCTACATCAGGAAAGAGAATAACCACAAATATCTGATTTTGATAAAAGACAATTTAAATACTTATCTGAAAAGGTTCTTTTCCGCCTTTTTAGGTGAAACAGACAAAGTTAAGGGTATACATGTAGTTCTACATTTGAATGTTGAATATATTATTGCAGTTCTATTAAGCTTCACACTAATTGTTAATTTGAGTTTATTTGAATGAAAATTTGCTTGCATTTATATTCAATAAAGAAAGAGATAATTTGCAAATCTGAAAGTTTGGTCCTTCCATTTCAGGAACAAATCCTAAATTTAGATTCTTTTCCTCCTTTATTCTTTGAGAGTAAAGGACGAGGTTAGTTTATTTGTTCCACTCCCTCGGCTGTGAGTGTGTGTTCCCTGGATATTCGCCACGACTACAACCATCAGGTATCTGGGAGCACATCACTACAGTCCAGCCGAGAGGGGTGGTAACATTATACCAGCCTAATTATTTCTGTTATTGCTGTGTTGAGTCCAAGGGCAGGCGAATCAGGTGAGTGGGAAATGGAACATTTGGGAATGAATGAAAAAGAAAGCAAAAGGGATTCATCTTGCTCATGGGCTCTCACTTATGTTTTTTGTCAGCCTGGCATTAACAAAACTAGATATTCTGGATGTCCTTGATGAAGTTAAGATTGGGGTTGCCTACAAGCTGAATGGAAAACGAATTCCACATTTTCCAGGTAATTAAAAAAAAATACATAGCATGCTGATGTATGGTGTAATAGCACTGGAATGAGGTGTCTTGGTGCCTGGGACACACAACAGGAAACACACCCTCCATAAGAACATAAGAGTAGCCATGCTGGGTCAGACCAATGGTCCATCAAGCCCAGTATCTTGTTTTCCAAACAGTGGCCAAGCCCAGTCACAAGTACCTGGCAGAAACCCAAATCGTGTCAACACTCCATACTATAAATCTCAGGGCAAGCAGTTGCTTCCCATGTCTGTTTCAATAGCAGACTATGAACTTTTCCTCCAAGAATTTGTCCAAACCTTTTTTAAACCCAGATACGCTAACCGCTGTTACCACCTCCTCCGGCAAAGAGTTCCAGAGCTTATCTATTCGTTGAGTGAAAAAATATTTCCTCCTATTTGTTTTAAAAGTGTTTCCATATAACTTCCTTGAGTGTCCCCTAGTCTTTATACTTTTGGAACAAGTAAACAATTGATTTACTTCTACGTGTTCTACACCACTCAGGATTTTGTAGACCTCAATCATATCTCCCCTCATCCGTCTCTTTTCTAAGCTGAAAGAGCCCTAACCTCATACGAGAGGAGCTCCATCCCCTTTATCATTTTAGTCGCTCTTCTTTGAACCTTTTCTAATTCCACTATATCTTTTTTGAGATACGACGAGCAGAACTGAATGCAATACTCAAGATGTGGATGCACCATGGAGCGATACAAAGTCATTACAGTATTTTCGGTCTTATTCACCATCCCTTTCCTAATAATTCCTAGCATCCTGTTTGTTTTTTTGGCTGCCGCCACTCACTGAGCAGAAGATTTCAGCATGTTATCTACAACAACACCCAGATCTTTTTCTTGAGTGCTGACCCGCAAGGTGGACCCTAGCATCAGGTAACTGTGATTCGGATTATTCTTTCCAATGTGCATCACCTTGCATTTGTCCACATAAATCTCATCTGCCATTTGGATGTCCAGTCTTCCAATTTCCTAAGGTCTTCCTGCAATATTTCACAGTCCACATGTGTTTTAACAACCTTGAATAGTTTTGTATCATCTGCAAATTTGATCACCTCATTCGTCGTTCCGATTTCCATATCACTTATAAATATGTTAAATAGTACTGGTTCCAGTACAGGTCCCTGCGGCACTCTACTGTTCACTCTCCTCCATTGAGAGAAATGACCATCCTGCTTATAATCGAACGAGAATAACGCCCAAGTTCCGACCTAAATCGGGAGATGGGCGTTTATCTCACAAAAACGAATAACGCGGTATAATCAAAAGCCGAATTTGGGTCGCTTTCAACTGCACTCCGTCGCGGATGCGGACAAAGTGGACGGGGGCGTGTCGAAGGCGTGTCGAAGGAGGAACTGGGGCGTGGTTATCGGGCGAACAGAGATGGGCGCCCTTCGCCGATAATGGAACAGTTTTGAGCTAGAATTTAGAACACTTTTCCTGGACCCTGTTTTTTTACGAATAAGGCCCCCAAAAGTGCCCTAAATTACCAGATGACCCCCAGAGGGAGTCGGGGATGACCTCCCCTGACTCCCCCAGTGGTCACTAACCCCCTCCCACCACAACAAATGATGTTTCACAACTTTTTACTTTCACCCTCAAATGTCATACCCTCCTCCCAAGCAGCAGTATGCAGGTCCCTGGAGCAGTTGTTAGGGGGTGCAGTGGACGTCAGGCAGGTGGACCCAGGCCCATCCCCCCCCCTACCTGTTACAATTGTGCTGCTTAATGCTATTAGTCGTCCAACCCCCCCCAAACCCACTGTACCCACATGTAGGTGCCCCCCTTCACCTCTTAGGGCTATAGTAATGATGTAGACTTGTGGGCAGTGGGTTTTGAGGGGGATTTGGGGGGCTCAACACCCAAGGGAAGGGTGCTATGCACCTGGGAGCTCTTTTACCTTTTATTTGTTTTTTGTAAAAGTGCCCCCTAGGGTGCCCGGTTGGTGTCCTGCCATGTGAGGGGGACCAGTGCACTATGAATCCTGGCCCCTCCCACGAACAAATGCCTTGGATTTATTCGTTTTTGAGCTGGGCGATTTCATTTTCCATTATCGCTGAAAAGCAAAATCGCCCAGCTCACACCTTGACGAATAAAACATGGGCGTCTTTTTCTTTTAAAAAATACGATCCGCCCCGCCCCTTCACGGACCCGTTCTCGGAGATTAACGCCCATGGAGATAGGCGTTTCTGTTCCATTATGCCCCTCCATTTAACCCTACTCTTTGTTTTCTGTCCAATAACCAATTCCTAATTCACACCAGAACCTTGCCTCCTATCCCATGACTCTTTCATTTTCTCAGGAGTCTTTCATGAGGAACTTTATCAAAAGCTTTCTGAAAATCTAGATACACTACATCAACCGGCTCACCTTTATCCAATGTTTATTCACGCCTTCAAAGAAATGAAAACAATTGGTGAGGCAAGACTTCTCTCGGCTGAACCCATGCTGACTCTGTCCCATTAAACCATGTTTGTCTACTTGTTCTATAATTTTATTCTTTATAATGGTTTCCTCTATTTTGCCTGGCACCGACGTCAGGCTTACCGGTCTATAATTTCCCGGATCACACCTAGAACCCTTTCTAAAAATCGGCGTCACATTGGCCACCCTCCAGGTACTACGGACAATTTTAATGACAGGTTACATATTACTAACAGCTGATCAGCAATTTCATGCTTGAGTTCTTTGCGTACAGGTGATTTACTACTCTTTAATTTGTCAGTTTGGCTCAGTACATCTTCCAGGTTCACTGAGATTTCTTTCATTTCCTCCGCATCATCGCCCTTTAAAAACATTTCCAGTATATGCAGATCTTTTACATCTTCTTCTGTAAGGAGAGAAGCAAATAATTGATTCAGTTTCTCCGCTTTGGCCTTGCCCTCCCTGAGTGCCCCTTTTGCTCCTTCGTGATCTAACGGTCCCACAGATTCCCTCGCAGGCTGTCTGCTTCTGAGGTACTTTAAAAAGTTGTTACTGTGAGGTTTAGCCTCTGCAGCAAGTTTCTCTTCGTATTCTGTTTTAGCCTTCTTTATTAATGCTTTGCATCTGACTTGCCAGTGCTTATGTTGCTTCTTATTTTCTTCATTTGGGTCCTTTTTCCATTCTTTGAAGGACAATCTTTTGGCTGTAATGGCCTCTTTTACTTCACCTTTTAACCATGCTGGCTGACCTTTTCTCTTCCTTCCACCTTTGCAAATACATGGAATGCATCTGGACTGGGCTTCCAAGATGGTATTTTTGAATAATGTCCACATCTGATTTAGAGGGGCATAATAGAACGGCGCCAGCCAAATCGATGGGCAGCCATCTTCGGGGCCAGCTCCACAAAGGGGCGGAGCCGAAGCGTATTTTCAAAATACGCTTGGCGCCGGCCAAATCGCTCGCCAGGGTTAGATGAGATGGCCGACTCCGATTTTCAGCCATAATGGAAACCGGAGCCGCCCATCTCAAATCCGGCGAAATGTAAGGCATTTGGGCAAGGGAGGAGCCAGCATTTGTAGTGCACTGGCCCCCCTGACATGTCAGGACACCAACCGGGCAACCTAGGGGGCACTTTAAAAAATTAATAAAAAAACCAAAATTAGCTTCCAGGTGCATAGCACCTTTCCCTTGTGTGCTGAGCCCCCAGACCCCCCCCCCAAAACCCACTGCCCACAACTCTACACTATTACCATAGCCCTAAGGGGTGAAGGAGGGCACCTGCATGTGGGTACAGTGGGTTTTGGAGGGCTCCCATTTACCAGCACAAGTGTAACAGGTGGGGGGGGGGGGGTGGGCCTGGGTCCACCTGCCTCAAGTGCACTGCACTCACTACAAACTGCTCCAGGGACCTGCATATTGCTTTCAGGGAGCTGGATATGGCATTTGAGGCTGGCATACAGGCTGGCAAAAAATGTCTGATTTTTTTGTGTGTGTGCGTGGGAGGGGGGGTGGTGACCACTGGGGGAGTAAGGGGAGGTGATCCCTGCTTCCCTCCGGTGGTCATCTGGTCAGTTGGGGCACGTTTTGGGGACTTGGACCTAAAAAAAAAGGGTCCAAATAAAACGGACCAAATTCTCCTGACGGCCGGCTTTCTTTTTTCCATTATCGGGCGAAGCCGGCCATCTCATCGCACGCCCCCATCCCGCCCACGTTCTGCCTTCGCTACCATCCCGACATGCCCCCTTTCAACTTTCGCCGGCCCCACGACGGAACGCAGTTGAAGCCACCCAAAACCAGCTTTCGATTATGCCGATTTGGGTGGATTCAGGAGATCGCCGCCCATCTCCCGATTTGTGTCAGAAGATGGGCAGCGATCACTTTCGAAAATAAGCCTGATTGTATCCTAACCTTTGCAGCCGATCCTTTTAGTTTCTTTAGTCATGAGTTTGACATACCTGCTTTATATAGTTAACACAAAGGGATTAGGCAGATGTAAATGTACTGTACACAGTTGAGAAAAATAAAATAGAGATAAAGTGCTAATATTTCGCCATTTACATGCAGGATTGAAGTAAGCACACAAGTTTGTGACATAGTAACATAGTAGATGACGTCAGAAAAAGACCTGCATGGTCCATCCAGTCTGCCCAACAAGATAACTCATATGTGCTACTTTTTGTGTATACCCTACCTTGATTTGTACCTGTCCTCTTCAGGGCACAGACCGTATAAGTCTGCCCAGCACTACCCCCGCTTCCCAACCACCAGCCCCCGCACAGACCGTATAAGTCTGCCCAGCACTATCCCCGCCTCCCAACCACCAGCCCCGCCTCCCACTACCAGCTCTGCCACCCAATCTCGGCTAAGCTCCCGATGATCCATTTCTTCTGAACATCCAAGAGCACCAGGATCAGAATTAGTGTAAAGTGCTGAACCTGCGCAGATCTTCCTGTGCTTAGTAGTTCCTTTACTTTTGTTGTTATTTTTCTTTGCACTCTGCTGAAAAGACATGAAAACAAGACTCTCCCAGAAAGTCTGTTGGGGATTCTTTGTGTTGTTGCTGTTTTCATCATCGTTATTTTCATCCTTTCTTTTTAGCTTCCTCTTCTTCAGCGTGGGGCCATGGCACAGGCCAAACCAGGCTTCAAGCTCTGTCCAACTTGTGACAGAAAAGTGGCCATATATGAAACCCACAAGAGATGTGCCATCCATCCAGGGCCTACTCACATCAGGGAGACTGTGGACAGATGCTCCTAAGAGCACGGAAACAATGCCCCTTGGTAGAGCTACACCATTATTCAGATTTTTACACTGGCTCCCTGTAACTGTATGAATTGAATCCAAAGCTTTATGCTTGGTCTTCAAAACTCTGTATGGGTCTAGTCCATCTTATATGTCTGTGTTAAAGCATTTGAAGATAGTTGCTATTCTATTTGATCGATTCACATAAATAAGCTTCAACTGCCAGTGACCACATCTTTGAGGCTTCATCATAAGTTCTGAGACATCCACAATGCTGCCAGTGCTGAAACATTTCTTCACTAGAGCATTTCTGGACACAGCTTAAGCCAAGTTTTTCTTCCGCAAGACAAACCACAATATCTTGGTCTATTCAAACAGTTCAGTGCAGCAGGAAAAAGTGAGCAGACCAGAAAAAAAGTCTAAATAGTCCAAAACACGGTCCAAAGAAGCAATTCTGTTAAAAAACAGCAGCGGAGGGGTGAAAACTGCACCCGACTTAGCTACATTTTTTGCCCTTCTGGGCTGCATCAGGGACCCATTGTGCTATAGAACAAAATATAGACAAATATTGAAGAGATCAACACATATAAATAATCACTTAAAAATCAATAAAATTGTTTGCCTATTTGCTTCCTGCAAACAATTCAGTGCTCCACTTTATAGAATAAGGTCAGTTGCATGCTCAACTTCATTTAATAACTGGCTATTAATTGGCGTTAACAGCCAGTTATTGGCTATAATTGGTGCTAATTGGCAACAATTAGTACTTACACATGTACTTCCATGAATCGCTAGTTTATAAGTTGCATGCTCAAATCCCATAGAGAGCAGTCAAGGGGACAGGGACATTGGAGGGGCATGGGTGGGTTAGGGGCATGTTGGGAAATTAAGCATGCATGTTATAAAATACTATTATTTATGTGCCTGTCTACCGTTGGGTATGAGCATTTCCAACAGGTGCAAAGAAAAGGATTTAATGCTAGTGTTGTTTAACAGCAGCTCTGTGTAGAACAGCCGTTATAGAATTTGTGCTCAGCATGCATCATTCCGGCGCCTAAATTTGGCATAATTTTTTGTACCTCTTCCATAATCTGCCTACTGTCTACCTGAAGCCTAATCATGCTTGCAACAGCTCTCCACAGCCTGGACTGCAAACAAACTCTCACTGACTGAAAAAGAGAGTCTATCAGGAAATTTATAATTGGCCTTAATTGACCCTAATTGGTGTTAATTGGCTCATTAATCAATTGAGATGCGCATGAATCTTGGGATCACGCCCAAATTTGAGCACAATAAATTGGTCACCGTATATAGTGTCCGAGGGTTATTACACAGCTGGTGTCATCGTATATAATTTTCATAAGAATCCATATGAAATATTTCAGAACTACATCTTAGACTTCTCTAAAATCAGAGAGAAGATTTTGATTAGTTTTTTTGTTAATGACTTTTAATTCTGGAAAATGTATGTTCTTTTCAATTTTTAACTTGGGCTGTATTGTTTTTAATTTAGAACTAACTATGTTCTTACAGCCAATCAAGAAATTTTACAGAAAGTGGAAGTGGAGTATGAGGTTATGCCAGGCTGGAAGACTGACACAACTGGTGCCAGGAAATGGGAAGATCTTCCACCGAAAGCGCAGAATTATATCCGATGTGTGGAAAACCACATTGGAGTACCAGGTAAGCACATCTTAAAGTCTTTGTGCCAAATCTGACAAGGCCATGATAAGGGCAATTCTATAAATAGGCGCTCATGGGTACGCACCACTTCGTGCATTTAAATGCAGAGAAAAGTAGCACTTGCATGTGTAACCACCCTAAGCACAATTCTGTAGGGGTGCACTGAAGTGCTATAGGGCCAGATTCTATATAAGGCACCTAAAAAATCCGCACTGTAAACATTTCCGCCTAAGCGTATCCTATAAGCGGCGCCTAGATTTAGACACAGTATATAGAACATGCTTAGTTGATTTTCCAGCGCCTAAAACTACGCGCGTCTATTTACACCAATGAAAATGTGTAGTTATAGAATACATTTGGATTTTGGCGCGGAACGCTAGGTGCGCTATATAGAATCCGGCAGATAGTGTGCAAAAGCAAGGAGGGGTGTGCAAGTGACCGAAGCATGGTCAGTACATGTGTGGAACTGTTCCATGTATAACTCACAGAATAGTGTAAATTACATGCACCCTTTCCACGCTGGAGTACCCACAGTTACACCAGGTCTATGGCTGGTGTTTAAAGGTAAGGTGTGCTGATGCTGGCTTATATTTATTTATTTATTTATTTTAGGCCATTTATACCCCGCCTTTTGCCATAGTTTTGCAGCCCCAAAGCGGCTTACAATGAACTATTAAATAAATACAATACAGTGCATTCTGTAATGAAATCTGAGTGCCCAGATATTGTTATGGAATAGGCTGTCGGCACATGAAATCAGGGCACCAACAGGGAGGCACCAACTTATAGAATTGCTTCCAATGTGCATGCAATGGATGGGTAGGGTGCAAACAAGGAGGTACCATATCAAGGAGTTTTTCAAAGAAAGAAAAAGACTGGAGAGTTCCAGTGGAATTTCAGATTTCAAATGTTAGAAAGTATAGGCTATTATGTTATGCGAAGCCCGTACAAATTTTGAGCTTTTTTTGGACACTTTAAGTACAGTTTTGAGTTGATTATATTGATGTATTTTGCATACTGTACCAGTGACCTATTACGGAGGTTTTTTTCTGCAATGACTGAACTGGGGAAGCACATTTGAGTGCTCCATTACTATTCTGAGGCTTTTTCTTCCGTTTTGGGTACATATCATTTCTTTTTTAGTGAGGTGGTTTATTAATGTATTTTTTTTATTATTTTTGTCCCTCACACCTCATTAATTATTGTTTGTAGTTTGGTTTTGAGTTTGCCATCTTCCTCCCTGTGAATTAAATGGGACCCCTTGCCCAACACCTTCACTAAATATTATTTGCCCTTACCTACAATCGCTTTGTGGTCTGTCATATCTGGGTTCCAGGGCCGCCCTCACTCACGGTACTACATGGGGTTAACAGTAAAAAAACAGAACGCATCATAATGGTAGCCCACCTTGATAAATTCCCCCAAGATCCTGAACCACAAATACTTTTTTCTCATTCTAAGGGCAGTCCTGTAAAGAGGAGCCTATCTGGAGCCTATTCTGTAAAGAAATTTAAGTTCATCTCTGGAAATCTGTTTCAGGTGTCCAATAGGGGTGGACCCCCAGAAGGTTTTTGTTTTGCTTTCTTTTCTTATGTGTGCATTCTTTCAGGAAAGAGCGTGCACTATGGGGGAAACTCTATATATGATACCGAACATTAGGCGCTAATTCTACATCGAATGTTTGGCACGAACAAAGTGTTCTAACAGGGTGCTGAAATGGAGCAAAAACGGCAGCTGTGCACGCAAAAGTACATTGACACACCGATGTATAGAATAGTGCTTGTTTCCATTTGGATCTGCAAAGGGGGTGGGGCCATGGGAGGGGCACAGGTAAGCCAAGGGCATTCCCTTAAAATACATGCAATGCTATAGAATTCAGGAGATCTGTACCCAACTTGTGCTCTGGGATTTATACCTGGTTTCAGTTGGTGTCACTCCTCGTACCCAAATTGAGTGCGAATCCAGGCACCATGCGCTATTCTATAAAGGGCGCCATTCCCAAAATGCCGGTTATAGAATACCATTTGGCACCGGTTTTTTTGGTGTCAAATTTTGAGCACCATTTATACAATTTCCCCCTGTGTGCACAGTTCATGCGCTTATCAGCAGATAACATTTGTTTCAAATGATAGCCCGTCCCTAGTGTCCACCCTTTCAATGAAAAATGTTTCAGCACAGGCCAGCATTCATAGAATTCCAGTGGCTATTATGTACTAAACTGCAAATTGTTTTATAGGTGTGCCATTAAGATCTGCAAAACAGCCTGAAATACACAAAAATTATGGCATTTTGGGCTTTGCATTTTTTTATGTGTTGTTAAGTCCAATTTGCAAAAAAATTCACAAAATGCCTCCCTTTCAAGTAATAAACCTTTATGTATGTTCACCAAAATTCTTACTTGATGAGGTACTTCAAAGCAATATCATGCAATGCACCTCATTAATTCAGAATTCAGTGAAAACCAGCAGAGGAAACCATATTTATGGTTTCACTTCCTGAAGTGTACTTAGGTTTTGTAGCCCAGGACCTCAGGTTTGAACACAGGTTATTTTATCCAGTTAAGTGGCAGAAGTTTAATTAAAAAGGATCCCAGGGAAGGAGGGATCTGCCTCAGAAAAAAAGGATCAGGGGCTGCAGGGGCTGATTAAGGGCTCCTTTTACTAAGGAGTGCTAATGATTAGCACATACTAAGAAGCCCATAGCAATAAAATGAGCATCTTAGCATTTAGCACAGCTAATTGTTAGTGGATGATAAATCCATTAGGGCACCTTAATAAAAGGAGTCCTAAGTGTTTGTGCTGCTTATTTGTACCTAACTTGCATGCAAAAAGAGCTGCTAACCTGTGGGAAATCCCATGAGTTAGTGCATTAGCCTCAGTGTATCCTGTCTTGAAATAATTGCTCAAATTATTCATACTCTTATTTTAATTTCAGTTAAATGGGTTGGCGTTGGAAAATCAAGAGAATCAATGATCCAGCTATTCTAAGCAAAGAAAGTGTCTGTCCTGAGATGCCCAATTGTGCCTTCACCAGAACTCCCAAGCTGTGATGGATAGTGTCTTACACACAAGATTCTTCTTATGTAAAAATGACTAAAACCATATATATATATATATAATACTCATTCTGTGTTTTTTTTCCTGTTCACAGAACATTTCTCAATAAATGAGATCTCTATGAGTTTGAATGCTCAGAAACAGATAAAGTAGGAACATTTTGAAAGAAAAGAAAGGAGTTTGGATTTTTTATTTTACTTTACCTGAATTTGATTATATGCTATAAAATAATCTTTCTCCTCAAAAGAGACCTTGTTTCTACAGTATATTTTATACACTGGAAATAATTTAGGGGGATGTTTAGTAAGCTGTGATTGCCCTTACATGGTAGGTTATGACCACTAAAGGTCATAAGCGCCATTTTAAAATCAAAGCAACTATGGGTCAGGAACAGAGGGAGCCTATCTCAGTCTGTCAGACTACCAGGGTGACCCCTGGATGAGTCCCAGTGGGGGGGGGGGGGGGGTGTCATGGTAGCAGGGGCTGATCTTGTGGACAAGGGGTCCTACCCAGAGGGGTGCTTGATGGGGAGGAGAATTTGATTGTGAGGTTTGCTAACTGAGGGGAGGGGGACCACTGCAGAAGCAACTTAGATTATGTGCTGGAGCCTACATTCGTGCCTCTGCAATTAGCACAGGTGCACCCAAGGTATCCACCGACACACACAACACATGCCTGTGTAGTAAATGGAGAGCAGGTGCTAAGTTCACCCCCTACACTTACTGTACAGGCTTTGCACACTTACCTGTGGATTCTATTAGGTCGACTAAATTTGGGCGTGGATCCCAGATCCATGTGCAAACTAATTAGTTAATGAGCACTTAATCAATAATTGGTGTTAATTAGCACTCATTTGGATTTACATGCAGATGTGCCCTGCATCCTATTCAGTAAAATGCATGCCTAAATTTTATAGCGTGCAACTCAAAAAGGACAGGGCCATGGGAGGGACATTCCCAGAAATTAAGCGTGATGTTATAGAACAGGGTCATTTATGTGCCCGACTATCAGTTGCCCACCAGCATTTCAGCAGGTTCATGTTTCAGCAGGTGTCAAGTGTCACACCTAAAGTTAAGTGCGAGATCTGCACTAAGCTAGTATTTTATAAAGGGCACTCCACACAGCGCGCACTTTGCAGAGTACTATTTTAACAGATCTTCCTGGCACCTAACTTTGAGCATCATTTATAGAATTCCCTCCTTAAGGTGCAGTAAGTACAAAAACTTACTGCACTTTAGTAAACAGGATCCTTACTGATAGTTCTCATACTTTTTTTAAAGCACCTTGGAAATGTATCTTCATCCAGCTCCTCATTATAATATTTATAAGTGGAGTGGATTGAGGGTCTCCCTCTTCTGTAATTTTCCCATTTAAAGGGCAGTTAAGGAGCACTTGCATACATAAATATAAAGAAGACCAGCACTTGTACATAAGAACATAAACGTTGCCATGCTGGGACAGACCAAAGGTACATCAAGCCCAGCATCCTGTTTCCAACAGTGGCCAATCCAGGTCACATGTACCTGGCAAGATCCCAAAACAGTACAATACATTTTGGGCTGCTCAGTGGCGTTCCTAGGGGGGGGGGGTACGGTCCGCCCCGGGTGCACGCCGCTGGGGGGGTGCCACGCGCCTGTCGGCGCCGCTCATTCCGTGCTCCCTCTGCCCCGGAACAGGTTACTTCCTGTTCCGGGGCAGAGAGAGCATGGAACGAGCGAAGCCAACAGGTGCGCGGCACCACCCCCCTCCCCCCCAGCAGGTAAAAATGCACCCGGGGGGTGTCGTTTCGCCGGGGGGGGGGGCGCATCGGCGATCCGCCCCGGGTGTCAGCCGCCCTAGGAACGCCACTGAGGCTGCTTATCCTAGAAATAAGCAGTGGATTTTCCCAAGTCCATCTTAATAATGGCTTATGGACTTTTCTTTTAGGAAGGTATCCAAATCTTTTTAAAACCCCGCTAACTGCTTTTACCACATTCTTTGGCAACGAATTCCAGAGTTTAATTACACGTTGAGTGAAGAAATATTTTCTCCAATGTTTTAAATTTACTACTTTGTAGCTTCATTGCGTGCCCCCTAGACCTAGTATTTTTGTAAAGAGTAAACAAGCAATTCATCTCCACCTGTTCCAGTCCACTCATTATTTTATAGACCTCTAATATATCTCCCCTCAGCCGTCATTCTCCAAGCTGATGTGCCCTAGCCGCTTCAGCTTTTCCTTATAGGGAAGTCATCCCATTCCCTTTATCATTTTTGTCACCCATCTCTTTACCTTTTCTAATTCCACTATATCTTTTTTGAGATGTGGTGATCAGCAAATTGACTACATGCCGTTGTATAAGATTGCACATAAGTGGCATGGCACGTAAAGACAAGCATGTCTTCATATGGGCAGAGTATGGAAGGAGCATGACTGCAGCTTTCACTTACACTTTGTGGAGGGAATTCTGTAAATGGCGCTCAAAATTCCGCACCCCAAAAAATCAGTACTAGGCACAGTTCTATAAAGGGCACACTTTCTAGAATTGTGCTTAGGCACGGATCTGTGCCTAACTGTTGGGTGCAGGATTTATGCCTGCTAAAAGCAGGTGTGAAAGCCAGTGCCTAACCTTAGGCGTGGATCAACCTAATTCTGTACTTCTGTGCACAACTTCTGGAACATCTCAAGCATGCCCCTGGCCACACCCATTTTCATGTACATGCTATAAATGTTGTATGTCCATTAGAGAATAACACGGGGACAAAGTTTGTTCCCGTACCCACCCCGTCTCCATGAATTCTGTCTCCGTCCCCTCCCCATCCCCGCAGGCTCTGTCTCCATCCCAGTCCCATCCCCACAGGTTTTGTCCCTGCCCCATCCCTTCAAATTCTATCCCCGCCCCCACTTACGATTTTATATTTAAATCTTTTTGTTAAAGTATGAAAAGGAACAATATGCTGTGCAACTGTTGTTTATAAATCCCTCTATCCTTCCAACCCCAACAATAGCTGACTTCTACTATCCCAAGGAACTCTAATCCACCCAGTTAAAATGTCTAGGGGTACAAAATACAACCTATTCTATATGCCCTAGTGAGGGAGAAATTTGCCCTATGAAGCACTGTTACGATTTTTTTAAATCTGTGGATGAATAAAAAATCATCAACAATCTCAGGATTCAGTCTAGCTCTCCTATCTTCCACAGTCCTTCCTGCATTAGAAAATGTCTTCTCAGAAGATGTGCTGGTACCAGGAATGTACAGGATCCCCCATGCAAATTTTGCCAGTTGTGGCCAGCACTTTTGCTTGTTGTTCAAAAAAAAAATGAAAACATCATCGCCTCCATCACTCGAACATAAATAACTGTCCAATTCATTAACAGCCTTTGAAGTAGAGAATGACATAGGGACAAAGTTTGTCCCCCTTCTCTCAGGCTCTGTCCCCGTCCCCATCCCTGCGGTTACCATGGGTCCCCGTCCCTGTGTCATTCTCTAGTGTCCATCTTTATAGAATAATGCACAGCAAGATGCACATGCAACTGTCAATCAAAGCCAATTAACTGCAATAATTGGTTGCTTGTGCCCAAATAGTGCTAGGTAAGGGCTCGTTAATCAATTCAGTTGTGCACGCATCTTGGGCGCACATCCATAATTCAGCGTGCAATTTTTGGTGCGATATATAGAATCCAGGGGACAACATACAAAATATAAAAGTTATGCATGCCCTCGCTGTATTTAAGTGTTGACAATAATGCTAGCTCTATGGCTGCTGTAATTGCGGGCGCATAAATGTTAGGCATGCTGATGTCAAGTCATGCTAGCATGTTATTCTTAGTATTTTTATTGTTTTTAAAACAGTATTACAATGAACAAGTCAATACAACAGTAAACAAATTTCAAAAAGCGTGAAGGAGGGGAAAGGTAAAAAAAGGGGGGGGGGGACAGAATGAAAAGCTTCTCAACATGCATCTCTAAAGTAAGTCAGTAACAAAGACCACTTCTCCTTATAATGGATATTGACATGACTTTTTAGCTAGGAACGTTTCATACTTATAAGTCTGAAATACTAAATTCCACCAGTCCTGATGTGTTGCTTGATTCAGAGACTTCCAGTGCCCAAAGACAACTTTCAAAGCTAAACCAAGCAAAGTATTCACAAGCAAGCAGTCATTGTAGCTTAACAAAGAACAAAAATACTGGTCTCTGAGCAACACATACTTGTACAACATAGGACCAGTGAAGTGAAAGACATCTGTTAAAGCAAGCCACACATCAGTCCAAAATGGTAGCATGCTAGCATGTTATAATGACACTGGCACCCAGATGCCATTGTAGAATAGGATTTCACAGCACGACACTGGGGCCCAAGTTATAGAATTGTTGCCTTAATACCGTAGATAGTAATGCTACAGGTCACAAAATCTGTTTCTGTTTGCAGTATCTCAACTCCAAGCCTCTCACTTCTACCTCTCTTAAACTTCTCACTTCTCCTTTCCCCCCAACTTTACACATGCATACAGATTCTAAGTAGTTCATCCCTAACCCTATGGGGCCGACATTCAGACCAAGAAATGTTAACCAGGCTGACTTCCGCGATCAGTGCTGAGCCCGGATATTGAATGGCGGGCCATTTCCAGTGACCGGCATTAAATATCCAGTTTATTTTTGACTGGTTTTAACTTAATCAGCCAAGTCAATGTTCAGCACTGGCCAGTTAAGTTGAAACTAGCCAAATATAGGCCTGCTATTTCAGTGGTCCAATTTGGCCGCCAAACTTAGCTGGCGATGTGCTGAATATTAGCGGATAACTGACTATATCATGTGATATAGTCGGATATCTGCAAAGCGCTGACTGCAAATATTCACCAGCAGATAACCAGCGATCTCTTGCTGAATATTCGAAGTGCTATTTAACCGGCCAGAACCCGTTCCTGGTTGATTAAATAGTTCTGAATATCGGGAGGTATATGTTTTAAGAAATTTTTGATTTGAAATCTTACATCAGTTTAGGTTTATGAGGATTTTATAAAATACACACATACGTTGTGACTCTGCCCTAGGAATCCAACACAAATCCGCAAAAGCGGAGAACTCTGTTGTCCCACGAGGGACAGCAGAGAAGAGTGGGTGATGGACCCACAGATTCCAGAGACAAGGGAAACAACCTTGAATTAAAATGTTTATTGATAAAAGACTCAACACAACGTTGTGTTTCGGCCATAATGCCTGCTTCAGGAGTCTTAGAATATGAAAAAAAAATCATAACTGGACTTCAAAATACCAATTGTAGAATGCTTCTGAGTTGATCAGGTAAAAAGTGGTCTTGAAAAAGACCTTTGGGTGGTGAATTATGTGTACCTTCTAATCCAGTGGTAAATAGTGTTAAAAATAAAAACTGAACAACAAAGAGAAGAATTTTGCCCAGTGGCTTGTGGGCCATGAGAAATTCTTATCCTATACTTACAACGTCTCCCCCCAGCATGGCAGCACTACATCTGACTGTTCACTTGCCTTCTCCCTCTCCCCAGGCCTCAAATTCAGCACCGCTGAGGGGGGTGATAACAGCACACAGCTTCAGCTCCTACCACCCACCAGCACCTAACATCAGTGTCAGCGTGGGGAGCTCTGCTGGGGTGAGCAAGGTCACAAGCATTCGGACTACTAATCTAACCTTGCATTGATGACTGCGTCACCGATTCCTCCTACTGCTGCACATTCACAAGAAGTGAATCACATGGCTCAACACATAAAGCAGCATAAGAATCATAAATTGGTTATTACTCTATTTACCATTAACCTTCTCTTTGCTTCATGCACAATTTCTCATTCATAATAGGTTTTCTAAATGTTAAACTTACATAGTTATCCCAGTATGTTTATGATACTGTTTTGTAAAGCTGGATTCTTACAACAAATTACTTTCTTATGCATTATTTTTTGTTATGTATCCTATACTATTTATTATAAGCCACATTGAACTCAAACTTGTTTGGGATAACTTGGCATATAAATGTCACAAATAAACAACAAAGGTACCGCTGCTGCCTTCTACTCCCTCACCATCTGCCTCCTGCAAGAAAACTAAACCTGTTGAGACTCATAAGGCTAACAAGAGGCCCCTCTCTCCTGCAACCACCCTAGATGTGGCCCTGCAAGCAAAGGTAGTACCTTCTACTATGCCCTGCCTCACTCCAGAGACTCCCTTTCAGAGGACTCAGGAACAAACAACACCTTGTCTGCACTTCCTGGAGTGCTTCATACAAGACAGCGCAGTCTTGTTGCAGGCCCTTTCTCTGACCCCTGTACGGACCATAGTAGCGTGTTTCACACACCTGCCCCTGAGATACAGACAGTCGCTCTCTCATCCATACAGCCTGTAACACCAGGGGAAGACTACTCTTATCTGCAGTTCCTACAAAAGATATCAACATTATTAACACTAAATACTAACCCTCAGGCTACAAATAGGAAGGATTTTCTGGCTATTCTCAAGTCATGTGTAGTGCCCTGTAAGGAGGCCCTTGTGCTACCTGTCCACCAGGTCTTACAGGACCTCCAACTTGCAAACTGGCAACACCCTATTCTGTTCCTCTGACTTCAAAATGCCTAGAACTACAATATAAGGTATGAAGGCACCAGGTCATAACCTTTCACAACTTCCACATCATTATATGGAGCCAAAACTGTTAAATTCCATTGGCAGAAAGGTGTATCAATGAGCCATGTTGGTCCTCATGATACAAGTTCATCAACTTCAAATGCTTAACACATCATTCTAATGCAGCTGGAGGGCACCACATCTTCCTCTACACCTGATCACTCGGATACTATCTCGCAGCTTCAAGTCCACTCTTCAGTAGTCTACATATCATTTTATCCAATCCACATACAACACTTCATCCACAACTGCGGCAATAGCCATAGAAGCTTGCAGCATAGCATGGTTTAAAGCTTTTGATCTTCGAGAAAACATTGTCTCACAAATGCACCTTGCTTAGACAATATCCTATTCAGAGAAAAAATAAAGAACACTTTCCCAAATTAAAGATGACTATTCCATGATGCGAGAACTTTCTACCTAGCCCAGGGGTAGGCAACTCCGGTCCTCGAGAGCCGCAGGCAGGTCAGGTTTTCAGGATATCCACAATGAATATGCAGGAGATAGATTTGCATACCATGGAGGCAGTGCTTGCAAATCTATCTCCTGCATATTCATTGTGGATATCCTGAAAACCTGACCTGCCTGCGGCTCTCGAGGACCGGAGTTGCCTACCCCTGACCTAGCCTACCGAGCAAAACACGCAGTACAGGAAATCATCTACTTACAACTATAGAAAACCTTATCAATTTTTCAATCAGTTTTATATCAGATGGCATACTCCAGGCTACCACAAGCTTGTCAAGTTTACTGACTGTAATCTCAAAGGCAGAGGACCAGAGAGGCCAAACAAAACTCAGGCTCCCAACTGGTAACTATGAAACCTAACCCTAGCTTTTCATACAATACCAGTCAGGGGCAGGCTTTGTTCCAGCTTGGCAAGCCATCACCTCAGAGCAGTGGGAACTCAGTATCATACCTATGAGTTATCGTTTGAAATTTTCCCACCACCACCTCTACAATTTATTCCCCTGCTAGAATCACCCCCCCACACACACACACACACACATACACACACAAACACACACACACACAACATATCGCTATAGGAGGATGAGGGAGGGGTCATGGAATTGATATACCACTCTATACTGTTAGAGGAGCTCACCAATCTTCTATGAAACAATACAGTGGAAAGGATTCCCAGTCAACAATAAGGAAAGGGATTCTATTCTATATCCTTCCTCATACCCCCTAAAAAGGGGGGGAGGCCTTTGCCATATTCTAGACTTCTGACCTCTGAACCACTACTTCAAGACAGAAACTTTCAGAATGACAACACTAAGCAAATATCCTCCCACTTCTCAAATGCAACAATTGGCTAGCCTCCCTAGACCTCAAAGATACCTACACCCATATTCCTATTCATCATCAACACAGGAAATTTCTCAGTTTCAGATTCAGCCATCACCATTATCACTGCAAGGTCCTGCCATTCGGCCTGTTGCCTGCTCCCAGGGTGTTCACTAAATGCCTTGCAGTAGTGCCAGCACACCTCAGAAAACAAGGTTTGTTTGTCTACCCTTATTTGGATGACTGGCTTCTCTCAGCCCACTCCAAGGATTGCCTCCAATTTACAATCCAATTAACCCTGCACACCCTACAAGCTCTAGACTTTGTAGTCAATTATGAAAAGTCACACCTTGCCTCAATCTAGAATCTAATTTTCATAGGAGCTAATATGAACACACCATCTGCAACAGCTTTTCTACCACTTGAACGAAGACTATTTCCTACTGCTGTATCACCAAAACAACCACTGCATATACCTTCTTCAAACTTCTTGGGCACATGGCAACTACAGTGTTTCTAGTACCCCATGCCAGATTTCACGTGCGCTGTATACAATAGCACTTAAAATCTCACTGGAATCAGAAGACACAGCCCCTCAGCTATCACATTCCGGTTCCATAAGCCATCAAAGACTCTCTTCACTGGTGGAAGCAGTCCCAATCCCTTCTAGCAGGATGCTCAGTTAAGCCTCCGCCTCCTCAATTCACAATAACCATGGATGCGTCACTCTTCAGTTGGGGTGCCCACCTCAATCAAACAAAAACTCAGGGCATGTGGTCTCCCAAGAAATGTTTGCTTCACATAAATCATCTGGAACTTTGAGCAATCGACTATGCTTTACAAGTGTTCAAGCAATGGATCAGCAACAAACATATACTTATCTGAACAGACAATCAGATTGCCATGCTTTATTTAAACAAGGAGGAATGCTCAGGATCCCTTTGGCTTTGCCAGGAATCCACACATATTTGGCACCTAGTTATTTTGCTCTACTCCAGCATCTGAACAATGTATATACCAGGACTTCTGCAATCAGATTGCCAACTCTCTCAGTCACACCTTAGATCCACATGACTGGATCCTCGAAAACCAGGTTGTTCAGCAGCTCTTCCAAACATGGGGAGTCCCCCAAGTAAATCTGTTCGCAACCCCAGACAATGCCAAATCTCCGCTCTTTTGCTCTCTCCATCCAGGATGCCCTTATCTTTAATGGGATGCATTCAACATACCATGGAAACAGCATCTCCTTTAAGTTTTCCTCCATTCCCACTCTTATCCAGAGTGCTTCAAATGGTAATCCAGGATATGGCAGAAATCATCTTAATAGCTCCTCCGTGGCCACAGCAACTGTGGTTCCCTCAATTTCTAGTTGTGCAGAAAGATGTCCCAGTTCCATCCAACACTGCTGACACAACACCATGGACAGCTGCTACACCCCAGTCTTCTTAGCAAATCCCTCACAGCATGGAGATTGAGTGAAGCCTTGTAGTTGCTCTTCTGTTTTCACAAGAGGTGAAGTTAATCTTACTAGCAGCTCGACAACCAAATACCAGAAAATCCTGTCAGTCTAAATGGACTCACTTTACTCACTGGTCAAGAAGAAAATATGGACCTTCTTGTTCACTTCAGTATTTGCTTGCATACCTTCTTCATCTTATTGACTCAGACCTCAAGATTACATCTGTTTGCCTCCACTTGTCAGCAATCGCTGCTTACCATGACAACATTGTCAATCAGACCCTATTTACTCTACAATCTCTAGGTTTATGAGGGGCCATGCTAATTGACACCTCCTTTATGTAATTCTCTATCAAGAGACCTAAATCTCTTATTAGACTATTTAATGAAACAATCTTTTGAGCCAATAGGTCTCTCTTTCCTTGAAGTACATCACTTGGAAGACTGTATTTCTCATATCTGTTGTTTCATCACAAAGAATAAGGAGCTCCAAACTTTGGTCACATATCTTCCTTACATTCAATTCTTACAGAATAGAGTAGTTCTCCGTACCCATCCAAAGTTTCTACCCAAAGTTGTTTCCACCTTCCTCTTGAAGCAGTCAATTGTACTGCCGACTTTCTTCCCACTTCTTCATGCTTCATCAGCAGAAACGTCTTTCTACATCCTAGACTGTTGTTATGCACTGCTATATTACTTGAGGCATACAGAAGAGAATTGCAGAACTACACAACTTTTTGTCACTTTTAACCCTACCCCTGATCTGGCATCTCTGTGAGTAGCGAACTGTCTTGATTTTTGTTACAGAGAAGCACGCATCCAATTCTGAGATGCTTAACAGTCCACAGATTCAGAGTCACTGCTTCTACAGTCACTCATCTATGAAATACACCATTGTTGGACATTTGCAAAGCAGCAACATGAGTTCTGCCTCTCACACTCGCCAGGCATTACTGCCTGGACAACTCTAATGCGCAGGATATGGCATTTGGCCAATCTGTACTTTGAAATGTTTTTGCATGCTGAATACATCAGCAGCCACCCCTATTACAGTTCAGCTTGGGATTCATCAGCAAGTGTGCCTGCATCTCCCTTGCTTATCTCCAGAGAAAGTGCTTATCTGTAATGGGGGTTCTTTGTAGACAGCAGGGGAATGTAGCTACACTTGCCTGTCCTCCTTCCCCTCATCTTACGCATAGCTATTGGACTAACCTGAATTTGCTGCTGTGTGTGTTGGAATATTTGTGTATGCTCACTAAAGCCTAAAAAGGTTATTGAGCTAGTGGAGAGCACTGGCACACAGGCTGTCATGAGACTTCACCAGCATGTGTGGCTGCATTCCTCTGCTGTTTACAGATAACGTCCGTTATAGGTAAGTAATTTCACTTTTTCAGCAGTCATCAATGTATTCAGAGAACAAAATGGTTTCACACAGTGGTATTCTAAAAGAATCCTCTGAGTGTAATTATCAGAAAGTTAGAAAATTATATATTCCTCCATACCCCAACATTACAGCCAGAGCGGAGGAGGATGAACAAACCATCAGGCTTGTGCCAAAGAGGTAGGACGTATTTATTTCTCTAGACATGGAATTCAAAGGTTCAACCTTAGTAACCACATCAATAAACTATTATCAATGGAGTGGAGGAGGATCCTAATGGTAAAAACACAAGGCTGAGAACCAGGAAATCCAGGGTTCAAATCCCATTGCTGCTCCTTATGATCTTGGGAAAATCACTTAATCCTCCATTGCCTCACGTACAAACATAGATTGGGACCAGAAACGTACTATACATGAATGTAACTCACCTGGAACCTCTGAGAAAGGACTGAGCTGAATCCAATTATTATGGTGCTGAATAATAACTGTGGTCAGAACCATCGCTCACTTATTGCTTCTCCTTATGCTGCCTTTGAGAATTTATTAACAATTGATTACTGAACATGTTCAGACAGGATCCAGAGGATAGCTCGAGATCCCTAGATCCTCTGGATCTGTGTCACAGAACCCGGGATGGTGAGCCCTTGGGCTGCAGCAGACAAGTCCTCTGGGGAGGCGCAGAGCAGATACGAACCAGGCACTGAATACAAACAGGATACCAGACATGGCAAATAGAGCACATCAAGACAAGCAACAAGCACCACCAGAAAAGGGAGAGAGACCACTCAGGCGGGCCTCGCGGCCGATCTGCAACCCACTCATACAGAGTCCAAGCGTATGGACCTCACGGCCGAACTGGAACCAAATCATACCAGAGGGAAGGGAAAAGAAACAGAACAGAATCCCTTGAGCAAGTACCACTCAAGCAGTGCACACACAAACTGCACTAAACAGAGCCACAAACAAGGGGTCAAAAGACCCTACACACAGGCACAAAGAAACTGAAGGGGAAACAACAACCCCACTTAGATTCACATGGTAGAAACCACAAGTAAAAGGTAAGAAAACCACACAGGAAGGCAGCACAGGACTGGGCTTAGAACCACAGCTATAAATGAAAAGTCCTAACCAAGTCAAACAGACATCACACAGAAAGGCAGCACAGGGCTGGGCTAGTAGTCCCAGCTAAACAGAAGAACCACCCACTCAAGCACAAACAGAACCAAACAGAGAGGACACTCAGGGCTGTGCTAGATCCACCGCTATAAACGAATAATCCTAACCAAGTCAAACAGAAATCACACAGAGAGGTAGCTCAAAGCTAAGCAAGTAGTCACAGCAAACAGAAGAATCACCCACTCAGAATCAAACCGAGAGGATGCACAGGATTGTGCTAGTAGACAGCTAAACGGAAGAACGGCCCACTCGTGCTACACAGAGAGACCGCTCAAGGCTGCGCTAGTGGTCACAGCTAAATGAAAAAGCAATCCACTCAAACACAACCAGAAACTTCACAAAGAGAACTCAAACAGAAAGCATACAGGAAAAACTCAAGACAAGGCCACACAGAGGAACACTCACGGCTATGCCATACAGAACTCAAGGATAAGGGAAGCCACTCATGAGGGAACACTCTAAGCTGTACCATAAAGCACTCATGGAAAAGGGAAGCCACTCAAAGGAATACTCAAGGGTGTGCCACTAGGCACTCAAGGGAAAAAAGGAAGCCACTCATAGGAATATACTAGGCTGTGCCACACAGCACTCAAGGGAAAAGGGAAGACACTCATAAAAATACACAAGGCTGACCGCACAGCACTCAAGGGTAAAGGGGAGCTAACTATAGGAATACACTCTAGGCTGTACCATGCAGCACTCAGGGAAAAGGGAAGCAACTCATAGGAATACACTAGGCTGTGCCACACAGCACTCAAGGGAAAAGGGAAGCCACTCATAAAAATACACAAGGCTGGCCACGCAGCACTCAAGGGTTAAAGGGAGCCAACTATAGGAATACACTCTAGGCTGTACCATACAGCACTCAGGGAAAAGAGAAGCCACTCATAGGAATACACAAGGCTGGCCATGCAGCACTCAAGGGTAAAGGGGAGCCAACGGTAGGAATACACTCTAGGCTGTACCATACAGCACTCAGGTAAAAGGGAAGCCACTCAAAGGAATACACAAGGTTGGCCACACAGGACTCAAAAGTAAAGGGAAACTACTCATAAGAATACACAAGGCTGTGCCACACAGCACTCAAGGGTAAAGGGAAGCCACTCACACAAGAATACACAAGGCTGGCCATACAGGATTCAAAGGTAAAGGGAAGCTGCTTATAGGAATACACAAGGCTGTGCCACAGAGTCAAATAACAGACACTAGAGACAAAGAGAAAAGTAAGCAAACAGGGAAAGCTGCCTTTACATACACAAATCAGATAAGGAGGAATGCTCACAAGAATCAGGAGACATACACAGCAGACAAAGGGTTAAAGCAGGCTAAAGGGAAGGGCTGCTTCTAAAACACATCAGAAAAAAAGCAGGGCTTACACTGCAGTCAAAGGTTTAAAGCAAACAAAGGGATAAACACACAATGTTCTTACCAGAACTCAGCCAGGAAGGGAAAGGAAAGGCAGGCAGAGACAGAGCGCACCCAGCTGCACGGGAGCAAGGTAATCAAGGAAAGCAGCTGGGCTGGCAACAACCGGCTCTCTGAACAGTGAAAGGTAACAAGGGAAACCACACAAGGAAACAGAAAAGGCTTAAACTGGAGAGCCTAGATAACAAGAAAGGAATCTATTCAGGTTTAAACCAGAACCACACACATAAAAACAGAACAGGGCTTTGCTTGGATGCAAAGTTAACAGACTAGTAATCCATACAGGTTTAAAGTGGAACAACACACACAGAGAAACAGAAGAGGGCTTTGCTTGAGGGCAAACCTAACAGGGAAGTAATCCATACAGATTCAAACCAAAACCACTCACACAGGGCTCAAGGCTGTGCCCAAAGACACTGCATAACAAGAAGACCAGTTCCCTCAGAATCAAACAACAGTACAAAAAGAAAAAGGAAAATAGACCTGTTGCAAAGGCAACACAGGAAAGCTCCCTGGGTCCTTATAAAGGAGTAGGCTGATGATGTCACACGTAGGAAATGAAGCAGAAGCAGGGAGACCAAAGCGAGGCTTGGCTAACAGGAAGAACAACAACAGGAAAAAAGGCAGACTAGGGAGGTCACAGAGCTGGATAGAGAGAAACAGTAGGTCTGGACATAAGGGCATGGCCACAACCATGACAATCTGCCTTTAAGGGAGTGGGCAAAAGCTGGATCCCCCAATCTGGTGGCTCTTTTAAGGTGGAATGCATCAGATCCAAGGGATCCATTTTATACTTATTTCCCTGGTTTACATAAGTTATAACCAGGACTGGCCAAAAAGTCTCCGTCCTGGAACTGGCTAACTGAGCAGCTCTGCAACTGACCAGAGAACAAATCTGCCTTGGGAGCCATTGAATTAGCATATCTGCAAGGGCCCTCTTAAATATCAGGAACCCCAGAAACGTGCCTAGTTTGCCAATGCCTTAATCCTGCCCAGCCCAACACTTCGGAGATGCAAAGGGTGGGCAATCCTAAAGCCTGAGATTTACTACCTCAAAAAGTGAGTGGAGGAGTGGCCTAGTGGTTAGGGTGGTGGACTTTGGTCCTGAGGAACTGAGTTCAATTCCCACTTCAGGCACAGGCAGCTCCTTGTGACTCTGGGCAAGTCACTTAACCCTCCATTGCCCCATGTAAGCCACATTGAGCCTGCCATGAGTGGGAAAGCACGGGGTACAAATGTAACAAAAAAAAAGACTGAAAGCCAAAGAGTGAGATTTTTCAGATGGTGTGTCTGGAATATAAATCTAGAAAGATTTAAGTGTAATATTGTTTTACACATGAAAAAAAAAGAGCACAAAGTGGACAAGTAGCCTAGTGGTTAGAACATCAGGCAGACAACTGGGGAATCTAATACTATGGTAAACCAGACTCTAGTAAAACAGATTAACGATAATCGCGCTTTAGTGATGTTAAGGAGAAAAGCCCTCAGAAACCCTGGGCAAGCAGCCGTAGGTTTTAAGCGATGTTATAGCTTGAGCTGTTAATAACTATCGCTTAGGTTCTATCATAGGGCATAAAAACTCCCTAGGTGTCAAAGTATATTTTTGATCTTTATGATTTCCTTATACTTTTAATCAATATATTTCAGCATAAAAAAAAGCATAAAAAAGCACTTAGCTGTGTGCTGCTTTGAAAAGCACTCTCCGCTTGAAGTTCGACGGGGGCAACAGTTTCACCCCGAAAACAAGGCTTCCTCAGGAACTGAGTGCAAGATATTAGATGCTATGAATTTCAAATGGAAACGCTCAAAATCTAAAATGATTGTAAGCCTTCCAGGTACAGGGAAATACCTAACTGTATCTGAATATAACTGTTTTTTCAAATATATTTTATTGATTTCTTCAAGTTAGAACAATATAAAAAAATACACATATCCTTTTCTTTATTATCTGTAAAATGATGCAGACGGAGTGGAAGCAACATGATAATTTTCAAAAATATATTCCCTAGTGGCCGAGGGTTCTCAGCTCAGTCCTTGGAACACACCAGGCCAGTCTGGATTTCAAAGGTATCCATAATGAATATGCATAAGTTTGCATGTACTGCCTACACTGTATGTTAATCTATCTCATGCATATTCATTGTGTATATCCTGAAAACCTGACTGGCTAGGTGGGTCCCCAGGACTAGGTTGAGATCCCCTGCTGGTGGCTAAAATCATACATATATGTTTCATAGCACCTGTACTTGTGAATGCAGGAACATAGGATAGGGCAGGGGGAAGCAAATTATGTAGGAAGATGTGTGCAGGGGCATAGCTTTGGGGGGCCTCGGGTGTCCAGGCCCCCCACTCTTGGCTCAGGCCCCCACCCCAGTAAAGTACACAGGCTTTCTGTGCATTATTTTCTGGCATCCCTCCACCTTTGGCATAGCCTGCTTTCTCTCTCCCTCCCCCTGCTGGTCCAGTATCTGTTCCTTCTCTTCCCTTCCTTCCACCCCTTTGCAGTTCCACATCTCATTCCCCACCCACCAGCACTGCAGTCCTCTGACCTTCTAGCAGCTTTGCAGATGAAGGCAGCCACACCTCCTGCCAGCCCTGGAAATCTTCCCTCTGATCAACTTCCTGTTATGCAGAGGAACGGTTTCCAGGGCCAGCAGGTTTCGAGACTGGCTTGATCAGTGATGCTGCTGGAAGGTTGGAAGGCTGCAGCACTGAGGGGGGAGGGGGGCGGGGAGAGAAGGAGAAGACACCAGACCGCAGGAAGGTGGAAGGGAGACAGATACCAGGCTACATGGGGGGAGGGGGACAAAGAGAGAGAGAGAGAGAGAGAGAGAGAAATGGATGGATGATGCACCCGTGGGGGGGGGGGGGGGAGGGAAGAAAAAAATGCTAGATCACCTGAGAGTGGGGAGTGGGGGTGGAGTGGAGTGGGCTTACCGCTCACTCTTCCGGGACTACTGCCGACCCAACGCAGCAGCCAGCGATAGTCCCACCCTGAGCGCGCGCCATTTGCAGGGAAAAAGAAAACCACTGGAAATGGCTTATGTGGCGATAACCTGGCAGTAATCTGGCATCGCCGCTCAATGCCTGGTTACCGCCTAGTTAGCACAGGAGCCTTTATCGCTACCTCAATGGGTGGCGGTAAGGGCTCCCTGCCGCATAGCCACGTATGTCTGGGGGCTTTTTTAACTGCTGCGGTAAAAAGAGACTTGGTGCGTGGGAAAAACAGCCCACTAGTTCAGGGCCCTTTTTCCCGCAGCTTGGTAAAAGGACCCCTATGTTTCTACTGAGATTACACCAAAATCAACTTTTTTTTAATGGTGAGTTCCTGGGGAAATGCCCCTTTTCTGCTTTGCATCCATTCTT